>NC_091824.1:44838450-45524700 GCF_038994185.2 Dermacentor albipictus
GTAAGAACTTGTAAGAATAGCAGACCAGGCTACATTACTTAAGTAGCTGTACTTTAGAGGCTGTACAGCAATCATTTATGCTTACTGAAGAGTCCTGTGCATGTGAAGAAACCTTTTGCTGCTCCATTTGTGCTTTTAATAAACAGCTCTTCATAACATAACAATGACAGAAACTTGCAAACATTAATAATACTAGGTTGTGAGCCTCATCTTACATTAATTGTGATATCAGCTGTTCATTATTCAGAAGCTATCCATTATTTGATTTGCTTCTAGCATTATTCGGTTCAGCCTCAAAAATCACTTTTCGTGCACTCTTAATATTTTTATTGCAGATTTAAGTTCTTCAGAGTGACGTTCCGAGAAAATGAAGTGGTAAATAATATTTTTAAATAACGATGAAGTGGCAATACCATTTCAGTATTTGCAGTTTTAGATGTTTTATTTTTTTTATGCAGGATAAAGCAGCATAATTTTTTTGTGTAATGAAACTTACAAAAACTTGTGGCAACACTCCCAAATTACTGCAATGACAGACACCAAGGAGCTAAGTGAAAATCAGTTTTGGAGAAACCCATGGAGCGACAGCACTTAAAGAATATTTTCTAGAAGCCTCAGAAGGTTGCAGCACCTCCAGTGGGATGCTAGGCAACACTTTGTTCTGAAACGGCAAATTTTTTCAGAACGTTCCGTCACAGCCACAGATGTACGGCAGTAAACCCTAAAAGGGTTAAAGAAGTCAGTCCTATGGCATATGGCTCTTAAAAGACAGCATTTCTTCGTATCTGTCACATTCTGCATGTTTCGTGCTAAGCAGCTTGGTGCACAACTACATGGAATCCTCATTATAACAGTAATTCAATCGTTGAGGCAGAAAACATACTTTGCTGTAAGCAGTGTCTTCTTTAATGTAGAAAGTCCTAAGTCATTGTAAGGCGAGAAGTACATTCCGATTGCATGTGAACTCAGGAAACCTAACTTCAAATGAAGCTACACTCAATTGTAGTGACATGACAGTATTGTATTTGGAGCATGGAAAAGCACAGTTAAATGCTGCACATTTTAATTATGAAAGTTACAAGAAATAATTTAATTGTCAGTTCAGGTTTATTTATGAACATGAATTCTTTTCACCATTTTGTTTCTCAGCAAGCAAAGTTCACATCTTCGACATTGAGGATATTCGTAAAGTTATTTTGCTACAGTGTTTTGTTCCTCTTTGCCCTTTCCTGCATTTGACACTTAGTTGAGTCCCGTGCCACACAGAATCAATTTAAATGGTCATGCTGCAAAGCTGTACCCGTGGAAAGTTGGAATTAAGCTACACAAATACATAAATCAATTTCATTATAACAAGGGCATATTGCATGCCATTCTTTTGCATGTAGAAGTTGCTTTTTAAAACTTGTTCTGGCTTCTTGTTGTTGCAGGCTTCACGTGTCACAAGTTTCCTGGTACCAACATGCCCTATGTAAAGAACTCTGGCCTCGCTTCTCGCATGGGACCAATAGCCTCTCAAGAGCCCAAGTTGGACAGCTCAAACCAAAACACAAGTGTTGTGCTTTTGTAACTCTCGACATTTTTATGTTTTATGTTAGTCTCCTGAAGGGCTCAATTTCGATTTCTCAAATGAGCATACAAATGTTGTGCCTTTCTATGCCTTGACATTTTTATGTTAATTTTATTTATGCTAATTATGCAAGTCCCCTGAGAAGCCCACATTGGATTGCTTAATCCAGAATACAAGTGCTGTGCTTTGTTATAGTTCACTACATTTTTATGTTAGTTTTTGATATGGTTCCAGTAAGGATAGTGTTTCCTTATTAATATATTTTTTAAGTATCTTAAGTCATTTCATGCCAAACCACCCAATTTTGTCAAGAACTGTTCCACTATGGCAAAGCATTTCAAGTTTGCTTGATTTTGAGTAGGTACAATAAGAAAATTTTTGAGAAAATTTGCTTTCATACATACACTTGAGTCATTCCAGGGCAACCAACCAGCGTTTTTTTTGACCATCACAGATATAGTTGAAACTCCGAACTCTTGCTCCCCATTTATTTTCCTTCGCAAAAATTTTTTTGAATTTTGGCAAAAGTTTATTGTTCTTGCCCAGCTAAGCTAGAAGGCACTGATACACGTTTCTTTTGAAAGGGAAATTGTATGATCCAGATATTCAGATGATGTTCATGTCAAGAGACAAGTGGTGTGACTGCCAAAATTTGCAAAGTTTGAATTTTCTTCTAATGTAGGGAAATACAGAAGGCACAAAATAAATATAAAATCAGACTGGTTGACTTGGGATAGCTGCAAAATATTTCAAGCCTTGTAGGTTCAGTTGATCAGCTAAAAAAACTGAAAGTTCCAATTTTTTGCAAGAAGCTTCGTGTTGAAGGTAAAAAATTAGCTTTGGAGGTTGGCACAAAAGTATGTCGCCCATCGTTACACAGCCCTACATGTCTGCTATGCATGTGACAAGTAACAAAAAGGTATTCTTTAAGTGCAATAAATTATTTTCTCTAATGTTCATTTGTGGATCACACATACAGCATAAATATAGCATAAATATATGAAGCTATGTCAGCTAGCAAGGAAAGATTGTTAATATAATTAGCCACAAAAACTACTCAACAAACTGACTGCCTTTTTTATCATTGCGAAGGCAGGTGACGTCAAGCGCTACAGCTGCAGTCTCAACTTGTATTTTTTTAACATGAATGCAAAAAGTGGTCGCCAGTGGTATCTGACCACATCAGACTGAACAAGGCAAATATGACTTTTATAGGTGAACACGTTCTGGCTCTGAAACAGTGGTAGCAAACAACACCACAAGAATTTGTTCACACTTATGTAGGTTTTCAGTCTTAATTATGAAGGTGTTTTCTACTTGCATCATCATTGGGCTCCAGGGAGCAGGGCACGAAGTGTCCTGCTCCTTCTGTGTTGCATTGCAGTGCGACATGCCCTTTAAAATGCTTTGTATGAACAATATCAGCGCTCTTCCTGGATTTACTGTCTACATAATAGCCGATATTTCTTTTTGTAAACTGCATGAAAGATATCTTTTAACACTGCAGGATTCCCTCACATATTAATACGTACGAGGTGTTAGAAAAGTATTTGACTTTTTTTTGCAGACACCTGATGAATATGAAACAAGCGCGTTTTCATCAGCCACCCTTGAACCTTTTCGCGCATGCACGAATTTTTTCCCGCCTGCCAATAGCGTGAATTGCTGGGACGCAGCATTTGAATGAGGTAGTACACAGTGCTCTCATCGTTTTTTTATTGCAAGGAAAATGGCGGAGCGACTGGAGCAGTGCTACTGCGTCAAATTTTGCCAGAAACTGGGCGACAGCCACGTGGAAACCATTCGGAAGATTCAGGCTGCTTTCGGTGACTGCGCTATGAGCAGCACACAGATTAAGGAGTGGTACAACCAGTTTAAAGACGACCACGCATCGGTGGCGAGCGAGCCACTCTCCAGTCGGCCATCAATATGCCGAAATGACCAGGTCAAATGACCAGGTCCTGGTCATTGACCAGGTCAATGACCAGGACCAGGCCTAAGTGAACCCTGTGGTGATGCGGGACCGTCGTGTGACTATCCAAGAAATTGTGGAAGAGGTGGGCATCAGCACATTTTATCCACATTCCATTATCACCGAAGATTTGGCCATGAAGAGATTTGCCCCGAAATTCCTTCCCAAGCTGCTCATGGTGGAGCAAAAGCAACTTCGTGTTGAAGTCTCACAGACATGCTGGATTCCACAAACAGTGACCTCAACTTCACGAACACCATAATCACTGGTGACAAGTCTTGGATGTATGTTTATGACCGGGAAACCAAATCCCAGTCATTACAGTAGAAGCATTCCACGTCACCAACCAAAGACCGCTAAGTGCGCATCAACGTTAAAGTGTTGCTGACTGCTTTCTTTGACTCCCGCAGTGTGGTACACCACGGGTACGCACCACAGGGTCAAACAATCACTAAAGACTACTACAGGGATGTCCTCCATGGCCTATGTGATGCTGTGTGGCGCAAGATACCAAAGTTGTCAACAGGAAATTGGCGCATCCATCACGACAATGCTTTTCTCGCACTTGATTCAGACTCTTTTGGCGAAAAACCAGACTCCTGTAGTTCGACAGGCTCCTTACTCTCCTTATATGGCCGCCTGCGGCTTCTGGCTATTTCCCAAAATCAAGAGGCCATTGAAAGAAGCACAATTGCAGACAAGAGAAGACATTATGGCTGCAACGACAGCTGAGCTAAACTCCATTCGGAAAGAGGCCTTCTCGGAATGCTTCTAACAATGGCAGCACCGCTGGGAGAAGTGGCTGGAGTCCCAAGGAGACTACTTTGAGAGTGATTAGGTTTCCAACGCTCCAGTTATCCCAGTTTTTTTTTTTCTTCAGCCAAAGGTCGGATACTTTTCTAACAGACCTCGTATTGATATTTTATGTGTAATGGCTGTATGGTTTACCTGGCCCACACCAAACACAAGCCTCGTTGCGTTAGAGCATGTGTCCCTTGGCAATAAAATGCAGACACTAACACCGCTTCTCTGTCATCTGTGTGGAGACGAAGCCAGCTTTGTGGTCTGCATTCCCAGCCGGCAAGCAGTGCGCACATCCGAGAAAAGTCGGTGCTGACAAAATTTCAAAAAAGAATTTCTCGCATTTAAAAATAATGCCTTTTTTAACTTCACACATGCATAGCAGACATGTAGAGCTATCCAATAATGTATCACATACTTTTTGGCCAACCATGAAAGCTGTTTTTTCCTTCAACATGAAGCTTCTTGCAAAAGATTAAAATTTGTTTTTTTTTACAGGCGATTAGCTGAACCTTCAAATCTTCAGATTTTTTTGCTATACTATTTCACCTGGGCTACCATTCTGTATTTAATTTCTGTCCTGTGAATTTTCGTTACGAAAAAAAAAACTAACGGATTGCAATTTGACTCATTTTTGCCGGTGCCGAAAGCAATTGAAGTATTCAAATATTTAAAAAATTGGCTATTTTGGCAGTTGCATCACTTCACCGTATTTCCACGCACACCATTTGAAGGCCTCGATCAATACAATGTGCATTTGAAGAAGAATGTTGATTGATGTCCTCTAGCTCAGCTGAGCAGGAAAACTAAACTGTCACCAAAGTGCTACAAAATATCTGGCAAAAATAAATAAAAGTGGGTAACGAGTTTTGAACTCTAGTAAACATATAGTAATGTTTCAGCTATATGTGTGCTGTCAAAAAAACGCTGGTCGATTCGGCATGGAATCGCACACCTGCAAGTGCATCTGTGCCATTGTCAGAGTTCAATAAAAACTGCATTTGACATAACTTTATAAAAATAACTTATTGCTTTCTAAAATACATGAGTAAAATTAATAGGTATAAGTCGGCTTAAATTTAAAATGCAACGAAAGATCTCTGGTAATGGAATGATGTGCCTTTCATGTTTGCATGAAACCATATCTTTTTCTGAATTCTTTCGTTATGTTTTTGTGGCAGTGAATAAACTTGTAATGGAACTCTCACAAGGAGTAACTTTGATTCCAGCACATCACTAATAGCTGTTTTTTTTTCCATATAAAAATCTGAAGTAGTTAATATGAATGTCGCTTGATATGGAATGACCTGCGCAGGAACGTTATCATGGCGGAAAACACAACTGGATCATGCAACAGCAATGCAGCATAATAAATTGCTCCCATCAGCATCACTTATTGTGATTGCCATGTTTCAGAAGTATGTAACGTTTACCAAAATTGGCACATACCATTCAAGCAACAAATAAGGATTGTACAGTGATCCTTTTTCAGTTTTACAGATCTTTAAGTTGTCTGTGCCAGGTAGCATAATTTTTTTTCTTGAGCTGGATTATTCAGAGGTGGACATTACTAGCACAAGAAATGGAAACATTAAACTGATTCTCATAAATTTATTAATTCACTTATCACATCACGGCACATATTTCAGTTTGCAAATTGTAGCCAGTGATTTTGAAAGACATATTCACTTGAAATTAATTTCCAGGATGACACCAGTTGCGAAATTTTTCCATAAATGTGAGAAATACATGGGCATTCTGGTTACTTTTGTGCTTCAATGCATAACAGTGCGTTCTGTTAAAAAAAAGTAAGTGCTACAGCAGTGCATTTCTACAGCCAGTTTGATGGCATGTGTCTCGTTACTGGTGTCATTCTGGAAGTTCGTTCTAAGTGCATACACCTTGTAAAATTACCGTCTACAATTTGAAAAGCTTTATTAGGAACTGAGTTTTTCTTAATCAGCTGACTATGGTGTCTTGATTTCTCATGCAAATAATGTTTGGCACTCTGTATCTAGAATTATGTTAGCTGCAACAGTCCGTGTTTAATAAATTTCATGAAACTTAAAGATAACCACCCTGCATATCAGGTCTCAGTTGAGTGCTGTGGGCTCAAGCAAATCGTGCCGTGGTAATAGTACCACTGGCTCCCAAATAGAGAAAGCAAGTGCCTTTTTTGAGTGCTCTTATTAAGTCATGTCAGTCTGCTTCTACATTTAATTTAGGTATTTATTTTTAAAAATTTATTTCTTTTGAGAAATGTGTTTTACTTGAGGGCCACACAGACTACATCTTCAGTATTCTGTTTTGTTATGGTGTCAAGCTGCAGGAAGTTTGTACTGTGCAATAGTTTTTAAGAAGTTTCTGATGTGCTCAAACTACAAATGGTTGTACATTTACACAGATGTTTGTTTACAAATAAACAGTTCACCTAGAAAAATGGTTTTTGTCTGCATCAGTTCAGCACTCTTAATATTGTGGAGGTCCATCCACTCTGACAATTGAAAAAAGTGGCATAACAGTACTGCTAGCAGTTTTACAATATGGTTTATTACAGGCGATCTGGGAGCATGCTTTTGAGCCCAGGGTGGCAGAGGCCTGCGATACAAAACCCCTGTATTTAAATTTTATCCCTGCCCTCTCACAGCAAACATACCAACGTGACATCAAAGGTAATTATATGCAACATAGCTCAGCAGTATTTTAAGAAAAGTGCAGGTTTAAACTGGTAAATACCCAGTGGGGCATAAAGGGCTTTCAACATAATTTGTGTTGATGTTCAACAGATCTGCAACAATTCTTCCATGGGCTTTCAATATGAATGAACAACACATTTCAACAACACATCAATGGGCTTTCAATTTTGCGACAACACATCTTCAACAATGCTTCAATGGGCTTTCAACATTGACAAACAACACATTTCAACAATACGTCAATGGGCTTTCAAGTTTGAGCTTCAACAATGCTTCAATGGGCTTTCAACATTGACAAACGACACATTTCAACAATACGTCAATTGGCTTTCAATATCGACAGGCAACACATCTTCAACAATGCTTCAATGGGCTTTCAACATTGAAATACACCATAGTTTCAACGATATGCCTATGATCTTTCAAATTGATAGGCCACAATGATGTTTCGACAGAATGTCGCGGGCCAATTATCAACACTTGTCAACAATTTCCTCAATGCTGTTTCAACAATTCCCCAATGATCTTTCAAGGTCATTTGTTGACGTTGAACAATGATATCTCAATAACCTTTCAACAATTTTTTTTGTAAGGGTGGACAAGTAACTCGATTAATTATACAGTTTGGAGATTTTTTGGTGATTTTAGATCGTTAAAAACGACTTTCTAATGTGTCGTCTTTAATGATTTGACGGTATTCTCCGAGTGCCCTTCGCCTTTGATTCATACACAAGAAGTACCGACCAGTGGTTTCATTAGGTTTTTAGACCTTGACCTACATCCCTCATCAGGTCGTGTTTGTTGGTCGTATTAACCGAGGGGTGACAAATCTGCCCTTCCCTTTCAATCGGTTGATTAGAAGATTGCGAAAAGGGCGATTGTCCACTCATGCCTTTCCGACGCACTGCTAAAGTCACGTGATCACAAGTGCGAAGTCAGTTTCACGGACCAACTTAGCCGCCTCACGCATTCCGGGTGCCCCTCAAAGCTCTTGGTTTCAGTAGCAGATGGCTCACTCAACAAGTTGAAAAAGAAAAGTGAATGCAGTCACACGCAGTGACACGAACTGTTGTCAAAACAAAATGGTGGTCCTGCCTCATATGCACAGTTTCCCGCAATCTGCGAAAGACAGGCAGAAAGGCTGCCGTCGATCTGGCGTTTTCGACACCTGTGCGATTGTCGGTGTTGTGCAAAAAGATCAATGGGGAAAAAATAACGTGTTCCTGTCCAATCAAGCACAGAAACCCCTACGTCACTTGTATGGATCGAGTAGTTTATTCAATTCCTCTGACCTGTGGCAAGGTACACAGGGTGCTTCTGCGAAAACAATAAGCAACTTTTAGAAATTACTTGTGGCAGGTAGCACAATCCTAGCCATGGAGCTAGTCTACTCCAAGAGGCGGACGTTACTTGCACGGGAAATTGAAATGTATAATCGACTAATTAGCAAAATCACACTTGGTAAGTTCATGACTAATTACCTTACGGCACTTACTGCTATTTACTAATTGTAGCCTAGGAGTTCGTTAGGCGAACCCACCTGCAACCAATTCTTCAGATGACAACAGTTTCGGGACATTAATTCCCGAACTTTGCGAAGAAATACATTGGCGAAAAGAACTGCCCGTAAATGTCACTTTAGCCACTCCCAAATTTCAATTGGCCGGCTCCCGAATTTCAAGTTGGCCCACCCCCAAATTTAGGTTGGCCTACCCCAAAATGTCATGTTGGGCAACCCCGTAATTTTCGTTGGCCCACCTCCAAATTTCAAGTTGGCCCACCCCTACATTCCTTCCCCATGCATGTCCCATGCCCTATGTATCCCTTTGGCTAAGGTGTCACGCATTTTGTGTTAGGGACACGATTTTGCTAACAGAATTCTATCTGATCAAGTGGGGGATGATGGCTTTCGTCAAGCGTTAGATTCTACTTTTTGCCCATGATTTGCTCCAGGATGTATCTCTGGGAAAAAAGAACATTTTGTATATGCGCAAATGGTCAGTTTTGGTGCGAAAGAATTATATACGACATCACGCGAAAATCCGTCGTTGTTGGATTGACAGAAAGATGGCACGAAGAATGGTCTACGGCGCAAACAGCAAAAACACGTCAGAAATTGTTAGATTGAAGTCCATTTTCTCAGGGAGGTCCTCGTAAACAAAGCAAATCAATGGCTCTGAAAAGAAAATTTGGTACATATTGGTCTGGGTGGGAATCGAACACGGCCTCCGGGATGCGTGACCAGCAAAGTTCCTCGCCGCCACAGCGGCTTCACGGTTCTAGCTGACTAAACGTGTGACCTAGTGGATTCGTCATTGGGCACGTGATGGTGCAGCCAATGGGGAGGAAGTGGCGCCACGTCATGAGTGTATAAAATGAGCGCGTTCATGATAATCCGAGGTCTACAAGCGATACAAGGCTTTCGTATTCCCACAAGTATGCAGTCTTAAGCTGCCGATTTCCTTTTTTTTTTGTCCACGTTCCTCTTCAGAGGAAGCTTTATCTCGGGCCCAACCCCGCGGCGGCCTATTCAAATACATGTAAAACACAAAAACGTTTTTCTGAGATAACTGATGAACCGATTTTAATGAAATTTGCTGCATGTGAGAGAGAAAGTTAAATTATAGTGATTGTTGGAATCTGAATTTCGATTTAGGGCCCGGATATTATAGAAATAATTTTCCAAAATATGAAAGTTCGAAAAATATAGAAGTACGAAGTGTACCAATATATAGCTCTCCGTCAAGAACAGTTATCGCAGTTCTCTAAAGGCATCCATTAGATCATCGAAAGAAGACAAATTCGATATGTCAATTTATTTATTACGTGAATACGTTAAGTTGGATTCAAGGAATTTGCAAAAGCTGTAATTACAGATTACTAAATATATTGAGATTCATGTGTAACATGTAAATTCTGTCCAGTTTAGATGTACGATGATATGGAATTAAGAAAATTGTGATATCCTTTTTCATTGCTGAGTTACAGAGTTTTAAACTTCATAGTTTTGTTTTCTGAAAATTTGCGATATTTGCCAATTTTTAGTAAAAAATTGACGACGGAAATCAACATTAGAAAGAAACAGTCACTAGATTTGAGGTTTTTCCCTTAAATGTAACCAACCTCGTCATGTTTGGTGCAGTGGCTGCCGAGAAAAACGAATTTTCCTTTTACATGTATTTAGAAAGGAGCACACAAGCTAAAGTTTCCTCTTAAGTCCTTTGCTATTTCTGTTATTCATGAATCATGACGTCACAAGTTAAACATAAATATTACAACCTATCATAAATTGAATATAGTCTGCATGATAATTAAGGTGACCTTTTTGTGACATTTCCCATCCTGCCTGCTTATCACATTCTGATCCTCTTTGTTGATTGTGCGTATGTTGTGAATCCGAATAATAATATAATAATAATAATAATAATAATAATAATAATAACGGACAGACCTGGCAAAATTAAGTAAGGCAAACAAATGTTTGCTCCTTGACCCCAGGGGATATACAAGGCTAGATCAGTCGGGAGGAGGGTTACCCCAACTTCCGGAGCTCTTCTGGCACAAGACGCCCGCGGTGGCACTCTCGATACGCGCTGAATGGGCGCTTTAGGAAACATCACGATTTTGCCCGCGCGACAGGATATGATGGCGACGACTGGTTCGGGACAGCATCGCACGAAGGCTCCCCGCGGACAACCAGCGAGGAAAGCGCAAATCGGGCAGCCGATCGAAAAAATGTCCTCCGCGAGCATTCCCACGCCCGGTGCGGTATAAGTTGGTCGTTTAGCATCGTGACGGGGGACCGGCGCGCGGAAAGTGAGCCTCGTTCGCTGAGGCATCCAACGGAGATCAATGGCGACCATCAGCATAATATCGCGCTAAATTTACGGGCTTAGCGCAGATTAGCATTTGGTGGTTGCTCTCTTGCCACCTCCGATGAAAATAAGGCGTTCGAAGTGTCGCGAGTGACTAATACACGGTGACTCTCCAGGCGCCACGTTACGCAGGCGTTTTATACCGCGTCCCCGATCGGTTGCAGGAGCGAGCATGCTGTGCGTAAGCTGGCAATGTGTTCGGCCTTTCTAATGCAACTGGAGTTGCCCATTTCAATCATAGCACCTCAGGCCTATCTTTCTTTTTTTATGCGTGTGTGTCTTGTTTCTAAAATTTCAGCTGCTCGCGAAACGGGAAATATACCGCTTCAACATAAACGGCGCGGACTCAGACCTTGAGCTGGATTTTTATTTTGCGGAATTGATGGCGAGATGCAACCCTGAATTTCAACATGCGCCCTGCAATAGAGACGATCGACAGCGGCTACCTGAGTGTAGTTACCAGGAGGACAAAGGTTGGAATTCTCGTTCTCGTTTCCTAGCATTGCTTTATGAGGTGACGATTCGTGTCTAATTTCATATGCTCCTATTCCTCGATGCTAAAAGCCCCTATGAGCACGGCCGTGCCTCTGACGCGGGTGTTTTGTTTCACTTGTTCTGACTTCTGAGCGCCCACCGACGCAATAACCACCACTGTGTGCAGTAGTAGTGAGCGCGTGCTACACCTGACAGGATAGTGAGCACGTCACTGACGTCACACCTTGCTGCCACTCTGCCATTAGTCAGACACAAGGCGGCTGCAATAAGTTCTACCAAATTCTGCATTAAAACTTCTTTCTGGACGAGTTGGTGCATACTTGACATAAAAATTGTAACAGCGCCAACACATGCAACCACAAAGTATCAAGGACGAGACTGCTTGTGTCTACTTGTCTACTTGAATACTTGTGTCTCGTCATGTGTTGTCGTTGCATGTGTTTGCGCTGTTACAATTTTTACGTCAAGTTCTGCATGCAAGCACCAAAACGCTTGCGTGTATAGCAGCCACACCTATCGCGTATGTAGGAATGGAGCAGGCTAGTGTTTCATAACGTCGGTGAATCGTCCACCACTTTTGGTACCGAAACGGAAACTGGGGCCGTATTCACAAAAAGCACTTACGCTAAAGTTATTCGTAAGAGCCATCCAATCATAATGACGAAGAACAGCGCGATAAACAAGGTACGAGAAAGAAACACGACACAAGCGCAGACTGGCAACTGTGGTTTGTTGTAGGAATACGAATGCATAACACAAATCAAACACGTGTAAAAATCTTAAAAGGTTAGCGGTTAAAGTAATCAATCTCGAACTTATGCAGCATCACAGACGGCCTTGCAACGCCCATTGCGCCACGCACGACTTGTGAATAAATAAAGCTTCGGCACTGTTCCACGAAGTCTCACTATTGCGATAGCTATTACATGGGCATTCCTGGCCAATTTCCACCGTCGCCGTCGCCGTGATGTTCTGCATAAAGTCCTAGTGCGATAACATCGCGGCCGCGCACCGTGTGCTACATGTGCGAGCGAAAGCTTGCGCGGGTAAGCCGAGGATGGGGGTTTGATGCGGTGGTGTCGCTCGTGAGGGTGGTGCATAGAGTTAATATATTGACTCTAGAGGACAAGCTACCCATTTAGGTCCCATGCATCGAAATCGGTAACCGCAAGAGCGCCGCCATGGTGCTGCTATATGCGCTGAAGTTGCCAGCTTCTGAGACGCTTGCTAGACTTGGCGACAGTAGTCAGGTTTAATCTGGCGACCGATAGCTTCTAGCAGTTAGCAGCGTAGCCCACGTAGCAACGTCTCGCTTGTAGTGTGTTGATGTGGCGTGCGTGCAGCCGTGTGTTTGGGCTTTATGAGTTTGTTCTTTATTTTATGTTGCAGGATGGTGCGCATGTGTGTGTGATCGATGTTGGGCGTGCAGGTGGCAGTTATGCAACCGAAACGTGATCCTGTTGAAGTTACCGGCGGTATGCGGTTTTCGGCAGTCACGCCTGTTGCAGGAGTGTCAGTCGAAGAGGTTACGAGTTAGGAGCTCGAAGCTGTGGTCAGATTCCTCGTTGGCATTTCGTAATTTTCTTCGCACGGGCGCGATATGTTGCTGAAGTCGCTGGGCGCTTTTTTCGTTGCGGGGTGATTTTCTCATCGCGACGGTAGATCGTTCTTTTTTTACGAGTACTGGTACAGCTGTAGGGCTCATGTAACCGACAAATGGAAGTCTCAGGCGAGCACCTGAGATTATAATAAAGCAGGCGGCTCAGGATCTCCAGGGCACGCAAGGGGCAGTGGAGAGATCAAAGCTCGAAGCAGAACGGTACGTAGATAGGGGCCGCCGGGGCAGGTGTGTGCCAGGGAGTGTTTGCACGGACAGCTCACCTGGCACGCGCAGCGGTGCCTCGCAAGGTCGAGATACTTTAAAGGCACCTGCGCCCATGATCTTTCTTTTGCCTCGGTGCAGTGAGCACGGTTGACCAGAATAATATGAAAGGTAACCGGTGCAGTCGCGAATGCGAGTCATGGCATATGTAGCTCGCGTCTCCGGGCTCATGTAGTAATATAACAGTTACTTGTATGAACTTTATGCATAACATACTTTGTTACGGATATACCTTAAAGGGATAGGTCCAGAGGACGGCGTTGCTACGTTTTTTCGTACCGCCCTAATACTATAGCCCCCCCCCCCTTACAAACACACACACATACCCCCTTTTTTTCTATATGTATACATACAATTCCTTCTCATGACAGATTGACCCGTTTAAGTAGTCAACCTATCAATAACTGTCATGGAAATTGTTGTAATAAACACAGTTCCACGATGGGATTGCTTACTTTTCTCTTTTGTTGTAACACTGACAACTACATAGAACCTTATTTTGTATATGTGAGAGAAGTATATGCCTTTTGTACATGTGGATATCGCAAGCTTAATCCAGTGTGCAGTACACACAAAGCAGCTGCTACAACATGAACTGCAGCATTGAGGGCCACACAACACATACGTAATTAAAGGGGAAAAATATAGAGGTAAGCTTCAAAATACGCTCTGTAGCACTGCAAAGTATAACATATATTGTATGTGTACACTAAATGTTCAAAAAAGCAATGCAACAATGTCCCATTTGCTTTCAAGTTTATTATCAATGTTCAAGCTCACTGTAGTTTATTATCAGCATATGTACAACAGGAATCTGCTGACACACCCGCTGTCAAGGTGGCAGTTCGAGGTGTGCTGGCTGCCTCAGCGTTAGAAAAAGAAAGTAATTGGGTGAATGCCAACACCAGTGCCACTGCTTCTTGCCTCTGACATGCATGTGCCTCCGCGGCATCTTTGTTGGTGGAGTGCGCACAGGTGAGCTGGCGAGGCGTAGGAGTCATCCGAGAGAAAGAGTATCGTGTACATGAAGAAGTGTCTGTTCACATTGCCTGTCACTTTCCCTCAAATGCTTCCTTGGCGACTAGGGTGACACACCCGCAGTCAAGGTGGCTGTTCGAGGTGTGCCGGCTGCCTAAGTGTAAAAAAAAGAAAGACATTGGATGAATGTCAATACCATTCAGTGCTATTTCTTCTTGCCTCTTACCTGCATGTGCCTCCATGGCGTCTTGGCTTGCGGAGTCTGCATGAGGGAGCTGCTGTGGCTAGGCGTAGGCATTGTCTAAGCAAAAAAAGGCCATTCAAATGGGGAATTACGGAAATAAATACAGTTCTTATGTCGGCTTCTTGTACTGTTCTTGCCTAAAAGCTTCCAAAGATAGTGTCCAGAATACACCAGCACTTTTGCTGCTTTTGCTTTTTACCTGCTGGTGTTGCTGTGAGATTCTCAGTATGGCTGCGTGCAGCATCGTAACACTTGGTGGAGGCATTTGAAGGGGTAGCCAAAAATATAAATAATCATCCTTGTCTGCGTGAATGCTTGCAATTTCTAAACGCAGTGCGAACTACCACTATTGGCGCAATGCCCCCCACATCTTTGCGAGAAGTGCCATAGCTCGAAATTGATTTTTTTTTCTTTAGTGTTTCACAAGGTGTCTGATATGTCCACATTAGATGTGATCCGTTTCTTTTATTTATCCCAGTGCGGAGAGAGCATCATTAAATAGCTTTTTTTTGCGTGGCTTGTTTTTTAATTTGTTTCTGAATTTATCAAGCAGCAGTCTCATGATGCTAAAGTGACTCATGTAATGACAGTCATCACCTTTTGTTTTGCAGAAAAACAACGCATTTCCTCACCCAGTGTATGCTATCCCATTACTCGCATAATTTTGCAGAGTATTCTGCCTATATTGACTTGCTTGCCCTCCACAAAAGAGTCTTGCATTTTCGAATACCATTCTTTCTTTTAAAGAACCTTACGACACTTCTCATAATTTCTGTACCTTGGGTTTCTGGTACTATGCATTCATCACTTTTGTTTGTTGTTTCTGACTAGAAATGTCTGCTTTAATTTATAGCTTAAATTTTGCCTTTGGAAACACAGAAGGGCTTGCAATCGCATCTGCATAACAGGGAAACATGATTCATTGAACATTTGCAAAATCCAGCAGAAGATTGATCACTGTAGCTTGCAGTGTGATTTGACTGAATGAGCCACAAAAATAATTCACCTCACTTGGTAAATTAAAGCACATATTAGTATGATGTACAACATATGTTACACTAATGTGATGGGTTCTCTTGCTTATACAGCCAGATAATCGGTGCGCGAGAAAAAAGTAATTTTTGCGTACCCCTTGAAGTTTAAACACTGATTTAAGGAAAAGTAGCTGGAGCTTTTCACATGGTCTAGTTATTTTACCTGCGAGTATACTCAACAAAAATGTGTGTCACAGCTGCTTAGTCTTGATAATGTAAGTATAATGTAAGTATAATAATGTGATAATGTAAGTAGTCCATATGTGCGTGTTGTCTAAAATAACTGAATTTTGAAAATGTTCGTAGGGCTCTGATGTGCATATCTGGATTTTAGGGATACATGTAAATGACTCAGCATCAAGTGCAAGTGAATGGTACCACAGGCCCGGAGCTGATCATCCAAATAGATTCGCTGCATACGTTTGCGACCTGAAAAGATGTCACATAAAATGGCATGCAAGGAAGTGTTGAACATATTGCACAATTAAAAAAAACGCTTATGCTATTATTATGTGGGTTCATTCACTGGTTCTAATGAACAAATATTGTAATCATTTTTGTTCATGAATTTATGATCTCTTGTGTGAAATATATATGTACGTTATATGTGTATTCATTTGTAATGATTTCATCCGCTGTTGTAACCGTGGGGTCTGGGACCTCTGTCAGGCCTGCGTGCCTTTAGTCCCAGTCTCCCCTCGCTCGGACGAGAAATAAAGTACATGTGATGATGATGATGATGATTTCGTCCGTATTAGGCACTCACCTGTTGATTGCTTCCTGGCACAGAAACACTCGGCACAACATCAGGCTCCAATGTCTTTCTGCTGTGGCCTTTGTAGAACCATGATTGTTCAAAGTGCAATAATCAAACAGATTCTATGACTTGTAGATTAGCCAGTACAATTCCGGTCACGCTGATCCACCTGTCCAGCAATTCCCTATTACGGAAGGGAAACCAGCAAATAAAAACACCGCTCCGCTTTTTCACTGTCTCGTTTCTTTATTGCTTTGCAGACAGAGCGATAGGTAAAACAAAAATGCTATAGTGTGGCGCGTATCAAACGATTGTAATGCATCACGGGAGCTGTCTACCCGAGTGACGTTCTGAACAAAAAGATACATTCGCTTACTTACATGTGAAGGTAAATGCCAGAGCCCTACGTGGCTTGGGTGGGGCACAAAAGGCATGAAGCTGCCATAGCGTCCGATGTTGTCACGTGATCTCACGTCAAATTTAAACTGTACCACTGTACGATACTACTACGCATCCAAAAAACAGAGATTCAAAACCGAAATTCGCGCCATGCTTTATTGCATGAATGCGTACATCGTGATTTACATAAGCCACGCACTCAGCAAGCGCTTTCGGTAAACTTAATATTAACGCATCACCTTCATAATGCCATCAGGTGTGCGTTTTTATATGACAAAAGCATAAGGTGACCTGTACTTGTTTTCAGCTCTTTCAATAGTAACTGCGCTGGCCACATTGACCAGTAGCAACAGGGCGGTGCCCTAGCGGTTCCCACTTTTTCGGGCCGGCTTTTCCTCTAGAGTTGGTTATATGAACTCTGTGCCTCGACAACACCCTTAGTATCAATCACATCTCAGTATCCGCGTTCATGTATCAATCTATACAAACGATATCTGTACACGAGTATCAAAAATGACGCGTCTCCACGCGTATGTACAGGCTCCAGAAAACGGCCACAGGAACATCTGAGTATACTCGAGGCTGTCGGAGACGTCATCTGAAAAGTGCTCATCGGTTGCTTTCATGCGCCAAGGCAACAAGACCATACTTTATAAGAGCTTATCTACAAGGACAAGGCAATAAGAAACCCCACCGTGTTGTGGGCGTAACAATATATCGCGTTCGGTCGTGGAGTTCAAAATCTCCTATTTGAAGAAGAGGCCACGACGCCCTATGTCCTAGGATTTCTTGCGGCAAAGTCATGAGGTACACTGTGCGAGCAATACGTCAGTTCTACAGCGCATAGTTACGGGGTTCCCTGCACTATAGCTTGCCTGTGCTGGGAAGAGATAATAGTCCTCGATATTCTTTCTACCAGTGTATTCGTCCCAGAAACATTCATTTGCAAAAGTAAGCTTAATTTTTATAAGCGATGACAAGAATGTAATATATAGCTATAGACTGACACAAATTTTACCCGTCTCTACCAAGGGGATACAAATGCACAATATTCTTATCTATTGAACGCCCAATATAGCGCAACATTCAGCATGGTTTTCGTCAGCATTGTCCGAGACAGGGCTTATAGCACAATGGGAGATGTAATCTAGAAAAAAATTCATAAAGCATAATTCAACATCGACCGTATACGTAGATTTATCTAAAGCTTTTGATTCGCTGCAGTGTTAAATTCTGCTCAATAAACTGGCATCCATACGTTGCACACCGCATTTTATCTCACCTCTTTGCTTCTTGCTTCAAGTCTCGGAAACAACACGCATCAATAGGGGAATATTCTTGTGATATTACATGGGAATGCCTCAGATGGTCGTATTGGGCCACTTTTAATTTGTGTTTGCATGAATGGCCTGCATATTTTTACCCTTAGTCCACGGGTAACACTAATTTGCTATGCTGATGGCGCTGCATTAATAATCACTGTTAGCACACCTAACGATATAGAAAGGATATCTGACGAAACAGTGCCGCTGTTATTAGAATTGACAAAGTGAAATTCCTTACTTATAAGTAAAACAAAAACAATGCTCTTCAAGCCTAAGAATAAAATTGTACACTTATCGGTGACTGCATTCGATCATGGATTTAGGGAGGGTTTATCGTGCGACACGCAACTATTTGAGTTCACGACTGAATTAAATTTTTATGTGGACAAAAACCTGCAAACTGACTGCATGCTTTTAGATTTTTCAAAAGCCTTTGATTGCGTAGCTCACTGCCGACTAATTTCTAAACTTCTTCTTTGTCCTTAGATTCACTAACGCTATCTTGGATTCGGAACTTTCTTACCAATCGGCAGCAGTTCACCGTGGTTAAAAATTTTTCCTCCTCGCTCTCTTACGTTTTCTCTGGTGTGCCACAGGGCAGTGTCCTCGGTCCACTACATTCCCTGATATATATTAACGACTTACGGAATAACGTATCTTCTCATGTACGGGTTTTCGCTGACGATTGTATAATTTACCGAGTAATTGCTAGTACTGATGACCACGTAAACATTCAAAATGATCTTGACCTTATTAGCAGTTGGTGTAGCATCTGGCTAAGGTCGCTTAATTCAGATAAATGTAATGTCTTTCCCTCGCAAACATTTCCTTTCCAACGTTTCAGACTGTATTAATAACAATCCTGTTTCTGTAGTTACTTCTTTCAAATATCTGGGCGTAACCCTTACATCAAACCTTTCCTGGACTACGCATATCAACAACATCTGCGGAAATGCCTCCCGATCCTTGCGGTATTTACGTACGTTGGAACCTCCGTCCGCAAATGATCTTATCGTATACATTTATTCGCCCTAAACTTGAATTTGTTTCTTCAATATGGCCCCTCATTACATTAATTTAACCACTATGCTAGAATCAGCTCAGCATAGAGCTACTTGATTCGTCTCACAAAATTACAACTTAAACGAAAGTATAACGCAAATTAAAAACAAGTTATCAATACCTTCTTGGAGCTCTCGTCGTGATGTAGCACTTCTATTGCTGTTTCACAAGTGCGTTCACGGACCAAGGCCATCACCAACAGCCCTGCAAGTTTCTCCATTCACCTCACGATGATTGCATAATCATCTTTCTTTCACGCGCATCTATGACGACACAGACGTTTTTAACTCATCTGCGCTTCCACGTGTCATCCGCTTGTGGAACGACCTTCCCGATATCCCGGTAGCTGAAGCTAACAAAGAAAAGATCCATCATGACATAAACATTCATTTCTTACTTTAAATAACTTCTTGTCTGCACTGCTTCTTGTATGCCTTTCTTCTTTTTTTATCTGAGGATTTTAGAGTTTGTGTAAAACTTGGCTCTTCCTTGTATTATTATTAACAACGCGCTTTATGTTCTATATAATTGTATGCTCTTTATACTATGTAAAATTTTTGAAGCTTCCCTTACCCAATGCCCATTCTTCGGGCCTGTAACGCATTTTGAATAAATAAATAAATAAGTAAATAAATAAATAACTTGATCACACTAGTAGAATGCATTAAGGGGCTGGGCGTACATAATATCAAGCACTTTATGTTTGTGTGTCCATATCCCTGATAATGATAAAAAAATCTGCGCAAGACCACGGCTATACTAAAGAAATCTAGACGTATTCTGCCTGAACGTGTAAAACTACTACTATAGTTCTGAGCTATCCTATATATGCATTCCTGTTATACAGGACACAAAAACAAAAAAAGCGAATCTGCATCGACTGTTCGCAAACACCCTGTATAATTTTCATACGTAGGAACTCATTCAGCATTTTAGGCTAATAAATGTAAATGGTTATTAAAACTGTCGTTTATCGCAGCGATATACACAGCCCCCCATAATATTTTTTTTGCAGCGGTATTTCGCAATTAACCGAAAATGTTGTCCTACACAATACACGTCGCCCCAATATTTGACAAATGCTCGTAACTACTTACCGTAACACCTATGATAAACAATCAATCACGTATACCCACCCAGCAGCTTCGCGCCATACTTATGTAAGTAAATCTGTAAATGTGTCACAGCTGCTCAAAAAAAAGGAAAACAATGTGTGATCATTTATATGCATCATGTTTTATTCCAATATTCTTAGTTGTGTTCCTTTGCGAGTTGTAAGCTGATTATGTTTTCTGTCTTTTCTTGTGAATTCACTCTCTGTAAACGTGTGTAACAGCGGTCATGCGTGTAAAATGGGTTTGTAAACTGGCTGCAGCACAAAGGGGCAGCCACACCGTCCAGCTGCTGGTCACAGTAGCTTTCTGCGGCTACTTGTATGTATGTATGTATGTATGTATGTATGTATGTATGTATGTATGTATGTATGTATGTATGTATGTATGTATGTATGTATGTATGTATGTATGCATGTATGTATGTATGTATGTATGTATGTATGTATGTATGTATGTATGTATGTATGTATGTATGTATGTATGTATGTATGTATGTATGTATGTATGTATGTATGTATGTATGTATGTATGTACGTGTGTGTGTGTATGTATGTATGTATGTATGTATGTGTGTGTGCGCGTGTGTGTGCGTGTGCGCGTGTGTGCGTGTGCGTGTGTGTGTGTGTGTGTGTGTGTCTGTGTGTTTTGTTCAGGAAGAATTATTTCAGTTCAAAAAAAATAACTTCAGCTCAATTCAATAATATCCTTCGCTGACTATACGTTTTCCCTAAAATTCCAGTGGACATGAAACTGAGGTTAGTGTTCCTATTCCACAGAATAGCTAGGCTTGAGAGCGCGCTCAGTGGAATTCTATAATCGGCGTATATGCTCTGGTTATATTAAGGAAAATAAAAAGACACATCGGTTGTTCTTATCAGTCCGCGTCCTTCCTGGTCGTCCCCATGTTCGCATCCCACTTCCGTATAGTCTGCTCCCAGCGAGCCGTCTTTCTCGCGAAAGCCTACGGTTCTGTGGCAGTGCCCTTTTGAAAAGATGTTATGAAAGCGAGGCAGCTAGAATTCTCCAGAAATAGCTGCAAGTCTCCCAATGTTGTTACTCTGAAGCAGCGTGTAATGTCTTCTAGTCTGCTTCTTTCTGCAGCGAATGCCTTGAATATTATTGGACGTGGTTGCTCATTATCCAACGCGCCCATGCGTTGAGTCACTAAGGCAAAACAAGAACGAGAGTGCTAAAAAAAAACAAGAAAGAACAGAATCGCAGTTCGTGCAGCTGCAGGACTGCATCTTAAAGCGTTCGCGCCCCATCCGAGACCAGGATGTGCGCTCGCATCAAACTCTCTTCTTGCGGCCTTCTGACGAACCACGAAGGAACCAGCGTGCCACGTCAAGTACGAAACACTGCCAGGCAAAAGGCAACAGAGACGTCATACGGGCCGGTTTCTGCGTCAAAATTTCGGCAAAGAGTTCCCCTTAGACGCCTCCGAGGAAGACTCCAGCTTGGATAAACAGCGGTTTCTGAGGCCTGTCTGCATGGCGCACGGGCAAGACCCCGCCACGTGACCTCCAGCGTATAAGGTGATCGATGCATGTCGAGGATCTCTACAAGCACCGCTTAGCGACGATCCGCCCGCGTTGTGGGGGAGCTTGATAGACGGAGGAGGAGTGGGAGGGACACCTCGAGATCACGGCTACTCCGCTTTGCGATGCACGTCTGCAAGTTCTCGCTCGAACGCGTACGGCCGCACAAAACACAGGCAGGCCGCGGCGCAGAAAACAGAAGCTTCCCCCTCCCCCCTCTCCCCCTCCTTTACGAGTAGAGTAGAGTAGGCGTGTTTCTCTGCTGCAGCAGCCTTCGTGATTCTTCGCTTCTCCGCGCGCCGATGAAGGATGGATGAACGACTGTTCGGTCATTTCCGCGTGACACAGATGCGAAAGGAGCAGCGCTAGCTCGCTTTATTTTTTGCCTCCTCTTGCTTTTGTAATTACCCCGCTCTGCCGCAGCCTTAACGGGAGAAGAAGCGGTAGAGGTAGCACACGACGACGACGAGCCGGGAGAAAACAAGCTAGCAAGCCCGCAAGCAGTCATTCAGGCAGATCCAACAAGCCGTTCGGACAGGTGGGCCAGCAGACGAGCGGCGCCGTCTGGCTTCGGTGCATGGCAGGGCAGGTCTGACGCGGTGCGTTCGCCCGATGTGCCCCCCGACCACTCGACTCCACCGGGCAGAGAGGCCGGGGCGGAGGCAGGCGAACCCTTCGCGTTTCCACTTTTGCCCGCGACTATTGTTTCTCGCGTACTGACAGCCGCCGAAACGGGAGGCACGTGCGGGTGGGTACCCCCCCTTCCTCGGAGTCGTGCTGTGGCTACGGAGAAGTAGCCCTATTTCGGAAGAGGCTTCGCGGCGCTGTCGCCGTCGCGGTACGTGAAGCGGAAGGAAGGCGACTTGAACCGAGCGTCGGTCCTGGCTGCCTTCCTCTTCCGACGACACCTGGGAACGAGCGCCAGGAACGACGACGCCGTGTGCAACGTTCTTCGCGCGCGTTTTTTTTTTTTTTCCTCCCGCGTGTGCGCGTGTGTCGGGGGTGAGCGTGGAATTGTTCTTGCTGCTGGTGACGATGCCGACGACTGTTTGTTTTTTGCCCGGCAGCGCGTTCTCTTTTACCGGCTGTGTGACTCAGTGTAAGAAGTTAAGCAGCCATGACCGAGTAGGCGAAGGAACACGTGCACGCGTCTGAGCTTCCATTGTGCCTCTCTCTCTCTCTCTCTCTCTCTCTCTCTCTCGTTTCCCCGTGCGTAGAATGCGAAGTATACTCTCCCTCACATCACTCCTTGAGGAGAAGGGAGAGGGCGGGGGAAGCCGTTAGTTGAAGGTATTGCACCATTTTTCTTAAACAAAAGGGGTGCTTGACTTTGTCTAGGGGGAATGTATACACACGTGCGCGTAACGAAATGGGCGTGAGGTAACAATTAGGCGTCACTCCGGTGTTGCGGGCGTCTCGTCGTTAAAATGGACTCGACGGTCACGTGCACGCCTTCAACGCTCGTTCGTTCGTTCGCTCGCCAGTCCGTTCTTCCTCCTCCTGTTTCTTTCTCCCTTCAGTTAGAGGAACGCCGAAGCGCTGCGCCGCACAAGGAACATTACATTTAGTTGTTTGTGTTGGGAAGTGTAAATTGGACGTGTATGCACGATTGTGAATACGCGTATTCTCGAAGTGTCCACGGGGACATTGGAGAGGTCACAGTTGACCGAGTCAGCCACAACGTGCCAAGTCAGACGTCTGCCGAAGCTTTCGCGACCCATTAAGGTGAACTTGCGTTCTCCTCATTCCCGTAGGACTTCTAACTTCGGGTGCCTACGGTTCCACCTGGCTTCAGATTTTTTGTTACCTCCATGGAATACATTCAATTGACCATACAACATTCAGCTCATCGGGATGAGGTTTCAGATAACTCTAAGCTCTTGATCACGAAAGCAATCTCAACGGCTTTCTGCTTACCAGAATTTAAGCCTTCTTAAATCCCCCAGACTTCTCGAAATAACGCTCGCGCGCTGCACGTGACGAAGGCAGCGTGCTTTCCGCACATCCATTTCAACCTGTTTTCGCCACCAGCTCTACAGCGTAGCAAGTTCTCGTTCAATTATGACTTATTGCGCGCCGCGAGAAGGAGTGCGTCGCGAAAACTTAGGGCACATTCACACCGGCGACTTGAGGAGGTCGCGCGACCAAGTTGGTCGCTTTGCGACCAGTCGCAAATGGTCGCAAACGGTCGCCTTTCTCGAAAAGCGACCATTTTGGGCGAGTCGCTCTCTGCGCGATTTTTCAGTCGCGCGACCGTGGTCGCAAAACTGATAAACCAATCAGAGGCGCACCGGAAGTGATCTTTCGTGTGTCTACATCCGGCCTCCTCCGGCGTCACATTCAAATTCCGCGTAGATTCCGAGAGTTCTCGCTGAGAACGATAATCTCCGGGATTGCGACTTGCGGGTCGCGCTCAGCCGGGCTTGCCGGTGTGAACATCAGTCGCCTTCGGTCGCTTTTTGATTGCGAGTCGCAAATGGTCGCGCGACCTCCTCAAGTCGCCGGTGTGAATGTGCCCTTAAGGTGTGCAAAGCCCCGCGTCGAAGGCATCCGCGGGGGCGGCGGGAGGTAGGCTATATAAACCGCGCGCACTCGAGCGACTGGTCACGCTCTGGCGTGCGCTCGGACGAAAAGCGGCGGCGGCGTTGATCCGACCAGAACCTGTTCCGCTGTTGCTCAACGCCGGTGCCAATTACGGGATCGCGAGCGATCTGCAGCCACGACGACGATCCTTGACCGGCGCGGGATGCTGGCCGCGAAACACGGAGCACGGAGGAGCGCGAAAGAAATCGCCCCTGTACGCGCGTCCCCCCCCCCCCAAAAAATGCGGACTTATTAGCGCGCTTCGCGGGCCTCTCGGCGCCCGACGACTCGCCGCGTTGTGCGACGCCGACTGTATAACGAGGAGAAATATGTACGACGGTCCGCCGCCGCCGCTGGACCGGGTCAGAGTTGACGAGGCACGCGAGGCAAATCCCCCCCCCCCCTCTTCCTCTATTGGTCTTCCAAGCGTCTCGCTGCCAATTAAACGGCCGCTCGCGCGCCGTCGATAAACGCGGTTCAACGCTCAGAGGACTTCGGACACTCCTGGCTCTTGCAGCGTGCGAAAAGTGCGAACGAGGGGAAAGAAGAAGCGAGATACCGAGGGCGGCAGGTGTAATCGCCGGTATACGGTATAATCAACGAAACCGTACGTTTATGCGGTTTGATCAAGACGTCATTTATGCGTCTTTTTTGTATCTTTGATCCGTCTTCTATGCTTCTTCTATCCGTCGTTTATGCTCTTTCATACGTCTTGAAAGTGTTTTTTTTTTTTTTGCTGACTCGTTTGATGTGCAGTTTCATGGCATCAACACTGATTTTGCTTGTTTCATTATGAGGTATATATGGGCAGCATTCCCGGTGTACGAAGAAACTAGCGCGCCAGGCGTTCTTGTAACGGCGTGGTGTGAAAAAAAAAAAAAGAGACGCTTCTACTTCGTTTGTGCCACTACTCTCGTACTACCGAGAATAGAGCTTGTGGCTGCACAGCTAAATCATGTAACGTTATCAATTTGTCTTGCATATATAAGAATCCTTCCCACTTGTATGCCGATATGATTATTTGACACATCAGAGAGAGCCAAGCAATCTAAGCGACGTCTGGCACCCTTCGTAGGAAGTAGTGGGGATCTATTTTCAGGCTATTCTTAGAGGCGATTCATCACTGTGGCTGTGGTTAGGGTCTATATACAGTCGTTGTCAACCTAATAATTACAAGCAAGCTCCACCCACAAAAACGCACTGCACTTACCTTTCCACTCTGAAACAGAGTCGTGTCAGCTGGAGTCCACCTGCAGTTTAGCGAATGTGCTCTTTGATGTAAAGGGTTGGCTTACTGACAAGTAAAACCTCGTTGTTTCAAGCTAAAATATTGTCTTTGACTGAGTAGAGACATCAGGATCGCCCTAACAATTGGCCCTTAACATTCGTGTTTGTCCCTATAATCAGTGACACAACGACAGATATGTACTAGAAATAAAAAAGAAAAACAACCGTTTTATACACAGGCAGTACCGCTTGTACAGAGAATTAAGTAAACCCAATTGGCTGTGTGTAAGTTATATATTTGTGAGCGGAATCCAGCTGGCTTCGCTATCTTTCAGAGGTCAAGGGCAGGTGCACTGCAATTTTGTAGGTGGACCTTACTTGTAATTGTTAAGTCGTCACCGACTGTAGTTCACTGTGTCCTGGTCATACGGCCGCTACCGATTTCACCGGCAGGTTCTGCTGATAGACCACGCGGACAACTTCCACCCGGTAGCACAAACTAACTCCTAACTGACCACCACTGTTGAGCTGCTGTAACGCGACGTGTGAAAAAAAAAAACCATTACGGATTACGGAAATAATGAACCGCGCAAAGAAGCTATCTGTATTTTCGATTGAGATATGCGCAAGGTATATCCCTTACATTAAAATCATTGTAGGGGTGACAGTATATTCGAAGTTTGGAATACCAATCGAATAGTTCGCACTAACTGTTCATATTCGAAAATGAAGTATTCGCTCTTTTCAATATTCAGAACTAAGCACATATTTTCTGAACAAGCGATGTTTGAAGGGCGTGTTTCTGCTTAACAAAGTAGTATTGCAAAAATGTCTAGATGTGAAACAACAACAAACGTTTTGTAGGTTCGATCGTTGCCGCGGAAGGCGCATTCAGGAGGGGAGGCGGGGAGCGGAATGTAAAAAAAAAAGAAAAACGTGGTCCCAGTTCAAAATTAACGCGGAGCCTCCCATTGTAAACGGCGCGCCTCGTAAGGAGATCGTGGCTGTTGGCACGTAAAGCTCAAACATTTAATTTATTCTAATTTAATAATTAAGTCATTCCTAAGAACTGACATAGAAGACGGTGGTGAGAACGGATTACAGAAAATAAACGTTTCGATAAGCTGCCACGAAAATTCAAGCGCGGGTATTATTCATCATTAGTTCGGATCCGTACACTTGATTTCACGGGGCAAACACTATACGCCCCATGTGTGCTGTCAGCCTCTGCTCTTTCTTGTTGCTTTTGGCGGCGTATCTGACCCACAGCGTTAAAGGAGCATTTGCATGATGTTTCCGACTTCTTGTGCGGGACTTGTAAATTATAGAAAGAATGATGTAAAGCCTCAGAGTGCCTGAATAATTCAATAGCTAACGGCTAAGTCATTGAATATGTTTTAGCTAATTTTTGTAACTTTTGCGTTGTAGCCAACCCACCAATAGGCGTACGCATTTCTTGAAGAGACTGTTTTGTTTGTACTTTTCTTAGCTTTATACTTACATCACGCGACAAGACTAACGTCATGGCCTTCCATTCAAATCATAAGGTTCTTTCACGTTACCGAACGATAAAACTTGATGATATTTCCATAGTCTAGGGTAAAAATTTTCCTTTGTGGATAGTACTCTTTGTACCAATTTGAAATAGCTAAACATTTAGCGCACTAACGAAGAACACTGGATTACAGCATCAAAATGTCTATCATGATAATCTACTACACTTTGACTCTCAGTCATTAGTGTAGCCAGCCGGTCTGAGAACTGGCAAATCTCCCCGTCTTTCAGTCTATTCCTGCTTCCTACTTTGAGTCATATTGAACTTCATTAGCATTAACATTAACTAAGCGACGCTTTCTTTGCCTACCCTCCCAGGTTTGGTGTGGCTGCTTCTCGCTATTCTCTGCTGGGCAGGTCAGTATTTCGGCTGATATATTTCTAGGTTTATATACGAATGTCATATGTGCGCCCTATGCCAATACCAGCGAACGCGCTTTTATAACCCTTCTACACGTACTCCTGCTATGAGCAACCAAAATAATAAATAAATAAATAAATAAATAAATAATTGATACTTACGTACAGCCTCAACGAATATTGTCGGCTGCCATGTTTCTCTAAAGCCGGCGGACCTGTGGATTACATTCAACGTATTCCTTTAGTTACCTTTCTTTCTTTCACTTAGCCACTTTGTATTTGACACTGGGGTTGCAGGCCTTTTCAGCCAATTTTCCTTAATTGGTGTTTCCCACTGTGACTCAATAGCTACGGAATCCCAAAATGTTGCTTGATACGTGGCGTAATGTTCTGAGCATACACTCTGTCCTCACGATTCGTCCCTCGACAAGCATCATACATCGTCTTTGTCCTCGCGACATCGATGGGTGGACGTCACGCACTGCTCCTCCGCCTTACCTTGAGATTGAGTTTTGGCGTGGTTTGCAAGAGTTGTAGTGCATAATCATAAAAAAAAGAACTGCATGAGAGTGAAGTTGACCTTTGCGACGTATAAACGCAATCATTGGATGAGATTACACGTTTCATGGGACGAAAGTAAACGAAATCGCATGCATCGGCGTTAATTGCAAAGCATTTAAATTACCGTTTCACGGAAGGTTCCTTTTTCTAAAACTTAAATTCCAACAAATATATAAATATTTTTTCACCACACAGGCCAATATTTATTTCACTAACATCTATCTCCTATACGGTACATTTAAAACAAAGCCATTCGAATACTAACGTCAAATTTAGATCGCACCAGCGCCTTCTTTCAGAGCGCAGCTCTTAGGCGCCCGCTCCTGCGATGAGCGTCGGCGTCCCTCGGTGTAACCGAGCGAACGAGCGCAGCGAAAGATAAAAGACAGGGGTGAAAGACGGCGACAGCGAACAGAGCGCGAGGAGGAAAGCGGAGGAGGAGGATATGGCGAAACCGAGAGAAGAAAAGCGCAGTGCCGGGCAAGACGTGTTCAGCGGCGACGATCGCTACGAGATGGCGCCACAGTAGCGCGCGTCGTCTGTTCCCTGATGACGCCATCGATAAGGCATGCAGCGAGCGCTTCCACCGATACCATATGTGGAAACAAAGCGCTGTGAGCGGGGCTCTGTCTGTGGCGGCTGCTGCTAATCGCACCTACGCGTAACACATGCGCTGTCTGTCGTGATCTCCTGATTAGCAAGGCAGTGACGCCACAAGTAGCTCCGTTTGCAAAGTGCCGCACGAGACAGAGTGTACGCGCCAGCTATTATATCGCGAAATGAAAACATGTATAGAGCTGCGCTCAATTTCTCATCAGGGAGTATCGCAATCATCGGTGAACTTTTGCTTAACTGCTATATTTTGCAATTCTGCCGTTTGTGAGCGTATTTTTATGTGTTGCCTTGCCCCTCCTGCTTGAGCCACGTGGCCTGCAACATCATGTAAATAAGTAAAATAAATAAATAGTACACTTCTAATTTCTCGTTTGCTGAAATGTAATCTTGCCAGTCCTTTTCAAGCCAGTGAATCAGCTTACACCGTCAATTCTGCCCTCTACTATTGCTATTCATACCACTAAACCTGCTAGAATTGTGTCAGATAAAAAAGTTTACTGCCTGTGATACGGACTAAGTAAGTATGATCGACATGCCACACATTCTTGCGCTTTATCTATTTGAAAACCCAAATATCATCTTACATTAAACACTGTTTATTCATACCTTGGTACATTTAAAAGAGAATTGTTTTCGTAGTGTATAATTCAGCTTTACATTTCTGTCTGAATTATTGTTCCCTCTGCACACTTTTCGTATTTGTTTGCCTATGTCTGCGGTATTTTTCTTCTTGTCATCATCATCATCAGCCTTGTTACGCCCACTGCAGGCCAAAGGCCTCTCCCATACTTCTCCAACAACCCCGGTCATGTACTAATTGTGACCCTGCCGTCCCTGCAAACTTCTCAATCTCATCCGCCCACCCAACTTTCTGCCGTCCCCTGCTACACTTCCTTTCCCTTCGAATCCAGTCCGTAACCCTTAATGACCATCCGTTATCTTCCCTTCTCATTACATGTCCTGCCCATGCCGATTTCATTTTATTGGTTTTAACTAAGATGTCATTACCTCGCGTTTGTTCCCTCACCCAATCTGCTCTTTTCTTATCCCTTAACGTTACACCCATCATTTTTCTTTCCATAGCTCGTTGCGTCGCCCTCAATTTGAGTAGAACCCTTTTCGTAAGACTCCAGGTTTCTGCCCCGTAGGTGAGTACTGGTAAGACACAGCTATTATACACTTTTCTCTTGAGGGATAATGGCAACCTGCTGTTCATGATCTGAGAATGCCTGCCAAACGCACCCCAGCTCATCCGGATCTGCGAGCCCATCCGGATCCGCGGTTACTACCTGTCCTAAGTAGATGTATTCCCTTACCACTTCCAGTGCCTCGCTACCTGTCGTAAACTGCTGTTCTCTTCCGAGACTGTTAAACATTACTTTAGTTTTCCGCAGATTAATTTTTAGACCCACCCTTCTGCTTTGCCTCTCCAGGTCAGTGAGCATGCATTGCAATTGGTCCCCTGAGTTACTAAGCAAGGCAATATCATCAGCGAATCGCAGGTTACTAAGGTATTCTCCATTAACTTTTATCCCCAATTCTTCCCAACCCAGGCCTCTGAACACCTCCTGTAAACAGGCTGTGAATAGCATTGGAGAGATCGTATCTCCCTGCCTGACGCCTTTCTTTATTGGGATTTTGTTGCTTTCTTTATGGAGGACTACGGTGGCTGTGGAGCCGCTATAGATATCTTTCAGTATTTTTACGTGCGGCTCGTCTACACCCTGATTCCGCAATGCCTCCATGACTGCTGAGGTTTCGACAGAATGAAACGCTTTCGACAGAATCAAACGCTTCTTGTAATACAACTAAATTCACTGCCATATTTTAATACGTTTTCAGCACTTACTTTGTGTACGTGAGACCTTCAGTCTGCCGAGTCGTTTCGAACTTGGATAGAAAGCAGCGTGACTGCAGGACGGAAACAAAAGGCGCAGGAACACATCACGAGCGCTGACTTTCAGCAGGGTTTTATTGCTATCAGACCGCCTTTTTAGGCGCAGAAGTCGGCCGTATCGCAAACCAAAGCCCAATCTGGGAACGTGACGTACGGTCAAGCTGTAAACAGATACCGATATCACGCATGGAACGCTCAACACAGGAAAATTGTGTTTAGCAGAATCACAATTAAAAAGCATGAACTTTCAATATAGGATAACAAAAATTCGCTTTCATTCTCCCCTTTTCATTTTTTTATTTCTTTACGACATTCGCTATAGTTGGAATAATTTAAAGCAAAGAAACAACCAACCAAGAAACGCAGCACACAAAAACAAGAAAGAGCTTACATGGATCATTTATCCTTGGAATGCGTCTAGAGTTAAATGATGACCAGAAGAAATATGGAAACCTGTTCATAAGGATGAAACCAATCAAACCGAAATAACCCAACGAGAAACTCGATGTCGGCGTCACTGCGTGAAATATACCACTTAATAGTCAATAGATAACAACTATAGAAATTTCTTAATTCCGTCCGCACGAGGAGAGATAATTTATTACAAAATTTACAGGATAAAGTATAATCCAGTATAATCCATAATCAGATATAAAAAATAACCTATTTATATTTATTATATGCCAGAAATGTGGTCACGCAGAAGGTCGACATACATATATATATCTCCACACACACACACACACACACACACATACATATATATATATATATATATATATATATATATATATATATATATATATATATATATATATATATATATATATATATATATATATATATGCATGCGATATTGTACAGTATGGTAAACGGCTGTTTCCCGTTATTAATTTCGGAGCAAGGCACAGGATCTCGCGAAAGCTTCTACGAATTTCTCTGCGACAAATATGCGTGAGAAATGTTTTGAGGCCTTTTCAAGGAATGGTGAGCGTCATTCTCTAGTACTGTATCATGTCGAAAGGAGTTGAAGCCTTCCAACAGACATCCCAGTGCTGAAAAGCACTGCACTGCTTTGTGTAACGTAAATTCTCGACGATACGGCATAACTGATGGAACCTTTCTTCAAACTGCCAAAGTAGCGTTCCCGCGCGGCGGTAGCATAACGGCGTCGCTTAAGTTGTGCAAGTTCAGTCCTTGAACTCAGTCGCAACCTTAAGCGCAGATTATCGTTCCGCTCTTGAACGTCACGGTGTTTTCCGGTTATTAAACACGGAGAACCGGACTTTAAAGATTGCAAGAAGGGAAACTGTTGGTATCTTTACTGCGCGAAAACTCTGGTAATGCTTACAATATGGTGAAACGACTGGTCATAACTTTATTTTAGAGAGCATCGAACTACGTGCTTCGACATTTTTCAGGCTCTGGCAGTCAAATTTGACAGCCGAGTGGGCGACCGCAGCGACTGTGTTCGCGAAAGTCGCCAAATGTGCGAGCATTTCCTCACAGCACAACAGCCGACGTTCTCATTCCAACCCCGCCCACAGAGTAGCGGAGGAACAAGTCATAAAAGTCATACCGGCGGCCAACTTTTGAACGAGAGTTGGGTGCAGGCACCTCCCATTGAAGCCGATTATCTGTGCAGGTCTGTACTTCACCGCCACCGCAGTAAAACCACAGCGAAATAGTTGGTTGGTCAGTGCGAGTATTTCACCAGTGTACGTACATGCGGGCAGTGTAAAATTAAACATGTTGTGTACAGGCCACCGCGAGGACACCCATTCATGTCGTGTGGCCGTCTGTCCTTCTTTTCGTATGTGTTTATCTTTCTTCTCGAAACCTGTGTCAAGGATTCAGCGAAAGACACTTAGGCGAGAAGCATCCGGAATTTCCTCACTCCAACGCATTTTGTGATAATGCCACAACCGTTCCGACCAATCTGCATGATCGGGACGCCCAACCGCAGAATGCGCCTGCCGTGCGTGCAGTTCTGATTGCTGTGAGCCGGGTCGCCGCAAATCATGCAGACGGGAAGAAAGACGCTAAGTTGCGGGGGCACCGGGGGCACGCCTGCTGAGTCATAATTTTTCCCCTGGCAAATTGGCAGTACTAGGATAAACGGTACCGCAACCGTCTTCTGCTGCGTAAAGGCGTGCGGTGTGTTACTTTGTGCTGGCTGATTAGACAGGCGTGTTTGGTCAGCGGCGCAGTGGGGTACTTGCGCTGCAGGACAGCTTCGTTTTGTAGCCTCCAGCAAAAAAGAAAAAAGAGAAAAAGAGAAAAAGCAGAAGATTTGGGAAATATATCAAGTAGCCGTCCTTGCGCATCTTTCGGTTGCTCCTTTGTCACAACCACTCTGCATAGAGAACGCTACATAGCCTAACCTCAGAGAAAGGACTCGACCTGTAGAGAAACACCGTTTTGCTTAACACATGCGCAACTTCGGTGTGCTTGTCCCCACTCTTTATCAGAGTTAGCCACTGAACGGCACGTTTGCCTTTAGCGGGCAGCTCTGCCGCGGCGTGCACAAATAACAACACAAAGAATAAACAGTTCGCCACACGAGGATTGATCGGTTGCACGTCTCCTTTTCTATTGTTTTTGTTTGCTTTTATTTATCACTGGTTTGTTTAGTTTAGGGGTGCGAGTAAGAAGGTATATGGTTAGGACGACTGGGGAGGAGGTTGGGGGGGGGGGTCACATGCGCAGTTTTCGGCATAGCTTGTGCGGCTTTTTGCATGGCAAAATAAACGCTTGGTTGCTACTTAGCACATGTACAGAGACTTGGAGACTGACAAAGAAGCTTGGGAACAAGTTAAGGACTGCGCAAAGAATGATGGAACGAAGAATGCTAGGCATAACGTTAAGAGGCAGAAGGAGAGTGGTTTGGATCAGACAGCAAACCGGTACAGCCCATTTTCTAATTGACATTATGAGAAAAAAAAATGGAGCTGGGCAGGTCATGTAATACGCAGGTTAGATAACTGGTGGACAATTAGGGTTACAGAATGGGTGCCAAGAGAAGGGAAGCGCAGTCGAAGACGGCAGAAGACTAGGTGGCGCGATCAAATGAAGAAATTCGCGGGCGCTAGTTGGAATCTGTTGGCACCGGACAGGGGTAATTGACGATCACAAGTAGAAGCCTTCGTCCTGCAGTGGACATAAAATAGGCAGCTGCTGCCGCTGCTGCTGATGATGATGATTAGAGAACGGAATCGGCCGCCAACATGTATAGTTGTAATCATTTAGGTACTTTCCTGTAATTACTCGATTATTTACGTGTCTTACTGAGATTAACCGTAACACTGTAATACTGCTATGGTCGTTAGCACATGCACCTCGCTTCGTATTATGCTCAAGCAATAGATTAGTCAACTTATTTCTCTTTTACCCGCCGTGGTTGCTCAGTGGCTATGGTGTTGGGCTGCTGAGCACGAGGTCGCGGGATCGAATCCCGGCCACGGCGGCCACATTTCGATGGGGGCGAAATGCGAAAACACCCGTGTGCTTAGATTTAGGTGCACGTTAAAGAACCCCAGGTGGTCGAAATTTCCGGAGTCCTCCACTACGGCGTGCCTCATAATCAGAAAGTGGTTTTGGCACGTAAAACCCCATAATTTTTTTAAACTTATTTCTTTTGTACCTATACTCAGACTTCTTTTAATGTTTATTATGCATGTGTCCTTTTTTCCTAAATCCCTGTTGGGATTGGTATGGATGAAATAAAAATAAACAAACCTATTCCCAATGCGCGCGGGATCCGCCGACTGTGTTCTTTATTAATTTTTCTTTCTTGAGCAAGTGCAACATTTCGTGGGACACATGCAGTAAGCGGCAATTTTTTAATCGCCGTAATTGCTATAGTGAAACCTCCAGTCAACAAAGTCGACGGGACGCGAAAATTGTTTCGGTAAATCGAGAACATCACTGGATGAAGAAAGTGGCAGTTTCGCCCGAAAGGCGAAGCATCGATTGCGAGAGCAAATTAGTAGACAGCCTTACGAAGTAAGGTTAGTAGATTTATCAGCGTTATAAATTTGGAAGCATTCGATTTCTAAATGAATTAACAAGCATGGTGCGCACAAACAAACAAGAATACATCTGACTCGATGAGCGCGGACACTCGCTGTCCAAACGCTTGTGTGAGCAAGCGCGGCAGCTGCAGCGAGCGAAGTGGCCTTCGTGAGGTCTATCGCTTCAACGCAAGAGCGGCGAGAGCAAAGCGCGCAGAAATGTAAGATTCAGGGTCAATTCACATAGTCGCAAAGGGGAGGCTGAAATGTGGTTCGAAACCAATGAGCAGCGACATCAATTACGGTCGTACGATTGACACGCGACTATATCTCGAGAGTCAAAGCACTAGTTGATGGAAATTATGCACCCAATACGTCACCAACGGAAACATTTGAAAACATACAGGCAATGTAACTAGAATTTTTTAAAAAATTTTTAGTCACAGGCTGTTTTCTTTCATCTACGAATAATTATGAATACTAAAGTGTGCAGGCTTAATTAAGCTTGCTCGTGGCGATGCGTGCTGAGATATGCCGAGATTGTATTACCGTATTTAACACTAATTTCGTCATAACTTTCCCATGCGTAGCCATAAACGGTAATGGCAATATATACGGTATAACCTTATATGATTTGATCAGTAACTTTATTTTGTAACTGCATTTTCACTAACTGTCAAGTTCTTGTACCTATTCTGTAATATAAAAAAAAAATTAGAGGTGGCACGCATGCTGGGTTAGTGAAGATTAAAGTGAGGTTTTTGTGAATTATTTCAATGTAATGCTGACTTAAAGGGAAGCTGAAAGGTTTTCCAGAAAAAATGAGTGAACATCTGTACATAATGGTTTTCAACCCTCCGAATTCGAATATCGTATCGAAATTGAGCGAAAGAAAGCGCAAATATATTTTATTTCGACGAAAAGTGCAGCAGCGGACACGCCCAGCTCGCGCGTCTCGTTTCCGCCTGATTGGTCGGTGCGCCTCGTGACGTCAACTCTAGTAACCGACCGCTGCCGCTACACATGAAGCGCGGTGCCAGGTAGTTTGGTGCTGTTTTTCTGAGACGGTAATGGAAAATTGAGAGAGACTGCGTTTTTCTGAGGAGTTCGGTCTTACTCCCTACCTGTACGAGCCGATTGCGAAGAGCCGGCCTCTCGAAGAAGCAAACGATGCTGGTGCGAGCAGTGCTTTCGACGCGAACGAAAGCAAAGTCTTGGGATCTCTTCGTGTTGGAAATGCTCTTTGGTGAGAGAGCATGTTTTTTGCAAAGCGATCTAGTGATCTCGCCGATCTTTCGCCGATCTAGTGAGCTCGTTTCCGGTCAAACAACTGTAGTGTTGTGTTCCTGCATGCCTCCTCGTGGAATGTAAGCGGAGATGCGATCGTCGGCATTTGTGCGCTGTCCAAAGCTGTCGGCAATCTACAAAGACGGTTCAAACGCGTGAAAAGCTTCCCGGTTCATGCAGTACGTGTAGCGACCTTCATCTGTTGACTACCACTCACGTTGACCACCACTCACGTTGATTGCCACTCATGTTGACTACCACGCACGTTGACTACCACTCTACATACACGCAGACGCACCAACAGAGGAATGCAGGGTCGATCGAAGCAGATTACGACGGCACGCACGCAGAAACAAGCGCGGTCAGGCACGGTCGCGGACGCTGCGAAGGAACGAAACAGAGTTGACGTCACAACACCGCGGTTTCCGGTCTCCGCTCCACTCGCTCACTCAACGGGGGGCGGAGCTACAGCGCAATTTCAACCGACGATTACGTCGCTCCTAATTGAAAAAAAAACCCAAATTTTACCTACATGGTTTATAAGGTTCCCGCATCCGTATATGAGCGTCTTATTGAATTCGACAGACTCTTCAGCTTCCCTTTAACACCAAAATAACATATGAGTGTTTGTACTACGGACACATGCATATGGTACTTAGTTCGAAATCTGGGTGAACCCATTTCTAAGAATTCATGGAATACTCTCAAGGCTCACAAGTGCAATGCGCGCCGTTATAGAATGCGGTCTACATATTCAGAATAGTGTATCCATGTTGCATTGTGACGGAATGTTGCGGTGAACTGACGCTCCATTTGTACTGTTGTGCGATTTGTATATGCGATGTGATGTTAGTTGGCGCAATAGACCACTTGGCGCAACAAGTCTCGAAAGGCAAGCTGTTTTTTTTTTCCACCGTGTAGTTGGCCCCGAGAAATGCATATGACGCTACCGTGGCTCCATAAACCTCCATTGCAGGACGTATGGGCTTCTATGGTACATTCGCTACCATGTGCACATTGTGTACCATGTGTACTTTGGTATGAGCCGCCTGCACATCCCTTTCAAGGTACAGCGTGCAACTTCGCGTGGCCGTGCAAAGTGCGCACTTGACGGAGTCGAAGCAGGGAGGCGGCGCGGGAGGGACGTGGACAACAACTCCCTCCCGCGCTGTCTCCCTGCTTTCCTCCGCATACATTGAGCCACGATCGTCAGTTTCCCTTGCGCCTGTTCGCGAAATGAGCTGTTGTTGCTGGAGCACCACGCCCCCTCCCCCCCCCTACCTGCTTCCCTCCCTCCCGTCCCCCCACGGTCTTTCGCGCGACGGAAGGCGGCGCGTTTGCTCTCCGCTTTCCTCCTTCACGCACACCAGATTGAGCCGCGATCGTTGGCTTCCTTCGCTTGCATTGACTCGCACATACAGCATACGACGCGCGGCGAAGATGTTATCGCCCTTGTACTCTATAAGGAACATAACGGCGACAGCAAAATGCACCTGGAGTGTCCATGTAAGTGCTATCGCAATAAAGTAATTTGGAAACTCATGCGCATAACTTTCTGTTCATTTGAGCGCAAGATTCTGTAATTTTTGCGTGCTTTTTACGCGCTTGCGATAGACGGTGGGTCCGTTGAGTGTGTATTGTGTTGTTTCATGGGATCGCAGAGCTCTTGGCGTCAGTCATTTCAACAGTAACCGGGTATACACATATTTTCCCCATATTTCTGCTCTTCCCCCCAAACTTCGTTAAATTGAGCAAGGCATAGAGTTTATTTCGTTGATTCGAGATTTTCAACGTATTAGCGCCCCTTTGATTATGTGTCGGTGAGCTTAACGTACTTTCAACTTTAATATTTTTAATAAGATACCGTTTCGTTAAGATGAGGATTGACTGTAGTTGCTGAAAGACTCAAGTACACACAAAGAAAGCGAAAAAAAAATCGGGGACAAAGTATGGTTCTTACCAGCTTGTTGACGAGAAAGCAGGCATGAGAAAAGGCAGTTGGCAACCAGGCAACGAAATTGAAATATCAAAGTGCGGTAATATATGCACACTTCTGCACCGCTAGGTGACGCTGTTATGAAAATCATATTGCTACAAATTTCTTCTTCAGTGCACTTGACTAGTAAGAGGTGTCGTTCCACTTCCTCGTTCGCTAATCTGTAAAAGCAGTATGTTCTTTCACGGCAGCAAGCGATACTATAATTTAACCTGCACGCACTGTCGCCAAGAAACAGGTTGGCGAAGAACATTGCCAGTGGCCTTTATTCGCTGTCATCGAACAGGGACTTTATTAATAGCCACGTTGCTTCTTTACAAAATATTATGCGCATAAGGGGTTGCCGCGCCATAATTCACGCAGAGAGTGCAGCTTGGCGACCTCATGATACTTGCGCAAATGTTGTTTCTTTTTCTTTACTTCTCGGAAGTCGCTTTTATATACCGATGTGATTTATGCCAACCGACATCACTTGCGCTTTATTTCCTGGTGCCATCGGTCAAATGTTCCTAAATATTACCGCGGTCGTTTATCAGACGAGCAAGAGGCAAGAGAGAGCGCAAGGAAATGTAAACATAGCCTGTCTATGTTTATAGCGTACGAATATGGGAAGTGGTCTACAATATATATATATATATATACATCTATATATATATATATATATATATATATATATATATATATATATATATATATATATATATATATATATATATATATATACAATAACCAGAAGCACTTATTCCTTCCAGATGCAATTAGGATAGGAAATTCTCCAATTTATTTTGGTGCAAGCCAGCTGAAGCGCCTAGTGAGGAGTACGCCAATAGGAAAACCGTTCCCAAAACTCGTCCGCCAGTCGAGAATGTTCACTACAAGGATACAAGCTAGCCCAGAGGCATAGAATATATACAATAAAGGTCTGTATTCTCATGGGCTGAGGCACGGTAAAAATAGACGCTAAAAATAAACACCGATAGTCCAGCCACCATAAGGTCTTTGGACCAGCGGTTATGATCTCACTGATTTCGATAATGTTCGCTCAGGGCTAGATAACTGTTAATGAGTAGACAAATATTTCATTGCGTTTTAATTTCACCAGTGTCTCAGATTCCATTTTTTTTTTACATCTTTATACATGGAAACGGACCGAGTTCACGAATACACAATGAGAACAGTGGATCCCGATTGCGTGATGCATGTGAACATTTTAGCTCGACATTGGCGTTCGCGTAAAAAAGAAATGCGACTCGAGGTTTCAGTTTCGCCTGAAATTGAATATTTAGTGTCCCTTAAATTTCTGTGTCAGTACGCGGTTGTTACATAAGAATGGTGCGGCTACACGTCGATAGGGGTACTTCGTGCTTCCTCTTGGACTAGTGGGTGAAACAAAGCTATTCAACCAAGTCTATTACTATGCATGCCCTCGAACTACATAGAGAAAAGGTCATACATATTCAGGAGGAAACCTATAGGTCAAAACTGGGGGACACACACATACACTTTGTCTCTCTGTCTGTTATTATGCGTCCCTCTTCTAATAGCCATCCGTTTGTATTGAAAAAAAAAGCAATCGAGTGCTCTGTGCTGGTTGCTAACTCAATCTAACAACGCGTATAATAGAATGTAAACAGAGAAAGGAAAAGGCCTTAAAGGGACACTAAAGCGAAACAATAAATCAGCTTAGACTAATGAAGTATTCTTTGAGAACCCTGCAGGCAGTCATTTAAAAAAAATAGTTTGATTATTAGATGAGAAAATGAAGGTCCAAGTATCAGTATTCGAATTTCGCGCCTAAACCTCAGCGCCGGTACGTCAGCGTGACGTCAGGGATTCCAAAGTATGTTTTCACATTTGGGCCGCGTTGGCTGAATAAAGGTTCCTGAAACTTGCCATGTTTAATATTTGGTTCCTTTAGAACACAATGCAGTCAATCTGTACCGCTATATATATTTCGCAGGCCCTAGAAGATGCTATCAAAATCCAAGACGTCACAGCCTCCAGGTGCGGGAACTTAAGTAGGCGTCGCCACCCGTCTTTCGTTCTTTCGCTTTTTATGGCTTACCAAACGTCTTATCGTTGTAAGAGTGGTGTTTTTTGGTGTTGCAGAACGGTAATTTACTGAGGCAGAAGAAATCATTTTTCACTTTAGTGTCCCTTTAAGTATCGACTGATGTTGAACAGCTGCTCGATATCTTTTCCGAGGTCACGGCTCTTTGCGACACATTCTCTCAGCTTTTCGATTCGATATGCAACGCGTGTTCAGCTAAGACAGTATCGAAGCTGCCAGGTGAGCTCGTCTACGCGTTGCGTGATGTGAGCTGGTGCGAAGCGCACAGGACGCATTGCGTTCTGCGCCATAATTTGATGAACCGCGTAGATACTTCGCGTGGATCGAGCAAGGTTTTTCTTTCTCTTTTCCCCACATATCAACGCGTGCAAGTGCGCGTCAGCAGTGTAATTTCAGAAGACTTTATGCTTTTCCCGATTGCGAAAAACTTCGGAATCGCAGCACGTTTCGCCATCAAGATGGCGGCGTGTTTCCTCGTAACGCAAGTGTACGTGAATCGGAATTTTCCTGGCCGTTGCATCGACAACAGTGCAAGATGTAGGTGGTTAGAATAACGCGAGCGTGAGAGGGCTTGTTGCAAGGTCCCGCTCCCTCTCCGCCCTGTTTGAAGGTATGCCGAGCACGTGACACAAGCGGCGATTGCACTGCCCCCTGCCGCGTGTAATTGCACAGCCGCTGGGCCCTCCAAGGACGTCTGTGTGAGCCTCTGTGAGATAGCGTGCGATTAATAGCAGTCCGCCTAGGGAGATGAGATTCGCGCGATTTTGGGCTGCACAGCAAGTTGCTGTGGAGAAAAAAAAATAAAATGGAGGAATCGCAGAGTAAACAGCATGCTATAATTCATTTGGCTAACACTGCTCCCGCAATGTTAAAAGCACAGGTAAGGCGCTGGTACTTTTGGCTTCCTTTTAATTTGACGTACTATATTAGTACGTCAAATATACTTACTACACTAATATTAGATTTCTCTGCACCATGAACCCCTTTAAATGTAACTCAGTATTCTATAAATATGGGTTGGAAATACCGAGTGAAATATTTGTTTTGTTCCTGCTCCTACAAGCGGTAAAAAATAGAAAGGATAAATTGGCGAATTTTTTTTTTTAACTCAATACACGCTTTCTTATTTGAAAGCATGCGCATTGCGCAGCTGGGAAATTGGCAAAAAAAATAACACAAAGGAAAGAATGGTCACTGCAGTTGATTCATAGCTAGGAAGCGACCGGTGGGGCTTATGCGTGGGCCCTTTCGGGTGTACGAGTCGGCATTTTGAAATCGTGCTAGCTCGTGGGATGTTCGTTCAGAATGGAATATTCCAGCTAATCAAATATCGAATTCCGTAACCGAATACTTAGATTGTAATCAGAAACATTAGAATCGAATTCGAAATTTTTCAATACGGGCACACTCCTGAGAACAAACCTGCGCAGGCGTGTCGCTTGCGAAACGCGTATAACGAAAACGCATAAATAGCCATCCTTAATCGCTCGGGCGTTTTCCCATGCCGCGTCCTTGCCGAAATGCGTCCGCCCCTGTGGGGTGCCTGGCCCCGCTAACTTCGACCTCGCATCTTAATCCCTCTCGAGCCGCCACCGCGACAAACCGAACTGGTTCAAGCCGATCTCGCTCGGGCTATGCAGCGAACGACCCATTGGCAAAGAAGATATAGTAACGCGAATGTCGCGACGTATATGTGTGGCGTCTTTAGCATATTGGCGCCAGTAAGAGAACCCGGACGCCGTTGAAATGTTTTGGCCGCCATTATCGCTGCTTGGCCGCTCGACTGATGGTCATCATAACTGCGCGTGCAACGGTGTACCCTATGGAATCGCATTCCGAGCTTCACTACGTGACCCGAATGCGCCCCGAGCTTGACCGCGTGAGAAATGTGGTCAAGTTCCGTTGTATAACGATAGCACTGCGCCCGCGCATAAAGGCAACGCATCCGCAACCGCGCGCGGGAATCGCATTTCGATTCATTCAGCTTATAGAAGCGTCCCCAGTGAAAAACGTCGCCAGCAAGGTTGGACGATGTATTAAGTGCGTCGCCGCGTGTCGTCTTCGATACAGCGAAGTTCGACTCGCGTTCTTCGCAAGGCGGCATTATTTTGCGAGCGAATAACGAGCAATCTACGCGATAGAGACCCGTGGGCCACCGACGTCGCGCGCTGTGGCGTTAGGGCCTGTCTGTTCCTCGCAGCCTCGGCGTGTTTGTTTTATGTTTCGTGCGCTCCGGAGAAACTCACAGTGCGAAATTTTAATGTACGCTCAGCGCGAGCGCGATACAAGACGTGAGTGGGCAAATCCCTCTGTCGAGTCGCATGGGACGTTTTCTGCACCTGTTCTGGGCCGGTATTTTGTAGCGATGCCTTTTCCGATTCTATGCTTTTTCAGGCTTTTCGCGCTTGGCCAGTGGTCAGAGCGATGGTCTGCCCACATTATCAACGGGATCAGGCGGCCGTGTGTGTTGCATGATAAGAATAGCATAGAATAAGTCATGAGGCATCGCTACAAAATAGCGGCCCTGGTGACTTCCAGTGCGTTCGCGGTATAGGGTCATTTTCCATCGCGCGCATGGAATTTTCCTGGCTGCAGGTGAGGGAGGTGGAATATTCCTTGTGGGAAAGCGCTTGATTGCAGTTGGCTGCATAATTATGGAAAACGTCCTAGCTTAGTTTTGTCTATTATTATGAACTGTCCATAGGCTGCATATGCGATATAATTTTTTTCTTTTTTCTCTCTCGCGGTAAGAAGGGAGAGGGGGGTGAGAATACACATAGGGAATCTCATGCTGCCAATAACACCATCCTGTCAAATCTGCTGGTTGTATTGAAGAGGCCAACGGTGTTTAACTAATCACAGTGTGACGCTGCCTGATATACAATGTTTCGCTACATAATTTTCGAATTATAAACTTTATGGCAGGAGCCTCGATTTCGGGAATGAAAACGAGAAATTACGAAGTCGCACATTCTATTAAACAGAACTTACGAGCCTAGCACCTATTTTGAAAACTACGCCTTCACCCATTTCGTGAAGAACTGCGCTGACGGTTCCAGGTGACCATATTTGAGCACTCCATATTTTACAGCACCGGTAAACGTTAACTAAAAGGTCAGTGATGGTATCTTGACGCTGATGCCACCATAGAAATTGAGGACGTGTTTCCCGAAGCTAGCTCAATTTCTGAGAAATTAATGCGCCTTCACAGTCCATCTTTTATTCCGTAGTTGAGACATGAGCCCTCAATTTACGAATTAGGAATTTACATAGTGAAAGAGCTTTAATTACCTAGCTTGCGCTGCGATTCATTGTGCAAGTAACGTCTCCTTATCTCATCCAGCTCACGTGATAAGATAGCGCTGCTGGCCATGGTGGATTTTTCACTTAAACAGATCGGGTGATATAATGCGAAACAAACGTGCGTGAATAGGTATTCTCTCCACAGATTCTTCATATCCCGCCAAATATTCAACAACATTCTTGGGACAGAGAACAACAGTGTATGCACATCGGTTCCGTGGAAGCTCACAAGGTGAACCAACATTGTGAAATATTTTACGCCCGTCGAATTTCGTTTCGGCTAATGGCGAATTGCTGTAGACAGCATCTACCGCGGGAAGACGGCCTCTGTGACACCTGATGGCCAATGACGTTGTGTAATGCTCCAGCCTGTTCCAATGCATGATCGACGCACTTCTCCATGGACCCAAATGGACTATCTGTCCTTGTTACCTACAACATTCCATGGTTACTTAGTGACTTTCGAGTTCCTCTGCTAAGCACGAGGTCGCGGAATCAAATTCTGGCCGCAGCGACCGCATTTCTATGCAGGCGAAATGCAAGAACGCCTGTCTACCGTCTAGTGGGCCCACGTTAAAGAACCCCAGGTGGTCAAAATTAACTCGGAGTCCCTCACTACTGCGTGCCTCATAATCATATCGTGTTTTTGGCACGCAAAACACCAGAATTATTTTTTAATTGTTATCCACTGAACAATATCACCAAGCGACAAAAAAGAAAGAAAGAAACATTCGAGTTTCCCTTGCACCTTTCTGTAGATTCATGCTTCGCAGCTATGCGAATTTTTTTTGGAACAAGGAAACCCATAATAATATCAGTGAATGACCTTCCAACGAACGAAACCGATACGGGCTTCCACGGATTTTCATACGCAGGAGGAGGAGGAAATATATAGAGAAGCCAGGGATGTTAACCAGAAATGCGTCTGGTTGGCTACCCTACTCTGGGGAACGGGAAAGAGGGAATAGGTACGAGCTTCCGATAAGGCCAGGTAGGTAGAAGGGAAAGCCATACAGCTTTTCTTTTTAGCCACGTAGCATTATTTCTGCTCAACATCAGCAAATTTTGCTTTGTTTAATGAAGGTAACGATAACATCGATGACGCAGGTTCGGAATGTCGAGACCAACTTTATTATCAAAGAATCTTAGACATGTTTCACAATCTTTCTATCTTATTGAGTCTTGTGTGTGAGAAGTGTGTGCAGAGTTTCCACAACATTTAAAACTAGGCTTTATTCTAGCCATTCACTCGAGTTCGCGTTTCTTACGTAGTCCGCGGTGCGCTTTCAAAATGTCACACAGTTTATGCGCACCCCGACGTAGCTTCTGTAAAAGGCGCTGTCAAAATGGCGGCACAGTACGGCGCCAATGGGCATTGTCCCTCACTAGCACTTCGGCAGGCGATTACTTGATGGCAGGATTGCTTATTTCACAGGGTAACTGCAACATCAACCCGGCCGATGAACATTCAGTTCGATTACTACGAGACGCTAGTGTCTACGCCCGCTGCCCGAATGATGGTGGCGAGCCAGTGAAGGGCATTAATTTCTCTAAATTTAAATTTCTCTTTAGTTCTCTTTTTTTATGTGGAGGCATCAGATGGCCCATTTGGCGAAAAAGCCGGCGTCTGTAGCAGCGAAACGTCACCTAAATTTCCATTGGCTGCGACGCACGCCACGAGCGCGCCTCGACGGAGCAGAGCGGGCGCAGCGGTGTCGCGTGAGGAGAGAGGGCAACCCCGCGACGCCACGTGACCGACGGGCCTCGACTGAGCAGATATGGTGACGCGCGCCGCCGCTGGGCGGAACGGGCTGTCGTCGGCCAGGCAGCCGCGTGACGCACGCGCGCGCGCGGGTGCCGCCGTCTCGCTCTCGGACGTTTCGTATCTAAAGCCCCTCAAACTTCGTAAAGTGGTGACACTCTCCTCCTCCGCCTTCACTCCTCCTCATTTCTCCTCTCTTTCACGCTCTCTTCTCGACCGTGGCGCCACCTACACTGCTCGAGCGTAGCAACGGCGCCAGCATGCGCTCCTCGCCACTCCGTAGACGCTTCTAGAGCAAAAATGGCGCTGATGCACGGCGCGAGGGATCACGCGATGCTATTAGGCCAATAGCGACGCGGCGTCGGCCTCGGCGAGAGCGCGCGAGGAGGAGGCGGCATTCTTCAAAGCGTGGCACTGCTTTACGAAGTTTAAGGGGCTTTATTCGTATCCCTCTCATATACGGTGAGGGAGTTTCGTATACGGTGAGGGCGTTTCGTATCTCTCTCACCCTCACTGGGCTTAGCAGCTGCGCTCGCCAGCCCGCCTTGGTGGCCGCTGCTGCTTTCTCGGTCTCTCGTCGGGCGGGACGTCGACGGCGTGCAGCGTTAATTGGCACGGCAGGCTGCTGCTGCTTGCTGGCTCGGGCAGCATGGTACATTACTCGCAGCGCGAAACTCGAAGGACCGCTCCGTGGCGTTCAACTGGACATTTATGCTTTCGTATTCACAACTCATAAGTGCTTAGCTGTCCTCGGAAGTTTTTTTTCTTTTTTTTTACTGACCTGGGACGCCCCTCGCAGCTTCTTGATACCCTCTTGAAGCTGACCTATCACTGCAGATTCGTTCTATCTCATTTGAGTTCTAACAGTACATTCGACCGTTTTCGAAGCACTTGCCCTTAGGATAAAATGCATAAATTCTTACCGACGAGTCTTGCTCTGCAAACGCCATCAGGAGCGCTATATACACTGGCACGCTAAACTTCTTTATTTATTTATGCGCTGAAAAACTTGGAGAGCGCGAGAGCATTCAAAGAACTCTGGCTGCTTCTCACGCTTCCCGCCAACTGCAGTTTACGTAACCGTTAATCTTTACCGGGATATGCTGGCGGCGAACGCTGCGCGCGATGGCGAGCGTTCTGATAGAAACGCGGCTTCTTGCGTGAGCTGCGAATGCGCGGAGGCGAGCGCCCTCCGGCTGGTGTTGTTGCAAGGAACCGAGCTCACCGCCCCTCACTAAATGGTAGCATTTCTGGAGAAGGGACTCATCTTTGAGCTTTCGCTCAACAGAGTTATGTTTTCTCGAATGTTCAAATTACAATACGACGTCTCATGTGTGTAGGTTGCGTGTAAGTCCTACTTTACGAAATTTTTGACACATTTTACTTTCAGAAATTCAATTAGTTTAGTGACGTCATTGCGCTACATGGAGAACCTGCGTGGCTGGGTATGCGTGGTTCGGAATGGTCGTTACGCTCGAAAACGGTCGAAGCCGGACGCGGTATGCGCCGAAGAAGAAGAAGAAGAAGGCGCACGGAACAAGCGGTTCTACCGACGCCCCTGCGTGTTCCACGTCGGGGACGTCCACCTCTCACGCCATGGCGCCTACAGCGTCATGGACTCCCTCGAAGGCCCACGTCTTCGATGTTGTTGTCCCTACGGGGAATGGTCCCGAGACCGTCGTCGACGCGACGGCCTCAATAGTTGGCCTCTCTGAGGTCTACTGCGTTCAGCACATGGGAGGCCTCAACTTCCAAGTCACCATCAAGAGCATGGCTTCCATGACTCTAATCGTCGATGCTGGCTGCCTCGTCATCGGTGGCGAGCGTTGTCCCGTCGTTCCCGTTGGCCCGCAGGTAACCAACGTAACCTGCCTCTTTTTGCCGTCCGTTCCGAACGAAGTCCTCGTCCAGGCACTATCACCATACGGCAAGGTTCTGTCTGTCAGCGCTGGTCTCATGAGCGGACGACGTGGCGTGCTCACGGGCACACGCTTCGTGCGTATGGAAATGGGCACCGCAACACCTGTCCCCAATTATCTGCGAGTCTCTGGTCATCGTGTGACGTTTGACTACCGCGGCTTGCAACGCCTGTGTCGTCGGTGCGGTTCTAGCGACCACTACCGTGCACAGTGCACCGCAGCGTTCTGTGGCCGTTGTGGCGTCCATGGCCACGAAAGCGACGGATGTGACCGTCCTTGTCGGCGTTGCGGGGATAGTCACCCTACGGTCGCGTGCCCTGTGCGGCGTTCATACTCAGACGCTGCTACTGGAGCCTTTCCCCCCTTACCGCCGGCGTCAACTGCGGTTACGACTGCGCGTGACGCCACAACCAAAGAAATTGCACTGACACCGCATGAACTAGCGTCAAGACATGAAAAAGAAGAGGCATGCAGCTCGAGAAGTCACAGCGCGCCATGTTCGCCGGCCTCCTCTACTGAAAAAGAAGACGGTGACGTGGCGGATCGCAACACGCCATGTTCGCTGGCCTTTCAAGCAGGGGACACGCGTGCTGTAGCCGAAAGCGCCTCCACTTCGGCTGTTACCACCACTCCTCCTGATCCCAGCAAAGTTTTGAACGCGGATATAGCGTCTGACCCTGCGATGGCCGCAGTCGATGTACCCACGAAGTCTGCTGCGGCTTCATCAGTCTCAGTTGCATCTCCTACAGCGGCGCAGCCATTGCATCTGGGTGGGCCCCCGGCTGCCGAGTTTGTCGGTGACGATGAAACCAATCCCGCCGTTCTACCGCTACCGACATCATCCTCATCAGAAAACAGCTTCAGCCTCGGAGTTGATAGCAGCGTTGGACTCTCGCCGAGCCTGGATGAACTCGACATAGAAATGGCGGCCCCACGAGACGTAAAGCGCGCTCATGCGTCAGCCTCTGGCTCGGACGGCGGCCCCGATCGCCGTGCCGAGTTACAGCGGCCCAAAAAACCTCGGCCTTCTTCGAGAGGGTCGAAGAAGTGACGCGTGGACTGCTTAACCCCTGGACTTGTTCCCGGGGCGCCGACTTGAACAACACGACCAGGTCAGTTTGGTGATACATTTAATTAATTATGGCTGACACCCTGAAAATTATTTCATTAAATGCACAAGGGTTCCGAAGTCCTGTAAAACAAGCCGAAATTATTAGCGTGGCCCGCGCAAAACAGTGTGACATACTGTGTTTACAAGAAACAAATTTTTTCACATTGGACATGTCCTCACTTTCAAACGCACTTTTAACCTAGACTGTTTCTTCTCCTTCGCTACATCACGATCTAGCGGAGTTGGTATTATTATTTTCAACAGAGCTCTCTTGCGAGATCATCATGTCTTTTATGATGGGACTGGGCGAATATTGGCATTTGATTGTGTACTATCTTCATTTAGGTTACGGATTTTGTGCATATGTGGACCCGCGCAGGCCATTAAGTCCAATGATTTTTTCCGTGACCTGGACGTGTATTTCCTTGACGGTCGTCACGTGGTGCTCGTTGGGGATTTTAACTGCGTCTTAGACACGCGAGCAGATGTGCAGGGCCCGGGCTGGGGTCGCCCTGATAGGAACGCACGGGAGTTGCGTCGCCTCGTCCAGCATTTTTCGTTGTTAGATACATATCAACTTTTTCATGGTTCTTTCTTTGCCTGGACCTGGCGACGCGGTGCGTCGTCAAGCAGGTTAGACCGTGCCTATGTGCTAAGCAGTTTAGCTCAGTATGTCACCCAGTCTGATGTGATAACGTTACCTTCATCCCCTGTTTATATTTCCGATCACAAACCAGTAATACTTGAAATTCGCTTCCCTGCTTCCTCATCAGTAAAACCCTGGCGTCTGGACATGCGCGTTCTACATGACGCACGCTCGCGCTCTTGTTTGTCACGAGTTTTGGGCGCCTCTGTTTCTAGATCTGACCGAGAGTCATGGGATGCGCTTAAGGTGCAGTGGCGTCTACACTGTTCAGTTGAAGGACGTGCACTCAGACGACGTATGTCAGAGGAACTGGCGGATACTGCCACGAAGCTCCGCATCGCCCTTCGGGTCAATCAACTGACTCCGTTGATGCGGTCCTGGCAGCGTGAGCTACGGAGGCGTTTCCAACGCCTCATCGCGGCGTCGTCTTTGTCAGCTGCTGCTTGGCGATGCAGACGTAATCCGCGTGCACACCCCGAAGTTCTGCGCTTTTCAAGAAACTCGCTTTTTAGACAGCCGAATGCATTCGGTTCTGCGGCCCCTAGAGCACTTCCTGTTACACCACCTCCCACACGTGATTATTCGCTCTTTGTAACGCATTTTGAAAACATGGCGCATACGACCATGCAAATAGATTCTGGCTCTCAAGGACTTCATACTTTGCTTAGTGGGCTGCCTCAAGTTCCACATGAGGTAGCTAACCGTCTTTGTGCACGACCATCAGCCGAGAAAGTGAAGGCAGCATTATCTTCAATGAAGCGTGGCTCGGCCCCAGGGCCGGACGGGTTACCCGTGGAGTTTTATCTAACGTTCTGGGAAGATATTGGTGCCACTTTCGTATCGGTTATCAGCCAATGCTTTGAGAACTTTGATTTCCCGTTCAGTTTTCGGGACGGTCGTATTGTGCTGATACCTAAGCACGATCCGTCATCAGTTCGTCCAGAGGAATGGAGGCCAATCACGCTTCTCAACGTTGACTACAAAACCTTCACAGCTGTTCTCACCCGGCGCTTGAGAAGCCTGATGCCTTCCCTAATAGGACACCATCAGGCATGCTCAGTCCCTGGCAGAGAGATACACAGTCTTTCGTTCGTTACTCGTGACATAATGACATACACGCTGACCAGGTCGGCACGTGGTCTCTTAGTTTCACTGGATCCAGAAAAGTCATTCGATCGCCTTGAACATAACTACATTTTTAATGTACTGACCTCGTTCGGCTTCTCGTCAAATTTTGTTGAACTTATTAGGAATACCTATTCAAATATCCGAAGTACATTGTTCCTTGATGGTCGAGAAAGTGCACCGTTTCCCGTTACTCGTGGCGTTCGTCAAGGGTGCCCTCTATCCCCAGTACTTTTTGTGCTCAGTCTTGAACCATTTCTGCGATCAATAGTGAGAGACCCTTACGTATGTGGTCTCCCACTGCCTGGTAGCGGTGTTGTAAAGGTGACAGCCTTCGCCGATGACATCACATTATATCTCAGGAATGAAGATAGCTTAACCCGTAGCCTTCAAATTTTCACTGAGTACGGAAATATTTCAGGTGCTGCGCTAAATTTTTCAAAATGTCGTTATTTGTTCATTGGTTCACCACAGACACGCCTAAGTCCCCTTTTCCGTCTTCAAAAGAGCAATTCTCTTCGCATTGTAGGCCTTGACTACACCTCTAATGGCATATCAGAGTCTGTGTGGCTCTCAACTCTTGAAGATGTAAGGCGAAATATTGAAGATGTTCAAGGTTATGATTTACCCCTATCAGAAAGAAGGTACTTAGCGCAGTCTGTATTTTGCGGCCGAGTGTGGTACGTTTGTCACGTCGTACAGCCACCATTACGAGTTACTAGGTCCTTGCAGTCCCTTCTTGGTGCCTTCTTCTGGTCGGGCCGTACAGAACTAGTCTGTCGCGCGGCGCTTGGGCAACCACGCTCTCGCGGTGGGTTCGCCTTCCCATCCGTGTCTGTCCGCTGCCGGCTGCTTGCTCTGCGATTTCTGCTCCGTCTGTTACAGCATGATCAGTGTCCAGCGCGTGAACTCGCTTGCTATTTCCTTGGCACGAAAATTCGCTACATGTTACCGGGCGTACACTTAAATCGCGGCCCACAAGTGTTAAACGCGCCTACATTTTACTGTACGACCGTGGCATTTTATCGCCACATACAACAGGTATGTCCTGATGTAGACGTTCTCCAAAACCGTGTAGTAGATACTATGTCAGCCTTACTGCTTCCTCTAGTTCCCCCAGCGCGCCTCGCACTTTCCAATAATGTGTCGTGGGATGCGATAACGGCGTCATTTTTGCCTGGCCACCTACGCGACTTCATGTGGCGTCTAGGGTGGCAAGTGCTTCCAACTCGGGACAGGCTTGAGCGGTGGGGCGTTGTCCCATCTTCACAGTGTCCCAATTGCCCCCTTCAAGAATCCAATAAACATGTACTGCTGCAATGCGTCGTTGCCAGGATATTTTGGAGGGCCGTGCATACTGGATTTTGTGGCCTTGGAGTTAACCGCTTTATTACATCTGGTCGCTGCTCACGTGGCCGCTTCGCGCGACTTTTAATTGCTGCGGGGGCCTTCTGTCTATGGCGTAACCGGTGCGAGGCAGTTGCCATGGGACGTCGTCACCGCGCTCTGTTTCCACTTATGGGGAGGCTCTACTCTGAGCTACTGTCGTTTCTGTCGGATGAGTTGTTCTTCCTTGGAGAAGAAGAGTTCCTTCGACAGTGGTCATGTCGTTTCCTGTCGGTGGCTAATGGACGCGTATGGCTGAATTTTCGTCCAGCCTGGTTCTTGTAGCCAGACCATCAGAATTATTCATTTAATGCACATAGAATGCAGGTGCCCGTGATTTCTGTGTGTGTGTCCTCTCGTATACATGATCATTTTTGTATATACACATCTCGTGCACATCACTTCAAAATTGTGTAAAGTGTTCTATCACATCATCACTGTATATAACCATTGTGCACACTGTATATATTGAAAATCATTTTGTACATGTGGCATTTAGTTTATGTGTAACTGTGCCTTTCCGTGGGTATACGTGTTTATATGTTGGTGCGTGAGGACTCGGACACTACTCGCGTTGACAACGCGCTGTGTTTCGTGTCTTACATGTTATCGTCCGCGTGGAATTGTGCCGTGATTATGACTCAGTGTTCGTATCGTCTCTTGTCGAAATAAACTTTTTCTAAACCCCGAATTGTGCCGTGATTGTGACTTAGTGTTCGTATCGCCTCTTGCTGAAATAAACTTTTTCTAAACACGCCGGATTTTCTACGACGTTGTCGCGTAAATTACAAGGCAACGTCAGCTACACCTGGCGTTTTAACTTCTTTGCGGTTTAGACAAATGGCGTGAGGCATGCTCTGAACGATGCTGAGCCTGAACTGTCACTGAAGGCAGGGGCAATGAATTTACTTTCTCAGAAAAAGCGCGTTGAGACGAAAAAGATATATAGTAACTGCATAGGTTCATACGTCAAGCCTATTTTGTTTCTTTCTTTTATTTTTCATTTTTATAGTGGGAAACTCTCGTGACTATTAAGACGACTGAGAGTGTTGGCGCACTTTGCAGCCTACCACGTTGAAGAGTGTGAGTGATTGAGTGAGTGAGTGAGTGAGTGAGTGAGTGAGTGAGTGAGTGAGTGAGTGAGTGAGTGAGTGAGTGAGTGAGTGAGTGAGTATGTGAGTGAGTGAGTGAGTGAGTGAGTGAGTGAGTGAGTGAGTGAGTGAGTGAGTGAGTGAGTGAGTGAGTGAGTGAGTGAGTGAGTGAGTGAGTGAGTGAGTGAGTGAGTGAGTGAGTGAGTGAGTGAGTGAGTGAGTGAGTGAACTGTTATTGGGTCTAGCAAACCAATCCGCCAGGCATCGGACGACAGTGGTTGTTGGGTGGCTTCAGGTTGTTGTCTCTATTTAGTGGCGCGGCAGGATGCACTGTCTCAGGGATCGGCCCATGAAATAGGTTTGAAACAAACTAGATCACAGGAAAAGTGGCGGTAAAGTCGCTAAGAAAGTAGTTGTCCTTAATATCTTGAAGAACATTACTCAGATTAGCGCAATGATTTCCCTTTGCGTCATAATGTTAATTTCGCATTTTGATTCTGCTACATTACACAATACACTTTCATGTTACCTAACAGCCGATGGCGTTATCGTCCACTTTATCGTCCACTTCTCGTCATGCTGTCCTCATCACGCCACCGTCGTCATACCGTCGTCACTCCGTCGTCACAGTGTCGTCGTCGTTTTATTTTTGTCATCACTTCAGTAACGTCATCCCATCATCGTCATGCCATCATTGTAATACGATATTCACCGTTCGAACGACGTCAATTTTTCTTCGTCTTTGTATTGTAATCATACTGTCGTCATTCAATCGGCATTATGGCGCCTCTTTCAGGCCGTCATCGTCAGTCGTTCGTTATCATGCCTGCATTGCGAGACCTTGGTCATGACACCGTCCTTATTGTGTTATCTATCTATCTATCTATCTATCTATCTATCTATCTATCTATCTATCTATCTATCTATCTATCTATCTATCTATCTATCTATCTATCTATCTATCTATCTATCTATCTATCTATCTATCTATCTATCTATCTATCTATCTATCTATCTATCTATCTATCTATCTATCTATCTATGTGGCCTGTTACGTCAGTCCAGTCACCCAAGTTGTCTACGTGCACTGGGCAACTAGGTATGTGCTCCAGGTTGAGATGCCCTCGTGGTCGCTCCATTGTCGTCATTCCAGCCTCGTGATCATACACTATCAAAAATAACGTACAGCGCAAAGGACAAGGACAGCGATAGACGACATACACAGCGCTGTGTTGTCGTCTATCGCTGTCCTTGTCCTTTGCGCTGTACGTTATTTTTGATCATGAATTATCAACTAGCCCAAGCAACCACCCTAGATCATACACTCATCCTATCGTCGTCGTCATCCCATCTACCCCGACCCAGTCGCTCAAGTTTTCTAATGGCTTGGGCCAATAGGTACGGGCTCGTGGTCGTGATGGCGTCGCTGTCATTCCACCTTTGCAATCCGACACTCGTCATGCCCTCCTCGTCGCACCATCGTCGTCATACACTAATCCTGCATTCGTTGTCGCACCGCCATAGTGTTGACGTCATAGTCGTTCAATCGTCGTCATTCCAGCTTCGTGGTCTGACTCGTCGTGCTGTCGTCGTCACGCCTTCCACCCCGACCTACTGGTCCAAATAGCTTGTGTCACTAGGTATGTGTTCGGGGTCGGAATGCCGTCATTGCCGTTGTATCCTTGTTATTTCAACTTTATCATCCGTTTCTCGTCATGATGTCCTCACGATGCCACCGTCGTCACACCGTCGTCGTCGTTTTATCGTTGTCGTCACTTAAGTAACCTCATTCCTTTATTGTCATGCCATCCTTGTCATACCACATTCATCGTTAGAACGACATCATTTTTTCTTCGTCTTTGTATCGTAATCATACAGTCGTCATTCAATCGGCATTATGGCGCCCCTTGTCAGACCGTCATCGTCAGTCGTTATCATGCCTGCATTGCGGGACCATGGCCATGACACCGTCGTTATCGTGTTATCATCGTCTCTCCAGCTACGTCATCCCCCCCTCTCGTCATGCCGTCGTCCTCATACAGGTTCCGTGACGCAGTCATCGTCACGCCATTGTCATCATACACTGGTCGTCAACCCGTTGTCCTCATGCCGCTTTCTTGCCATCGCCGTCGCTGCGTAGTCATCATACAGTCATCTAACATTCGTCGTCATACTGTCGTCGTCATGCCACGTACGTCACGCTGTTGTTTCGCGTCAGTAGCACCATCCCTGTCGTGATGCCGTCGTCATCACGCCATCTTTGTCGATACATCGACGTCATTTCTTGTTCATCACTCTGTCGTAACCATGCTGCCTTCATTCCATCGTGATTATGCCGTCGTTGTGATGCCATCGTCGGCATTGCGTCGTCGTCACACAGATACGCTCTCATGCATCCGTCGTCATACCGTCGTTGCCACGTAAGCCATCTTGGTCGTGCTATCGTCATCGTACTCGCTTCTTCAACCGTTTCCCGGCATGCAATCGTCGTCACCTAATTGTCGTCATGTCGTCGTCGTCACGTTGTCGTACTTTTACCATAGAGTTTCTCACTATAACACCTAGAGGGTAATCTGGCGCCACCGTCTATGGGAGTTTCTTAAGGGGGCACCGTGCCGTCATGGGAATGACGGTATATCTGCGAGGCTCGTGTTGGCTGGTGCTGTAAGAGGCTTCGTCTAAAACGTGGATATGGCTATGCAAATAACGCGTTCTCAAAGTAAAATCTTCATGAAATGTTTTCATTCACGCATATTACATCTTTACTCACCCACGATGTATGACCAAGCGAAGAAAAGCAAGAACAGACGACCAACTGTTTCAAAGCGAGCGCGAACCTTGTCGTCTGTCCTCCAACTTTAGCGGCCCGCTGATACTTTTTACGTAACATGTAGTCGTATACGCAATAACAAGTTCTCATAGTTAAACAAAACATGTTTTCGCGTAATAATAAAGCTAAAACAGCTTTTCACGTGCTGCTCTAGTAGAAAATGAATCATTGTGACCGACGGAACGGTACTTGCCAAGCGCGTCTTCAAGGTGTCCTGTCTCTATACGAGAACGATGCCAATCCGAATCCACAATATACCGGCATTCCCATGCATACCACAGCGCAGCAGCGCCAGATTTCCCTCTAGGTAATGTAGTGAGAAACTCTATGACTTTTTACCATCGTCATAATTTGAGAATCGTCATGTCGTTGTTGTCGTGCTGCCGTCAGTATACGCCTTTGTCGTTCCACCAATATCATTCCGTCTTGCTTATTTCGCCGTCACTGCGTCAGCGTCATAGACTCGTCATCATGCCTCCATGCTCATGGGCGACCTTGGCGAAGGAGCGCCTTAGCAAAGTGGGACGATGGCGGGTATGTAGCACATAGCCGATTCAACGAGTCTCAGAATTGCCACTACACGTGTTAAATGAAGGAGACTTTAGGATTATGGTCTGTGGCTACATTGCTCGACTGCTATACGCATCGCCGTCGACAGTCATCGTGAGATAAGCTGTGTTGCATTTCTTTTCTACGCAGTCTCAGTTGAGCTGTCAAACGCATGGGCACCATAGATTCTATGTTCCGATCAATTTTCAAGTCGCGATCCAATCTTAGCAATAATTAAGCTTACCGCCTAGCTTCTGTAAATAATAACTCGGACTATTGTAAGCATTGTGGCGTATATTACTAAGTGTCTTTGTTAGGAAGCTTTTCGTAAATCTTTTCTGAAGCGGGTCGAGCTCCTTAGGCGCGCATCGGTGGGTAATAAGGTCGCCGGAAGTCGATCCCGGCTCGCTGGCTTCCGGGCAATGAGATTGCAGCCCCAAAACCAAGTGACGTGCCCAACCGTTGTCAGCCATTGAAGGGGGCGGGTCCGTGGCTACAACTCCATCAAGCCGTTTGATCGATGTTCAGAATGACAGGGTGCGCCACGTGCCACAGCGTCAGGCGTGTCTGCTCGTCCACTCAGTGAAAGCGCAACGAGGGGTGCATAAAAGCCACGTTAAGCGAAAAATGACAGTCGATGGCGGTAGTAAAACCCTGTTACGCCAAATGTCACTACTACGAATGCGTTTAGTACAGTCGGCGTGAAAGCGGCTGCATTAAGCGCAGGAGAGGCTGGGTGACCGCTGCGAAGAACATAACAACGTGGCACAATAGTCAGATAGTAATGCAAAGTGATTGTACATTTGCCTTTGTATTATGTACAGGCACGCTCCTGCAACCAATCTATCCGCCGTGTGTGCCGCAATTTTAGTGCATTCACATCTTCAGAGGAAGCCATACGGCGTCGCGGGAACAAATTGAAACATTCTTACAATACGGTGACGCAGGTAATACTGTCTCACTGTATACAAGGGCGAGTTTCAGATTCTAGAAAAGGATGTGCGTGATAGTGTGTTGGGTTGATTACGACATCTTGCTATCCAAACGGTTTACGTACGCGCGTAATTTCTAGAGATAATGCTAGTTGTGTGCTTGGCGCTCGTTCTATTCATTTTTTCATACCTTTCGCGGTAAACACCTTGACAGATATCAGCCTTTCTCCTCATTAAACTACATTTCTGATTGCGCCGAGACGCACGCTCATCGGGGTACAAACATTCGACCAGTGTCGTACACCGCAGGCCAAGGAGATGATATAGTCTCTCACTGGCGACGTGCGCTGGACAGCACTGAAAGCGGGACACTCCAGTATCAGGCGCCGAAGCGTCTCGCAGCAACCAAAAGACGTACGTGGTGCACTGGCCACACGTCCTCGTCGGTATAAGCGTTTGCACATGTTCGCACAGCCAAACTTTAGCTTGATTAGCTGTGCTCTTGCGCGACGGGGCAAGCCTCGGCCTTGAACACGAGGCGGGATAACCTTCCATTTGTGACGCGCTCGTCTGGAGGCTGCTCGAGTAGGCGGCGACGAATCAGCAGGCAAGCGTAATCAATAAAGCTTGGGCAAAATTTGAGGGTAGACACAGTCGTTCAAGCCAGCCGATCGGCTTGCTCATTTGTGGCGATCCCTTCGTGTGAAAGTACCCATTCGGCAACGGGAGGTACCCAGCGTGGTGCAATTTTGTTGGCAGAGTCAGTAATGCTGCGCACAACAACCGGGCAATCACTCTGACTGCGTTGTAATCTGCTAAGGGTAGCGAGGGAGTCCTTGAAGATGGCAATCGTCGATGCGTTTAACTTCTCTTGCACGTATTTCAGTGCAACCTTAATCGCTGCTAGATCCGCTGTTGTTGACGAGGCTGGATGGGGTATATGAAATATACACCGGGCTTGAGTCGAAGGTCGGAAAAACAGCTACAGGTATACGTACGTGAATAACGCATGCATAGCTATGCAGCGGCTTGTGACTAGGTTAGAAAACTGGTATTACCGGCAATTTTGTAGAATAATTGCTACATGTGGCGAACATAATTTGACGTGAATGTCAGAAGGCTTTTAAAAAAACTCGTTAACCTTTTTACCAGCACCTCGGGGGAAGCTGCCTATATAGAAATTAGGAGGTAGTCATATTTTCATGACCCATGCTTTAAAACGAAAATTTTAAATCGCACCTGATCATCATTCAGTTTCATCGCCTCGTCCAGGCAGCATCAAAACTGGGCCCGCCAGGGGAGCGCCCGAAAGGCAGCCACGTTGTCTTGTAAGACGGAAACGAGTCGTGGTGCCTTGCGTGATGAAGTTGGAATGCACTGTAATATAATTTACACCCTAAAAAGTGAAAAAGGGCGTAAATGTGTCTATAACTCACACCCTTCGGGTGTTATCTATATAACGGACACCCTAAGGGTGTGAGTTATAGACATATTTACACCCTTTTTCACTTTTTAGGGTGTAAATTATTTTACAGTGTGATGGCATGTCCTGGCAAATGCTGATACAGCAAGTTTTGCTTGGCACGCACCTGCGGTGCTTACCCATACGCCGTAGCTGAAGGAAAACCAGGGTGGTTAGCGAAAGTTTATCCGGGTTCTTTAAACTACACTTGGTAAAATGAAAATAAATACACGAAAGATTGAATAAGTGCTGCAAATCCGTTGTGCGGAAGCCAGCAAGATGAAGGAACGTTCATGAAAGAAATAATTTTATAAAAGATCACTGATTAGCCATATTCAGTGTCCCTGTCTCAAGTAATAGGCTTACTATATAGGTTTACGCATAAGCGAACCAAGTCATACGCTAGAGCGCTTCTTAAGAAAGCGCTCAGGCGTGGCGCAATATTGCGAAATTCGATCCGCGGGTGGAGGGTTAAAGACAATGGAGTTCTTCAGAACATAACGCTTTATGAAACTTAGTGCCCGTGTTTCGTTAGTGCCATTCCATCACAAAAATTTAGCTTAGACAGCAGTTATGTGACGTGCAGGTGATTTCGCATATAGCTAGAACGTAGAGAGAAAAAGACAAAACCACGTTTTTTTTTCTTACATCTTCGTTTCGTTTTTCTTCCAGTCACCATTTACCCCTTTCTCCAAACTTCCCACATTCACGACTAAGCTTGCTTTCTCGGAAGTCGGAACAAAGAAACCACAAACTCTGATTTTGGCTATTAGAAGAAAAGCGAGAAAAACACCACATTAAATGTTAATTCGATATGAAATGCTCCCGCTTGTCTACGGCTCCACTGTCTCTGAGGCTTGCCCGTAAGATCACCCGCCGCTCCACGATGTTGTCAGCGCATTACACGGACTTGCGCAAGGTGACACAGCGGCGGGTTACGCGGCGTAATACGCGGTAGCTACCGTCGGGAAACACTGGTCACCATTAGTGTGCTCCTTGCTTCCGTTCCGCGCTTCTCCGCTTTGCTTCCGGGGGGCTGTAGCTCACTCGCGCATCAAAGTCGACGAGTAAATAGAGGGCCCGCGCGAGCGGGCGTGCTCGTCACAACAGCTCGTTCCCGTGCTTCATTGTGGACAACTCGATGCGCGCGCAGGTCAACCTCCCCTTGCACGCTCGCCTCTCGTCCGGCTCAAAGAGCGCGCGTAGACGTTGACACCTCGCGGTCTTTGTTGAGTCAGCGCGTTTCCTAATGACGCGAGGTCAGCCAAAAAAATGAAGGAAAAGGTCGCGCTAGCCCGTTGCCCTTGTTTTTTCTTATGACGTCAAGCGCAATTTCCTTGTTTACCAAACCACTTTGACGGGAAGAACTTAACTACTTATGTAAGGTACACGTGCATGGCCTAAGAGCGATGAACAATTACAAGTCGCTTGTTTCTCTTGTGCCAGCGTGTACGTTGCAAGCTTAAGAAGTACAGTCAAGAAAGAAAAGCGATGGCGCTCGAAAAGTTACTGAAGACGCCTGTCGCAGTGCAGAAATGAGTTAACCAAACAAAGCAGTAAAAGTCAGTCTTCGTTTTTAAAGTGCACTACGGCAGTAAAATATCTGTAGAGGGCAATTCTAAAGAAAAGATTAAGCTAGCCCTTTCCACGAGAGCGACCGAACGTTGGTCCCGCAAAGGCCTATAGTGACGACGACGGCTACATGACTCCGATGGCTCACACATGACGAATCTCGGATCGAATTTTGTTTAGGTATACGCTGATTTCTTTGGTGACTGCTTCTTCTAAAACAGAAAAATGATGATAAACATAATATCGGCACCGGCGTTGGGCGCCATAGTATTAGGATGAAGTACCGCTGTCATAGAGAAATCGAATGACTTAATGTTCACAGCCGATAGGTGAAAGATCGCACGAACGATTCAGCCGGCGGTTTTGACGGAAACAGCAGGACGCGATGCAAACAATGACTAGCAACTAAATTATTGAAACATGGAGTGCAAAGTATAGTGAAAGCGAAAGTGCAGAACGAAATTTGACGACCTTTTCATGTGCTACAAACATTGGGACTGAATGCAAAAGTCTTATTAGTTATTTGTTGCCTTCCTCGTCGTCGTGCGGTTATCTGCGTATCTCCTCTTCTCCTCACAGTTTCCTCCCTTTTCCCTTTCCACCAGCGCAGAGTAGGCAACCGGACAGCTAATCCGGTTAACCCACTCTGCTTTTCACCCCATCTTCTCTCTCTCTGTCTTCATCGTTCTATATATTTAACGTGCAATTCTTCACAATCGGTCGGCACTGAAAATAATTACACTGTTAAATATGTGCGAATTAAGATTTACTCCGTTACACTTGTCGCGGTCGGCGCAAACGACGTTTGTCGCAGGCTCCAACATATTTGCAGTCACCAGTCGACGGCCTATGATTTACGATGGCCGCTTCGCGGAGACGTTTCAATTAGCCTCCCTCGAAGTCGCCCTTCTTTCTCACTTTACGGCTTCTGCCTTCGACGTCATACTCGGGAGTCGTGCTCGGCGGTTTCGGCGCTAAAGGATTACCGACGCCTCCACATGTTCGGCGGGCACGCGCCCCGCTGCTGTGGCGTCGCTCGTGTAACGCATCAAAACCTCGCACGATCGCCGGTCGTCTCGCACAAGCCTGGCCCGCGTATGAGCGCTTCACGGCCGCATCGTCCAAGGAAAGCGACTTTGGCCCGTTTCACGCTGTCAGCGACCAGAACTATTTCCTCTCCGGAGGCCGGTGTTATGCATGCGAGTGCCTTCGGCTTCGGCTTTAATTAACCCGCACGCGAGAGCCCGACCGAGCGTCCGCGGCGGGTTGTCGTTAATCACTATACGTACGCAAGAAGCAACCCGCGCACATGGGGGCAAGCACCGCGCGCGATGCGTGTTTGAAGCGTCAGTGTATCGCTCGCGCTTGTGCCAGTCATAACATCTTCGTCGGTTAATAAATTACCTCGTATTTAAGAAGAGGAGAACGAAAAAGAAACGAAAAGCAGCAAAAGGAATGTTGCTCTCAGAAAGCAGGCACCGTTATCTAAGATCGCCCTTGGTCGCTTGTGTCTTGTTCGCTTGTGAGTGAACTTGTAGTCTTCTGTGCTTCGGCGAGCGAGGGAGAGGGGCACGGAAATTAAGCAGGAGTGTTGTATTACGTAGACCACGTGTCCGAGAAACTGTATATGTAGCATGATTGGTAAACTGCTTCTGGTAGTACCGTATTTACTCGCAGGGCTGCACTCGTTTTTTTTTTTTCTTTCGTTTTACAAGGTGTAATGCTGACACGAACCAGTACTATGGCTACTCAGTAATGCCCGAGAGCGCTGACTGAAAGTTTTTTCGCGGCGATGGCTGTTGTGGGCTCACTGTTCTCTTTTCTTTTGACGTCTGGTGTTTGCGCTCACGTCCGCCTGCGTCCATCGCAAGACTCCTAAGACGCTTTGCGAGTTGATCATGTAGGGGAATAAAAATGTTAAGTGCCCCAAGCGGATTCGAACCACGGTTCCACGGACGGTTTCAGTCGAAGGCTTTTGCCTCTCAGCAGCTTCACCGATGCTGCAGAAGAGAAAAATAGTTCGCCGGGAGAGCATGGTCACGCCGCCAGCTGCTATGTTGTGCCGACGCCATGCTTCACAGCTTATTAACTAATACCCAAGTGATAGAACTCATGTTAGGCCAGAGGCAAGATTTGAAAGAGGAGGAAGAAATAGCCACCTCTCTCGGGAAAACCAAACAACCAACTTCACCAGCGGGGATCGAACGCTACTTTCTCACTGAAGTTTACTTCTTCTCGATAGGGGGTGTTTCCCTGCGCGCCTGCAAAGTTTACTCCACCCAAAAACCACAGGAAACCCATGTGCATAATACCGCGTTTCTACCGATGCCACAGGGGAAAAAAAGTGCACTTAGGGACCCATGAATCGCTTGACGTTACGCTCTGCAGCTTATATCTATAAACCAGCACGGAGATTTAGAAAATTAAGCGCCTCTACAAAAGTAAATACCATGTTCAGTTCTGCGTCACTGCTGCTGCCCAGTGACGAGAGACTGGTGGCGCATCGTGGCCATAATTTCTTATTTCTGTTCTTTCTCATAACAAGATGCAAATGAGCAAACAGCTATGTAAACCATCTGTGTAACTACGTCTCGTTATTCCGCTCCCATTGCCTTATAACCCCTGATGTACGCTGAGACGCAACGAGGAATTTGGCACCCGCGGTCTCTTCGATTCAGATGCCATTCTGACTTCCTGCTTCAATTCAGTGCCACCGATTGCAGCAGCGATTAGTCCTTCATGCTTAGTAAGGAAGTTCGCAAGAGTGCGAGGTGAAAATCTGCATATTCATTAGGAGGACCCAGAAGAATGTCGCCTTCTGTGGGTCATGCACTAACGCGGAGTGGAGACCTTGCAAGGGCGCCCACATGTTCGCCAGAGCAGTTCTAAATACTTCAAGAGAATTTTACGCGACGTGATGCTTTTAAACCGTGTCGCCCTGCAGGCCTATCGCGGTGCGAGCCAAGAGGCATACCATGCGCTGGCGATCACATCTACTGAGACTCGTAACCCGTCACACAGCTTCTCGGACCATAGAAACGAGGCGCCTGGTGCCCTCTCCCTATTCTCCCTCTCTCTCTGCTTATTACTTTTGAATGCTTAGCGCTATAGAGGCTCCAAGGAGACGCAATAAGAAAATAAAAAGAATAAACTCGAATACGGATGGGCATCTATGCTTGGGCGCGCTTGCGAAAGGGCGGTGTTTTTTGTTTGACTCTCGGACGCTTCGGGTCTAATTGACAAAGCTTCTCGATAGCCAGTTACCGGTCACTTAGACGTATCACGAAGTACTTTATGATAATCACGCCAAGAAAAGCTGTCTGAGGTTGGCAAATCGGTTCTGCGGATGGGCTCAAGCTGAAGTAAGTCTCATCAAAGGTAAATGCACTCATCCACGAGAAAATCAGGCCCGTATTAAAGCAAGGCTGTCTTTCAGCCTGCACCACACTTTGCTGGCGATCGCTGCGCTTTCGATGGGGAACCATGACCGTGGGAAGAGAGCGCTAGTGGAGGTAAAGCGAGCAAGTACTAGGATCAAGTATTAAAGGCAAGCTTCCTTCGCCTATTCCTGGGACAATGTTTTGACTTTGCTTCTTTCTGTGCTGTATTGCATGGCGGCACGAAAGTCAATAGCTTTAGATTAAGCGACGCAAGCCGCAACCAAGCTTTGGTGCAAACCGCCAGGCGTATACAAAAAAAAAAGTGACTAAAGCGAGCAACCAACAGCTCGAAGGGCTCACAATGGAGTTTGCGTCCATCAAAGCTTGGGCGGGCCTGGCATTCACCCAACCTAAGCCCTCTATGCTCGTCCTAGCGAACGGTGGTAATCGGTATAAATTATTCTGCATGCAGCGCGCTAACTAAGTAGCGTGCCACAAGGATCGCTCCTGGGCTCAGTGCTACTTTCACTGTACATGAAATCTCCCTATAACGCTATTCGGTGTTCAAAAGCCTTAATGTATGCAGACGACACTGCTCTAATATTTGTTAGTGACTAACTCTGCACTTTAATCTGATGTGATTGCCGATTAATGAAGTACTTATTTTTGGTTCTGAGAAGATAAGTGAACCTTGAACAGTGACAAACCCAAGTACGTAATTTTTCATTCTAGAATAAAGAAAGGATATAGACACTAGTTTTAAAAAATCTAAATTAAACCCATGATTCACTTCAAGAAGCTGCTTATTTTAATTAATTAGGTGTCATTTGACAGGCATTTACGCTGGGAACAACATATTTTAATGTGTACAAGACCGGCCACGTATGGCTGTTACGTCCTCATGCAAATTAAAGCATATTTTCTTGAGATTTGCTTATGTAACTGCATTTTATGCTTCGTAATAGCAACATAACGTACCTACAACCTCCACTAAAGCTACAAAACAGAACTTTGAGAATGATGAGCTTCCGTTGAATAAACCGTGCCTGCAATGGTATTTTCGGAATGCAATATGTGCTGCCGATCAAGGCATTATGTAGCCATATTATCTTTATTTCAGTTAATAATATTGTTTGCACAAGTGCTTTCCTTCCCCGAAGCGTCTTCGACGTGCCGGCTCACAATACGAGACACGCCTTGAACGGCAACTTCAACCTGCCAAATTATGATGTATCTGGTGCTAGAGCAATTGAATTTTTAACTGCGTTATTCAGTTTCGTTTAGTACTGTCACGTTTTTATTTAGCTGAACCAAAATTGTTAAATCGTCCAAATATGTGAACTAGTTGTTTCTGCAGCTCACCTGTACGTTTTATTTTTTACTGGACAGAATAGCCTTCCTCGCGAATCGGTTCTTCTATTTCTGTATTCGTTTCCTATGTGTTTCAAAATTAAGTGCGTTGATTGATTGATTGATTGATTGATTGATTGATTGATTGATTGATTGATTGATTGATTGATTGACTGATTGATTGATTGATTGATTGATTGATTGATTGATTGATTGATTGATTGATTGATTGATTGATTGATTGATTGATTGATTGATTGATTGATTGGCATGGCACGTCGCCAGGGGGCGGAGGGGCAGAAAGCATAGAGGGATGAGGAGCAACGCATACGCATGCAGAGCAACATCAGATACGACGAACCCCTTTAGAATCACACGTGCGCGCAATCAGAGGGGAGAAGGAAAGCGCGAGGTCAAAGCCCCGAGTACGGTCGGTGACGCGCGCTGCGTGGTAACCACTGGAAAAGTGTTTACGGCAGGTATTTAAATGACCTCAGGTCGCTTACAGCAACCAAGGGTTGCAGGATGCAGACGCGGGCTCCAACAGATACAAATTGGGCCGGAATTGTGTACTGTGTGGAGAGGGAACAGGAGCTTCGGAAGAGGCATAGAGGCACAGCAGCAACGCCATCGATACGCGGCGAATCACGGTTTAGAACGCGTGCGCATACTGTCCCGTAACCGCGAAGTCGAGCAGCTTCGCTATAGGCAGCGAAGATTACAGCTTAAAGCACGAGAGGGGAACAAGACCGCGATATTTACGGCGCATACAAGCGCTTTTAGAAACACCTTGTTCAAAACGCGTTCGCTTTGCTGTGCGCAATAGACTCTTGGTTCCGTCGAAAAGTTTCCGTCCGACTTTCCTTCAGGGTCGCAGAGACACAGGCTCACGTTGAGCGACGAGTTTGCCGGTGAAAACGTGTGCAACGCCGCCGCTTGCCCCTTTTGCGAATGGTCGCAAAACAAGGGAAGCGTTCTTAGCAAACACCAAATAAATCGCTGCCTAAACCGATTCCCACTGCGCGTATAAATTTGCGTGTTCTTGGGGGAGCCTGCCCCAGTCGTTCGAGACCGCGACCTCGTGTTCAGCAGCACCCCATGGCCACAAAGTCACGGCGGCTGGTTCGCAGCTTCGCACACTGTGATTCAGTACCCTTCGAGTACTGAGTTCAAGTATACAGCAGCTTCAAATCTACGCCGGAACTCGTATAGTCACGCTAAAGCTTCGCAATATTTCACGGAGAAGAGAGCCATCAGCGAAAGGGCGTGTGATTAAGCGAGATATATAACGCCGCTTTTCTTCCGCAAAGACCAACTTCTCACAATGCGGACACCCTGCAGTCGCCTTTCAGAGCGTTTCCTCTTCAGTCGGCGCCGTCTCTCTTGTCTTACGCCCTCGAGCTCGGGTCACTGAGCGACTGCGCGAGTCACAATAACTCCCCCGGATTTTAGGATTCCCGGTGAAGGGTTCACCCGCGCCCTTATTAACATGCGCCTCGGTTCCGCGCCGGACCTTTACGACGCCGCGCCATCGGGGCCAAGGATCGCCGCGCGATCTCCCAATATTCGGGACGACTCACGCGAACGCGCGAATGCATACGGAGACGCCTCCGGGAAACACCTGCCGCCTCGCGCACTCGAGAGCATGCGATACAGTGCATGGCGGCGTGTGTAGGGTCATACATGCCGTGCGCGCAGCTGACCAACGCGCCACGCGTCCCACCTCCTTGGAGCAACCGCGCCGGTGCGCTCGCGTCAAATTTACATGTTTGCGGCGGCCTAATCCTCGCGAAGGACGGCGTTCCAGTATTGAGGAAATTGACGGCCCGCCGCGTGAAAAGAGCGGGCGAGTGTCGCTGCTACCAGTGCCTGCGTGACTAGTGAGTTTTCGCTGGTCGCACTGCGCGTTCTAAGGCGCATCCGGCGGCCTGCCGTTTTTTTTTTTTTTGTTACTGCAGAGTCGGCGCACGCGTTCGTGACCTTCGCAACGCTTGGGTCTTTCCTGTCGAACGGAGCGACGCACTGTCACCGAGCACAAATTCGCATGTTCGCCGCTATTGCCAGGATAAATTCCTCACGTTCGACTGTAAGGACGTTACGTAAAGCAACATGTTACCACCGCCACTACTGACGCTACCGAGACTGCCTATCCAAATAATTACGAATCTAATACATCGGCTATTACGACATACCAAACTGTCGGAGGAGTGCTTACTTCACACACGAGGTATTTGGTGCACAAATCAACATAAATATTATGCGAGAGACTCCGTAGTGCAACGCTGCAGAATTACTTTGACCACCTGTAGGTACTTGAGAGGCTCCTTATGGTCAATACTTGAGCGCTTTTGAACTGTACCTTCGGAAGAGTCGAATCCGCGACCATACGATTCGCACTGAATTTCAAAATGGACACCACCAGACTAGGAGGGTATTCTGTAAGTGCCCACCTATAGTAGACATGTACATTTTGTCTGCTGCTGAAGTACTGAGTAGCTGGGAGCGCTTGTCTCTTTCTGACGCGTACCCCGCCCAGCCAATCACAACTTCAGCAGTAGATGAAACGGACATGCCCATTAAGTGGTCACTTAAAGAATACCCATGCCCCCCTCCGCCCTGTTAGGTTGATAAATTATTCTTTCGGAACTCTGGCTACTTTTTCGCAATGATAAGTTGATTTTTAAAAAAGAAAAAGTTCAAAGACCCAGGTTTCAGATTCCACGCCGAAACTTAAGAGCTTGCACGTCAGTCTGACGTCACAAACGTGACGACAAAATAGCTTTCTTTTTTTCATTTTTTTTGCACTGGTTCAGTTATTGGTCAGTAAAGCTTTTTTTAAGCTTCTCAAGCTCAGTATTTAGCACTTTCGCATACAATGTAGTCTTATTTTTACCGATAACAATTTTACCGGACCCAACCAGACAACGTCAAAATTCGTGACTTCACCACGAACTGGTGAGGGAACTTCAAGGCGGCGGCGCCAGGCATCTTTCGTTGCTGCTCCTTTTCGGGCTTACGTAGCGTTTTCTCGCGCTAAATGAGGCATTTTTCGTATTCTAGAAGGGTAATTTGCTGACTCAACTAACACGGTCAAAATATTTGTTTCTCTTTAGTGTTACTTTAATTAATAACCACTAAGCCGCCGCGTTGAATTCGATAGTTTATATTGGTGCGCTATCACTTTACGGTATCATTATCAGAAAGTTTTATTTTGTCCACAATGTTCTTACATTTGGCGGATCACATGGCGTTAGCGAAAGCGTAAACGTGAGCAGCCGAGTTGGTGGCACCATCTGGTGGCGCACAGCTCAACAAGCAAACGACAACGAATTGAACAACTAAATTCCTACCGGTCGATATCTATACTGAGCAATGTACAAAAGCTGTTCTGTGCAATCCTCAATCGAAGACTACAAAAGTTCTGTGAATCAAATAACATATTCACAGTCTCAAAACGGCTTCAGACCAAACCGCAGGACAAGTGACCATATATTCACTCTCACCCAAGCTATGGAGATGAAAAATAAGGAAAAATCAACGCTATATCTGGCTTTCCTTGATATGGAAAGAGCCTATGACGGCGTTCTTCATTCGAGGCTTTGGCAAAAGATACTGAGCATTGGACTAGATTGTAAAAGCATAGACCTGCCCAAGAACCTATACACGGACTGTACAGTAGCGTACACACTACAAGAACTAAAGTCGAAGAAAGTCGAGCAAAAGATAGTACTGAAACAAGGATGCACGTTGTCCCCAACATTATTTAACATGCGCATCATACAACTCCTCCAAACATTCGACAATGGGGGACAAGGCCTCCGCCTGTCTACGATAACGACTGACAAACAAGAAGAATACACCAAAATTTCATGTCTGGTATTCGTTGACGACATTGTGCTGCTAGCAGAATCGGCAGCTGACCTCCAACACCAGCTCGATATCTGCTCCCAAGTTACAGGAAACGACCAGCTAAGGTTGAACACTGACAAAACAGAGTGGATGGGAATAAATACAAGCAACACTAGCGACGAATTCACCCTCCAAGGGAACCTCATCAAAAAAACATCGAAATATAAATACCTCAGCGTAACTCTCAGTGACCAAAAAACTTTCTGGATCCGCATCAAAATGCAGTAGTAAAAAATCTAATCGCCTCAAAGGCCGCATCTGGCACTTGGCCAGACACTCATACAACCCATACACTGTCAGACGCTCACTGTGGAAAGGAGTAGCAGTGCCAGCGACAACATATGCAGAGGATGTGCTGGCCTACTCCAGTGAAACCATAAAATGCCTGGAGCTTCACCAAATAGAACTAGACCGCTGGCTGCTAGGGGCACCATAGCCGCTGCAACTGCAGTAAGCGAGGAAATGAGCTGGTCCTCGTACGAGGCAAGAGGGGCGAGGTCCAAATTACAATACGCCGGCAGACTCAAATTCATGGCAAACACAAATTACAGTCGCAAAATGTACCTACACCTAAGATACGAAAACATCAAGACGGCTTGGATTCGGAAATACACGTCCCTAGACACGAAATACAGCCAAAATTCAAAACACCACGACACTAAGACAGAGGCAGAGTGGCGCAAGGCTGTCATCAAGGAAATCAATGATGCTGAAAAAAACGATTTGGCGCACGACAGGGGCAAAAAAGCAAAGCCTGGCACTATATTCACCACAAGCCGGAACCGTGCCCATCACCACACTACCGAGGAGACAGAGGCAGCGCCCTGCTGTTTCAGCCCGCACTGATGCTCTCTTCACAAACCAACGCCGCCAGGAACTATTCGGCGTGGATCCGACGTGTAGCTTGTGCGGTGCACCAGAAGAAATCCTCTTCCACGTGTTACAGCAATGTCCGAGGCTTCCCGCAGATCCCCGATCGTCCCCCCTGGCCGAGAGCCTGGCACTGCCTGGTCCCACCGAGAAGGACCGAACTGCACGCGCCGAGACTACGAAGACCCGACTAGAACAGTGGCAACGACTAGGCAGGCGAGCCGAAAACCTGGAGGAAAAGCCCAGAGAGACATCGTCCGGCTAGTACCACCCCATGACAGCAACAGTGAACTCTGGCAGTGAGCCGCCGCACCGATGCCGACCACCTCAGCTAAACGAGCTACTACGACAGATCAGGGCCGACCAGGCAGCGACGCGGCTGGGACGCGCTGACTCGAACCGGCATGGCTGGCGGATTGGATCGTCGTGGCTTTGGTGAAATCCGAAGCGACTTGAGCCTAGAATAAAACGAACCGGACCAACCAGACGGACTCGCAGACTGTGACAAAACTGTGTTCTATGTTCTTTCTATCCTTACTTTCTACGCCTTACTTTCTTTCCTTTCCGTGCTTTCAACATCTCCTGTGGCGTTGACAAACGCCTGCCCTGAGGCAAAAAGGATAAGGACCACTTACTGACTAACTTACTAACAAGACGAACGCTAGAGCTATTAGGTATTGCAATACGCAAGTGTATTCCACTTCGGCGCTGGTGCAAATTTTAGGCGGAGGTGTAATCGCGAACGCGTTTCCTTTTAAAATGTTTTTTTTTTTCCTCGACAAAGGTACTCCTGGAACTTCAAATTGTGTCTATAAGTCAAAAGTGGTTAGACGATTCGCCACACGATGTTGCTAGCAGCGCCCAGTGACCTGGTATTACACAAACGCCGCTGAGTATTCCGGAATACCGGGCATGCTAAAACTCTCTATTAACAGTTTTAGATTTTGCGCTTCCGAAGTACTATGTCCTGCCTGCGTCCTTTCGCGCAACTTTTGCATTATTTTGTAGACCTGGCGACTTGCATCGCCGATCTTTGAATGAGCAAAATCTAAACTCTCTATTGGTTTGTTTTGGGAAAACAATGAACTTATAACACACACATGTAACTACACTGTGCTTCCGGTGCAGGTGCCCGCAGTGACACTTCTCGTTTGCTTGTAACTTGCATTAGTATTTATGTTTCTATGTTATTAAAATAATGATATAAAGAAATGAAATATTTGAAGTAGCATTCAACTAATAAGTAACAACATCGCGGTATCATAAAAAAGAAAAGTATTGTTTAGATAAATAACACGGTATCTCCTTCGTGATGCATGGAACTTGCTTTGACTATGATGCTATTCCTGCCGTGGTGGCATAGTGGCTATGACGTTGTGCTGCTTAGCACGAGGTCGCGCGTTAGATTCCCAGCCACAGTGGCCGCATTTCGGTGCAACCGAAATGCAAAAAAATCGCTCGTGTACCGTGCTTTGGGAGCTCGTTCGAGACCCCATCTGCAGGTGGTCAGTATTAATCTGAAGTCCCGCACCACGGCATTACTCATAATCAGATCGCGGTCCTTGCACGTAAAACTTCAGAATGTAATTTAACTTTATGATATAGTGTTGAGGTAGAACAGACGCCTAAACATACCGGCCGAGCAAGCGACCCGTGGGAAGGAAGACCAAGAGGGGTCTCTGGGTTCGAGGTGTGAGCTGGTTGGGCTCTGGTGCGAGCGAGTTACAAGAGCTGGTTGCTCAATTACATCGTAAATAGTCTATTTTGACTGTTTTCCTCCACACTCGTAACAATATAATGAGCAGCGGTCCAGCAAGGATTGTCACTCGACCCAAAACGTTTCGACACGGGAACTTGTCTGCGTTAGAGCAGCAACTGTTTTTCCTTAGCAGTATCTGGTGTACGCGTACCTCGCTCCCCCACCTTCAGTGGAGGAGAGGGAGGAGGACAATAAGCCGGTGCTTAGAGTACAGTATTATTTCAAGAAGGCGAGATAAAAAATTGAGGAGCCACTCCACTCTGTGAAGGTGGTTGACCAGCGAAGTCGTAGCACATCACACAGGGTTAGACGAGGCTACATGTATATAATTTTATCATTTGCTAATGGTAGTGACGAAAGCTTTGTGAGTAATGTAGCTCACACTGATTGGTTCGGTTACACCCTTAGACAGATTCTTTGCCAAAGTTCTGTGCACGACCGTTGTTGAGTAGTTGAGTGACTGGGATTGGTGTGGCACTCCAAACCAAACTATTCTAGCACTAGCTGAGTGAACCATTTCTTGTTTGGTTTTGAAATGTCCGCGTTGAAATCTACGATGAGGATCACAGGGGTGGTGTCATCCCCGCTAATCCATGCAACGTGCATGGTCATGAACTTCTCGATATCACCCTTGGGTGCGCCTGGGTATGCTTACACAGTGGTTATCACCATTCCGTCTTTCCTTTGTACGGCATAGTCGGTGGCATTGTTCTATTGTGAGTCTAGGGTGTGTGGCTGTACATACATTTTGTCCTTTGCGCAGAGCTGTGGGGACGACGACGAAGTGTTTTCTTGCCACAACGCTTCTCTTCATATCCCAATCAATTCAATAGCGACTGATTCTTCCTCCCCTGAAGATAAAGCAGGCGTGGTAGTCTACTGACCATCCCTCGATTGTTGTTTTTCATTTCGCCTGCCAGATAATACATCAATTTCTCAGGCCAAACTTCTGGAAATAGTTCTTGATTTATGAAAGTTACCCATTCATGCTACAAGAATTATCCTCACAGATTTTCTTTCTGTATGCAGCGCACTTAACGCGTCTGCATGTTTTATACAACAGCCCCACCGCACTTAAGTTTAGTCCAGTTAGTATGGCTATACCACGCTACCCGAAATAGTCATCTTAATGGAATAGCCGATTCGTTAGCACGTTCTGTGCTGCCAACAACTGCGCATATCTCTACGGCTAGATACAGGCTGATTTGTTTGACGGAAGAGAGAAAAAGCTGCATTACAAAAATCTGCAGACTTTATGCACCTAAATTATTCTTGGAACCGACAATGGTGTCCTAAACGACAATTTGAAATCGTATTTGCAAGGCTGCCCATTGCCGTATTCCACCACTTAATTTTTACTTGCACAGATGTGGTCTGGTAGTATCCTCTTTATGCTACCTCTGCAATGAGCTGGATTCCATCGATCATTTTTTACAATCGTGTCGGCGGTTTTCTGCTATATGGAAACGATGTTTGGAAATTCCGCTTCCAAATTTAGGACCACTTTTATGGAGTCAGTTATACGTTCACGTGGAGCAAAGGTATTAGAATACAGCTAGAGGAACGTTTGCTGAGACATTTATAATTTCATCTGTGACACGAAAAGATCGAATTTTGCCGCAAGAATATTTATAATTTTCCATGATTCATCTATTTCACCGTCAACAAATTATACATGTAGAAAATTCTAATTGCAATAGCACAATTTCATGGTTATAATATTATTAATGTATTATTCAACATTTACCTTCCTCATTTTTTACTTCTACCCTGTATTTTACGTATTTTTAATATTAAGTTCACGTTAATATTCCTGTCTATACAAAGCTGAGTAGCTTATTGTATACTACTTAATTTCATTTCATTCCCGTTTCTTTCTCATCCTCGATTATTCATTTATGTTCCCTTTATTCTAAATCATTTTGCCACCCGATTCATGGCCTATCCCCCACAGTGGGTTAGTGTCATTGAATAAGGTATCATCATCATCATCAGCAGCAGCAGCATGTGTGTTCTGCGTTTCGTTCTCAACGCGCGGGGACTGCTTCGTCCCCCCTCCCCCTACCTGCGTGTAGGTTAAGAGGCGGGCATCCCAGCTCGGTTTTTAATCATTCAATCAATTGGCGAAGTCTTCGGAATTTCCTGGTGCCTCGGCTCCCTGTTTTGTTGCAATGTACGAGGGGCCTTTCAGAGGCCCCCCTGGCCGGAAGTCATCATGGCCGTCATTCGCGAAGAAGAGAGGCAGCTTGCTCAGCATTATCGAGGACACTGAACTGTACTGGGTGTCAGGTGAAGACTCATGACAGCTTCATCTGTGTTCGTAATAAAAAGACCAAAAGGAGGAATGTCAAGGCGAAGGCATCAACGCAAGGGAGCACGGCGACTCTGAAGTTAAGGCCCGAACGTTGACCTCACGCCATCGTCTGCGTGCCCGAGGAATCATCAAGCAACCTCCGATTGTTGAACAGGCAAGCACTATCTCTTTTCTTGGAAGGGCTCTTTCCGAATGAAATTAAGCACATCCGAATAAATACGCGAAAAAGATGTCCTCGCAATCGATGTTTCCAATGGGAGTGCACTGGAAAAGCTGCAACTAATCACGGAGCTAGAAGGCATCAGAGTGCGTTCCTACATCCCCATGAACGATGCATCCGCAGCGGGTGCAATCTATGATATTGGTGTCGCAATTCGCAATGCGGACTTGCCTGTCCTCATCAAACAGCGATTGAGGGGAGAAAGAGGAGCCATAAGGGACACGGAGGGAGGTTGACCTGGCTGAGCCAAGTAGGCTACCCTGCATTGGGGAAGAGGAAATTGGATTGAAAGAGGAGAAGGAAGAAAGACGCTCACAGTGTGCCCTTCTCCAGTCACAAGCGTTCATCGCTGAGTCACTCACAGGTGGTCATACAGGCTGGTGCATTCCAAGAAGCGCACCAGCGCCCTTGTGGCCTTACGCGCAGCAGACGTCCGCTAGCCCAAGTTCTCCTCTGCGAGTGAGGGTGTTCTCATGACGCATGTGAGCCACTTCGGCACCACGTGCTGCGTCAAACGGATTGGCAACCATGGCCTTTCACTCCTGAATGACGACAGCCCAACGTTTCTGCGAGGCGTGAATTATGGCAGCTGTCCTGGCCTAGCTTCCGTCTCCAGCTCTTTCACAAGATGTGTTAAGTGGTTTTTCGATATCGAGACCCACGGGGTAAGGACATTCCCGTCTACCGTATCATCAGAGATGTCCAGACCCTTCCCAGGAAACAGCACTCATTTTATTGACTGGACTCTACATTTACCTCTGCAATGGATATTGCTTGCCGAGAGAGCTTGTCCTCTGGATAAGAGGAAACAAGTGCGCAATGCGAGACGCCACGAGCACGCTCACGATCTCATTTAAGCACACGGATTTGAATATAGCGTTGGAGCGGCTTCGTACACTCCGTCGCCGTGTGGAGCAATACCGGCGCACTAAATCCATCCATGACATTTGGGCAGCTAGGAGAATACAAAATAAAATCTAGAGTCGCATGGATAAATTAGTATGTCGACGCGGGACAATGTTTTGCCAGTCACTAGACCCCTGGAAGTCACTTACCCACATCTGGACTACCGTACGTAGTCTTCATTCCCTCCCTGAATCATAACGCTTCCCATTGGAAGCGCTGGCACTCTTCCAGAGGCGGCTGGATGTCGAGGTTGCAGTAGACTTTTGTGCAAGGGCCGCTGGCCAGGCAACCGGTACAGACTCTCCTGGCCCCAGTGACATTCTTGCTCCGCCTGACTGTCGCATATATCTTGTTTTCGCCGTGGAGGAATTTGAGGGGACTCTTGCTCTATGCAGATGTTCTTCATCCCCGAGACCAGACGGAACATAATTCCGCACCTTGTGCAACATACGTGAATGCGCCCGGAGAGAACTGTTAGATCTCTACAGTGTATACTGGTAACATGGCATGGTTCCCAAAGAATGGAAGACAAGCCGCCTGGTCCCTCTCTTGAAGCACAGCAAGTCTGCGCTTGAACTCACCTTGTACTGCCCAGTACTGTTGCCAGCTGTATGGGAAAGATAATGGAAGAAATGATCCTTGCCCACTCGCGGCCGGTGGTACCTGGAACACTACAACATGTTCCCGAATTGCGTGGCTTCTTTTCGACGAGACCGCACATCAACAGACAGTGTTGCTGATCTCGCTACGTATGTCCAGCATCACAAGTGTAGTAAAAGATTATCTGAATAAAGGGAAAATCAGCCATTCACCCATTCGTAGCAATTGCTACAAAGGAAACCCATACGGGTTCCTCGAAAGAAAAGCCTCATAGTTGAAGAAAAATTCGTCCTGGTCCGGGACTCGAACCCGGGACCACCGCCTTTCCGGGGCAGCCGCTCTACCATCTGAGCTAACCAGGCGGCTAGCAGATGGCAGGGCGAAGTCGAATTTGTCGACAACACGAAGCGAAGACAAGAGTCAAAAGATTATCTGCAGCATTATTCTTAGATGTCAATAGGGGCATACGATAACATATCTCACGAGGCTACTCTCGATGCCCTTGAGATAGTTGACTTTGGGGGTCGAGTTTTTCATTGGGTTTCTAATTACCTGTTTAGGAGATCGTTCTTTCCGTGTACCTGCGATAGCCAAACAGTACGACACTACATCTACCGAGGCGTTCCTCAAGGCGGAGTACTAAGCCTCACCCTATTCAACCTCACACTAATTGATCTCGTTGACTATCTGCCAGCAGCGGTCAAGATATCAACGTACGCAGACGACATATGTGTATAGACTTCAGGTTTGACACACGCTCCGATATGTTCGAGACTTCAAAAAGCTGCTACTGTCGCAGCTCTATACCTCCGCAACCAAGTTCTTGCAATCTGGTCAGACATATGTGCACTGCTGGCCTTCACTCACAAACCATTGACACTCTATGTCATATATAAAAATGGCCTGATGATTTCTTATGAGAACACTGGTAGATTTCTGGGCATAATCATTGATAGAGATATTTCATGGAGCCCGCACCTTATCTGCTTGAAACAGCGCCTGACGCCATCTCCCCGCTTTTAAAATTTCTGGGCGGTAATACTTCGGGAATGTCAGCGCATAATACATTGGAATTCTACAGAGCTCTTTTCCTGGGTTTTTTTAGATACAGTTTGCGCGTACTGACCAACATTTGCAGGACAAACCTTCGTGCCCCCTATTCAAGCTCGGGCTGTCAAAGTTTGTCTTGGTTTGCCTTAATGTGCATCAACAGTGTAGACTATTGCAATAGGTCAATACCAACCAATACAAACACACATTGCGGTGGAAGTGCTGAGAGTGCACATTAGGCACTTTGCCCGTTCCCATAACCTTGCAACACTACCGTCAGAAAGGCCGCAGGCATCATCTTGTATTATGACTTTGGATAATTACACCCGCCTTCCATGAGCCTTTACCCCCGCAACTAAGCCATCCATTCCTCCATGGCGCTTGGCTCGACCTGCAGTGCACCTCACCGTAGCAGGAATCAGAAAAAATCTGAGCTGTCATCACCTGCTCTTAAACAACTGATTCTCCTACTTTTACACCCGCCGTGGTTGCTCAGTGGCTATGGTGTTGGGCTGCTGAGCACGAGGTCGCGGGATCGAATCCCGGCCACGGCGGCCGCATTTCGATGGGGGCGAAATGCGAAAACACCCGTGTGCTTAGATTTAGGTGCACGTTAAAGAACCCCAGGTGGTCAAAATTTCCGGAGTCCTCCACTACGGCGTGCCTCATAATCAGAAAGTGGTTTTGGCACGTAAAACCACAAATATTATTATCTCCTACTTTTGCACAAGTACTCCGACCTGGGACATATTTGTACAGTAGGATCAGCAACGCTCCACTCTTCCTCTGGAGCTGTGGTTTACCCACTGTTATGATTGGGGGTTCAATCCCATCACTCGTGATCCGTTGTCAAGATTGGAGTCGGGCATGATTCGAAGGTAGCTGGCCCATGCCGTCGTCCAACTTATCCACGCTGAGGACGTTGATGAAGGGAAGGACTGCTTCTCATCGAGAACGAGGGATATGGGTTTTTTCAGTATTTACATGCAGTTCATCAGTCTAGCATGACTGCGAGAGAAAGTACGTCAGTCTAACGCGACTGCTTGAGAGAGTGTCTCAGTCTCACATGACTGCGTAAGAAAGTGTATCGAGCATCCGCACAACAGCCGTTTATAAACACTCGGTCCTCCCCCGATTCCAAGGTGGCGGAAACATTCGTCCAGTCATCATAAACACGCCGCCTCTCCCCGGGACGGCTTACACACACGCGCGCACGCACACAGACACATACACATGAACACAGGTGCATGGTCCGGAGCCGACGTCGGAGGGGCATCGTAGAACTCGGAGCCGACCCGCGCAGTGCGCCCGGGTAGCCTTTGTCTTGCGTCTTGGTCGGCGCATGGGAAGGGGTCCCCGACGACGTTCCCGCGGCAACTCCCCCACTCATAGCAGATCAGGTCAGCGTTGGGGAGTTCGGTAACAATAGTTGGCCCGCCGAACTCATTCAGTCACAACGGCGACAAGGCTAGAGTGTAACGGAGGTGGTTTCAGCACACAGCCTGCTTCGTCAAACGCATCCTAGCTGAAGCGACGGAGAGTGGAGGACGCGCCTATTGTTCCCGACACAAAGTCGACTTAGTCACGCCGTGGATAAAGGTTGGCGGCGGCGCTCCAGGAAAGTTGCGGCCACTGTTGCAACTGGCCGGCAAAACTTACACTCTAGCTGGCCGTTCTTAACATCGCCTCCATGGCCCGGAAAATCTCGACTGTCTAGCGCAGACAACCGCTGCGCAGGAAGAGCATGGCTGGTGGCCAGGGGGCGATGCTTTGGCTCGCAGCGACCACTTGTGTATTGATGTCACCGCCCCAAAACATCCAACAAGGACAGGCAACTGCAAGATGAACCCCACAACACGGCTCTGCGCCGAGATGACGTACATTGGCTCTCACTTTAGACCCACTAGGCTTCGAAGAAAACATAAGGGCAGAAACAAAAACTGCTGCATTTCGCTATGCCAATTTTTGAAGCAATTTCGTGCTGACAAATTCAGCAATCATGGAGGGAATCCTGCGAAATGAGAGGGGATCTTCTTGGCTTAACAAAATTAACAATAGTAACCCTAAAATTTAGGTGGGACCCTCAAACGCAGAATTCAAATTAGCCTGCTGAAACCATCCGCATTGCTATGCAACTTTTCCTTCTTAAATCTAATGGCGAAGTTGTACTCTTGGACAGTGAGGCTCCATCGGAGCAAGCGGCCATTTTTGTGTGACATTTGATTGAGCCACGTCATAGGACAGTGGTCGGTCTCGAAGATGAACTTCGCTCCGTACAAGTAACACAACTCCTCGGTGGCTCAAACTAAACAAGCGCATTCCTTCTCTAAAGCGCTGCAGGCTTCCTCTCTTACAGTTAGTTTACGGCTGGCGTAGAGGATAGGATGCTCCTCGTTATCGTCGCCAACCTGACTAACTACCACGCCCATACCTCTGTCGCTTGCGTCGCATTGAGCTATGAATTCCTTTGTGTAGTCTGGCGCGCGAAGCACAGGACGAGAAACCAATAGCGCTTTCAAACTTTGGAAAGCGTTCTCTTTGTCCTTATCCCAGTGTACGCCACTCGGTGCTCCCTTTCGGAGGGCGTCCGTTAATGGAATTGCCATTTGCGAGTAATTCGGAATGTACCCCACAAGTTCCCCACAAGTTCCAAAAATGAACGAATGTCTGTTTTCGTGCGTGGCTGAGAAAATTCTCCAATCGTAGCTATTTTCAGCTCGGCCGGCCGTCTCGTGCCCTGGCCGACAACATGGCCTAGATAAGTAACCTGTGAACAATCAAATCTACACTTTTCCGCTTTGATCGTTAAGCCGGCTTTCCTCAACCGTGAGAACACCTGTTTGATGTGCGATACGTGTTGTTCCCAGCTGTCCGAAAAAATTGCTACATCATCAAGATATCACAATGCGAACTCCTGCAAGTCTTTTAGGACAATATCCATTAACTTAGAGAAGCTAAACGGCGCGTTCTTCAGCCCGAAGCTGAGTGCGAGAGGGCGAAAAGTACCTACAGGTAAGATGAATGCGGCATAGCGGCTGGCACTTTCTGACAGGGGAACTTGCCAGTATCCCCGCACGAGATCTATAGTTGAAATGTATTTAGCAGGGCTGACTCTTTCAATTCCTTCCTCAATGTTGGGTATCGGGTACAGCTAATCCCTAGTGATGGCATTTAACTTCCTGTAGTCAACACACGGACGAGGGTCCTTGTTAGGGGTTTCTACAAGTATTAGCGGTGACGTGTAGTCACTCTCAGCAGGCTCAATAACTCCCAACTCTAGCATGTGCCTCCATAATCTATCTCTGTCTTGGAGACACCCTGTCAGGCTTTGATCTTACGGGTTCGGTTGATGTCAGCTCTATTTCATGCACTATTAGTTCGGTTCTACCCGGCCGATCGCTGAATCTGTCGAGATATTCCCCTAACACCTCTTTTAGCTCACCTAGCTGCTCGGGTCTTAGAGCGTGCGAGCTTACCGAATGTTTTACTACTTCTTCTAGGCCGATTTCAGAGTTGGAGGTCGCCCTATACTCCTTAAACTTGGTACTAGTGCCATCCTGCTCTTTCATATTATAGTTAACGACTCCGCTCCGCTGTATATACGGCTTCATCAAATTGCAGTGATATATCCTCACCTCCTTCCTGCAAGCGGGCATTTTCAGAGCATAGTTAGTATCTGACAGTTTGTGCAACACTTTAACGAGCCCATCCCAGTGAACTTCAAGCTTGTTCTTTCTTGAAGGTTTGAGAATCATTACGTGGTCTCCGGTGTTAAACGTACGAAGCCTCGCATTCTTGTCGTAATAGAATTTGGCGTTCTTTTGCGCCTCTGCCATGTTCTTTTCGACTAGTTCTTGAGTTGCGCTTAGCCGTTCCACCAAATCTAGCACGTATTCAACCACTGTTGGACACTCTCCTCTTTCTTCCCACATCTCTCTTAACATTCTCAGTGGAGAACGGAGTGTCCTCCCATACACTAGTTCTGCTGGCGAGAACCCTGTAGCCTCATGTGGAACCGTTCACAAAGCGAACAATGTTGCCGGCAGACAGTTCTCCCAGTCCTCCTTGTGCTCGTAACAGAGCGCACGCAAAACTCGCTTAAGCACTGAATGCCACGTCTCTACACTGTTTGACTGAGGGTGATAGACGGAACTGTGTATTTACTTTACCCCGCACTTTTGCAAGAATGTGGAAGTCAGTGCGCTGGTGAATACTGACCCTTAGACAGAACTGTGTATTAACTTTACCCCGCACTTTTGCAAGAGTGTGGATGTCAGTGCGCTGGTGAATACTGACCCTTGATCCGCCTGAATTTTTGCTGGAAACCCAACTCGTGCTAACACTGTCAAAAGCGCATCTACTACTTCGGTGTAGCTGAGCTCTTTCAGAGGGATTGCTTCTGGAAACTTTGTAGCCGGACACAGCATGGTAAACAAGTACCTGTAGCCCGATTTTGTTTTTGGTAAAGGCCCTACCATTTCTATTACAAGTCGTCTGAAAGGTTCTGTTATTAAGGGCACTACTTTTGGTGGAGCTTTCCATGTCTCTCCTGGTTTACCAGAGCGCTGGCAGGCGTCGCATGATCTTACAAAGTTTTCTACGTCTTTGAAACAGCCAGACCAGTAGTATTCCACAAGCAATCTTTCCTTTGATTTGTTTATGCCTAAGTGGCCGGACCAACCCTTTCCATGACAGAGACTCAAAAGGTCCTCCCTATACTTAGTAGGTACGACTAACATCTAAAATCCTACCCTTTCGATCTCTGTAGTGCCGATACAACAATCCTCCTCTCTCATGTATCGTCACGTTGCGCCAAGCAATGCCTTCTTTAGCTGTGTCATGTAATTTAGCTAAGCTCTCATCATTATTTTGCTCGGCTGCTAGTGACTCTCTATCCACACGTAAGAGCTGATCAAAGTTCTTTGAGGCCGGTGATAATAACGACCGTGTCTCGCTTGCGATTGCGTCAGCTTGCTCTTCCTGCAGGCTTGAACTTTGACACTCTAATGCTACGCTCTCAATGAGCTGGTCAGCTGGCAGGCTCTCCTCCACTGATTTGTTGTCCCTCGGGACTAGCTCGGATTCGGGTATTGAAGTTATCCCCTTTTCTGCTTCCGCTGGAGCAGCTTGTTCATTTTCGGCATAAAGCGACACGATTTTACGAGCTTGGCCTCGCGTCAATGCGTGTACTATGCCCTCTCCCAGTTTAAGCCCTTTTTTCAAGCAGTAACTGATTTGAACGATTCGAAAAGATGTAAGGGTACTGCAGTGGCAAAAGTTTGGAAACTGCAGCCTCAGTCTCTAGCTCCCCGAATGGTGCACTGATTTTGACTTTGGCCATGGGCAGACACACGCTGTGTTCTTCTACAACCTGTTTGATCCATGCTACTTCTCCGCTGAAGTCATGTACCGTCACGTAAGGTGGATGGACAATGTCCATCATGGCGGCACTGTCTCTTAGCACTCGGCATGGTTTGCCATTAACTTGCAGGTCGTGAAGATATAGACTTCAAAGTTCCATATTCTCGTCTTTTTCCTGCACGTAGGAGAAAACTACGCTAGGCTTCCCGCAGTTTACAGCTATATGTCCCAGTTTGTGGCATTTATAACAGCGGATCGGCCTAAAAGATTCGAATTTTCTTTTCTGTTCTTCTTGTACGGTTGCTCCGTTAAGTTTCTCCTCGCTCTTTTCTTCGGGCTTTTCCTCCACTTCTACAGGCTCCGATCGTCTAGTCTGCGGACCCCTTTTGAACGGAAATGGTTTCCGCGGTCCATTTCGAACGTCCAAGTTTCCGTCCTCGGCGTTCAACTTTCCACGGGTTGCGTACTCTTCGGCTAATTCAGCCGCCCTTTCCCCAGTGTTTACATTCCCTCTGTCTTGCACCCACAGTTTCACAGCTTGAGGGATGGTTTTGTAAAACTGCTCTAGACACATGCATTCAATGATCATGTCTCTGCTGTCGTACGCTTCCGCGCTTTTCAACCACTCGACTAGGTTGGCCTTTAAGCCGTATGCAAACTCCGGATACCCCTCGCTATTTTTCTTGCCTGTGCGTCTAAACCTTTGCCGAAAAGCTTCAGCTGAACGGCGGTATTTCTTCAGGAGACTAGCCTTAACTTTTGCATAATCATATGCACCCTGTGCACTCAGTCTGGCGATTACTTCCACCGCCTCACACGCCAACATAGAGAGCAACCGCTGTGGCCATGTACTCGGGCCGAAGTTCATCTTCTCGCAAGTCCTTTCAAAATTGCTTAGAAACAAGCCTATGTCGGTCCCGACCTCATATGGCTTTAATAGCCTGTCCATGCGGTATGATTCTGCCGCACTTGATCGTCCCAGAGCCCCTTCATTTCCTTGAGACCACTGCAAACGTTTGCTTTCAACTTCAAGTTGCATTTTTCTTAACTCACGTTGCTCTCTCTCTCTGTCCCGTTCTTCTCTTTCTTTCAGAAGTTCCAACCCCATTTCAATTTCTTCCTCACTGGCCTGTTCAGAAATTAGCTGCAATAATTCCGATTTTAGCATTTCCTTGCGTACATCTAGGCCCAGTTCCTCACCAACAATCAACAATTCGTCTCTCAGCAATCTCCTTAACTCCATGATTGCTGCTTTACTGCCTTGATCCTGCTCGCTAAATCTAGCTAGGAAAACACAACCTAGCTAACACTCAACAACGTAGTGTCCCTAATGTTCTAAACAGAACAACCACAAAATGAAGCCTAGAGAGTCAGAGCAAGAACCAAGCACTCACCGCAGTCACAGCACCACATCGCAAAGTCTATGTCACCGCTGTCAGCCAGTAGTTATGGTTGGTGGTTCAATCCCATCGCTCGTGATCCGTTGTCAAGATTGGAGTCGGGCATGAATTCGAAGCTAGCTGGCCCATGCCGTCGTTCAACTTATCCACGCTGAAAACGTTGATGAAGGGAAGGACTGCTTCTCATCGAGAACGAGGAATATGGGTTTTTTGCAATATATACGTACAGTTCATCAGTCTAGCATGACTGCGAGAGAAAGTACGTCAGTCTAATACGACAGCTTGAGAAAGTGTCTCAGTCTAACATGACTGCGTAAGAAAGTGTATCGAGCATCCGCACAACAGCCTCTTCCCGGGACACACACACACACACACACACACACACACACACACACACACACACACACACACACACACACACACACACACACACACACACACACACACACACACACACACGCACGCACGCACGCACACACACACGCACGCACGCACACACACACGCACGCACGCACACACACACACACACACGCACGCACACGCACACGCACACGCACACACAGGTGCTTGGTCCGGAGCCGACGTCAGAGGGGCTTCGTAGAACTCGGAGCCTACCCGCGCAGTGAGCCCGGGTAGCCTTTGTCTTGCGTCTTGGTCGGTGCAACCACCACCGGCGTAACGGTGGTGGTTTCAGCACAAAGCCTGCTTCGTCAAATGCATCCTAGCTGAAGTGACGGAGAGTGGAGGACGCGCGTATTGTTCCCGAGACAAAGTCGACTTAGTCACGCGGTGGCTAGAGGTTGGCGGTGGCGCTCCAGGAAAGTTTCGGCCACTGTTGCAACTGGCCGGCAAAACTTGCACTGCAGCTGGCCGTTCTTAACACCACCGAGAGCCACCACCATCAATTTCTAGACGCATCACCCAACGACATTCACGACTACGGAACCTGCAACTCTTCGCGCTGCATTTCGCCTGGTATGCCAAGAACAACCTCGAAGATGGCTCATATTCAGTACTGCAAGGCAGCATTGCAGTCTTTATTATCACCCCGGCGACGCGGACCACACGAATAACTGGTATTCAAGATTAGAGAAATATTCCATATATCTTGGTTGAGAAAGGACAGCACGTCGCATTTTTGTGGCTTCGAAGACACTGCGGCGTCATAGGTAACGAATACGCTTATAACGCTGCTCGGTCAGCTCTTCAAGGCGACAAGGAGAAGTTGATGCCGTTGTCACGGACAGATTCCGCTAGAAAACTTCGAATGCTCACCGAGGATATCGCGTTCTCCATGTGGAACACACGAAGTTTTCAAAGCAACCGCCTGCATCGCCTAAACTCTTCCCTCTGCCTTCGCATCCCAGCTGGACTCTGCCGACACGAAGCTACCCGACTTTGTCGCATATGGCTAGGAGTGGTCTTGCGAAGTATTTTGCTTAACGAGTCAGATGGGCCGGCGGCGCTTCGTGTGATGACTGTGATAGCGAGGAGACTCTTCGACACATTCTCTATGACTGTCCTCGCTAGAGTTTACAGATACAATCGCTCGCAATCGTGATAGCACCCTTGGATTGAAGACCTTTAACAGAGCAAACCATTTTAAAATGCCGACATCACAAGCCATCGCAGTGGAGGGCAACGATTGCTCTGTTGCAGTTATTAAAGACAACAGACTTGGACATGCAGCTGTAGCCTGAACTGATGTTTACAGTCCTACAAGTGCTACTGTGCTGTGCGCTGACTGTATGCGGTGACAGTGATCGACTGTGATTGTCCATCTCTGTACCCTTCCTTTCTCTATCTCTACTGTTCAGTTACTTTAGTTCTCCCTCCCCTCTCTCCTCAGCGCAGGTTAGCAAACTGGATTTTCCCCTCTGGTTAACCTCCCTGCCTTTCCCCTTTCTTCTGTCTATTTCTCTTCTCATTTGAGTGTGTGGCAAGGCTTGCTGCACGTGCTGTTCACAAAAGATTACAGTATACCCATCGACTTCAGCCTTTTTTGGAAGTATCGTGGTCAATGCTTCGCCGTTCGGGCGTAACTGCTACATTTACAAAGCGTTCAGGTTTCTTTGTGAACTAACCATGATTTTTTCAGTCTAGCCGTTTTCGTGGGCTAAACGCGATGCTAGTACTGATACTATCTCGACCGGGAGAGGTGGATCTTCCCCGCAAGAATCAGGAAACGATAGCGAAGGCGGGCATCGTGATGATGAAAAAAAGTAAAAGAGAATGTATCCACCACAATGGTACGTCGTTGTGACTCTATCCGAGTCTCGAGCGGTTCTGATTAACACGGGAGCCAGCATGGCTTTAAATAACCCCTTGCGGTCTTGGGTAGTGGATGCCTTCTTAGAAAACTTGTGGAACCTGTGGAAATGTCAGTGCCTTTGTCAGATTGACAAGTCGACGAGCTCCTGCCATTCGGGTTCTCTCCTCTTCGTCCTTCCCTCTGTGTATGCTCAGGGCGTAAAGGGGTGACGCTTATTCGGGGAAGAGGGTAATTTTCTCGTCATGGGAACGCACGCCTGAACGTTCCCCATGCTTTACAGGTCGATCATAACTGCCCGTCCGCCGTCGCAGCAGGCCTCGAAGGGGTTGCAGTATCCAAGCACCTCGAACAGACCGGCAGACCGGTAAACCCCGTGCCTTTGCTTCGTTTCGCTGGTCGTTCCAAGGCCTGCCAGGTGACACCTTCTGGAAATAAACCACCCCAAGCCCAAGGTACAACAAAGAGCTAGCTCAACTAACCACGGGAACTGCCAAGTTCACACGTTCTTCACATAAGACCTTATCAGAATCGTACCTGCAGCCCTGGTTCGAGATTCCTGAAACCTAACAGCGGAGAAAACCAGACTTCAGTGCGTACTTTAACCAGCCTAATGCCCAAAGTTTCTGTGTTTATTTTTCCCCAGAGAGTCATGGTTATCGAGAGACTGAGAACACATAGAAAATGATCCAACGGATAAAAGCCGCGTAGGGATTTCCTCGTTCCGTCACTACTGATTTCCAGTACCAACGCCTCTAATGCAAAACTTGTTGGGCTCTGCTGACCGCTTCAACACTGAAATAAACCCATTCACTAAGTGGCATTTAAAATGTAAAAACAAAACAAAAAGCACTATCTGCGCTCACAAACAAAAAAAAACGAACGTTTGCTTCTCCAAACGCGCTTCAGCAAATCAAATTTCTGCGCTGGTGAACGATAAACACACCTACTCTGGTCTCTAAGCATTGAATTACTCAAAATGGTTTATTTCTACAAATCCCGACTGTCAATGCTGATCTGCAAAAATCAGCGCGACCACGAGCCACCATCGTCGCAACACCGGCTGCGCATTTTTGTAACTGACTCGTAAACAAACAATACAAAGAAATTCTTAGCGTAACGCGAAATCTTTGAAACTAAAACTAATAACTCTTAACTAACAAACGAAAAAAAATGATGTGTCACACTCTATTTACAAACAAAGAACTTATGGGCCCGCCCATCTTTACAAATACTACCTCTTAATGCGCACTCGATTGGATCGCTGTCTAAATATTTTCGGGCTCGCCGATAACAACAAAAGGCGCCAGGCATACACTGTCCTCTGTCGTCGCCTGCCACTTTGTGTGCCCACGATTTTGCTTTCTCGCCCGTGAAAAGGAGGCCGCAAACGCGGAAAGAATCGCCAGTCTCCCTTTGCCCTCACTCTAGTGGCGCATTCCATTGCAGTGACGATCTGACTGGCCCTGTTCGTACATGCATATCTCAGGCCCGGTTGAATCTTTCAGCCGCACCCTTACTCGCAGAGACGCGTCCTGTTTTGTTGTTAGGCGACGCCGCCGTTATTCTCAACCGCCACAAGGAACCTTTTGGAGTTCTGCGCGATGGGCGGTTCTCTTGTCTTATGGGCTGCGGTGTGATGTGTTTTTCGATTTCTCGCTGCGCCGAATATTTCGCTCGTTTTAACTTGCCCCGTCTGAAAATTTTTTGCCGATGAAGGCGGGCGTCGTGATGATGGAAAAAGTAGAAGAGAATGTATCCACTTCACTAGTACATGTTTGTGACTCTCATCCGAGTCTCGAGCGGTTCTGATTAACACGGGGGCCAGGACGGCCTTAAATAACACCTCGCGGTCTTGTGGTCGTCGATGTCTTCTCGGAAAACTTGGGGAACTTGTGGAAGTGTCAGTGCCTTCGTCAGCTTCTGAAGTCGATGAGCTCCTGCCCTTCGGGTCTTCTTCTCTTCGTCATTTCTTTTGTGCCTACAAGGGCATAAAGGGGTGACGCATTTTTTGGGAAGAGAGCAATTACGTCGACGTAGAAGCGCCCGCTTGAACGGGGCTCACAATTGACAGGTCGATGATAACAGTGCACAGTCCAAAGGTAATAAGCGTACGGTCGCACGATGCTATATGCACCGTGCGGTGGTACTGGCAGTACTATACGCTGGCACAATGGTAATGGAAGCATTGTCGAACTCTTCCCTCGTGACGCTATTGTTTTTAAGACGCTGTCATTGAGGCCCAGAGCGGTCGCAGGCGCTGCACAGGCTTCCGAACTGGTCCTTGAAAAAGTGGCGCTCGAGATACTGATTGGATGCCGTGTACTGGTGAGGCATCACGTTAAGGGGAGCGTTATCTGTAACACATGATGCACACCAGTGCCACAAATAACCACCTCGCAAAACATGCTAAACGCAGGCTAAACGCTTTCTAAACGCAGATAAATATAGTAGTATGTGGCACCTCTAAACGCATTTCTGTTGGCCGACGGAGCGCCCACTTGTCGTTTAAGATCAATGCGCTCGAAAGCGCGTTCTTTCTCTTGCCAAGTCCACCTTTCACTCGCATTTACATTCCCGTTCGCCAGTGTCCAGTACCACCGAACACCGGCGCCGTACGTCGCCGTAAGGGCGGGAAACAATGCAAGGCGCGCGCGCCGAGCTGTGACCGTCGAGGGCACGCGGTCACGGCAAACGAACAGCCGCACCTTGGACGCGCGGGTTCGCTTCCCTTCGTCAATATTCATGTATGCGCGTTTAACAGCGCGCCTTTGTTGTTGTGAGCTGGGAGAGGCGCGCGCGCGCGCGCGCTCGGAAAACAAGCGGCGCCTTTCTCCTTCCTTGTAACTCGCGTCGTTCTTTGCGCGGCGCGCCCCGTAGAAACACGAGTCTTCGAACGCGCGCGCTCTTCCTGCCATATAAGGTTGCCGCGAAGGGCGAGAATGCCGTCCACGCCGGCGACGTCGTGAGCGTAAAACACTGCTCACCGCGGAATGGGGTCGTAGGTGTTCTCATTTCTGATTTGGAAAGCTCTTTCGAGTTTTCTTCTTTAATAGCCACCGTGCAGAGGCTGACGAAATGACGAGATAAAAGAAAAAAAAAGTTGCAGCTACTTTCGCCCGAAAGGTGAAGCATCGATTGCGATAACAAATTAGTTGAGAGGTGAGGATAGCAGTTTTATCAGCCGTATAAACATGTAAAAATTCGCTAAGTAAATTAACAAGCATGGTACGTGTCACGCGTGCACAAGCAAACGTAAACGCAACTCGCTCGATGACCGCGGAAACATGCCGTCAGAACGCTGGAGTGAGGAAGCGCGGCAGCACCATTGAACAAATTTACCTCCATGCTGCCTCTGTCTTCAATGCGAACTAAGCGGGGAAAACAGATAGCAGTAGAAGCTATCAGCACCGCACGCTCTTGCCATCGCAGATCGCTTTCAAGATAGGGCCCACGCGGCCGCGCCATACGAGGCAGCCGCCGGAATAGAACAGCCCCCCCCCCCCTCTTTCTCACCTCCTCCGGTGCCTTGCGCGCGACGGAAGATGGTGCGTTCCTCCCTGCTTTCCTTTCTTGCGTGCACAGATTGAGCCGCATCGTCCGCTCACTCTCGCCCGCTTTCATTCGCACATACAGCATACAGCGCGCGGCGATGATGCTATCGCCGAGGTATCGACTATCGCCCTTGGACTTTATATCGAACATCACGGCGACGGCGACAGCAGAAATGTGCCTGGAGTGCGCATGTGACTGCTGACGCAGTAAAAATTAGATTCTATGGTTTTACGAGCCAAAACCGCGATATCATCATGAAGCACGACGGAAGGAGGGGGGTTCCAGATATTTTTATGCGAAGCATATTACGAGGGCTCAACCCAGCTCCTCAGGCGCGGCGGTGACCATGAAATCACGTGACACCGTGACGTCACGACAGAGGAGAAGTGGCTTTGGCTCAACTCTTGCAAGACGGGCTGGGTGGGAATCGAACCAGGGTCTCCGGAGGGGTCTCCGGAGTGTGGGATGGAGACGCTACCACTGAGCCACGAGTACAACGCTTCAAAGCGGTACAAAAGCGCCTCTAGTGAATGCGGTGTTGCCTTAGAAACGCGCTGTTTCTAAGGCGTGCGTCTCTTGCTCAGGCGCACATTTCGTTGCCGCGCCGAACGCTGCTTTGCTCGACGCTCACCGCGTCCAATGCGGGGCGCGTAGTCGCTGCCCTGTAGCCCATTGTCTTACACCCCTTGGCGGGTCGACGGGAACGCTGTCGCGTTCCACTCTTGAAGGCGAAGAAGTAATGCATGAGTTGTTTCTTCGTCTAGCCGAACCAAATATAGCCAAGCAACAGCAGTTCACCAGGCTAAACAGTGGTTCAACAACTAAAATAAAGGCTAGTATGCTTCGCATCCTGGGCTTAACCTTACCTAAGCCACAGCCATTTTTTTTTCACTTGGGAATCTTTAACGCTTACCCAATGCACCGCACAGAGGCGGGTTGCATTCCTCCCCATCGAAATGCGGCCGCTGCGACCTTGTGCTTAGCAACGTAATTCCAAAGGCACTAAGCAACGACAGCGGGTAAATGGCAGGCGTCAGAAAAGCCGTGTATCTTGGTAATGAAATGCGAGAGCCTGCAAGGAAAAAAATGGAAAGGCCAGACCAAACCGGACAATTACGTTTCTGGGATTTTCACAATGCGCTTCTAGGATTCTTCCAATCATCCCTCAAAAAGAAAAGAAAAAATATGTTTAATGCGAAAACGATGATAGCTGCAAAGTGCAAAGCGGGGGTTGAATTTTCGCGCTCGAAGAACAAGTCAGATTTTGAATATACGATCGGTGGCGCCACCGTCACCGGGAGTTGAAGCGGCAGAAACGCGTCAAGGGTCGGGTAAGTGAGATGCTTGCCCACCTCGGAAAACGGTAATGCCATGGCGTACAGACAGAATAAGCCTATCATGCGAAACGAAGGGCGTGCTCAAACGAGAACAGCGTCTCCACCAAACCGGAGCTCGAAGATATGATCTTTCAGATACAGCCCTCGTTAAGAAAGTGTCAGAAAGACGAATTGTGAAGCCTATAAAACACATATAGGCCTATATATCCTACTACGTATCACTCTTCATCCCGTTATGCGTGGCGAAAACAGCGCAGCTTCACACGGACACAGCAAAAAGAATCAAGACACATAGCGGCGTTCGTTCGGCATCCGTGTGTGCTGACGATGCTTCTGCCATGTATCTGTACACGGTCGTCCAAACATCAGTTCTTACTGATCATCACGTTGCGCTGTGTGTAACGAGGAAATACCAACACTGCGAAAATGCACAAGTCACCAGAGGTCCGTACTCACGCTAATTATATGTGTGAAAATTAGCATTCACTTTAGCGTTTAATTTCACGCGTTTTAATAGCACCTATGAACCGTCCCGTTGCTGGAGTGATCGCCGAGTTTATAGCCGTATTGCATTGTGATAGTATATATTGTGTATTTTATTCATTTACCCACCACAGTGATTGAGTGGCTATATCGCGTTGTGCTGCTAGGCACGAGGATGCGGATTCGATAGCCTGCCGCGAATGCCGCATTCCGATAGGAGCGAAATGCAAAAACACTTACACACATAGATTTAAGGTGCAGTTTAAAGAACTCGAAGTGGTAAAACATTCATACTGAGTCCTTTATGGTTCGCGTGCTGCTTTCGAACGTTACAAACCCATCGTTTGGTTTGTATCACCGCTATTTTTTTATGCGAAGCATATTACGAGAGCTCAACCCAGCTCCTCAGGCGCGGCGGTGTCGCCTTGAATACCACGTGACACCGTGACGTCACGACAGAGGAGAAGTGGCTTTGGCTCAACTCTTGCAAGATGGGCTGGGTGGAAATCGAACCAGGGTCTCCGGAGTGTGAGACGGAGACGCTACCACTGAGCCACGAGTACGATGCTTCAAAGCGGTACAAAAGCGCCTCTAGTGAATGCGGTGTTGTCTTAGAAACGAGCTGTTTCTAAGGCTCAGGCGTGTGTCGCTTGCTCAGGCGCACATTTCGTTGCCGCGCCGAACGCTGCGTTGCTCGACGCTCACCGCGTCCAATGCGGGGCGTCCAAGGCGAAGCAGAGTAACGCATGAGTTGTTTCTTCGTCTAGCCGAACCAAATGTAGCCAAGCAACAGCAGTTCACCAAGCTAAACAGTGGTTCAACAACTAAAATAAAGGCTAGTATGCTTCGCATCCTGGGCTTAACCTTACCTAAGCCACAGCCATTTTTCTCTGCATATGTAAGAGTCGTACTTTGTATCTACCTTGGTTGGGGTTGGTTGCTCTTTCCCTCAAATTCAGACATCTACATTGTTTCACGATAGTTCCTGGAGGAATGTTCTCCTGACGTCACATATTACATGTGCGCGCACCACTAATCGGTGCTCTCTGCATAGTGCTCAATTTGCAAGTTAATCGTGCCAGCGCTTTGCCTGGGGGGAAGCTCGGCTAAGGCGTCAAAAAAAAAGTGGTTTGAACGCGAGCGTGTCGTCGACTTTTCGAAACAAGGCGAGTGTAATGAAGAACGATGACGACCTGGATGCCACCAAAAAGCCAGCGGCTGTCGCTGGGAAATCAATGAACTAGTGTTTGCGACAATTCAAAATTTTGATGCGAATCGAATAGTTTTTACGTCGAATATAAGTAATTGATTCCAGAAGTTCATGTTCGACTCAGCCGAGTATTCGACTATACGGTCGAACATACAAGTTTGCTGTGGATGTCACCTTGCTGCCATAGAACGGAAGCCATGCCCAAGGTCTATCAAATACTTCAGTTGTTCCACGCGAGTGAACAAATTATTTCGTAAAAATAAATAAATGAACGGCTTACAACACTTCTAAATGTTAATTTATGGGCTGCCAGCATTAAAGAAAATTTTTTTTCTCCTCGTTCAACAGAACGCGACAAGTCGAACATGTCTCGTCAAGCATGGTACTGCCTTCGTAAAAGCACCAATACGCAGCACACTGAAGTGCAATGTCACCACATCGAATACGCTGAGGGCTTATTTACTCAAATCTCTATATGCGTACTTTATTTTTTGGCCACCAGTGGGCATAACTGCAGAAAACAAGCGCAGTACACGAACTTGTAAACAGTGTGGGGGAGTTATGAACACGCCTACAGCAGGCCGATTGAAATCCACCTCACAAACACTGCCCTTGGCGTACTGGCAAGCGACAGACTTAGGTGTTGGCACCACCACAATGACTCAGTAATTATGACTTCCTGCTACCGAGTGCGATATCCCGGGTTCGGTAACCGACAACGGTGGCAGCATTCGCATTTATGCTGAAACGGAAAAGATCTCGTGTACTCGTATCTACATAGATGCAGGTTGAAGAACCCTGGCCTCTGAAAAGTCATCTAAAGAGCCAGTAGATCCCACGCCTTGTGGGAATCGATGTTATGCGAAGCAGTGTGCGAGGAGCGTCCCAAGTTAACGAAACGAGCATGAGAGCACCAAGACGTAGGCGGCTGTTTCATAAACTACATGACACGCATGTCACGACCTATCATTTATGTTCGTCTTACACTCCTGTCATACTATGCCAATTTTAGTACATATCAAGGTAACGAAACCACCATGAAAGCGCCAAGACTTAGGCGCCTAGATAGATATATAAATACTGTCAAAGTGGCAAATGGTCGCCAAGAAATGCATCACATTTAACAGCATGGCTACGACATTTTGCATAGAAAACTGCAGTTTTGCCACATGCATTTTAACCCGGAATTGTTATTCATACTGCGATGACTTAGAAAACCAACCACACTCCTAGAAAAAAGGGGGTTAACCGAGGGGCCCGACTTTTATTAGTCATATTATTAGTTTGTTGGCTTCTCATGATATAACCACACTCCTGCTACTTTAAAACTTCCACTAGCTTTAATGCCCCAGTATAAGCGCTTCAAATTGAGACCTGTATTCGAAAACGGTGAGGTTGAGCTTGGTTTTCTCGCCTAATGTGTTTCTTCCCCTAGGAATTTGGCTAGTGTTTTGGAACATACTCCATTACACTAAACACATTTCATGATGTTCCCGGCCTAGCACCCCATTAAATAAGGCCTCCGTCGATATATAGCTAGTATAACAGCGCAGACATCAAGGATGACTTTTCATCAATCACGCGTATTCTTGAATAACGTCCCATCTCCTGTTTATCTGACTTCAATTAAAATATATCGCACAATTCCATGCATGCCCTGCTTACATCAGAAGCGAAGAACAGTAAGCAGTCAATGGTCCAACGGTAATCAGTTTTCGCGTGTCTGCAATCCAACTGTGGCGTGCACTGATAGAATCTGAACGACGAAGGTCCGGCGTGAAGGCTCGACGAATTTGCGTAGCAAATGGCTTGTCATCCTTGGCCCCGATGTCTCCTTGGCCCGCTGCCTTTACGTACCGTACTCGTGCGAACATTTGAAACAATAGCTCGCCACTTAGGCATTGATCGAGCTGGTTATAGCTGCCCTGCTCGAAATCCTTTGACGCTCTCGATGCACAAATAAACGCACCTGATAATACTAAAGTACAGATAATTGCGTTGCCCGAATTTTTGTTGCTCCAGTACAGTGCTAAAGTTCTCAATTAGGGCGATCATTTAAAAGGACTGGCGGCAATGCCCCACCCACTATCACTTGGGAGCAGTATGCAATTCAAATTGAGCAACGATGGAGAAGGAACGTTTCGGCGCAATTCATTACGGCGAAAGGCGTTACGAAGTAACCCATGGGCAGGAGAGTTTCGTGCATACTGGCCCCAGATCTTCACTTCTGCAAGCGTCTACTGCTTTGCTCTTGTCCCGGTGATCTGCAACCGTGCAGATCTCAAACGTTGGGGCTGTAGCGTCGCCATAGTGCACGGAGTTCGGAGAGAGGTTGAGGACAAGGGATTGTTTTTCGCCGCCCGTGTGTTTCATTACAGTGCACCGAAAGCACGGTAGGCGATTTTTATATTGCGCCCTCTTCAGAATACGGAAACCATGGCAGGGAATCGGACCCGTGACCTCGTGTTTGGAAGCAGAACGTCATAGCCATCGAGCCACCACGGCTGGTAAACGATGCTAGCCTGACCACCGGCAGCTGCTGAGAAGAACCGATGTCCGGGTGGTCGCGGTACTCGGCGAGCTTCGTTCATAGCCGGTAACCAGCCTCCTTGTCATCTTGGCTGACGAACAGGACGGAGGGAAAGAGCCAGCCAAACGACATAATTGACTGGGTGGATATTGACGGGCAACTCTGGCTTTGTTCTTGAAAGTCCCGCATGTCCATATGTGACTGGCGTTCTCGACACAACGTTGGCAACCTTCGCGGGCTTACGAAAGCAGTATGCGCTAGAGAAAGTTAGTGGCCAGCACTTTTTTCTTCTCTTTCTTGTTGAAGTTCCCGCATTCTTGCTCTGTGCTTCGTTCCCCGCGAGCGTCTGCCCGTGTCTGTTGCAGTTCCTTGTCGTCACATTCCGTGCTGCCGTGTTTTTCTTCCTCTCCCTGTGACGGGCTGTTTGTTTTGCGTGCAAATGCAGAGGCACGATTCCCCGCAGGAGTCGCTCGCTGTTGTAGTACGTCATCACGGCTGCTGCCATTCCCGAGAGGCGTCACGCGACTCGCAGTCGTGATCTCATGAGTGCCGCAATACCGCGTCGCGTTGTGGGTCTCGGTTGCGCGGACGGCACACGATGTCCATGCTTTTGCAGCTAACACGCAACTCGAACGGGTGGAACACGAATGCACGCTGTCTTCCTCTTCGGTTCGTTCTTCTTTTTCGCTTTCTCGTCGTACTTCATATATATGCGACTGCTCGTTCAGCGTGTAGTCACTGGCAGTTGTGGACACGCTTTTCTTTTTCTTTTGTGTTCAAGTTCTGCTCACAGGCTGAGCAAATGGTTTGCAGGTACGCGAACGCGCAGTCGCGCTTGAATGAGACGCGATCGAAGCTGCAGGTTATGCCACCCGGATTGCCTAAGCGATTTTCTGTGTGTCGATGGAGAAAACGGGTAGCGCCGGAGGCTTATGAACTGCTGTGTCTGGAAGAGTAATCTTTGGTCGATTTTTCGTCGCATTCCTCGCGGCTGTATGCAAAGTCATTTCTGGCAAGGTTCAAAAGCTATTGAAGAGTTCATTACCGTGTTGTGGAATATATATGCGGATGGGCCATATCCCCTACAATATGAATCGCTCTGACTAGTTTAGACGAGTCCATGGCACTTCCACCCGCTCCCCACTTTCTCGTTAAGCTACAACTTATAAGTCCCCTCTATTGTTAGGACGTGTTGAAAATTGCGATAATGTAAATGGCTCTGCTGACTGCACTAGTTTAGCGACGAGTTGTCCTTGCACTTTCGTAAACCATCTCCGAAGAATTATGCGTTTCTGGGCGCTCATTAGGCGAAGGTCAATTCGCCATGGTTGAAATCATCAACGCCGAGACAATTGCCATGTTGCATGGTCACGTGTGTCCTCCAAGACAATGCACAGAGTTATTGCACGCAATCTCAAGGGCACCGAGTGGGAACCTGGCAGCAGTCGCAAACTTAGTTCACACCGGATGGGACACTGTGCGGCTAAGGGACGAGTGAAGGCCGAAGCGTTGCCTGTGGGGCCCACCGCTTAAAGCTTGCTGCCGATTGCAGGCTGTTTGCGTTACAGCGTTACAGCGTTACATTCTCAATCGGAACTGAAACTATAGCCTCTGCCTAAGGGCTCAAACATTCAATGAAAATCTTGTAAATATTTATGCGAGATGAAATTCAAATTCAATTGAACGAAATTCGATCAAAGGAGCATTCCAGAACATTCTGAAAAGGGAATTTAGTATCGGCCACTAAATGCTGTTTGCTTCGATTTGTTGCTGGCCGTTGCTGTGTGCGTCACCCGGAAGAAATTCCAGGTTTGTCTGTAATTACTGTAATGATTAATGTCAGCAACTATCAATGGTCATCTTTTATGATTCTTTCCTCAACAAATGAAGTGGTTTAGGTGTGCTTCTGCACGATGCTTGTCGTGAGATTCGTGTACGGCGTATTTGCGCGCAACACAAGAAAGTTGGGCTCTGTTTGCTCCGAGTCCTTGCAGCGCTTTTATTCAGTGAGCTCGTTAAGTATACATGCCGGCTTTTATTCTCCTTAAGCTTTATTACACGACGATTGCTGCCCCCATACCGAGAATGAGCGAGGGGGAAATTCGCTCGCGCACATGCCACTTTACAAACAATAAGCAATTGTTCAAGGGTGACACCGCATTTGAAACGTACCCGCTAGCAACCATGAGTGTTCACACGAATGCATTTCCTCTCATACAGATGGTTGCATTGGCTCTCGGCTGCACGCGAAATGTATTGCAAAGTTGTCATTGTTTTGATTTTGCTATTGGCAAAGAGAACTTAGAGCAAATGACTGCACATTAAGACAATGCGACCTTAAAGGTAAAAAAGCTCTCTACCTGAAGCTCGCCTTCGAACAATGTTCAAGCCATTGCCATCGTCGATGCAGCAATGTTTTCTTTTCCTCCGCCAATGCAAGCAAGACGGTGACGTAACGCACACAACAAGGTTCGTGGACGTACGCTCGGTCTCACTGCTGTTCGAGGGCCTCCCACCGTGCCGTTTAAGCAACCCTTGACCGCGGGTAGATGTAAAGAAGATATGACGAAGAACAAAATCCCAGGGCACCCGTCGCGCACCCTAGCGCCACCGCCAGAGAGCGCTGCTTAAGCGAAATCTCCTATCACGTGGGAGCCCGAGTCGAGCAGCAGCGATTGACCGCCGTCCTGACACAGTTCCCCTTGCCCTCCCCTCCCGGTTTCCCTTTCCACGTGTACCCACCGTTACGTGCCTTCACCGGGTCGCGGCGTGGCGTGCTCGGCTCCTCGCGCGATCCGCGAGGGTCGCGACCCTGGACCTTCCTCGCGTGTACGACCGGCCGGACCCGAACAAAGGCGCCCGGCGCAGCCGACCGGCCCTGCCAGCGTGGGCGATGCCCTGCGTGTCTCTCGCGCACTTCTGCTCCTCGAAACCACTGTCGCTTTCTTTCTGCGCGCGTTAGGCGCTGCGCCGCGAGAGATCGCGACAATGGGATCTCTTCCATTGTGGACGTCTCACGGATTTCGGATTACCCGATCACCTACCGCCAACCCAACTCCCCTCTCCGCTTTGCACTTACTCTCTCTTTTAAAAGTACTTGCGGCTCTTTGATTTTCGGCTGAATGCGAGAAGAAAGGAAATAAAAGACAAAGACACGTCAAAGTCCAGTCCTCTAAGCGCTCTTGAAGCAGGAACCGGCACTACGAGAGGAGGCGATGATGAGTTGTGTCCCAACCGAAACGACCTCGAGTGGCTTCAGCGGTGGCTTCTGAAAGAACGGCTTAATGCGCTCTGCTTTAGCGCAGCGTTCGATCGAAGCTGCGGCTAACAAGCACTTTTTTTTTCTTTCGTCACACTGAAAGACCTAGCCACCGCAGGCACGTATGCGATTCGTTCACGCTCGCTTGCGAAGGGGCGCGAGCTTCTGGTATATAATAATGCCAAGAAGCGCGTCGCCGAGACAAGCGTGGCGGTATAACACATTCGCTGTGAACAGCCTGCGGCCAGCCCCCTTTCTTCACCTCTTTCTGTCCGCCCCGAGCGCGAAGTCGTGCAAGCAGGTGCCAGCACTTGACGGCAGCTGCATCCCTCCCCTCTGGAAGAAGGCCGCCGTCTGCGATGCACGAAAACCAGATGCGGAAGGGCAGCGAGTGGTCATGAGTGGAGGACCGACGTGAATCCCTGGCGTTGAGCCGAGATCCATTCTTGAATGCAGAAAAGTAACTAGCTGCCACCACCGCGCGGGGAAGCGTCCGTAATTACTGCCTGGCGGCTGCAAGTGTTTTGTTGATAGTCAGCGTGTGCTCCATCTTTTCTCTGTCTCTCTCAATATTTCTTTACTTTGTTTTGTTGCTTGTCAAGTCAAAGTGATTGCTCAATTACGTTGCCGTCAGCGGTAACTTATTCCAGTACAACAATTTTATCCGGTTTTCGCGGCGCGTAATTAGAAATGTTAAACGAGAACACTACACCCTTGACGTTTAACCGCGTAGACGTATGCGAACATCCACTTGTTTCTGTGAAGACGCCTTGTGTTTTTCCACTCATTACGATTTATAGCACGACCTTCTTCCTAATTTGTTGAACTTGCTGAATGATAGATCATTTTGAAAGAAGAATTCCACCATCGTGGCCACATGCGTCGCAGGCTCACAAAACGACGCGGGCGTTGTTGCGATGCTGAAATCAACGAGCCTCAATGACCGATTGCAGGTGTGATGGGAAACCCCGCGTGTTAGTGTCTGCGAGTGGCTCCTTCTACCCCTCACTTCTCTCGTTTTGTTCTATTAACTCTCTTCCCTCTGTGTAGGGTAGAAAACCAGGTGCGATAGCAAATCAGAGCAGGAGTCCGGTACGAGGATGTCAAACTTCTGACCTGTTGCAATATGCCCGTGTATTTAATTATCACAGTAGAGTACATCGAAAATGTTCGGCCACGAAAAATCACCATCCAATTTGTTTCTTCATTTCTTCGGGTATCCTCCACACAGGTTGGGTGAAAATAGCCATTCTAATAATCTCTCGCACTTTCGATTGCGTGATTGCTATATGTAGCCACGTAATGCCTCAAACTGCTCTTCCGATACAATTGTTTCAATTCTCACTCCAGGCAGCTGGGTCTAACTCTGAGAGAGCAGCCGCCATTGTACCTAAAGAGGAGCCAAAGAGAAGCGCTTAATGAGCTTAGACAGTGAAAGTATTCTATCAAATCTCTATTTTCGTTGATTACTCTGTGATATGTTTATTACTACAAGGAAAATGAACACCAAACTACATGATTTCTTTATTATTCCGCAGACACCTCTGTGCCGGCATGCCAGTGTAACGTAATATATTTCAATTCGTTTTCGCATGACTGGGCACAGTTTTCTGAGAGACCCTATAGACAGTTTCAAGGGGGTAGCCGCCACTCCTGCCTACTCTCCTTCACTCTTACTTGAAAACACACATACACAAAAACAAGGGAAACACTATGGCTAGATTCGATGCCTCAACGATTAACAAAAGGTGTGATGGTACGCAGGTTTCCACTTTCTTAGGTCAAGAATATGTTGCTTTGGGCAATACACCTTAGCCTAATTTATTTCTGAAATGAAAGTAAAATCGCTTCAGAATATTTTATTTAAAATCAGTCAAACGTTGGATGTAATACAGTGGTTGTAACACTGAATAAAGGTAAACGGCTTCAGCAAGCTGTCTTTTTATCCATCAATGTAATAGAAAATAAATCTTCCTAATATAACTTCTGGCCGGACCGATAGGTAACTCACCTATATGAACTCGTAAGCGCGTCATTGTCACCCTCTTTGCGGCAAATTCGTATCAAACGTCATGCCGTGTTATCACGCTGCACTTCAGAATTTGTGGAAGTTGAGAGCCCGAAGACAACACTTTTCAAAAAAGCAGCTTGGACGCATATACGCAAGAGAAACAGGACGAAAAAAAAAAGAAAAAAGCGTTTGTTCACGAACAAGCCCAGCCTTCCATTTTGCTTCAGGTAAGTTTAACCGCAATACACGCGGAAAATTGTCGTAGCAAGCTTCTCTCTATTTCATTTCATATATTGAAAAAATAAAATAAAAAAACACAACATGAAGAAACTTGCGTTCCCTCGTGAATAGGACAACCACGAAAACAGGAAACAGCAAAAGACGAACAGAAGTACTTGCTATCGGGAGCACACGCAAACGACAGTCTCAGTTCATACAAACCCTACTGCCACTTCGAACGTCAAGGACACTTTAAAATACATAGAATTAGATAGCAGGTAAACGAGGGGTCTAAAATTATTTGAGAACATTCAAAAACAGCGTCGTTCAGAGGCCTGGCACTTCATGTTTTATCCCACTGTTCGGAACAATAAAACTAGCGAATAAAAAATCACACTGACGCAGCACCTCGAACGTGAAGCTCATGAACCTAGGCGTGCACAATAGGATAGAAGAGATGGCGGAAGCGCAACAGATGGCGCAGCAGGAAAGACTGACGAAAACGCGAGCGGGCAGGCTTATACTCAAAGCGATAGGGACAGACCCAAATAGATCAATGAACCCGAAGGAATCCGAGGTAGAATTGAGCGCGAAACTTAGAGACGCGATCAGAACCACCCCCCTCCCGAGAAATATGCACCCGGAACACAATGTTAGCAGGAGAAAAGCGAGAGCGAAAGCTTTGTTGAAAGAAATTGAACAGCTAGGACAACAGGCGGCCCTTGTAGACGCTGCCTGGGTCAAAGGCAAAGAGGCCTACACCGCCGTGGTGGTCGACAGCCGGGGCGAGGTACGGGACGCCATCACCATCTTCACTAAGGATTCCATGGTGGCGGAGCAAGCCGCGATTGCTCTAGCCATCAGGAACCGTAAATGGTCTTTCATCTATAGCGATTCCAAAGCAGCAATTAAAAGCTTTGACAAAGGCTATGTAGCTGGGACTGCGGCTAAAATTATCGACAAGGTCGAAACTATCAAAACTGAAATCCGATGGTTTCCTGTACATATGGGACAAGTGGACGAGACTCGGCCCAACCTCAACGAGGTCACGAACGACCTGGCACGAGGACTTGCTTGCCGTGCCGGTCAGAACCGAACCGACGCCCACTACCATTCCGGGGAGCATAAAGATCAGTTACTAACTTACAGCGACATCACTAAATATTACTACTTGGGGCGTAGGCAATTCCCTCTGCCACACGTAAAATTGAACAAGGCTCAGGCAGTGACGCTACGTTTACTGCAAACCGGGACGTACCCCACTCCGTATTTCATAAATAAAATTCACCCCGAAAGAGAAATTAGGAAAGAATGTAACGTGTGCGATGGCATCATTGACATCAGACACATGCTGGCGGGCTGTCCCGCGACTCTCGCCGACCCCGAAGAAAAATGGCTTTACTGGCACAAGTTGATAACAAGCTCTTCATATCAAGATCAGCTACGGGCTGTCCAGAGAGTCCACGATGACGCCATAAGGCTCGGCCTGGCGGTGCCGACGTGGACGCGGCCCGCCTCGGTCTGAAAAGACCGGGCTTCAGGACACTAATAAAGTTTTGTGAATGAATGAATGACGCAACGTCACTGGAAACTAGAAATGTCATGTTCACCCTCAAACAAAAAAAAATGTCTTTTTTTTACAATTGTGCTTGCTCCAAGTGTCACCATGTATGTTGATATCGTGCTACAAAAATATCGCAAATATTATCACGCCTCCCCAGCTATAATGATCTTACATGGATAATGCTGGATTCTGTATAATAAGTAAATTATAAATAAAACAGACATTATACGTCGCGTCCACTTACCGCTGCCCGGATGCGACTTGGGTGTTCGTCGCGTATTCATTACTCTTTATTCGTTTCACCGAGATCGCGTTTCACGTGACCACGCATCAAACGAGGGCAAATGTCGAGCCATGGGTCAATGTCCACTTCCTGCGCGAACCCCCTTGCGTTGCTGCGCCCGCCGCGCCATTTCATCTACCGCACGTAACATTCGACAGCACGCCGCCGCGGAATCCTCCGCCTGCGGTGGGCTAGCCGCCGCAGAGTGCGCACTAAATCACTCGCCCTGTCAGACCAACGATCTGCGATCATCCCGCACATTTTTACTCGTCGTGAGAGGCTGCGCGCCACTAAACGGGCCCGGCTGACCACTTGCACAAGAGCGGCGCTGCGAAGAAGGGGCGCCGATGTTATCGAGCTCGTCTTCATATCACCAAGGCACCGGCCGGAGTTCCAGCGGAATCTGGTTTCCTTCCATTGTCCCAGTTTTTCTTGCGGCAAGACTTCAGGGGCGCCCCCCCCCCCCACCCCTCCGCGCTCTGCAGCGATGCGGCGGTTGTGAGCGTGCATATGCGAGGGAATCGCGCACCTTCCCCCCGCAAGGTGGGCTTCTCGGACGAAACGCTGTCGCGAACTTTGCGCGGTTTCGTCCCGGGACCGGCCCCACTCCGGAGTGCGCGAGTTTACTCAGATGCCGCGAAGGAGCTTTGTCGATTCACGGTCATCAATCCTGCGTGTTGCGACACGCGCGGCTCGCGCAGAAGCTCGCAGTTACACGAACGCGAAAGACTCTCTCGCTTATGGGTGCCTCCTGTGGCGTTGTCCCTTGCGAGCGTAAAACGCGTGGCCGTCGACGATGTCGCAGACTGCCCGGGGCCGTCTGTGAGAAAACGCTGCTTGGCCTGCATTCCACAACAGCGCAGAATAAACATTTTAAATATTGTGGCAGATGGCATCGAAGACGATGGTCGAAGTCAGTGATCGGTTTCTTGTGTAACCTGCCACCCCCTACCGCTTTATAGCGTACGCGGTTTGTTTGTGATCGTCTCTCTCTCTCCCCCCTCTCTCCATCTATCTATCTCCCCCTCCAGCTCTCTTTCTGTTTCTATTCCCCTACTCCCTCTCCCCGTACAAGGTAGCCAGCCGGTACTATACCTCTCGTTAACCTCTCTGCCTTTCTTTGCATTCTTTCTCGCTCTCTCTCTGAGGCAAATGCACATGTCATCCGTGAATCACGAAACTGTATGGGTGCATCAACAGACACAAGAGCGCAGGCGTATTACCAGGGGCCGGGAGTGTAGTATTGGGGGGCACATGCCCCCACCCCTACTGTCAGACGTAGGTTCAATGTAGGCCATATTTACCCCCTTACGCCACCCTCCCCGCATGCACACAGACTTTGGCAAGCGGGAACCGTCTTTGCAGACTGGCAAATCCTACAGAAGAACAGCTGACGCCAAGTTTTCATTCAGAATAGCACGCACCTAAGCATGCTTTTTTGCTATGTATTACCTGCTTGTGCTGCCAGGACGAATGCGGACATACCAATATCACATGCACAATGCTGAAATTGTCTGTTCGGGTACATACTCAGTGGTACGTACCTAGTGACAAGGGTGGACTGCAGCGGGACTACACTTTCGCGCTTCCCTAAGAACACTGGGTGCCCTCTAGCTCGTAGTCGCCGAAACGCATGGCGCGCCGGTGTGTGTGAATGCTTTAAAAGGTATTATGCACCAACCGGGCTCCTCTCTTGCGCGTCTTTCCGGACACGCCGTGCTATCCAGGGGTGGTGCCGGATACTGTGCCTGGTACTTCTTATTCTTTTCGAAGTCTACTTTTAAAGCGAACGCTTTACTGGCCGCGAACTTGCGATTTCGCCGTGGCCGTGCTCCGAGGAGGCGCATGACGTCACACCGCGTTCCTGGTCGTTGCGTTCGCCTCCGCTCGCTTCGCCAGCTGCGTCGCATGCCTGATAACTTGTCGGAGGATTGAAAACAATAGCTCGCGTGCGCCGCAACCACAGTTGAGGTGGCAGTATGGACGGCGACAATTCTGACAAGCAGGATGAGGTCTGGAATCGACATCGGAACGAGATGAAGAGGAAACGAATCGCCCAGGAAACAGACGAACAGCGCGCCGAACGACTGGCTAAACGCCGCAACATAGCTATACAACCAGACTAACCTGGACTTGCAATCAAGATTAACCAAGGCTAACCATGCTATGCCTTAGCTTTCGCTGCGTATGTCCTGGCATAGCCGAGCTTAAGCCACTGCAAATTTAATTGATAATATTATGCTGCTGATATCATTGTCACTGCATTACATTCAGTGACCTTCCATATCTCCAAGTGCAATAGTTGTCTTACCCATTATTTTCAGCGTGCTTCGTTACAAGATTGAGCCTGTCATGGACTGGCTCCAGTGAAATCGAACTCCCACTCCTACATGAAAAAGTACCCTTGTAAGTTATTAGACAAATTTTCATTTCAGTGGTATAACTAGGAAAACCCTTCAAATAAAAACGCATTCATCCTTTTTTGTTTGTGGTTATAAGGTCACATCACGAAGTAATCGCATTACGAGCATATAAAGTTCAAATGGATGTGACGTCTTACTGAAGTACGTGATTGTAGAGATTACATCTGCGTCAGTCTTCAAGAGGTTTACTCCCATCGCGCCAGGTCAATATCGCTGCCTCTTGTATTTTGTGCCCGTTTGAATGGCAACAGAATGCTTTCTCAGTGACAGTTATAGCTTTAAGACAAGCCTTTCCAGGAGGGTGTCATGAATAAAGCCGTTTGTTTCTCAACTACGAGTGCTAATCAGAAAGATTTGCCCATATACTTTTAGTCAATTTACAGCAGCAAATGCGAAGTCAACATATCCATTCCCAGCGGTGGACCTTTCTTGGATCGACCCGGCCTTATCTGCCGGTAGTTCCGCGGCACGGCGCTGCTGTCAGTTGTTGAAGATGGCGGTTGTGCTTCACAAGTCCACGGCGTATGAGCAACAAAGTGTGATTTGTTTTCTATTGAGCAAGGGAAGAAGGCCAATCTAAATTCACAGGGAGTGTAGCCCGCGTACGGGGTAAGATGTCTCGCTTTGAGAACTGTGAGGTGGTGGTGTTGTGAGTTCGCAAAAGGCCGTGAACACTTCCGTGACAATGAGCATTCGGGGAGGTCGCGTGCGTCGCTGACTGACGACATTTCCCACCAGGATGCAATGATGAAAGCGGATCGGCATGTGCACCTCAAGGACGTTTACCAGGAGCTTGGGAATTTCGTATGGGAGTGTTTACAACATCGTTCACGGGTCCTTATGGTACCGGGAGGTTTCATGTTGCTGACATGATGAAAGGCAAGCGAATGATTGCTTCACTGAATTAAGTGCAACGGTATGACGAGGAGGGTGAAAGTTTCCTGGACCACATTGCTACGGGCGATGAAACGTGGATACTGCATTCCACGTCGAAATCGAAGCAGCAGAACATGGTATAGGAATATCCGGGTTCACCTGTCACAAAAAAAAATGTCCTTTCAGTGCCATCGGTTGGAAAAATGATGTTAACGGCCTTCCGGGATCGCAGAGCACCGATCCTGCTGTATTTAATGTCACAAAGTGCAACCGCAAATGCCGACAGTTATTGCTCCACACTGTCACGTCTACTGGCCGCGATCAGGCGAAAACGCCGAGGGATTCTCGATGTGCCTAACGCGGTTACCCTCCACGACAATATAAGGCCACCGGTGGCAATGTGAAATGCCAACAAGCTCCTGTCATTTCACTAGGAGAGCCTAGACCACCAAACACACAGTGCGGACTTCGCCCCTAATGATTCCAACGTTTTCGGCCCGTTGAAGAAATTCCTAGCGGGATGGCGATTCACGTTTGACGATGAAGCCAACACAACTGTCTCACGGTGGTTCTACAGTCAGTCGGACGAATTCTGCCGCAGGGGCATCTTAAATTTGGTGCTGCGATGGGACAAATGTCTGAACCGGCGTGGGGACTATGTGGAAAAGTAGTGGTGGATACCTAGAATAGTACGTATATTTGTGATTACCTGTACGTACCTTTTTTTGGCTAGTAAAAAATAGGGGCAACGACTTTCTGATTTGCTCTCGTATTTGTGACGTCTTTGTCCGCCTGTAGCGTTCTTTTCAGTCAGTCATATGTTTGGAATCTTTCCATTCATTAGAATTAATCACCTGTGTTCGTCATGGTCTTTCTTTGTTGTATAAACAATCGCACTTCTTATTGTGGCGTGTTTCCAGACAAACTTACTGTAAAGAACATGCACAAAGCCGATACCAGTCAATAAGCACTTGCAGCTGCATGTAATGAGCACTTATATGCTCCATAATAATCGAACACAAGCGCAACAGACGTTTCACATGTTTCCGTTTCACACATGACAAAAAGTAGGTGACTGCTAGGTTTATTTCGATGGTAAGTACAATACACATGCTTTCGGGCGATCTTTCTTTTACACAGTATCGTGAATAGACTACGTGTTGAAACTTTCTTCATTTGTCCTTGATATTCACTTTTCTTTCATGTGTTCGAGCCCCTTACACGATTCTCCCTTTTTTATTATTTTTGCTGTTGTTTCTGTTTCTGTTATATCAATTCCATGTTTACCGACTGCCCAATTGTGCCCGGAGAAACCCCTCTCAAGACAATAAAACAATAGCCTTTGGACCTCTACGCTCGCAGCTTACAAAGCGACGCGAGCATTGCTGCGGTTTACGAAATGAAGCGTCCTAAGGGACCGATTGTAGGCCTGTTGGATGGTCACATGTGTCTGCATTGCAAGTACCTTCCTCCCTCCCTCTCATTTCTTTATTTTCGTACCTTAACTCCTCCACCTTCTGAGTAGGGTAGTGAACCGGCCGTCTGGTTTACCTCTCTGTCACTCCTCCTTCCTCATCCTCCTCCTACGGCCTTCGGCTTCTCTGGTTTTCTGTATTCAATCTGTCAATCATTACTGCCGTCTGATGTGTTTGCTACGTCTACTCAGAAAAAGAAAATGACGTGTTTCTTTCACATCAACGCACAATCCTTGCTCAACAGAGGTGATGAGTTCGAAGCGTTTCTTTCTAAACTTAACTTCCGTTTCAAAATAATAATGGTGACTGAAACCTGGTATCAAAATCGTTATGAAGCATTACAGTTGCCAAACTACAACGCGTATGTGCAAAATCGCCCTTATAAACGAGGCGGAGGTGTTATGATAGCGGCAGAAAAACTTTTAAATGCAGCTTTCTCGCTGATTTCACTCTAACTCATGATGACTACGAAATACTCTCCCTACAAAGGGGTAGAAATGTCTTCTCTGTTATCTATCGGCCACCTCAAAGTAACTTTTCCAATTTTGCTTGCTTTCTTGACGAATATCTACAATGGTTCACAGAAAACAACCTGAATATAGTTTTAGGTGGTGACATGAACATTGATCTTTTTTTCATATTCTACTAACAAACGAGAAATTGAGTCCATATTGCAATGAAATGGTTTCATTTCCGTCATAAATTAACCCACACAATTACACGCAGCGACGGCGATAGGCGTATTTTTTGTCAATTTCCTAGGAGATCGTCTTGATTCTGGAGTAATTAATGTCCATATAAGTGATCATCTTCCAATATACCTGATTGCAGAGTTTGTAAACTCTAAAAAAGAATACATATAGCCTACAATCGATTAGCGGCGCATCAATAATGAGATCTTGAATTACTTTCTAGCAACACTTGCAAATGTTGACTGGAATGTTGTGCACAACAAAAATAATCCAGACGATGCTTACAACTCCTTTATTGCCATATTGAAATCTGTATATGAACAAAGCTTTCCGCATCTAACGCTCAAAAAGTACTGCAAAGCTGGAAAACCATGGATAACCGCAGAATGTATTGAAATTATAAAAAAGAAAACAGACTGTTATAACCACTTTATCAAAACCAGGGCACCGGATGATCTTGTACATTTTAAAACATGCCGGAACCAAGTTACGTCGTTTCTTCGTCACGCGAAACAAGAATATATGGAAAAACTGTCCAGTCAAGACTTATTAAGAAGGAGCGATCTTGTGTGGCAGAACATTAACCTAATTTTAAATCGAGGTACAACTGCTAATGGTGTGCTTGAACATATAGTGGACAATGAACCTGTGAGGGAGAAAAGGCTGGCACACAATTTCAATAATTATTTTGCGTCTCTGATTGATGAAAATGACGATCCCATCAACGGGAAATGTCTTGACTTACGGGTTCTTTACAGTGCATTCATGTCACCAACGAATGCAAATGAAATCAAAAATTACCTCCTGGCCTTAGGCAACAGAAAGTCGCTTGACATTGATGAGATTAAAATTTTACCGATTAAACATATAGCTGATATAATTAATCTAGGACTAGAATATATTTTAATTGCTGCGTCGAACATGCAGTATTCTCCAAATAAATTGAGATTGCTAAAGTCATAATTGTTCATAAAAGAGGAGACAAAAATTTTCTTTCAAATTATCGCCTTGTCTCCTACCTGTTTTCTACAAGTTTTTTGAAAAGATACTATTTAGACGAGTGTCTGATTTTTGTGAAAACTAACATACTAACTTCCAGCCAATATAGTTTTCGCTCATATCTTTCGACGGAAACCGCGATTCTGACCCAAAAAGAGCTTATCTGAGACTCCTTTGAGCAGAAACTTCTCACTCTTGGCATATTCATTGATTTTTCAAAAGGGTTTGACCGCATCAATCACAAAATAATTTTAGCTAAGCACGAACACTACAGTTATCGCGGGAAGTTCCTTCAAATAATTCAGTATTACTTCAGTTCTAGAGTACAGCAGATAAAAATAAACAATGATTCCTCAGATTTCAGGCAAATCTCTTCAGGCGTTCCGCAAGGTAGTATTTTGGGACCACTACTATTCCTCCTGTATGTTAATGACAGCGTCTGCATAAGAAAGCTCCCAACATTTTTCGTTTACGCAGAGGACACGTCTTTATTCTTCAGAGTCGCACATTTGTTAGATCTTGAGCAACTAGCATCACAGTGTTTACATTCGCTTCTAGAACGCTGTAGATACTATAAAAAATAAACATTGAAAGAACAAAAGCGGTGCTTTTCAGGACTCGCAATAAGCTGCCTCCCGCGTCACCACTTTCATTATGGATAGGTTCGTCACTCATCCGAACAGTTCCAGAAGTTAAAAGTCTAGGTGGAATCTTTAATTAAAATTAATTATGGAATGATCATGTCGAAATCGTGGTGAACAAACTTTCGAAGGTTGTTGGTACTTTGTGTCTACTGAAATACTTCATGCCGAATTGTATTAAGTAAATGTTGTATAATGCACTTTTCTCTTCTGTTGGTAATTATTGCTTCCTGTTTTGGGGTACCACCTCTTTTACCAATACCAACCACTTGCATCTCCTTCAAAAGAAAGCCATTCGAAATATTGTTAATGCATCGCAACTAGAACACACTCAGCCGATCGTTAAGGCACTTGGTATAACCCCCATTCCTGAGTTGTACGAAACTTTACTCCTCTGACGGTATAAAGCAAGTGTTATGAAAAGTAACTGTTTTATGTTACAGCTATCCGGCATTGAAACGCAAAGAACCTAAGCATTCAACACGAACTAGTTTGAAATGCTTTGTGCCTAAGGCCCGTACTAATTATGGTTGTCAAATGTTGTGCTATACCCTCCCACATTTATTAAACAGAGAATCTCAATCGATGCACGTATAGCCAAACAAAGCCAACTTTGTTATTTTGTGTTTGTTTTCTGAAAATGTTTTGACGCTGTTTCTTTGTACGTTCTCGTGTACCGCTGCCAAGCTTCTGTAGGGTGCGCCGTCCTCGTCAAGTCTTCCCATTGGCTTTTGTCGGCGCACCCAACATCCGGAAGATGTTAAATAAGTTGTATAAACGCCGCGATTCGGTAGCAGCAGTTGCGGCGGCATTTCCCACTTCTAAGACAATTCTTCTTGCCAACAGGTTGATCAGTTGCCTGGGTTCCTGCTCGTCCTTGGTTCCTGCGTCGTCAGTGGCCACCGTGTGTTGATTTCAACGTGCACATGCGCTTGCACTCATTACGAGCGCATTCAAGCGTCTGCGCCCTGTACTGCCTGCTGCGTCTGCGTGGAGTGCACGTGGCGATCAACGAGGACTATACAAGGACGCACACCACGGCAATGACTCGGTTTGGCAGCAGCAGGTGCGGTGGCATGTCTCCCTTCTAAGACAATTGTTCTTGCCAATAGGTTAGTCAATTACTGCTGTACACTGTTTACATGTTTATTCTACCGCAACTGCGGCCAAAACTTCTTGTTCCACTGTTTGTAGTGTATATATTCTTCTTTGCCTGCTACTACGGAACTGGTGAAAAACAGCATCTCCTGAGGCTCTGCTCAATGAAAAGCTGGACACGCTGACAATGACTTGGTGTAAAGAATTCAAATCAAGTTACAAAATTCACTACTAGATGAGCACGCTTCGCTTTTCCAAAGTGTTCAGTTCATGAACAAAGAACGTGACAGGATGAAGCTAGAACAGGAATAAATAGTAACCTGAAACAAGGCGTTTTTGTCCCACAACGAAACACTCGAAAAAAGTAGCTGATTTAGAGCAGTATAGAGAATGAACAATGTAGAAATTAAGGGAATCTCTACATCGCAGGGTGAACATTGCGGAGCCATTCTGAAGCGAAGTACCCCGTCTTACCCACTGATATCGACACAGCTCACCATCTTGCCTCTAGGTCAAATCAAAACGGCATCATTTCTCACTTCTGCTTACACAATAAGAAAAATAAGTTAATCATGAAGGCACAAAGGGCTAGGCTTCGCACTGACCACATTGGTTTCATTGGTGGCACTAACATGCCAATCTATGTGAACGACCACTTGACCATTAACAACAAGGTTTTCTCGAAGGGGCTGGCAATCAAAAAGGAAAATAAGTGGAAAAACTTATGTACACAAAACCGCCAGATAAAAACCTGCAAAACTGATGACAGCAGGGTCTATTGTATTTTCACTGAATCTGACTTTAGAATCTTCATGCGATGCACGGTGAATGTTTCTTTTTCTTTTTCCTCTCCCTTTCTTTCATAGTCTTGCTGTCCCCCGTTGCTGCAAAATCTCGTCTTGTCGCAAAAAAAAAAAACGTTCACTCGTTCACTTGCATGCTCGTAGGGAGTAAGGAGATGCAATTATTGACTTCATCGCCTCACTTCAGCATGTCCTACTTTATCTGCGTATTGGAAACTTGGCTTTGTGATGTCAACAACATGAGCGGTTTTCCATCTTATCAAGCAGAGTGTTGTCATCGTCCAACTGATAGTCATGGTGGTGCCGCCATTTTTATTCCACGAGATGTCACCTACACGCGCAGATTTGATCTGGCAGTTAATGTGAAACATTGTGAGTCAGTGTGTATAGAGGTCCACTGGTAATTGCTTAATCACAATAATAACTTGATTCTTGGTTTCATTTATCGTTCACCGTCATCCTCCCTTAACTATTTCTTGCTTTTTCTTGATGTCGTATTGTCAAAGCTCACTTTTGAAAATAAGGATGGGCTGATGGTAAGTGATGTTCATGTTACCTTACTTGACACTGAAACCACGTCGTACATAACTTACACTGATTGTTTTACTGAATTTGGTTTTTAATCGCTCATTGACTGTCCAACTAGATTCGCCTCTCGTGGGCGCGGTACGCTCATGGATCGCGTGTTATTTAACATATCCTCATTGCCTCTTCCTGGGGTTGTCTATACTGACATAACCGATAATTTTCCATATTTTTTACACTTAACAATGAAATACACGAGAACTATACTAGCTGTTTTACTTCTTTATTTAGCGCAGATATATTTGTTGAAGTCATCTCTAAAACTGATCGGTCTCCAGTTAATTCTAGAGTTGATCCCAAAGCAGCACTAAGCAAATTACGCTCTTTATTTTTGTTGGCCGTATCGACTAGCACACACACTGTAAAATGTAGAAAAAATATAAATAAAACTCATGGATGACGTATGTTCTTTTAGAAAGTTAAAGGAAGATGCAAAACAAGTACAAAAATAACTAAACGCCAGCCATTTAATACTGGACTGGCTCAACGATATAGCAGGTATTTTAAATTGCTGAACATTTTACTTAAATAGGCGAAAAAAGAGGTATTTGACCAGAATAAGAATAACCCCAAAAAGCAATGCCAGCTACTGAACTTTTTTCTTAACAAGTCATTTGTCGATGCCTCTATAACCGAAATAAATCACAATACTCTCACTATTTCTTAGCCCAAAGAAATCGCTACTACTTTCTCAGACTACGTTTCTTCCGTGTACAGTAATAATGACCTACATGCGCAGTTGTGGAATACATTAAGGCGCACGGTACAATAATTCTTCCTGTTACCAGCTACATCAAATGAAGTGTTTTGCACGATTGCTAACCTTAAATATACAGGGCCTGGTTTAGACAAAACTTGTGTAAGGCATTTAAAGCTTGTTGCTCATTTAATTTACGACACACTCTGTAATATTATCAACTGTCTAGAGACGACTTCATTCCTAAAGGAAACGCTCAGATTATTGCTGTTTTTAAAAAAGGCGACAAATAAACAGTCACTGATTACCAACCAACTGCAATTCCTTCCTGCTTTAGTAAACTCATTGAGAAATTATTTCTTAAACGTCTTAATAAGTATCTATTAAAGTTTAAGTTGCCAAAAAGAACCAATTTGGTTTCCGCCCTGGAAGTTTTACTAATCTAGATGTGCTGCCTCTGACTGACTTCATAAAAAAATACATTGATTAGGGAAACTTAGTCGGATCTGTTATTTAGACTTCAATAAAACTCTTCCCATGGTTAAGCATCAAGTCCTGCTCAATAAACTTCAGTCTTATGGTATAACACGTCTTGCGTAAACATTCCTTAAATATTACTTGACCGGCAATACACTGTAGAGTAGCAAATACTTCCCTAACAAAATGTGTTAACCAAGGTGTACCACAGGGCACAGTTCTAGATCACCTTTGCTTTTCGTTAAATATATCAACGATGTTCCAGATTCTCTTAACTCCTCCAACTACTTTCAATGCGTTCTAAATGCAGATGACACAACCATATCTTCATCTGGTAAATCTATTGCTGCCCTTACTTTAAAATTAAATATTGCATTCAGTAACATTATTCAATGGTGTAGCAATAATTACTTAGTTATTAATCCTTTAAAAACTAAATTTATGTTGTTTAAAACTGCTCAGAGGCCTAAAGCTTCGAAGTCATTCAATTCCCGCTTGCAATGATGTTACTTTTCTTGGCATACATCTTGACCCTTACATTTCGCTGTCATTTCCAACATCTCCTGCAGAAGGTTGCGTTTGGTATCCGCACATTAATCAACCTTGGCCCCCTTTTTTTTTCTTGTGAGGCTCTGCTAGAGTTGTACTTTGCTTTCATTCATAGTCACATCAATTACGGTATTGTTTCAAGGGGCAGCACGAGAGCTTGTCACTTATCACGAATTCAACCTATCCAATATCAGTCAATACGCATTATCACTTCAAGCTCCATGCAATCCAATGCATTTGCGTTACTTCGCGTGTACAGTATCTTGCCTGTTGATAATTTGTTCCAATTTGACATACTCGCCTTGGCGTAATAGTTCTGCGGAAAACCGCAAGGTGGAGAGAAGTAATGAATAAAGGGAAAATCAGACATCCACCCGTTCGTAGCAATTGCTACAAAGGAAACCCAACGGGTTCATCGAAAGAAAAGCCTCATAGTTGAAGAAAAATTCGTCCTGGTCCGGGACTCGAACCCGGGACCACCGCCTTTCCGGGGCAGCCGCTCTACCATCTGAGCTAACCAGGCAGCTAGCAGATGGTAGGGCGAAGTCGAATTTATCAACAACTCGAAGCAAAGGCAAAAGTTTCGCGTAATAGTTTTGCGGAAACCCGCAAGTTGGAGATAAGTAATTAATAAATGGAAAATAAGACATCCACCCAATTGTAGCTCGTCGATATTGTGAATCGATACTCGTCTTACTCCACAAGTTGCTTCATAATAACCTTGCGTTTCCGTTCATTGCGATTGACCTTCTGCAGAATAAAAATGTCACCAGATTTGCAGCTAATAATAATTTCTTACCGCATAATTCATACCGATCGCCGGAAAAAACGTCTGCACTCGCTGCAATTTCTCTTTCTAATGAATTACCATCAACTATAAAACCCTGTACTTTTCTTCAACTCTTTAAAAGTTACCTTAAGTAACATAACTGTACTACGATCCTGCCGATGTATCTTAGACTTCTCTCTCACATGTCGCTTCTTGTGTTTCATCCATGTTTACATCCATGCCTGTTCCTGGCTTTCTTTTATGGCGTGATATTTCGTGTTTGCTTGATTTGAAATGAAATGTCTAACAATGTATTTAACCTGTTGATGTTATTTCATAATAGCGTTCATTTGTTGCGTATAGATATCGCCATATAAGCTCTATTAATAACCGAGTGTTCCACTACAGTTCTTTCAATTTGGGGCTCTCTTCTGTATAGTTGTGACGTTGTATCTACTTTTTTTTTGGAATCAATAAATTTGAATCTGAAACATTATCCGGTGATAAAAGAAGAGTAATCAAGTAATATTAAATGATACCGCAATGGACTGGAAGATAATATGGGCTTTTGCGTTTCGCAAAGGCGGTAGCAAGAAAGCTGTTTTCATAAAGTGCACATTCATACGAATTTCAAATATAGGCTTCCGATACACGGTAGACATGCTCGGCTCTTCATGCGATGTGCAAAATCTACTCGTATGCACAGAAAAAAGAACAGCTTTCTCGAGCCAACTTTAATATAAATTACAAAAGCGCCCCTCTTGCTTTTTGTCTCCCTATAACGTGATCCTTCATTTCATCGTCCCAAGTTTGTTGCGTGTCAAAGAAATAAACGTTTTCTTTGTGTGTTTCACCTCAGCATGTTTCAACCGCACCGTATATATGTGCGCGGACTGGTCATGACAGGCGTTGTGAGTGTTCATTCGTTCATCGTACAATCGTTCATTGTTCAACTGCGAACAAAAAAAAAGGTACGAGCGTAAAGGTGCGTTCGTGTCTCAGTTTTCTTCAGGTCATGATGCGTGCCCTCTGGCCAGCTAAATGGACCGGGAAGTTGGCTCACGAACTGGAATATTAAATAAGTTCGCCGCGAGCTCAACGTGGTGCGCTTGACCTTCGCTGCGAGCATCATTTTCTTTTCCTTCTTTCGTTTTTTTTTCTTTAAGCGGTCATCTTTAGAAGTCAACACAGGAGGTCGAATACAACGGCGTTATTTCTTCCGCAAGGTCACAGGGGCAGCCTCACGAGAAACGACCGTGGATTCGTGCTAGGGTCGTAGCGCGTTGCTGAATTTTGTAACAGATCGGAGGGCAGCAGCTGGACCACGAACGGTTCGAATAAATGGCATCGAACCTTCAAATCAGTGGGCGTAATTCAGCGCCAGACTTTCGATATCTCTGTGCGCATGGTGTTCTTACATCAATCAGACCACGTGACTGCACCGTTGACCAGCGTGACCCGCGTGGGTCTAATCGTATGAGCGAATCGAAAGGAGGCTATCAAGAAGAAGAAAGGACTATGTTACAAGGCAAAAGAACGATGGTACGCGCAATCTCAAAGGGACGTTTTCACCATTTCTGATTTGGCAGAAAAAAAATAATAAAATACAAAGAGAACAGGGAACATACGAGAACAAGCAGCTGTGAACGAACCAACTGACATACACATATGTAGAGAGTTCGTCGCTTGTAGTGTGGACATAAAAGCACTGAAAAAAGATAAGTACGCTGAACTTTTGATCCCCGGAATCCGTTTTTGAAACATAAAGGGTCAGTAATAGCAAGTTTGCAGGAAAGACCGAAAGGGGGGGGGGGGGGGGGGCTCTGGTTGGCATATGCGCGCCTACACGTGCACTGACTGACTGACTTACTTCTATTGTTCTCTCCGTTTCTACACAGAACTTGCAAATCACACTGAACGGACCCATAGCGCTAGACTATCTGGGGTCCAAGAATCTCGTAGAAATCAAAGGTAGGCAAGCATTACATAGCTGTTTCATAGAACTCAAACAGATCACGAGGGGCAACAACAAATCACATGTGACATGCTGCTCTAGGGCAAAGAAAACAGTTTGCAAAACCAGAAAGGTCAGCAGATTTCAGAGATTCCTGCAAACTCGTTTTCTGGGGTAGCAGCATTCTCCCACAGTGAAGCTTACTGTTTTATTTTGGCTCGCCTGCTTTTTCTTCAAGTAACAGGGGATATTTAGAAAGCAAATCTAAACTTGCCGCAAAGCAACATCCGTCATCTTGGTCGCGGCTCCACAAAACGAAACTGCCAGCTCGACAGCATAGGTACACGCATAATTGCTTTAACCATGGTTCTCTGGTGTTCTGCCACTGCTTCTCGCTGCTAAAAGAAAAATGATAGATTCGCGGCAACGCCTACAATAACCCAGGGCTGTTTCTTCAACAGTGGACTCAAGCAACTGAGTGAATAAACTAAAATCATGCAGGATAAGCAGACAACGTTGCAGACCAGCTGTTCCTGTTAACATATAACTGTAGCATTTAACTTGCATCTCCTTTTACCGCCACTAGTACCATAGCCTCTCACCCCTATCCCCCTTCCAAAAGAAAGTAAAAAGAATTCATTATTTTCCTATCATTGATCACCACACCAGCGTAGCTTAAATTTGGGCTCAAAACCAACAATAGCTTCAATGCACAAAAATGTCTGGCAAATATCGACTTATTCTACTACAGCAACTGTTTTTTTTTTTTCGTGTTTTTCTTGTAAAAGCACTGCTTTGTTACACCAGCTGTAGTTTGAAATTTGTAAGCCTTTTAAGCATTTTAGTTGCTAAAATATATTTTCGAGAAGGAATAAAAACACCTTTTACTTGCTGCTGCACGCATTTTGTTCTAATGTTTTTTCCAAGTTTATAAGAAAAAAAATTAAGAGGAGACATCACGATGTTAACTGAAACTGCATTTCAATACATACTGCATAAAAAGCGCATTTACAAGTTACTGTAAGTGCGCAGTTGGAGCATTTATTATTGCCATTTCATCACTGAAAAGTTAAGACAGCTCATCAAAGCTCACCGAAACAGCTGTTGCCAGCCGCAACAAAAGAAAAAAAACGCCGACGATTACGATACTCCCTAATGCAAAATTTGAGCGCAGGTCTACACGTGCTTTCATTTCGTGATATATTGGCTGGCGCGGATAATTTGTCTCGTGCGGCGCATTGCAGACAGTGTGAAGTGTGGTGCGACTGCCTCGCTAATCGAGAGATCGCGAGAGGCAGCGCGTGGGTGACGCGTGGGCGCGATCCACAGCAACCGCAGCAGACGGACTTCCCAGACGACGCGCGCTACTATGGCGCCATCTCGTAGCCAACGCCACCGCAATAACCTTTTCTTCTCACGCTTTCCCCATACCCTCATCCCTAGCTTTCGGCCTCGTGGTTCCGCTGCATCCTCCTCCTCCACTTTCCTCCTCGCGTCTTTCATCCCTCGCTGCCCCCAGCATTCGCTCTTTCGTCCTTCGCTGTGCTCGTTCGCTCGGTTACGCCTACGCCAACGCTCACCGCAGGAACGGGGCGCCTAGGAGCTGGGCTCTAAATGTGTATGCTCTCTACATGAGACGCTTAGGGAAACCTCGACGACTTTCATAGCTAATCTGCCGCCATGAGTCTTCGGAATGCCCGTGTGTTCATCGACGGTGTAATCATAAAAGATTTCGATGCACCACGCGTCGACAGGGGTGCACGCACTTCATCGCGACCCACTTCTACTGAATACACACACGCAGTTCTAGCCACCGACCACACCGGGATATTGTAACGCGAACATCGTGCATTATTTGAGCATACCGAAAAACTAGGATTCAATAATTATTTGCAAAGTTCCTGATTAAGCGAGAAGAGTTAACGTTTCGCCGTAAGTCCCTCCTGAAATGACTTCCATGTTCACGGAATATAAGCTACGCGTGACTCAAAGTTCTCTCGAAGCAATGGAAAAAGAAACGACGAAAATACAGCAGTCTTGCTCGACCTCGCAGATTCACAATCAAAATTTTAGCGAAGCTGTTTCTTTCCAGCAGTTGCAATAAGAACTTTAGTTGACCGTAATAAAATAGCATACTTTAAAGCTTTGCCTGCATGTGACTGGTCCGTTCGAAACCTCGTCCTAGTATGCGACGTTCTAGCGCTTGTTAAGGATCTTTTTTACAAACGTAATAATTCATCCACACACATTTTACTTCGCCATAAGTATGGCCATAATGTCCTCCCAGCGCGCGTTTCGCTAAATTTATTCTTACTTGCGTTCATATCTCTCCCAAGGCAGCGGAATGAATCCTGCGTCGTTCGTAAAACACACTTATTCCGCTCCGAAGCACTTTCATGGGTAAATTATTGCAGACGCCGCACTGAACTTCCACGCTTTAAACTTTGCCTAAATATCAATGACATACCGCTTTGCTTACTTTCGCCAAATATAAAGAAGTTTGCCTGCTTAGTCCATCGAGGGCACAGGGGACGCCAACCACCAACCTCCTGTCTTTGCAGGGAAGGTCATTTTCGCCATCTGAGGCAGCTTTTGCATGGGGAACGCTGAAAACCACTCGAACCTCCAAGCGCTGTCCTATCTTTTTCAGACGACAGGAAGCCCGGTGTATGTGCGGGATTACGGTTACTTTGTCGCGCCACTCGGCGTTCCTTTCTGTGCCCTTGTCACTGTCGCTGTCTAGTCATTGGTTTTTCGTGAATAGCCTCACCTAATGAGATAATAAGTGGTCCTGGGTATCCTGCTGCTCTGAGGCGTTCTGCCGGCGCTATAGAGGTGACTTCCAAGGCATGCTAGCCATATCTGATCGAGAAGCATGTCCGCAAAATTGTCCTCTTCAGAAGTTGGCTATGAGGACAGGTGAATATAAGGAGTGGCTTGTGTGCATGGGGCTCATACTTCCAGCAAGTGCTTTAAGCTGAGTGCTTTAAACTTAGTAGGCTCCCCGCACACAGCTTCTCATAACATCGATTCTCATAGGGTGTGGGATCTGCCGGCCTTTTTTTTTTTATCTTTGCTCGGTCGGCCATTTTTGGTACCACGTGTTTCTCCCGCCGCCGCCGGAATTTCACGAAATACGGCATGGTTTCTTTAGCGTTACTAATTTCCTTCTTCGTGGAAGCGTTTGCCTACACTTTATACCTGCTACCTGACAAGATTTGTTGTGAAGTGCATCTATAAAACAATTTGATCTTAGATTATTTGAAAAACGACTGTACATTAAAGTCTCTACAATGTCTATTTCGCGCCAAGTAAATTGTTATCATCGGTTATTTAGCGGTTTTGTTTTGGCGCTTGTAGAGTACTGGGCCGAGATAATGTAACCATTCTATTCCAATGCTATTCCTTTTCATGCTTCATAAGTCGTCCAAGTGACGCTCTGCGAACCTTAGCATCCGGATCGGCGTGTCGTTTAATCGTGCATTATTAGAATGAGATAGATTTGCGTGAAAGGAATGCTTCCATTGTAATGGTCTTGCTTCTGTTCACAATCTAACGGATCCTGGTTGAACCAGGATAAGTTAGAGAACTTCTTCGAAATGCACAGAGAACAACTGTGTAAAAGCACATGCAATTCTTACAATTACACGCCACACACGAAAAAAATGTATCAATGAAAACTTACTCCTTCGAATGCAGATGTGATTCAAACAATACATGAATATTATGTAAAGAGTATGACTACTTCATTTCTAAATGTCATAGGATCAACAAAATTCTGGATGTGGCAAAAGTAATTAATTGCAAAATGGTTAGTTACCTATTTATTCTATTATTTAGGTAATATGAGTAATGCAAATTAAAAGTACAATTATTTTTAATTAAACATTAGCTTACTTATATAGTGATCATAAGTTTTGACTAATTGAGTTACATCAAAGTTGGATAATTAAAATAAATGTAATAACAAAGTAATTATATAGCCGCATTCAGCTTTCTATATTGCGGTGACATCCGCTGTGCATAATTCAAACTGGTATACCTCAGGGAAAATAAAGCCTTTATTTTAAGCAATGCATCATTTGAACTACATAAAATATTTAAAAATAACAAACAACACAAACAACACAAACTTAGACGAACGCGCTAGCGGCGTAGAGCCAGCGCAACTGACAACAGCAGGAATGAGCGACGGATAGACGGATGTTGGCGGCGGCGCTGCTGTCTCGTGGGTTTTCATCCAAGTGCCGGACGTTTCCACACTTGCCACTTCACGGCAATGAATAGCGCGTGCCGTCCCTGAATGCAGTGCCGACTACTAGTACGCTTTACCTTTGGCAATATTTGAGCAGCACCACTCTGAACTTTTCCTTCAGATATGTTAGGTTAGAAGTTTTGTATTAAGTACAAGCATCCTTATTTCTGTTTGTTTATGTTGTGGCTTCCCGTAATGCCAACTTGACACACGTTTCTAATCTGCATCCTACCCAGAGCAAATATGGGGTCTTCACAAGATCGGGTATGGGTTTGCCGTGTCAGCTTAGGTGGCACCGTAGGCGCAGTGTGATGAGCGTTTCTGACAGCTGCGTGTTCCTCGTCGAGGTCGTCCACCTCTCGCGCCTACAACGTCGTGGAATCCTTCGAAAGCCCACGTCTTGGATGTTGTCCCTACGGGGAATGGTCCCACGGGCACAATGGTTCACCTCTCTGAGGTCTACTGCGTTCAGCATATGAGAGGCCTCAACTTCCAACTCACCGTCAAGAGCATGGCTTTCATGACTCTAATCGTTGATGCTGTCTGCCTCGTCAGTGGTGGCGAGCGTTATCCTGTCGTTCCCGTCGGCCCGCAGGTAACCAACGTAACCTTCCCCTTTTCGCCGTCGTTCGTTCCGATAGAAGTCCTCGACCAGGCACTCTCACCATACGGCAAGATTCTGTCAACGCTGGTCTTATGAGCGTACGACGTGGCGTGCTCACGGGCACCCGCTTCGTCCGTATGGAAATGAGTACCACAACCCCGGTCCCCAATTATCTGCGAGTCTCTGGTCATCGTGTGACGTTTGACTACTGCGGCTTGCTCCAGGCCTTTGTGGGAAAATTTAAGTTAGAGGTTCGAAATAAAGCAAACGTATATTTTTTTTTACAGATGTTTATGCTATGGCTGCCCTTAATGCAAACTCGATATTCATTTCTGATTTGAAGATAAACCAGAGCAAATATGGAGGTTTTACAGCATCGGGTGTATGTTACCTGTCTCATAAGAAATGGCTCCATGATTACGAAATGCGGTGCGTGTAACCTAGATGCAAAAATGTGAGCCTTATAGCATACTTATAGTGCGTGTAAGGACACCCGCAAGAAGAAGAGAACGGAACACACAAGATCGAAGGCAAAGTCACCAGCGCCACGAGACTCATACAGAGAATAACCAATAGACACGCGGGCATGAAGAAAAAAACGTCATTCGACTGATCCACTCCTTCGTTGTCAGCCAGATCGCCTACGTAGCCGCCTACCACAAATGGTACGTCGGCGAAAAGAACACGATCAACACGCTCATAAGGAAAACGTACAAGATAGCCCTGGGCCTCCCGGAATCGACGAGCACCGAGGTCCTGGCTCAGCTGGGCATATACAACACCTTGGAAGAAGTAGCCAAAGCACAACGCATCTCGCAGCTCGAACACCTGTCGACCACCACGACGGGAAGGTACATTATGAACATGCTCGGCATAACGCACCACAACCAGCACGGCAAGAAAATGCAAATCGCCAACAAAATCAGCGACACCATTACGGTGGCAAACATCCCAAGAAATGTGCCCCACGATTACAACCGAGGTAGAAAAAAAGGCAAAAGCCGAGGCTCAGCTCCGTTCATTCGGCAGGGAGAGAAACGCGCGCTTTGTCGACGCAGCCGAATATCCGAACGGCCAAAAATGCACCGCCGTAGTAATAGACACAAACTGTAAAATTAGAACCACATGCAGTGTATACACCAAACACTCGGAAATAGCGAAAGAAGTAGCGATCGCGCTGGCCTTCACAGAACAGAAATGCGAAGTCGTACTAAGCGACTCGCAAACGGCAGTAAAGAATTGCGCCAAAGGTAGAATTTCCGAGGAAGCCCTGTCCACTCTGGCCAAAGCGGGCAGATCCAAAACCGCGAGCTCGAGGATCATATGGTTCCCCGCGCACGTCACCACGGAAGGCGACGCGCTCCCGAACCTAAACGAGACGGCGCACCGGACGGCGCGAGACATGACCCGCCGCGCCGAACAGGGCGACGCCTCTCGCACGATAGCGAACGCTCCTGGCGCACAACGGGACACGCTCACCAAATACAACCACATAACCAATGCATATCTAAACGCCAGAATATATACCGACCGCCGAGTCCCTAATTGTACAGGAGGCCGCCCGCGCCTGGAGACAATTCCAGACGAACACCTTCCCTAATCCATTCTGCCTGAAACGTATCTTCCCAGATAAGCATCAGAACGACACATAGAAATTGTGCCAGGAAGGACCAGCAACACTCAAACACATGCTTTGGGAGCGCAATGTAGTTATAGGAAGGATGGCAGTTGCTCCGGAGACCCTGTCGTCAAGGTGGGCCGCCGCTCTGCGCAGCTCAGACCTCGGAATCCAGACGTGGACAGTCCAGCAAGCCCGTGATGCGGCATTGAGGCAGCGCCTTGACGTTCCCCTGTGGGAGATCTGAGCCCGGGTCGCGTTAAACCTTGCCCAGTCGTACAAGGAAGTTGCATCCATCCATCCATTCATGAGTGAAGGCAAAGTATAATGCGAATAATGCGTCTTTGGAGAAATGTGCTCTTGATTTGATTAATGCTCTAATACCGAAGGTACACTTTTGCCTTATATAGGCAATGTGTTAAGAAAACTTTAGGTTAGAATCTAATTTGATGCCCAAAAATGATACATTGTCGGAGACGGGAATGTGATGATCATCTACAGTTATCTCAGGCAAGCCAGGTAGCATTCTTTGGCTAGAACGGAAAATCATGAACACAGTTTTCGAAGGATTGATAATTAAATTACTGGAAGAACACCAATGCAACAGTATGGTCAAGCTCATTGTTTAGTTTAAACATTAACGTTGTTAAAGAATTGTCCCGCAGCGATATAGTAGTATCGTCTGCGTATAGTACACAATGTGCCGATTTAAAACACGTGGGTAAATCATTAATATAAATGGAGAATAGTAAGAGTCCTAGTATGGAGCCTTGTGGTACACCATCGTTAATAACTTTAGTATCAGAATAAGCACCTAACAACTGTTTGTTCTCTGTCATGCGGGTAATTTTTAAGAGTTTTAATACTGGACTGGTAATTCCCAGGGCTTCTAGCTCAGTAATAAGTATGTTATGAATAATTGTATCAAAAGCTTTAGTGACGTCCCAAATACCAAACCAACGAAGTTACCCGTATCAATCGAGTGACCAATGGAGTTGGCTACGGATATTAGAGCTAAGTTGGTTCAACTGCCAGCGCGAAAACCAAACTGAGAAGATCGCAAGAAATTAATTTTTTAAAGTAAATATTTAGGTGCTTACAAAATAGCTTCTCAACAACCTTACTAACCGGCGAGAGGACAGAAATGGGACGAAAGTTAAACAGTTCCGTTTTATCAACTTTCTTATTTACAGGAATATTCTTAGCCCTTTTAAGTGAAGTGGGAAGAATAGCACATTTAAAAGTATTATACAGGAGTTTTATTGAGATTCGTAGCGAGTACCGGTTCTACGGTGCAAAGAGCACAGTCCCCTAGCTCGAGCCTCTGCTGCGCGCTTGATGCTGCCGATGCCGCTGACTCTTCGCTCACGTTCGTTATCTTCTTTACAATGGCCCCGCGGAAATAAAGGAACCATCCTGGCGACTTTGTTTTCTGGAAGGACGGTAGCATGGTGATACGGCTTCAGACACTGAACGGGAACGACTTCGCGGTTACGTCATTGCATGTCGGACGGCAGCGTTAGTGGCTCAACCAGGTAATTCACGGGTGATGTTCCCTCGACAACGTGGTATGGCCCGTCGTACTTCAGAAGAAGTTTTGAAGCGAGCCAAGGCGTGCGGTTTGGCACTAACCAGACGAGAGTGCCCGGGAGAAAAGTGGGAGTCGAGTTCTGGGCGTCGTAAACGGCTTTTTGACGGTTCTGGTCGCCCGAAGTGAATCGGCGGGCCAGCTGGCGACATTCGTCGGCGTGTCTGGTGGCTTCCGATATCGGCAGGCATCCGGATGGGACCGGCAGGTAGGGCAGAATGGTGTCGATTGTGTGCGAAGGATGACGGCCGTAAATGAGGTAAAAGGGTGAGAATCCGGTAGTGGCCTGAGTCGCGGTGTTGTAGGCGTAGGTGACAAACGGATGAACTAGGTCCTAGTTAGAGTGATCAGGTGAGACATAAATGGCGAGCATGTCACCCAATAGTTCGATTAAAGCATTCCGTGGTAGCGTTAGTCTGTAAGCGATAAGCAGTGCATTTACGATGAACAAAAGCGCATTCAGCAAGCAGTTCGATGACTTGAGATAAGAAGGCGCGGCCTGTGTCGTCTAAAAGTTCACGTGGACCTCCGTGACGAAGGAGAAAACGGCGAAGTATTTCATTGGCGACCTTTTGCGCTGTAGCATTTCGTAGAGCAGCAGTCTCCGCATAACGGGTTAAGTGGTCTACCACAATGATTATCCACCTGTTGCCGGTAGGAGTCAACGTAAGTGGCCTGTAGAGATATATGCCCACGTGATCAAAGGGCCAGGATTGTAAAGCCTGGAGTTCACCGGCGGAGTTGTGCGGTGGCGCTCTGCGGCGTTGGCACTGATGACAAGAGCGGAGGAAGTTTCGAACGAAATCGTACATTCCTCGCCAGTAATAGCGGTGCCAAAGTCTATCGTAGGTCTTGAAGACTCCCGCGTGGCCACACTGAGGGTCGACGTGCATGTAACGAGGAGCAGAGCTCTGATCACAAGATTCTCGGAATGACGAGCAACCAGGTGCGCCACTCTGTGCCATAGTTGCATCGATACAGTAGCTGGTCTCCATTGCAAAATGAGGAATTTGGCGCCGAAGTGTACGTAACGCTGGAACTTTCGACGTATCCGACAGAAGGTCAAGCAGAGATGCAGTCCAGGGATCATTACGCTGTGCAGCAGTGATAGTGTCAAAGTCCAGAGAGGACAATGTGCACTCATGCACATGTGCACATAGTGCGTTGTGGTCGGTCACTACTTCAAAAGATCGGCCGTATAAATATGGGCGAAACTTGCCAAGTGCCCACACAATGGCCAAACACTCCTTTTTTGTAACGCTTTAATTGGTCTCCGACTTGGTTAACGTGCGACTCGCGTATGCGACAACGTATTCTGTGTGGCAAGGATGACGCTGTGCCAACACAGCGCCAAGGCCTACACTGCTTGCATCGGTATGGATTTCGGTTGGCGCTTGAGGGTCAAAATGGCGAAGGATGAGTGGCGCCGTGAGAAGACGGCGCAAGGTTGTGAAGGCGTCGTCACACTCTGGAGACCATGATGAGAGATCTCTAGCGCCACCAAGCAGCTGCGTGAGAGGCGATATAATTGACGCAAAGTTTCGAACGAATCGCCGGAGTTAAGAGCAGAGGCCGAGGAAACTGCGTAGCTCTTTCATAGTGGTAGGTGTTGGGAACGCAGTAACAGCACGTAGCTTCTCGGGATTCGGCCGAATGCCCTCCTTTGATACGACATGGCCTAAAATAGTGAGTTGACCAACAGCAAATCGACACTTCTTCAGGTTAAGTTGCAACCAGGCGTTGGTCAAGCAAGTGAGTACGTGCTGGAGGCGGAGCAGCTGCGTTGCAAAATCAGGGCCGAACACCACAATGTTGTCAAAATAGCAAAGACAGATTTTCCATTAGAGGCCCCGCAGAACATTGTCCATCATTATTTCGAACGTAGCAGGTGCGTTGCAAAGTCTGAAAGGCATGATGATGAATTCATTCAAGCCGTCTGGTGTACCAAAGGCAGTTTTCGGGCGATCGGCCTCTGGCATCGGCCTCTGCCATCGGAACCTACCAGTAACCTGACCGCAAATCCAGAGAAGAAAAGAACTCGGATCCCTGCAAACAGTCCAGAGCATCATTGATGCGTGGTAATGGATAGACGTCCTTCAGCGTGATCTTGTTCAACCGTCGTAAATCAACACAGCAGCGGATGTAACCGTCTTTTTTTGTGAAGAGGACCACGAGAAAGACCCGTGGGCTCTGTGAAGGTTGAATGACGTCTCGACGGAGCATGTCATCGACCTGGTATGCAATGACGCGACGTTCCGTAGCGGACAAGCGATATGGTTTTTCTCGCAGTGGTGAGTGACAGCCAGTGTCGACGTAATGCTAGACCTAGATGCATGGCCAAGAGATGTTTGTGCAACGTCGAAAGAACGGCGCAAGTGCTGAAGGATTGAGAGAAGTTGAGATCTCTGCGAATGCGTCAGATCTTCGGCGATGAATGGGCTGAAAACACCAGCCTGTGTTGAGTCGGGTACGGAGAGGGCACTCAGTTCATGGACGGCAGTAGAAGGCACTTCGTCGAGGACGGAGTCAATTTGTGTTGAATCGACCGACTCGACATAACCAAGGCATTCGCGGCGGAGCAGTAATAGCGGCAATGAAAGATGATTATAAATGGGCATCGTGCTGACACCGGCAGCAAGGTCAAGAGCTGCAAAGGACAAAGGAAGTGCTTTTCTGGTAACCAAGTCATGAGAGGGCATGAAGAAGACCGTCCAGTCAGATATGGTACTACAGAAGACTGGTACGATTGTAGAAGAGCACGGGGGAATACAGGTGTCTTCTTTCACTACAATTTTAGCGGCAGGATGAGCATCGACAGAGGCCAGGTCACCAAGTTGGAAATGTTCAATCTCAGCCCGAGCGCAGTTGACTATGGCATTGTGGCGTGAGGGACAATCCCCTCGTAGAATAAGGTCGTGGGAGCAGAATGAAAGAACTATGAACTAAATCGTGTATAAAACGTCCTGTATGGTAAAACGGGCAGAATAAGCAGCTGTAGGGCGAATAGGTCGAGCACTCGCCGTTCGAAGTGACAATCCAGACAGAGGCGTCGTCACTTTACGAAGCGAACGGCAAAACCTGGCATCCATAACTGAAGTAGTGGCACTGGTATCGACGAGGGCGGATGCACCGACATCTTCGATAAACACATCAATGACATTGCCAGGTAAAGGGGGGCTTCGGCATGTCGACACTTGCGCAGTTCTTGCCTCGGCAACTGCGACGTCTAGTTTCCCTCTTCGTTGGAGGCGGGTCGTCGACGCATGGGAGAAAGCGATCGGCGACGTGGGGAGGGTGACCGGAGGCGTCCGAAGCGAGGACGGCGATCAGTCTGGGAGCGACCCGGTGTTGGGTCGAAGGGTACGTAAGGCGCATCTGGATCAGGCGGCACATAGGGCGCTCGTCGATCGTTATCGAACGCCTGCGATCGGCGGCGGCAGAAGCTTGGGACGTGACCGGGGTACCTACATGCGAAGCATACAGGGTGATTGTCCGGTGTACGCCACGGGTTATCGACGGCGTCGGCAGTCCAGGAGACGGGAGGGGGAGGGCGGTGCATAGGTTGCTGAAAGCGACGCACGGGCACCCTTCGACTGCACACATTTCAGCAACTGTAGAGTAAGTGACTGGTGTAGTCACGACATCCTGCTGGTGAAACGCCGACAGCGCTTCCGCGACCTCTTCATGGATCACGTTACGGAGATGAGACGGCAAAGTTATGGCAGACTCCTGAGTGACGGACACTAGAGATAGCTCTCGTGCGACTTCTTCGCGGATGAAATCCCTGATTTTGGTTATCAGGGAAGCTTGTTCGGGGCCGGTGTCAAGGCTGCAGAGCGACGCCACATTTGGTGTGGGTTGTCGCCGTGTCAGGGCTCGCTGCTTACGCAATTCATCATAGCTCTAGCACAAGCTGATAACGTCGCCAACAGTGTGCATGTCCTTGGCCAGAAGCATGTGGAACAGGTCATCATCGATTCCCTTCATGACGTGCTGATCTTTTCCGCTTCCGTCATGGCAGCTTTCACGCGCTTGCAGAAATCGAGAACGTCTTCTATATAGCTGGTGAATGTGTCATCCGTGTCCTGTGCGCGTGTACGCAAACATTGCTCTGCTCGGAGTTTCCTGATGGCGGGTCGGTCAAATACTTCTATAATCGACGTCTTGAACACCGACCAAGTTCGGATACCCCTCTCATGATTTCTGAACCAGAGTCTGACGACGCCCGCGAGGTAGAATGACACGTAAGCCAGCTTGTGCGAGTCATTCCATTTGCTGTGAACGCTCACCCGTTCGAAGGACGACAGCCACTATTCAAAGTCGTTATTGTCGGTTCGGCTGAAGATGGGAGGTTGCCGCTGGCGAACGGTGCCAGAGCAAGGGACGAGTGGCGATGGAAGAGTCTGCTGATCGGCGTCCGGCATGGCAGAGGGTAGCGTCCGAGAACGGAGTTCCAGGATGGTAGAGCGGCACGTTACCCCGCACGGCTCCACCACTTATAAAGGCAATTTATTGAAGTTCGTAGCAACCGCCGGTTCTAGGATGCACCGAGCACAGTCCCCTATATAGCTCGAGCCTCTGCTACACCATTGACGTTGCCGATGCTGCAGACTCTGCGCTCACGTTCGTTATCTTCCTTACGATATTATTAATTTTGATACAAAGTCTATCAGAAATGAGTGGTACAACAAGTTTTAAGTGAAATACAGGAATGTTATCTAAGCCAGGGCTAGTATTCTTTAGAGCTAATACCATGGAACACACCTCATCTGCAGTTACGGGAAAGAGAAAAAAAGAATGATTGTAGCGATAAATTGGAAAGTAGTAGTCATAGGATGACTGCAGTCTATATTTTAGAAGTAGTCACTGAAACTATTTGCTAGCTAGAAGAATCAGCATGAGTTTTATTGTTGTAGTTTATTTTATCAGCAGTATTAGAGGACTTCGACAAGCTCATGAATACATTAAGAAGTTGATATTGAATATTTATCATATTAGATATTCATCTACATGTTGTCCTGCACGCTGTAAACTTGAGCGGCGTTCCTTTGGAGACATGATGCCTGTGGTACACCTCGTTTTATACACTCATGATTTGGATTCGAGAGTGTTGTTGCTGTTGCTTGTTGTTGTTGTTGTTGTTGTTGTTGTTGTTGTTGTTGTTGTTGTTGTTGTTGTTGTTGTTGTTGTTGTATCCTGTCAGATAGGTGGTTCCTACCCACTATGACGGATTGGCCAAAAAACGCATACGCGCAGCACAGCGGTGCCATTTCGTATTGAAGGATCGTTAGCTCATGAAAGAAGACGATGACGACGGACACCCGTACTCCACCAAAACTGCTGTCTGAGATTTTGCATGTAGGGAAAACACGATACCCGGTTGTGTAGGACACTGATAATTTGACGTCAATGAAAGAATTTATTGACTTGTTTTAAACGATAAGCAGGGTGTGAGACCTGGCTAGCTGGTATTCCATGCTGAAGTGACTAGCGCATGAGTGAACACGGGACACTAAAACGGCGACAAAGACATGTGAAGGAGATGTGAAGCATTTCTTGGCCAACATTTGCCACTTTGACAGTATCTATCTAGACGCCTACGTCTGGGCGTCCTCATGGTCCTTTGGTTATGGACCAAACTTGGCATAGTATGACAATAGCGTATCACGAACACAAATGATAGGTCGTGACATGAATATCATGACATGTGTGTCATATAGGTCCTGAAGCAGCCGCCTACGTCTTGGTGCTCTCACTGTCGTTTCCTTAACTTAATGTAGGCTCCCGCACACGGCTTCGCATAACATCAATTCCCATAGCACATGGGATCTGTCCGCCTTTCTTTGATCTTTGCTCTGCCGGTCATTTGTGGTACCATGTGTTGCTCCCGCCGCCACCGGATTTTCACGAAATAAGGCATATAATACTTTCGCATTATTGATTTTCTGCTTCGCGGAAGCATTTGCCTAGATGTTATACCTGCTACCTGACAAATTTTGTTGTGAAATGCATCTCTAAATAATTTGATCCTAGAATATTTGAAAAACGACTGTTCATTAAAGTCTCTACAATGTGTATTTCGCGCCAAGTAAATTTTTATCTTCGTATATTCAGTGGTTTTGTTTTTGCGCCTTTAGAGTACTGGGCCGAAATAATGTAACCATTCTATTCCAATGCTATTCCTTTTCATGCTTCATAAGTCGTCCATAAGACCATCCGGATCGACGTGTATTAATGGTGTGTGATTAGAATGAGAGAGATTCGGGTGAAAGAAATCCTTCCATTTTAAAAGCCTTGCTTCTGTTAATGATCTAACTGATCCTGGTTGAACCAGGATAAGTTAGAGAACTTCTTCGAAATGTACAGAGAAACCCTGTAGAACGTTCTAAGTACATGCAGTTCTTAATATTGCAAGTCACAAACGAAAAAATGTATCAATGAAAACTTGCTCCTTCGTATGCAGATGAGATTCAAACAATAGATGAATATTATGTAAAGAGTGTGACTACTTCATTTCTAAATGCCACAGGGTCAACGAAATTTTGAATATGGCAAAAGTAAATATTTACAAAATGATTAGTTACCTAATTACTTGGTAATATAGGTAATATGAGTAATACAAATTAAATGTACAACTATTCTTAATTACATAAGTAAAGTTATACAATGATCATAGGTTTTGACTAATTGGGTTACATCAAAGTTGAATAATGAAAATAAATGCAAAAATAATGTATTTATATAGCCGCATTCAGCTTTCTATATTGCGCTGACATCCGCTGTGTAGAATTCAAACTGGAATACCTCAGAGAAAATCAAACCTTCATTTTAAACAATGCATCGTTTGAACTACATAAAATATTCAAAGATAACAAACAACACAAACGACAGAAATTTAGACGTACGCGCTAGCGACGTGCAAACAGCGCAACTGACAACAGCAGGTATGAGCGACGGATAGACGGATGTTGGTGGCGTCGCTGCTGTCGCGTGAGTTTTCATCCAAGTGCCAGACGTTTCCACACGTCCCACTTCACGGCAATGCATGGCGCGTGCCGTCCCTGAATGCACTGCCAAATCCTAATACACTTTCCCCTTGGTACCGTTCAAAACTTTTCCTTCGGATATGTTAGGTTAGAAGTTTTGTAGTAAACACAAGTAGGTTTATTGCTGTACATTTATGTTGTGGCTACCGTTAATGCCAACTCGACATACTTTGCTAATCTTCAGCCCAGCCAGAGCAAATATGAAGGCTTCACAAGATCGGGTATGCGTTTGTCGTGCTGGCGTAGGTGGCTACACAAGCGTTGAACCACTCTACCTGTGCACTGGCACGGAACAAGCGGTTCTACCGACGCCCCTGCGTGTTCCACGTCGGGGACGTCCACCTCTGACGCCATGGCGCCTACAGCGTCATGGACTCCCTCGAAGGCCCACGTCTTCGATGTTGTTGTCCCTACGGGGAATGGTCCCGAGACCGTCGTCGACGCGACGGCCTCAATAGTTGGCCTCTCTGAGGTCTACTGCGTTCAGCACATGGGAGGCCTCAACTTCCAAGTCACCGTCAAGAGCATGGCTTCCATGACTCTAATCGTCGATGCTGGCTGCCTCATCATCGGTGGCGAGCGTTGTCCCGTCGTTCCCGTTGGCCCGCAGGTAACCAACGTAACCTGCCTCTTTTTGCCGTCCTTCGTTCCGAACGAAGTCCTCGTCCAGGCACTATCACCATATGGCAAGGTTCTGTCTGTCAGCGCTGGTCTCATGAGCGGACGACGTGGCGTGCTCACGGGCACACGCTTCGTGCGTATGGAAATGAGCACCACAACACCTGTCCCCAATTATCTGCGAGTCTCTGGTCATCGTGTGACGTTTGACTACCGCGGCTTGCAACGCGTGTGTCGTCGGTGCGGTTCCAGCGACCACTACCGTGCACAGTGCACCGCAGCGTTCTGTGGCCGTTGTGGCGTCCATGGCCACGAAAGCGACGGGTGTGACCGTCCTTGTCGGCGTTGCGGGGATAGTCACCCTACGGTCGCGTGCCCTGTGCGGCGTTCATACTCAGACGCTGCTACTGGAGCCTTTCCCCCCTTACCGCCGGCGTCAACTGCGGTTGCGACTGCGCGTGACGCCACAACCAAAGAAATTGCACTGACACCGCATGAACTAGCGTCAAGAAATGAAAAAGAAGATGCATGCAGCTCGAGAAGTCACAGCGCGCCATGTTCGCCGGCCTCCTCTACTGAAAAAGAAGACCGTGACGTGGCGGATCGCAACACGCCATGTTCGCTGGCCTTTCAAGCAGGGGACACGCGTGCTGTAGCCGAAAGCGCCTCCACTTCGGCTGTTACCATCACTCCTCCTGATCCCAGCAAAGTTTTGAACCCGGATATAGCGTCTGACCCTGCGATCGCCGCAGTCGATGTACCCACGATGTCTGCTGCGGCTTCATCAGTCTCAGTTGCATCTCCTACAGCGGCGCAGCCATTGCATCTGGGTGGGCCCCCGGCTGCCGAGGTTGTCAGTGACGATGAAACCAATCCCGCCGTCCTACCGCTACCGACATCATCCTCATCAGAAAACAGCTTCAGCCTCGGAGTTGATAGCAGCGTTGGACTCTCGCCGAGCCTGGATGAACTCGACATAGAAATGGCGGCCCCACGAGACGTAAAGCGCGCTCATGCGTCAGCCTCTGGCTCGGACGGCGGCCCCGATCGCCGTGCCGAGTTACAGCGGCCCAAAAAACCTCGGCCTTCTTCGAGAGGGTCGAAGAAGTGACGCGTGGACTGCTTAACCCCTGGACTTGTTCCCGGGGCGCCGACTTGAACAACACGACCAGGTCAGTTTGGTGATACATTTCATTAATTATGGCTGACACCCTGAAAATCATTTCATTAAATGCACAAGGGTTCCGAAGTCCTGTAAAACAAGCCGAAATTATTAGCGTGGCCCGAGCAAAACAGTGTGACATACTGTGTTTACAAGAAACAAACTTTTTCACCATTGGACATGTCCTCACTTTCAAACGCACTTTTAACCTAGACTGTTTCTTCTCCTTCGCTACATCACGATCTAGCGGAGTTGGTATTATTATTTTCAACAGAGCTCTCTTGCGAGATCATCATGTCTTTTATGATGGGACTGGGCGAATATTGGCATTTGATTGTGTACTATCTTCATTTAGGTTACGGGTTTTGTGCATATATGGACCCGCGCAGGCCATTAAGTCCAATGACTTTTTCCGTGACCTGGACGTGTATTTCCTTGACGGTCGTCACGTGGTGCTCGTTGGGGATTTTAACTGCGTCTTGGACACGCGAGCAGATGTGCAGGGCCCGGGCTGGGGTCGCCCTGATTGGAACGCACGGGAGTTGCGTCGCCTCGTCCAGCATTTTTCGTTGCTAGATACATATAAACTTTTTCATGGTTCTTTCTTTGCCTGGACCTGGCGACGCGGTGCGTCGTCAAGCAGGTTAGACCGTGCCTATGTGCCAAGCAGTTTAGCTCAGTATGTCACCCAGTCTGATGTGATAACGTTACCTTCATCCCCTGTTTATATTTCCGATCACAAACCAGTAATACTTGAAATTCGCTTCCCTGCTTCCTCATCAGTAAAACCCTGGCGTCTGGACATGCGCGTTCTACATGACGCACGCTCGCGCTCTTGTTTATCACGAGTTTTGGGCGCCTCTGTTTCTAGACCTGACCGAGAGTCATGGGATGCGCTTAAGGTGCAGTGGCGTCTACACTGTTCAGTTGAAGGACGTGCACTCAGACGACGTATGTCAGAGGAACTGGCGGATACTGCCACGAAGCTCCGCATCGCCCTTCGGGTCAATCAACTGACTCCGTTGATGCGGTCCTGGCAGCGTGAGCTACGGAGGCGTTTCCAACGCCTCATCGCGGCGTCGTCTTTGTCAGCTGCTGCTTGGCGATGCAGACGTAATCCGTGTGCACACCCCGAAGTTCTGCGCTTTTCAAGAAACTCGCTTTTTAGACAGCCGAATGCATTCGGTTCTGCGGCCCCAAGAGCACTTCCTGTTACACCACCTCCTACACGTGATTATTCGCTCTTTGTAACGCATTTTGAAAACATGGCGCGTACGACCATGCAAATAGATTCTGGCTCTCAAGGACTTCATACTTTGCTTAGTGGGCTGCCTCAGGTTCCACCTGAGGTAGCTAACCGTCTTTGTGCACGACCATCAGCCGAGGAATTGAAGGCAGCATTATCTTCAATGAAACGTGGCTCGGCTCCAGGGCCGGACGGGTTACCCGTGGAGTTTTATCTAACGTTCTGGGAAGATATTGGTGCCGCTTTCGTATCGGTTATCAGCCAATGCTTTGAGAACTTTGATTTCCCGTTCAGTTTTCGGGACGGTCGTATTGTGCTGATACCTAAGCACGATCCGTCTTCAGTTCGTCCAGAGGAATGGAGGCCAATCACGCTTCTCAACGTTGACTACAAAACCTTCACAGCTGTTCTCACCCGGCGCTTGAGAAGCCTGATGCCTTCCCTAATAGGACACCATCAGGCATGCTCAGTCCCTGGCAGAGAGATACACAGTCTTTCGTTCGTTACTCGTGACATAATGACATACACGCTGACCAGGTCGGCACGTGGTCTCTTAGTTTCACTGGATCAAGAAAAGGCATTCGATCGCCTTGAACATAACTACATTTTTAATGTAATGACCTCGTTCGGCTTCTCGTCAAATTTTGTTCAACTTATTAGGAATACCTATTCAAATATCCGAAGTACATTGTTCCTTGATGGTCGAGAAAGTGCACCGTTTCCCGTTACTCGTGGCGTTCGACAAGGGTGCCCTCTATCCCCAGTACTTTTTGTGCTCAGTCTTGAACCATTTCTGCGCTCAATAGTGAGAGACCCTTACGTATGTGGTCTCCCACTGCCTGGTAGCGGTGTTGTAAAGGTGACAGCCTTCGCCGATGACATCACATTATATCTCAGGAATGAAGATAGCTTAACCCGTAGCCTTCGAATTTTCACTGAGTACGGAAATATTTCAGGTGCTGCGCTAAATTTTTCAAAATGTCGTTATTTGTTCATTGGTTCACCACAGACACGCCTAAGTCCCCCTTTCCGTCTTCAAAAGAGCAATTCTCTTCGCATTTTAGGCCTTGACTACACCTCTAATGGCATATCAGACTCTGTGTGGCTCTCAATTCTTGAAGATGTAAGGCGAAATATTGAAGATGTTCAAGGTTATGATTTACCCCTATCAGAAAGAAGGTACTTAGCGCAGTCTGTATTTTGCGGCCGAGTGTGGTACGTTTGTCACGTCGTACAGCCACCATTACGGGTTACTAGGTCCTTGCAGTCCCTTCTTTGTGCCTTCTTCTGGTCGGGCCATACAGAACTAGTCTGTCGCGCGGCGCTTGGGCAACCACGCTCCCGCGGTGGGTTCGCCTTCCCATCCGTGTCTGTCCGCTGCCGGCTGCTTGCTCTGCGATTTCTGCTCCGTCTGTTACAGCATGATCAGTGTCCAGCGCGTGAACTCGCTTGCTATTTCCTTGGCACGAAAATTCGCTACATGTTACCGGGCGCACACTTAAATCGCGGCCCAAAAGTGTTAAACGCGCCTACATTTTACTGTACGACCGTGGCATTTTATCGCCACATACAACAGGTATGTCCTGAAGTAGACGTTCTCCAAAACCGTGTAGTAGATACTATGTCAGCTTTACTGCTTCCTCTAGTTCCCCCAGCGCGCCTCGCACGTTCCAATAATGTGTCGTGGGATGCGATAACGGCGTCATTTTTGCCTGGCCACCTACGCGACTTCATGTGGCGTCTAGGGTGGCAAGTGCTTCCAACTCGGGACAGGCTTGAGCGGTGGGGCGTTGTCCCATCTTCGCAGTGTCCCAATTGCCCCCTTCAAGAATCCAATAAACATGTACTGCTGCAACGCGTCGTTGCCAGGATATTTTGGAGGGCCGTGCATACTGGATTTCGTGGCCTTGGAGTTAACCGCTTTATTACATCTGGTCGCTGCTCACGTGGCCGCTTCGCGCGACTTTTAATTGCTGCGGGCGCCTTCTGTCTATGGCGTAACCGGTGCGAGGCAGTTGCCATGGGACGTCGTCACCGTGCTCTATTTCCACTTATGGGGAGGCTCTACTCTGAGCTACTGTCGTTTCTGTCGGAGGAGTTGTTCTTCCTTGGAGAAGAAGAGTTCCTTCGACAGTGGTCATGTCGTTTCCTGTCGGTGGCTAATGGACGCGTATGGCTGAATTTTCGTCCAGCCTGGTTCTTGTAGCCAGACCATCAGAAATATTCATTTAATGCACATAGAATGCAGGTGCCCGTGATTTCTGTGTGTGTGTCCTCTCGTATACATGATCATTTTTGTATATACACATCTCGTGCACACCACTTCAAAATTGTGTAAAGAGTTCTATCACATCATCATTGTATATAACCATTGTGCACACTGTATATATTGAAAATCATTTTGTACATGTGGCATTTAGTTTATGTGTAACTGTGCCTTTCCGTGGGTATACGTGTTTATATGTTGATGCGTGAGGACTCGGACACTACTCGCGTTGACAACGCGCTGTGTTTCGTGTCTTACATGTTATCGTCCGCGTGGAATTGTGCCGTGATTATGACTCAGTGTTCGTATCGTCTATTGTTGAAATAAACTTTTTCTAAACACATATTGAACATAATTTTGTGTATGTTACGATTAGGTTATGTTGAACTGGGCGTTACACAGAGACCAATTCATGACCGTGCCGTGAATATGTCATCGTCCTGGTGGAATTGTGCCGTGATTGTGACTCAGTGTTCGTATCGTCCCTTGTTTAAGTAATCTATTTCTAAACACATCATAGATATATATATATATATATATATATATATATATATATATATACATATATATATATATATATATATATATATATATATATATATATATATATATATATATATATATATATATATATATATATATATATGTCGTGGAATTAGGAAAATAAAGGAGGGAGCATTACGTCACGCAGCCGCCTTCGGCAAGCAAAGGCTCCGTGGAGACACAGCGGTGGCCCAACACGTGACTACATATCATCATCAGCCTGGTTAACCCCACTGCAGGGCCACGGCCGCTCAATGGAAATTCCATTGAGCGGCCGTTCAATGGAAATTCCATTGAGCGGCCGTGGCAGGTCAAAGGCCTCTCCCATACTTCTCCAACTACCCCGGTCACGTACAAATTGTGACCATGTCGTCCCTGCAAACTTCTTAATTTCATCCGCCCACCTAACTTTCCGCCGCCCCCCGCTACGCTTCCTTTCCCTTCGAATCCAGTCCGTAACCCTTAATGACCATCGGTTATCTTCCCTCCTCATTACATGTCCCGCCCACGCCCATATTCTTTTTCTTGATTTCAACTAAGATGTCATTAACTCGCGTTTCTTCCCTCACTCAATCTGCTCTTTTTTTATCCCTTAACGTTACACTTATCATTCTTCTTTCCATAGTTACTTGCGTCGTCCTCAATTTAAGTAGAACTTTTTTCGTAAGTATCCAGGTTTCTGCCCCGAACGTGAGTAATCGTAAGACACAGCTATTATACACTTTTCTCTTGAGGGATAATGGCAACCTGCTGTTCATGATCTGAGAATGCCTGCCAAACGCACCCCAGCCCATTCTTATTCTTATGATTAGTTCAATCTCATCATCCGAATCCGCGGTCACTACCTGCCCTAAGTAGATGTATTCTCTTACCACTTTCAGTTCCTTGCTACCTGTCGTAAACTGCTGTTCTCTTCTGAGACTGTTAAACATTACTTTAGTTTTCTGCAGATTAATTTTTAAACCCACCCTTCTGCTTTGCCTCTCCAAGTCAGTGAGCATGCATTGCAATTGGTCCTCTGAGTTACTAAGCAAGGCAGTATCATCTGCGAATCTCAAGTTACTAAGGTATTCTCCATTAACTCTTATCCCCAATTTTTTACAATCCAGGTCTCGAATAGCATTGGATAGGTCGTATCTCCCTGCCTGACGCCTTTCTTTATTGGGATGTTGTTGCTTTTTTATGAAAGACTACGGTGGCTGTGTAGCCGTTATAGATATCTTTCAGTATTTTTACGTACGGCTCGTCTACACCCTGATTTTGTAATGCCTCTATGACTGTTGAGGTTTCGACTGAATCATACGCTTTCTCGTAATCAATGAAAGCTATATATAAGGTTTGAAGTTTGAAGTTTATTTCCTTTCTTCAATACAGAAAGAGGAAACAAGAGCTAAAGGCCATTCGGCCTGACAGGGGCTCTTGCTCCTAAGTGCGGTCGGGTTACATGATGATACGATGTACAAACAAAAAAAACACAAATATAACAGGAAAACAAGCAAGTACGATGTACAAAAGACAAATAAACAAGATAATGTGTACATTATACAATGACTATGTGTAAAAGACATTTATGCTTCAGTTTTTGTTTGTGCAATCACATTTACCGCGCAGATTAAGGAATACATATATAGTGCATTATTAAAAAAATTGGTGTGAGAGCAATTTATGTGTAATTAATTTGATAGTGTATGAGTAGGTTTTTTATACATTGCTTAAAATTAGGCGCACAGAAATCAATTTTTTGCTCAACAATGTTTAGTAGCCTAGGTATTTGATAGCTTATATCCTGACGTCCGTAGTTAGTACGCGTGAATGGTATTTTCTTGATTTGATAACGTAATGGCTATCGAAAAGAAGTGGGTATGCTGACAACATGGAGCCTGTGTTTTTTTATATGCAAGAGTAATCTATAATAAAATACTTGATTTGCTCGGATCATTAAATGTTTGTCGAAGAGATTGTGTGTGGGAAAGTCACGCGGCCTACCATGGTAGTTTTCGAAAATTCGGACTACTCGTTTTTGCCAGCCTAATAACTTATCATAGTTTTTTGTTGTAGTTGTTCGGTTTGGTTATATTCCGCATATTTCTCTATCACCTGATTGGTAGTGTGAATATGGTCTATTGTTGAGTAGCCTTTGCGGAATCCTGCCTGGTCCTTTGGTTGAGAAGTCTAAGGTGTCCCTGATTCTATTTGCAATTACCTTAGTAAATACTTCGTAGGCAACGGACAGTAAGCTTATCGGTCTATAATTTTTCAAGTCTTGGCGTCCCCTTTCTTATGGGTTAGTATTGTGTTAGCGTTCTTCCAAGATTCCGGTACGCTGGTGGTCATGAGGTATTGCGTATACAGGGTGGCCAGTTTTTCTAGAATAGTCTGCCCACCATTCTTCAAGAAATCTGCTGTTACCTGATACTCCCCAGCTGCCTTCCCCCTTTGCATATCTCCCAAAGCTTTCTTTACTTCTTCCGGCTTTACTTGTGGGATTTCAAATTCCTCTAGACTATTCTCTCTTCCATTATTGTCGTGGGTGCCACTGGTACTGTATAAATCTCTATAGATCGCCTCAGTCACTTGAACTATCTCATCCATATTAGTAATGATGTTGCTGGCTTTGTCTTTTAACGCATACATTTGATTCCAGCCTATTCCTAGTTCCTTCACTGCTTTTAGGCTTCCTCCGTTCCTGAGAGGATGTTCAATTCTATCCATATTATAATTCCTGATGTCAGCTGTCCTACGCTTGTTGATTAACTTCGAAAGTTCTGCCAGTTCTATTCTAACTTGGGAGGAAGACTAGCTATGCCAGTAGTTTTTTTTTTATTCGGTGCGCGCTTGTTCAGCTGCCCGACCGTGGCTCTGCCTGCAATACGGGAACACTAAAACTAACCGCTCACTTTGAAGCGCAATCATGTGTTGGCCCGGCAGATTCCGGCTTCAATCACGTGGCGCTTTGCTCCCTCCTCTAATTTCCTTGTCCATGATATGTATCATGGAGGCAGGAAAGAAGAAGCATACCGCAAAGCGATTGAAGCCGAAATCTGCTGGGCCAGTGGTGTATGTATGTATACACACATCCATACAACCGCCTGCCCTCTCCCCCATTCCCGTGTAGCGGGTGGACCCGTTCATACATGTCGTGACAAATACGCGAAACATGGGAGGCGCCGTCGCTCTGTCCGGGTACGGACGGCACATGCGCCGCCCGCGTGTGCAGGTGCAGACGGTTTCCAGAGAGCTGCAAAATGCTACAAAGCCTTGACGCCTTGTCGCGCTTTGCTAAGTCCGGTCTACCGGAGCCAGGCAGTGTTCTGGCTTTAACGTTGTGCGAGCACACACTCCTAATGAACAGCTGCGTGCGTGTATTTAGCACACCGTGACGCACATGCCATTCTCAGCACGGAACGGGTACAGCGAACGTCAAGTGTAAAGCCATGCACGGCCGCCCTGGGGTACACAGCGCTCGTGTTGCACACCGGCCGTGCATTTACTTGATTCTTTCATTGAGCGGTGACTAACACCGCCACTTCTTCCGTCCATCGCATGTTGTGCACCACCACCGATGTGCGACGCCTGATACGCCGACTTTCCTGGGCACAGCAGTCACGGCCACGCTGGCAAGCTAGCAATTTTACGGCCTCTTCTACGAAAGCATTTCCTAGCGCTGACATTCCGTTGCGCATTTCTTGAGGTTGCCGCAGAAGGCGCGAAAGCGAGCACCGCCAACACCAAGTCCCGCTCACGCATTTAGGCGCCCAACGTTAGCGCGTCTACCTGCTTTTGCGAGGTTCCATGAGAGTGAAGCGCATTTTGTGCCAAGTCATTTTTCACTGCAGCTAGGCATTACGCGCGGGTGTTTTCTGGCCAGCAGAATGTCGATGGGCGCAGTTGGCTGTGTGTAAATTTCACGTCACCTGTTTTCTCTAGTTCATCATCGTCATCAGCCTATTTAATGTCCACTACAGGACGAAGGCGCCTCCCTGCGATCTCCAATCACGCCTGTGCTGCGCCAACCGATTCCAACCAGCGCCGGCGAATTTTTCAATTTCATCACCCCACCTAGTCTTCGGCGAACATGGCTGGTCACCACATTGAGGTGGTGAACGACTGAGAACGTCATTGCCGTTTGCTTGAGGTGACTTGCCGTAAGACTGGAAGCGGTCGGTATCAGTCTCGGGGCGACGGTTATGAGCTTAGGGCGCATGAGGCCAAGGCCACGGTTACGGCCATAGCTGGAGAAATGACCAATACGACGTCAATAATGCAAACGGGCCGGTCGTCGTCAGCCCTCCACTGGGCCGCATTGCGAGGACATAGCGGGTGCCTCTGGCGTTGGGCATGTCAAGCTGGGAGACCAACGGGAGCAAACGACCGCGCACAAAGAGTCAGTCAACATTATAGCTTCTCTCAAACGATGGCTTGCACAAGTGGTATCATGGTCGAGCTATCGAGCTAGTCTCACAGGCATGGGAGCACGGGGAAGCAGCAAAGGTAGCTTCAAGTTGACGCCGTATAATCTTCGTCAGATGTCGCACGGTTAGTGGCAGCTGTGGCGCAGGTGCGTCTTCGCACGACGATGGGCAATACGTCGACTTCTGGCGTTTTGGTGTTGACAACTGCTTTCTCGCAGTCCTTGGAGATAGCGAATTGAAAGCATCATCTGCTTTGCCGCTTACGATGTGTCCCGCATTTTCAGACTCCGCCATCACGTGTTTCGCGTCAATGGTCAAGCACACCATGTAGCATGACAGGTAGGATTCCGTGGATGTTTAGGCACGTGATGCAAGCTGCTTCTTCGCAGCGATTTTTCGACTAAGAGACTTGCCGAACCTAGCACACATTTTTTCCTTGCAGGTATCATAGCTTCCGATTTCTTCTTCGTGATTCTGGAACCACACCCTTGCGGTCCGTTGAAGATGAAACAGGATGTTGGCCAACATAGCCGTGTCATCCCATAGGTTGTTCTTACTTGCACGCTTGCAGATCGCCAAACACTCGTCAATGTCGACGTCATCAGTCCCGCAAAACGTGCTGGGGTGTCTTAACTCGACAATGGCAACCGTAGACGTTGTCACTGTTCTGGTCGGAGCCGTCTCGTTCGTTATTGCGGAAAGAACCAGGCGTCGACCGCTGCGGAGCTCTGTGGTGTTGAGTTCGTACTCCGCACCTCCACCGTAAATGTAACGGGATAAGAGTTTGCAAAAGCAAAGGGAAAATTATAAAGAGAGAAAATGCCGATATGGCGGAACAACAACCACACGAGCGCTTTTTCGATCGTCGTCTTCATCCCCTTGCTGATGCCTTCACCAATGTGCGGAAAGGGCTCGTAACAATATATTTGCTATCGCAATAAAACATTGATAAAACCTGCATTGGTAAGTAATCCTCCTACAAAACAAAAAAAATGTCACCCTCACTGCGAGAAGGGGTTTGTCAGCAATAAAGGGCGCCATAAGGAATAACAATTGGCGACGTCGCCTTCAAGTTCCTGCATCACTTGGCGGTATGGATTTTCGCAGCATATCCTAGGGACTCGTTCATATTTTATCCGTACACATAGACGACAGTGCATCCTAAAGGAGCAAGAGATTGAACATTGATAGTTTCAGGAACATTACTTACTTAGTCAACACAGGAAAAATTAGAAAAGCGTTAGACAGGCATTCGGTAATGGGGTTCCGGTTTGAAAGTGGCAGAAAAAGTAACATCGACCTTTATGTTATCTTACAATAATTAACCTGTTATGACCAAATGAAGAAGAATATAATTTTTCAAATATTTCTACCTTCTTAAGATGCTAGAATGTCATTTCCATGTTAGGTAATAGAAAATTTGTCCGAAATGGTCCAACCAGTGTATCGTGAGAACATTTGTGCATTTTACAAGTATTTGAATACGGAAAGTGGAGTTTGCTGTCGGCTCAACCTCCGTTATAAGCAGCGTTGACCATATGATAAGAGGCACAATCTCAGCCTTGATCCACACTCAGAGAGAAAACGTTTGGTTGCGAACGCAACTTCACAGTGAGTACGACAACAGATTGTACTGCCAGTATCTGTGGAATCATCCTGTTCTGCTGAGTTGTGCGCATTGTGTCCCGAATCAGCTATTCCTTGCACCGGAACATAGTGCCCCGCAAAATGGCATAGCACGAGGAGGAAGTGGCGACAAAGTATATTCACAAGCGTTCGCTATACCCCTTGATTACGATAAATGCATTCTTCGGTACGCAACTTACAGCAGGTAGGAAGTCAACCAGTGACGTTTACGGAGCCTATAGTATTTGCGTAGCTAACATCATACCCGACCTTGTGAAGCCTCCATATTTGCTCTGGGTAGTCTGCAGATCATGAAAGAGTATTGAGTTTGCATTAACGGCAGATGCCAAATAATGGTCGAGCAGTAAAAGAACTTGCGGTTACTGCATTGCCTCTATCTTAATATATCCTAAAGAAAGGACAGGAACTGTGCTGCTCAAATATTACTAATGTGGAAATTGTACCAATAGGGGGGTAGCAGCCCACGTGACAGCAGTGCCGCCGCCAACATCCGTCGATCTGTCGCTCATTCCTGCTGTTATCAGTTGAGCTGGTTCTACGCCGCCAGCGCGTAGGTCGAAGCATAGAGAGAGAAATTCAAAAAGAGCGGACACTCACATAGAGCCCAGCGGCCGAATCGTCTGTAATGCTACCAGCTACCGGCATTAATATCTGAATCGCACTTCCGGTTTTGGTTTTGGGTGCGCGTTGTGAACGCTATCTGGAACGCGTTACACCGCGGCGCTTATCGACACAGCATTTAATTTTGGTTTTCCTTTTGTTGATGTTTTTTCGTTGTTTTTTCGCTTCAACTGCAAAACCGCGTGCGGTCTTGGGACGAAATCGTATTTTTTAATAAGCAAAAATAATTGCGAACGATGTCTCCGAGCGTCCATCGAAGATGTGTCCCTTACAATTTCATAAAGAAGACGCAAGATCCCTTGTGAAGAGAGGAAATGTTTATTTTGCTCTATATAAATGGTCGTTCCGGGCTTTCCTGCATTCATACAACGTTTTGGCACCAGGTAAGCAGCAGTAGCTCCCATACGAAGCTGCACCGGATGACTTCAGCTGAAGAAAGGCAAATGACAAGCATGGCTAATTTGCTATTTAGAACTTATAGGAATGATGCGTATAGAGGTGAAACGTGCGAAAGTGCTGAATGGGCGGCATTACAGAGAAAAGCGATTTACTTTTACATATACATGGTGTAGAAAACATCCGATTCATTCCAAATGATGCCGTACATAACATATCACGAAAACATCCGATTTCCAAGCCTTTCCCCCTTCCCGGGTCTTAATTCCTGCACTTTGAGAGCACAAATACACGGGCGACTGCGCGTTTCCAAAAGAACTTGGCTGCAACAGACGTGATAGTTGGATACGCAAACACAGATGTGGCCGCAAACGCTATCAACCAGACCAACTGGAGGCTCGCAGAATTCCTTCTCGCACTCAAGACAAACGCCTGGGTGTAAAGCCTGTTTTCAGTTCTGGAAAAAGAGGGAATATTCGAATTACAAATCTCTGGTGTTTGAGTTCCTTGAAGTTATCTTTCGCGTAGTCTGCCAGCGCAAGCAACACAATGCCGTGTTTTGGAAACACGTGAATACCGAAAGAAGGCATACGCTGTTGCGGGACCACAAGAAGCGTCACAAACTTGTCCCACTAAGATTCGGTACGCGCCAAACTAACTTCGAGACCACAGCCGAGCTGCTTTCTGCTGCGCCACGACCGGCGTGGTGAGTGGCCTAAACTGTCCAAAAATTAACGGAATTTAATGCAATAATGCGTGGGGTGAGACAAAGCGTCACAAACTTGCCCCATTACGATTCTGCACATGCGAAACTAACTGCGCTACACGGCCGAACTGCTCTTTGCTAACTGCGTCACAAAACCAGGCGCGGCTAGCGCACCCAAAATCTTCCGAAATTAGTAACAATAATGTAGGATCCACAAAAACCGTCACCAGCATCTCCCAGTACGAACCACTAACATAAATCAACTTTGTCATGACGGCTGAGTAGCTTCTGGCTAACTGCGTCACAAATCTAGGTTCCGCGCTGTCGCAGTATGTCAAAGTTTCTCACTTTGTAATAGCCCAATAAAGTAGTGGTGCAGTGTAGAAGTGCAGAATGAACGCAAAAATACATCGGGAGCCCAACAAACCAGGCTAAATAAAAATAAATGGAGGACGCTTAAGCTCCGCCTTTTAAGAGTAGAATCCGATAGCATTCGTATACCCCTGTCTGCTCACGCTTCGCGGTAACTGGGGCGTATGCAACCGCTATCTTTATCGGGAAACGCTGGCCGCGAACGCTATGCACGAACGCGAGCTGCCTGTTAGAAACGTGGCCTTCGCGTGGGCCGCGATGCGGCGGAAGTATTCGAGGTATTGCAAGGAGGTGTTGCAAGGAACTGGGTGTGGCGCTCCGTTGTTGGGTGTGGCGCTCCGTCGCCGGAGCGCGTTAATGGCGGACGGCGTGGCCGGTTTATGTATGGTAGAAACGCTGTAAAAGCGTTTATTTTAGTTTTCCGCGTAAAAGAAATATGTTTTTTCGTATAATCAAGTTACAATCCGACGCTATCACGTATGTAGGTTGCGTGTAAGTAGTATTTTACGATTTTCCTACGTATATTAGCTTGGGAAATTCAATTAGTTCATTAACTTCCTTGGACCACATGGATCCGAGAGCCTGGGTATGGGTGATTCGAAAATCTTTTGCCCTAACGATCGACGTGCAACGCCGGACGCCAGCGCAGGACGCCGAAGCCGGATTTTCTGCGGCGCGGGGCTTTAACGCTGTCGCGTTAAAAAGAAAATCAGGCAGACGAGTTGCCGAACAGGTCAACGCTTACATGCGCGGCCGACATCGCTCGCGTTGGCGGCGTGTCTGACTCGTGGAGCATGTGTTTGGCGCGTCCTTGGCCTGTTGCTAGGTAACGCAAAAGAAGTAAGTCGCAAAGTTTAACATTCTTTTTTTTTTCGATGCTCGCAGCAGCAAACGGTCGTTAACTAACGTAACTTATTTCCCGTTCCCAGTTTACGCCGATTGTCCACTCTTTTTGAATTTCTTTCTCTGTGGTAGAAGTGTATGCTCTTTGTAATTTTTTGTTGTAGTTGACGAAGTTCAAACGACGCAGTGTTTAAAATAAAGGCTTGATTTTCCTTCCGGTATTCCAGTTCAAGTTATACACAACGGTAGACACCGCAATATAAAGAGGTGAATGCATCTAATTAATTACTGAAATATTGAATACATTTTAATTATCCGTATTTAAGGTAGCCCATGTAATTAAAGCTTATGGTCATTAAATAAATAATAATTTGAATAATTGTGCTCTTGGTTCTCACTATTCATATCACCTAAATAATTGAGTAATAAGGCAAATAACAATGTTGTATTTCATTGATTTTGGTATAACCAATAGATTGTTGACCCTGTGACTGTTAGAAATTAACCAGCCATTCTCTGTACACAGCATTTGCGTATTGTTTGAGTGATATCTCCATACGAAGCAGCAGGTTTTCGATGATGCATTCTTTTTTCACGTGTGACAGGTAATTGTAAGAATTACATGTGCATTTCCACAACGGTTCTCTAAACTTCTCCAAGAACTCCTCTAAGGTTGCAAAACTTTTTGGGGATTGTGAGTCAATAAGGGTCAAATGATCATCACACACCAACCAAGTTTGTGACTGTTGTAAACTGCTGGTCATTTGATAACATCGCAAAAGCAGTCAGCTTGGGCAACGCAGAGCTTCACGAAGAAATAAGCTATCTTCTTGAACCTTGTGATGCAGCTTCCCCTGAGAAGCCGGAGTTAAGCATTTGCACAATGCTATCGATGCAGGGACGTGTTAGCAATCAAAAAGCAGATCATTAAGCGCGATTTATGCAAAGCGCCGTGGCGCATCGGAAGCGGTGTGTGATGTGACAGCCCATGATCTGGTGGCGCCATGTCGTGGAACAATCTATGCCATTTGGTATAACACTGAACTAAGGACTACGAATAAATGAAGTATCAGTATCACCCGAGAAGCCCAGCATAGATAGCGATAGCAAAGCACTTTGCGCGGATAATCACGCGAACTAAGTTTTGTCGGCCTTGTAAATTGGACGCTTGCTAATGAACCTAACGAGCTCAATAGCTATATTGCATTGCTTGCAATAGCATTGCTCAATAGCTATATTAAGTTCTATATGGCGGTTAGGCTATATTGGTTGAATAAAGCATAACATAACTTCGTAGTTTGTTTCGTCTTTCTTATAAGTTTTTCTTATTTGGGTACTTCTTCTTTTTCTCCTTTTCTTTTTTGTTCTTTTCAGTTCTTCTTTTATGTTTCAGTTTTCATTTTTTTTCTTTAGATGCATTTATTTATTTTTACTTTATACATAAACACTAGCATTTCGACACAAATCGTCATAGGCTAGCGTTTAGGCAACAGCGTTCACCGCTCCGGCGCATTGTTTTTGTCAGCATGTCGAACACATTTTTTTTCCAGATCCTAACAAAATACTTCATGGGAACGTATATACCTAAGCTAAACGGACTCTTCTCTCTTATCCAGGTACCAATCAATAAAAGGTCGTCATAACATGGCAGTAGTTAGAAACAGTTTGGGGTGAATGGAAAGATAAGAACAGAGTAACTCTCACGGTTTATTTATTTGATCGACTTAATTTGCATTAGTCACCACTGCATTAATTCAGCCGGAAAGATGGGCGTGCTTACAGTCCAGCCAGGCGCCTGGCGCGTTCTCCTCCGTGTGCCGAGGAACTTGGTCATAAGTTAAAGGACTATTTTCGCTAATTTTCTCATTTTTCTCATACGCTCAAGAAAAAATTGGAGGACGCTTAAGCTTCGCCTTCAAGAGTGGGACGCGACAGCGTTCCCGTCGACCCGCCAAGGGGTATAAGACAATGCGCTACGGCACAGCAATCACTTACGATGCGCCCCGCATCGGACTTAGCGCCCACCTATCACGCGGTGAGCGTCGAGCAACGCAGCGTTTGGCGCGGCAACGAAACGTGCGCCTGAGCGAACGAAACGAACCAAAGAACTCGGTGTCTCGGAGGGGAAACGATCTACGCCAGCCAAACGTCGTGATCGGCACGGGCAGAGAGATAGATAGTAATCTAAACCGGAAGCACGGCGAAGCGTCGTCAGGGGAGAGGGAGTCCCGCGACGCGCCTGGCAGCGGTCCCAATGCGCGCGCGGCGCGCCTCCTGTCGGGGCAGCGCCGTACATTGAGAGGAGGGGGTCTTCTGTGTTTGCCGCAAGATGGCTCTGCGTGTGCGGAAAGCGCAGAAGAAATGCAGCGGAAACGCACTTCGCAACTCGTGTAATTGTGACTTCTGTACGTTACATGTTCATAATTACCGATATACACCGCAGTATAACTTTCCACGGCTCGTTTCGAAGGCAACACCGCATTCACTAGAGGCGCGTTTGCACCGCTTGGAAGCATCGAACTCGTGGCTGAGTGGTAGCGTCTCCGTCTCACACTCCGGAGACCTGGGTTCGATTCCCACCGGGCCAATCTTGGAAGTTGCTTTTTATTTATGAAGCGCCTGCCGTGATTTATCGCTCACGGTCAACGCCGCCGACGCCGACACCCGACGCCGACGACACCGGCTTTTCTGCGACACGAGCTCCTTAACGCTATCGCGTTAAAACACCACCGCATAGTGTTCCAATGGATCCCGGGACACTGTGGGCTCAACGGTAATGAGATGGCCGATGCTGCAGCAAGGCGTGCCCTCAGCAATGGCCTGCGAACTGTAGTGCCATTCTCCAGACCGGACATCACATGCCTCCTGTCGGAATTAATGAGGAGTGCGACGAGAAGATACTGGGCCCAGCCAGACGCTCGTCACGTCCGCCTTAAAAGCCTGGATCCCGATATGAAATTTCCTATTCTGCGTAGAATTCCACGCCCTCATACATGCCTGATACACAGACTGCGATTAGGCGTCGCCTTCACGCGCAAATATTTGCACATTATTGGACGGACAGACTCCCCGGACTGTTCAGTGTGTGGCGCTGTAGAGACTATAGAACATGTGCTCGTGGTGCGCCCTGAGTATGCGCGAGAAAGACTGACATTGGCAGATACATTGCGACATTTACACAATGGACCACTGTCGGAGGACCTCTTGCTAGGCGCGTGGCCACAGAGTTGGCAGACGACAGAGACAATGCGTGCACTTTCACGTTTCCTAGGTAACACGGGCCTGGACTCACGCCTGTGATACCAGTTGTGTAATGTGTCATTCACCTCGTTCCTCCCATTATTATCCCCCATTGTGACCCTTTTTCTTCCCCTCTTCCCCTTCCCTTACGTAGAGTAGCAGGCCAGATGCTCCATTATCCGGCCGACCTCTCTACATTTCCAATCATTAAAAATACTTCTTTCTTCGCTAATTTTCTGGTAAGAGGTGGATTCATACCGCAGAAAATGAAGTTGTTAGCTGCATTGAATCTTGCAACGATACCTCAGCACCTGTACGCCGTTGTAACGTCACTGATTTCAGACTACTTTCTAGCCCTTCCACCCCCTGCCCCTCCCCACCCCACCACCACATTGTGCGGTCAGTAAAGGTTTGCTAAACTTGCTCAGTTCAGTCTTTGGCACTTCTACAATGCGATGGAATGCTTCTTAATCGATATCAAGTCAGCGATAGGCGGAAGCAGACACCGCCAAAGTTCATGACTTGAGGCTTGCTGGTGCTTGAAATTAAAGGTGGTGTCGCCATCTGTCGTTCGTTGTTGCGTCTTTTCTAGCTTTTACCTAAGCGTCCAGTCGCGGCAAGAATGACTTTTTCGTTGTTGTAGAACAGCAATTTACTATTACAGCCCAACTTAATTTTTCTGTTCACTGTCCCTGTAGTGGTAGCACTACACCCCTTTCATGTAGTGTCCATATAATTGCAAGCGCAATTAACGAATTAGCACTTCCGCCAGAAGGCGAAAAACGATAGCAAGGTTTAATGGTGGGCTCGAGCTTATGTCACAATGTTCTAACAACACACCGACGGGGTACGTTGCGATGCAACACGCCAGACGATACCTGTGCTGATGCTGCTGCCGATGATGAATAATTGGTGTCTTCTTTGACACGAGGATGACAAGTCCTGCTGCGCAGTAGGAACAGTGCTCTGGTGGCAAATACAAGTCATGTCACCAAGGCTGGAGCACGACCGTGCTCCGGTGTCGGCATTGGAGCGAAAATTACCGTATATATTTAGATATATGTATATACCACGCCTTGCTATATCACATGCGTTATATACCGGTCATATCGCGGCACCAACCTAACGCTAAAGTTGCTCACACCTTTCCCTACATTCTTGACATATTATTCCTCGGAATTTTAAGAATTACAGCTCAAAAACAAATGTAATGAAACAAAACACCGACCGCGCATGCTATTTGTGTTAAATCTTCTCTGACTTAAATAATAAAAGTACCAAACAATAACAGAAACCTAATACCCCTGCCACACGGGCGCAGAAAATGACATTACCTGACTAATGCCTTAAACTTTAATGTCATTCGCGGGGTGCCACACGGACATGCTTAATGGCATTAAAACTTCAGGCCATTCGCGATGTAGTGCGTTCTCGTAGCTCACTTGGCCGTCAAATGCGTACTCTCGCTCCCAGTGTCTCCACATTCTGACGAGACTAAACGGATTCTTAGTGAATAACAATTAATATATTCATGTATTTTAAAAAAATTGCTCTTTCTCGCGGCGTAGTGCGTTCTTACAACTCACTTGGCCGTCGAATGCGTACTCTCGTTTCCAATGCCCCCCCCGTGGCCGGGGTGAGCACATTCTGACGATACTAAGCTAACTTGTAGATAAAAACACCTAATGTAATCTTCAATTTTTTTAAAGGAGTTCTTTATCTTCGTAGAGACCAGCAGGCAATCTTGCCGCTACGCATGGCTATAGCACTAATCGGGAGCGCGTTAGCCAGGAGAAGCTGTTCGATTGCAGGGCGGCGGCTCCATGCCTTGTTGGCCTCCTACTGAAGCCTTCGAATTTCTCGACAATGTTTAGCTCGAAGAAGCACATATACGCCAGAACTAACTGGAGCACATGGTCAAATTATTCAGGATCGCTGCTTGAGGGCTTCGAAGCTGTGAGCGCCATTTTTCCAATTTCAGTGCTTTGGCTACACTATGGATTGGCTGTCAGCTAGCTTTGGCTTCAAACAGTTTACGGCTGTCTGCAAGAATGACCTTCCCGAAGTAAACTACATACAATACGCCTTATAATGTTTCTCACGCCATTTCTTAAACATCTGCTCCCTAGACAGCTGTTTTTTATTGTATTACGATTGGCAAGCAAACTTAACCGTTTCACTGCATCTATCGCCATCGCAACGTTTAATGTCAATCGCACTCGAAATCGAAATATAATCGAAATATAATGATCGAAAGCAATTGAAATATAATGACATTAATGAACTTAACGTCTTAAACTTTTAATAGCACTAACCTCGCCCGTGTGGCACTGATATGAAAATGATGGAACGTTTTAACGCGGCTATGTGCTAACTTCTGGATCGGCCAAGCCAATAGGCTGCGTTTCTACAACCCTTACAAAAATGCTTATTCACAATATTGAGAACTTCGACCTATCAACTTTCTATTTACTTTACTTACAGTCAATTTACATTATCATTATCGTAACATTTTTTCATACACTGTCAGAATACTTCCTTCTTTTGTATGAAGAATACTTTCAATACACCCTTAACAGACTTTCTTCTTACTTTTGTATAAACGATATTATAACTATACCGTTAAAAGTTTGCGTTCTTACTTTTGTGTAAAGATTCTTATTAGAACACCGTTAAAGGACTTCATTCTTACCTTGGTATAAATAATATTTTAAATACACCGTTAGAAGACTTCCTTCTTAGCTTTGTGTAAAGAATATTTTAAGTACACCGTCAGCACATGTTCTTCTAGCTTTTGTCTAAATAACAACTTTGGTACTCCGTCAAAAGGCTCGTTACTTTTGTGTAAAGAATGCCTTACTATACATCATCAAAGCAATGTTTTTTTCTGAAGGCCATGTATCCTCAGTGCGTCAACAGATGGTACTGTTTGGCGAAAAAATATTTAGAATGAGAAGTAACTTCACAGCTCTTGATAAATTTTTCTAACACACAATAATGCCGATATATGAAGTACTCGGGAATCAAGCTCTTTGTTTTAAATCACAGCTCCATATCCAAATCGGTGGAGGATTGTTGACGGAGTGCAACTAAAATGTTTAAAGAAATATGTTCGTAAACTGTTAGAACTAATCTTTTTAAAGGTTCTTCAGAACTACGTGTTGCTTTTGCGTGTTCACGTTTAGCACGGATCAACAACTCGCCCAGTCAGGCACCTTCCTAAGTCAACCTAATCTTATCTAATATAAAACCGGGCGCTGACTGACGCCTACGGTGTCGCGTCAATCTCATGTCGGGCGCCATTCAGGTGCAAAGCATTCCATGCCACTAGGGTCACCCATCACGTGAACGTTGTAGCTGCCAGGGTGCAGTTCCTTCTATTCGGCAGTTGTCCTGCGTGCTGCGTCGACCCAAAATGTTCCACCTACGTAGAGACAGAAAGCCGCCCTCGGAATTCGAACACTACGCTATACCTTGTTGTGGCTTTCCATTCATCGCCTTTCGGACGAAGCCGCCCGCTTTTACAGCGAAGCTGTTAAAGGCTAATTCCCCCAGGATCGTGTCCGTAAAAAGACACGAAATTCCGAAGATTGTGCAGTGCCGGACCGACCCGCGGTGGAGGTGCAGTTCGCCATTAAGGAGCCCACACGCGCAGCTTCACTGGTCATCCTTGTTCACAGAGTGGATGGGCACTGAGCTTTTTTTTTTTCTCGCTCTGTTCTCAGCTTTCGTTCTGTAGCTTCCTCGTTTATGCCAACGAAGGTGGTGCCCGCCTCCGAGGGCACTACAGACGATGATGAAATGACGAAACAAACTTTATTTAAAAGAGAAAAGTACAGCCGGAATGTCCGATTTCAATACAGCTGCTTGTCAACTTCATTTATCTCGTCAGCATATTTTTGCGCCAGTTCACTTTTACAACCCTGGCAATTTTTTTCTTCACTCTGTCACTTACCCGCCCTTTTATTGACGTTTTGCATCTGTCATTTCGTCCCCAGATTCGACTTACACCCGTCAGTTCTAGCTTTCCAGTTCTACCATGCAGGTTGCATACATTTTCCAGTTCTACAAACAGTCATGCCGGTCTCTCCACCTGCATTACGCGATTTCCCATGAGGTTGAACCTGCTCGGGCTCTGTTCATGGCGCACTGACCCAATTATTTTTCTTCTTTTTTCTTTGTCTTTTCCTTTTTTCATTATTTTTCTTGATTCTCTCACTTCTGATTCTCTCACTTTGTCAAATGTTCCTCTCGCATGTCTATTCTGCAAACATGCTGAAATAAATGTCGGAGAGGCACTTTTCCTCGTGAAAGATTTGCATGATCGCGTATCCCGACCATCTGGTGGGGCAGATTGTTCACGGATGCGTGGATGGATGGATGGATGGATGGATGGATGGATGGATGGATGGATGGATGGATGGATGGATGGATGGATGGATGGATGGATGGATGGATGGACGGACGGACGGACGGACGGACGGACGGACGGACGGACGGACGGACGGACGGACGGACGGACGGACGGACGGACGGACGGACGGACGGACGGATGGATGGATGGATGGATGGATGGATGGATGGATGGATGGATGGATGGATGGATGGATGAATGGATGTTATGAGCGTCCACTTTGGAACGGGACAGTGGGTTGCACAACCAATGTCTTGCTATTGTACCGCCTAACGTCCTACCTAGGTTAAACAATAGAAAAAAGGGAAAAAAAACACTATGAACTCCCACAACCAAATTTTCTGATACCCTATTGCGAACTGTGCTTTTGTACGTCTCCGTCTTCTGTCGTTTCCCTAATTTCTTCCACCAATCCCCACCTTCTACTTACGCCAGCGCCTCTGGTGTCACCTTCCGTCCATATATGAAACTTTTGGCGAAGTTTGATCACCAGATGAGACGTATGCAAGGACCATGGTATGGTATAGGGCGCTCCCAGAGACAGTGAAATGGTAAACTGGACTGATCTCGGAGATGACGTGATGAAAACTGGACCGATCCCACGTAATCTGCGGTCGCGTTGAGAAGATTCACGCGCCTCGCCAATTTCCCGATCAACTTTCAAAAATTTCCAAAACAGCTTTCTCATTATGAGGCACGCGGAGTAGTGGGGGGCATCTGAAATTTAGACCACCTGGAATTCTTTAACGTGCACCGAAATCTAAGCACACATAATTTCTCGCATTTCGCCCCCATCGAAATGCGGCCACCTTGGCCGGGATTCGATCCCGCGGCCTCGTGCTTAAGAATAAAGCTTCTTCTCCGTACATGTAATCTCAAAACCAATTGAATATATATCGTTCCCTGTAGTTATGAGGGCTTTTGTTAGTGCAGCTTACGGCTGTTGAAGTACTGATCCCGGGACTCCGAACACGAACAAGGGCAGTTCAGCCTGCGCAATCCAAACACGGTACACGTTCGCACTTTCCCAAACACAACCTATTAGGCAACACTACAAACACACTGTATGATATAAGGCAGTACTCCTTACAAACGCACCTCTCGTTTGACTTAGAAACGGAAATAGAGCAGCACAGTTTTCAAAGCAGTCCTGAGTTAGAGGAAATATAGTCCTTTACACACTTCTGAAGAAAGTGAAAAACGTCAATCTTGTTTCTTAAATGTTATTACAGCGCAGCGGTGAGTGTATGTTAGTTATCGCAATTCATGATTGTTGTTATAAGCGCATGTTGTGTGCGTTAAAAATATCCCCCCCCCCCCTCCTTAGTTGCAAGAAACAATATTTACTTCCAAGCTTGCAGGCAACTAAAAATGGTTGTTTCCGGTGACCGTACGAAAACAAGAAATGTGACTGTAATCATATAAAAGAATATTCCTGATCACTCGACAACAGTTAGGTACGTCTTTTGTTTCACAATCGCAACCAGTGTTTATAACCTGCATTCTGTTGTAACGGCGATAACTTACATAAGTTCTTGTTAGTAGTTAAATTTCCGGGCAAGGGATGTGTGATTCATGCATGGCATAAATAATGAATCAGTGAAATAAAATTCGTAAGAGGCCATTCAGACTGCTGATATGTGAGAATGCGAAAGTATTGTAGTCGCTTTGTTGAAATGTTTTCAGTTTCACTTCATTATTCTCTAAATACAATGAATGGATAAGAGACACTATACAGACGAGCGTCCTAATGTCAAAGACTGCAACGGGGCGCTCGGTTAATAATAACATTAGAGATATGTATTAAAGAAGTGCAAGCTAACTAAAAGATACAAACACAATCGCGAAAATACAACATAAAAAAATTAAATAAACGAAAACAAATTTTATGTATACAAGTCTACAGTGCATAAAATAACTCTCTATGCACACAAATGGCAAATGCAGTGTAATGAATGACGTAAACTTAGTTATACATATAAAGATGCTTAGGGGCATGACTAAGTGAATGAAAGCATGAAGATTTAAGCCTAATGGGTAAACCATTCCGTAGTTTTATAGCAGCTTATGATGGTGTCATTTTTCCATAGTTAGAATAAACCATAGGATGTCGAAAATTGGAATTACGTGCAAACCTGGTATTATTGTTGTTGATGAGGTACCTAGAATCAATGAATTGGTATGAATGCTGTTTAGCAAGTAATTTATAAAACATAACTGTTAGATGATAGTTGAAGAAGTTCTTTATAAGAAGGCTGTTATTTTCACGAAGTAATAGAGTAGCACTCGTGAAAAACCCACTGTTAGTGATAATGCGTATTGCTTGGTTTTGTAAGTGCTGAATAGACAAGATATGACAGTTAAACGTGTTTCCCTAGGAAACAATGCCGTAATTAATGTGACTATGACTGAAGGCAAGGCGACTGTCCATCTTTTCAGTCTTGCCTTCTTTCATAGTCACATTAATTACGACATTGTTTCCTGAAAAGCCAAGAAATCCTTACAAACCCGATTGCAAGGTTAGCGGCTCAATCGAAAGCTGAGTTAAAAGATAGCCGAACTAAACAAACAAATTGGAGAGCACTGCAAAGCCTTGAGCAAGCAACAGTGGGACGAAGTCTGCAACGCCGCGGATGGCCAATTTCACAACAGATGTACGTGGCGACTGCTCAAGCACCTGCTGGGCGATACCCAAAGCAAATCCAAGCAAAGAGCCGCCATGCAGATACTTCTGCACAAAGAGAAAGGTGCGGCGAGCGAGAAACAACTTTTCACATTACTCTGCGACAAGTACCTCCCGCAACGACCGACCGTCGAACACAGCCGGTACGCTGGTAGTCCTAGTCCCAAGTGAGATGAAGACTTTAGTGAGGCGGAAATCAGAACGGCCCTCCAAAGACTATACGGCATGTCAGCCCCAGGACCGGACAGGGTTAACAACAAAACGCTCAAAAACATGGAAGACAAATCTGAAACCAAACCCAAGGGCTATATGAACAAGTGCAGAAGAGAAGGCCGCATCCCGGAGCAGTGGAAGAGGTTCAAGGCTATCCTCATACCCAAGCCCAGAAAGCCATTGAGTTTGGAGAATCTACGCTCAGTGGTTCTCACGTCGTGCGTGGGTAAGGTCTTGGAACACGCCTTCCTGAACCGTATCAACAGCCATCTAGAAGAGACGGAAGCCTACCCCCACACAATGATAGGCTTCCAATCCCGCCTGTTCACGCAGGACGTCATGTTGCAACTTAAGAACCAGATCCTTGACGACAAGACAAGAAACACCAGAACCATCCTAGGACTAGACCTGGAGAAAGCATTCGACAACGTCGCTCACGAGTCGACCCTGAAACTACTGTCTAATCTGAACCTGGGGGAAAGGGCCTACAACTACGTGAGGGACTTTCTGAACGATCGCAAAGCCACCCTGACGGTTGGCGACCTCGAGTCCGAAGAACGAACCCAGGGAAGTGTACGTACCCTCCAGGGTTCAGTTATATCTCCGCTCCTTTTCAAGTTAGTCATGCTGAGTCTCCCCAGCAAAATCCACCGCACTATATACGCAGACGATATAACGATTTGGGCGGACCGCGGAAATGACGGCCAAATTCAGAACGCACTACAAACAGCCATTCACAAAGTCGAAGAGTACCCCCAAGGAACGGGCCTCAAATGCTCCCCGAGCAAGTCCGAACTACTCATTTACCGGCCCACGCGCAGAGGCATGCCACCAAAGAACTACACGGGACCCCGGGAGTACGAGGAAACCGGCCTGTACACCCAAGACTGAAACGCAATCCCCAAAGTAAACAAGGTCAAAATCCTCGGAATGATCATTGAGGCCGACGGAGCTAACGACGAAACCGTGAGGAAGATTGAAGGCAAAGTCACCAGCGCCACGAGACTCATACGGAGAATAACCAATAGACACGCGAGCATGAAGGAAGAAAACATCATTCGACTGATCCACTCCTTCGTTGTCAGCCACATCGCCTACGTAGCCGCCTACCACGAATGGTACGACGCCGAAAAGAACAAGATCAACACGCTCATAACGATTACGTACAAGATAGCCCTGGGCCACCCGGGATCGACGAGCATGGAGGTCCTGGCTCAGCTGGGCATATAAAACACCTTCGAAGAAATTGACGACGCATAACGCATCTCGCAGCTGGAAGGCCTGTCGACCACCACGACGGGAAGACACATTATGAACACGCTCGGCATAACATACCACAAACAGCACGGCCAGAAAATGCAAATCCCCAACAAAATCAAGACACCATTACGGTGGCAAACATCCCAAGAAACGTGCACCACGATTACAACCGAGGTAGAAAAAAGGCAAAAGCCAAGGCTCTGCTCCGTTCATTCGGCAGGGAGAGAAACGCGCGCTTTGTAGACGCAGCCGAATATCCGAATAGCCAAAAATGCACCGCCATAGTCATAGACACAAACTCTAATATCAGAACTACATGCAGTGTATACACCAAACACTCGGAAATAGCGGAAGAAGTAGTGATTGCGCTGGCCCTCACAGAACAGAAATGCGAAGTCGTACTAAGCGACTCGCAAACGGCAGTAAAGAACTACGACAAAGGTAGAATTTCCGAGGAAGCCATGTACATTCTGGCAAAAGCGGGCAGATACAAAACCGTGAGCTCGAAGATCATATGGTTCCCCGCGCACGTCACCACGGAAGGCGACGCGCTCCCGAACTTAAACGAGAAGGCGCACCGGGTGGCGCGACACATGACCCGCCTCGCCGAACAGGGCAACGCCTCTCGCACGATAGCGAACACTCCTTGCGCAGAACGAGACAGGCTCACCAGATACAACGACATAACCACTGCATATCTAAACGCCAGAAGGATATACCCACCGCCGAGTCCCTAATTGTACAGGAGGCCGCCCGCGCCTGGAGACAACTCCAGACGAACACCTTCCCTAATCCATTCCATCTGAAACATATCTTCTCAGATAAGCATCAGAACGACACATAGAAATTGTGCCAGGAAAGGCCAGCAACACTCAAACACATGCTTTGGGAGCGCAATGTAGTTATAGGAAGGATGGCAGTTGCTCCGGAGAACCTGTCGTCAAGGTGGGCCGCCGCTATGCGCAGCTCAGACCTCGGAATCCAGACGTGGGCAGTCCAGCAAGCCCGTGATGCGGAATTGAGGCAGCGCCTTGACGTTCCCCTGTGGGAGATCTGAGCCCGGGTCGCGTTAAACCTTGCCCAGTCGTACAAGAAAGTTGTATCCATCCATCCATCCATGAGTGAAGGCAAAGTACAATGCTAATAATGCGTCTTTGAAGAAATATGCTCTTGATTTTATTAATGCTCTAATACTGAAGGTGCACTTTTGCCTTATATAGGCAATGTGTTGAGAAAACTTTAGGTTAGAATCAAATTTGATGCCCAAAAATGATACATTGTCGGAGACGGGAATGTGATGATCAGCTAGAGGTATCTCAGGCAAGCCAGGTAGTATTCTTTGGCTAGAACAGAAAATCATGAATAGAGTTTTCGAAGGATTGATAGGATAGGATAGGAATACACTTTATTTGTCCAACGGTTATTGATGCTGGTGCCCGGAGCTAGGCTGCCAGGAGTCCATCGCCCGAGGAAAATCTTTCGAGATCCTCGGCAACGGCCCTGGTCTGCTGGACGGCCCACTGTTGGTCTTCGGGTGCTTCGCTGAGGAGGGCGGCTTGCCATTTCTCAGCGAGGCGCCCCGCTTCAGGGGGTCCTGCAGTTGTCTTCCCCCTTCCTGCTTGTCCTTCTTCCTCATGGCGTTGGCATTCCCAAACCACATGGGCTATATCGGCCCGTTCTTGCTCGCACCACGGGCTGCAGTGCGACAGGTAATCGAAGGATTGATAATGAAATGACTGGAAGAACACCAATGCAAGAATATGGTCAAGCTCACTGTTTAGTTTAGGGTTAAGGTTGTTAAAGAATTGTCACGCAGCGATATAGTAGTATCGTCTGCGTATAGTACACAATGTGCCGATTTAAGACACGTTGGTAAATCAATAAAATAAATGCAGAATAGTAAGGGTCCTAGTATGGAGCCTTGTGGTCCACCTTGGTTAATAACTCTGGTATCAGAATAAGCACCTAAAAAACTGTTTGTTCTCTGTCATGCGGGTAACTTTTTAAGAAATTTAATTCTGGACTGGTAATTCCCAGGGCTTCTAGCTTAGTAAAAATTATGGTAAGATTAATTGTATCAAAAGCTTTAGTGAAGTCCCAAAATACCGAACCAACGAAGTTACCCGCATCAATCGAGTGACCAATGGAGTCGGTTAGTGATATTAGAGCTAAGTCAGTCCAACTGCCAGCGCGAAAACCAAACTGAGAAGATCGCAACAAATTTATTTTTTAAGTAAATATTTAGGTGCTTACAAAATAACTTCTCAAGCACTTTACTAATCGGCGAGAGGGTAGAAATAGGACGATAGTCAAACACTTTCGTTTTATCACCTTTCTTATGTACAGGAGTAATCTTAGCCCTTTTAAGTGAAGTAGGAAGAATACGACATCACAAAATATTATAAAGGAGTTCTATTGAGATTCGTAGCGATCACCGGTTATAGGATGCGCAGCCGGCTCGAGCCTCTGCTGCGCGCTTGATGCTGCCAATGCTGCAGACCCTGCGCTCACGTTCGTCATTTTCTTTACAATGGCCCCGCGGAAATAAAGCAGCCATCCTGGCGACTAAGTTTTCTGGAAGGACGGTAGCATGGTGATACGGCTTGAGACGCTGAACGTGAACGACTTCGCCGTTACGACGTCACCATGCCGGACGGCGGCGTTAGCGGCTAAACCATGTAATTAACGGGTGAAGTTCTCCCGAGAATGCAGTATGGCCCGTTGTACTTCGGAAGAAGTTTTGAAGCAAGCCAATGCGTGCGGTGTGGCACTAACCAGACGAGAGTGCCCGGAAGAAAAGTGGGAGTCGAGTTCTGGGCGTCCGAGGTGAATCGGCGGGCCAGCTGGCCACATTGTTCGGCGTGTCTGGTGGCTTCCGAGATCGGCAGACATTCGGATGGGACCGGCCGGTATGGCAGAAATGTGTCGATTGTGTGCGAAGGATGACGGCCGTGAATAAGGTAAAAGGGTGAGAATCCGGTAGTGACCTGAGTCGTGGTGTTGTAGGCGTAGAAGACAAACGGATGAACTACGTCCCAATTAGAGTGATCAGGTGAGACATACATGGCTAGCATGTCACCAAGAGTTCGATTAAATCATTCCGTCGTACCGTTAGTCTGTAGGTGATGAGCAGTGCATTTACGATGAACAATAGCGCATTTAGCAAGCAGTTGTTCGATGACTTGAGATAAGAAGGCGCGGCCTCTGTCGCTTATAAGTTCGCGTGGACCTCCATGACGAAGGAGAAAACGGCGAAGTATGAAATTGACGACCTTTTGCGCTGTAGGGTTTGGTAGAGCAGCAGTCTCCGCATAACGGGTTAAGTGGTCTACCACAACGGTTATCCACCTGTTGCCGGTAGCAGTCAACGGAAGTGGCCCGTAAAGATCTGTGCCCACGCGATCAAATGGCCGCGATGGGCATTGTAAAGGCTGGAGTTCCCCGGCGGAGTTGTGCGTTGGCGCTTTGCGGCGTTGGCACTGATGACAAGAGCGTACGAAGTTTCGAACGAAATTGTACATTCCCTGCCAGTAATAACGGTGTCAAAGTCTTTCGTAGGTCTTGAAGACTCCCGCGTGGCCCCACTCAGGATCGACGTGGAACGAGGAGCAGAGTTCTGATCGCAAGGTTCTCGGAATGACGAGTAACGAGGTGCGCCCCTCTGTGCCATAGTTGCATCGATAAAGTAGCTGGTCTCGAATTGCAAAATGAGCAACATGGCGCCGAAGTGTACGTGACGCTGGAACTTTCGGCGTATCCGACAGAAGGTAAAGCAGAGATGCAGTACAGGGATCATTACGCTGTGCAGCAGTGATAGTGTCAAAGTCCAGAGAGGACAATGTGCACTCGCAGGTCGAGTCGTGACTGGCCTTCGGGGGAAGCGGTGTTTGGGATAGCGCGTCAGCGTAGAAGTGCTTTCGCCCGGAACGGCAAACCTCGCGAACGTCATCTTCTTGGATTCGCAATGCCCAGGATGGGTCTTTGAGCGTTGGCAGCCAACATAGTGCGTGGTGGTCGGTCACTACTTCACAAGGGCGGCCGTATAAATATGGGCGAATCTTGCCAAGCGCCCACACAATGGCCAAACACTCCTTTTCTATAACGCTGTAATTGGTCTCCGCCTTGGTTAACGTGCGACTCGCGTATGCGACAACGTATCCTGTGTGGCTATGTTGGCGCTGTGCCATCACAGCGCCTAGGCCTACACCGCTTGCATCGGTATGGATTTCGGTTGGCGCTTGAGGGTCAAAATGGCGAAGGATAGGTGGCACCGTGAGAAAACGGTGCAAGGTTGTGAAAGCGTCGTCACACTCTGGAGACCATGGTTAGAGATCTCTAGCGCCACCAAGGAGCTGCGTGAGAGGCGACATAATTGACGCAATGTTCGAATGAATCGCAGGAGTTAAGAGCAGAGGCCGAGGAAACTGCGTAGCTCTTTCATAGTAGTAGGTTTTGGGAACGCAGTAACAGCACGTAGCTTCTCGGGATCCGGGCGAATGCCCTCCTTTGATACGACATGGCCTAAAATTGTGAGCTGACGAAAAGCAAATCGACACTTCCTCAGGGTAAGTTGCAACGCGGCGTTGGTCAAGCAAGTGAGTACGTGCTGGAGGTGGAGGAGGTGCGTTGCGAAATCTGGGGCGGACACCACAATGTTGTCAAGATAGCAAAGACAGATTTTCCATTTGAGGCCGCGCAGAACATTATCCATCAATCTTTCGAACGTAGCAAGTGCGTTGGAAAGTCTGAAAGGCATGACGCAGAATTCATACAAGCCGTCTGGTGTAACAAAGGCAGTTTTCGGGCGATCGGCCTCTGCCATCGGAACTCGCCCGTAACCTGACCGCAAATCCAGCGAAGAAAAGAACTCGGATCCCTGCAAACAGTCCAGAGCATCATTGATGTGTGGTAATGGGTAGACGTCCTTCAGCGTGATCTTGTTCGACCGTCGGAAGTCAACAAACAAGCGGATGGAACCGTCTTTCTTTGTGACGAGGACCACGGGAAAGACCCGTGGGCTCTGTGAAGGTTGAATGACGCCTCGACTGAGCATGTCCTCGACCTGGTCTGCAATGACGCGATGCTCCGTAGCGGACGCGCGATATGGTTTTTGTAGCAGTGGTGAGTGAAAGCCATTGTCGATGTAATGCTCGACCCTCGATGCATGACCAAGAGATGTTTGCGCAACGTCGGAAGAACGGTGGATGGGCTGAAGGATTGCGAGAAGTTGAGATCGCTGTGAATGCGTCAGATCTTCGGCGATGAATGGGCTGAACACACCAGTCTATATTGAGTCGGGTACGGAGAGGGCCTCAGTTCATGAACGGCAGTAGAAGGCACTTCACCGAGGGAGGAGAGGATTCGTGTTGAATCGACCGACTCAACGTAACCAAGGCATTCGTGGCGAATCAGTGATAGCGGCGATGAAAGATGATTGTAAATAGACATCGTGCTGACACCTGCGGCAAGGTCAAGAGCCGCAAAGAGCAAAGGAAGTGTTTTTCCGGTAACAAAGTGAACAGAGGGCATGAAGAAGACCGTCCCGTAAGATATGGAAGTACAGAAGACTGGTACGAATGCTGGAGAGCACGGGGGAATACAGGTGTCTTCTTTCACGACAATTTTAGCGGCAGGATGAGAATCGACCGAGGCCAGGTCACCAACATGGAAGAGTTCAATCTCAGCCCGAGCGCAGTTGACGATGGCATTGTGGCGTCAGAGAAAATCGCATCCTAGAATAACGGCGTGGGAGCACGATGAAAGAACTATGAACTAAATATTGTATAAAACGTCCTGTATGGTAAAACGGGCAGAACAAGCAGCGGTAGGGCGTATGGGTTGAGCACTCGCCGTTCGCAGCGACAATCCAGACAGAGGCGTCATCACTTTACGAAGCGAACGGCAAAAGCTGGCATTCATAACTGAAATAGTAGCACCGGTGTTGACGAGGGTGACTGTAGCGACATCTTCAATAGAGACCTCAATGACATTGGCAGGTAAAGCAGGACTTCGGCATGTAGACACTTGCGCAGTTCTTACCTCGGGAACTGTGACGTCTAATTTCCCTCTTAGTTGGAGACGGGTCGTCGACGCATAGGAGAAAGCCATCGGTGACGTGGGGAGGGTGACCGGAGGCGTTCGAAGCGAGGACGGCGATCAATCTAGGAGCCAGCCGGTGTTGGGTCGAAGAGTCGGATCAGGCGGCACATAGGGCGCTCGTCAATCGTCATCGAACGCCTGCGATCGGCGGCGGCAGAACCTTGCAACATGACCGGGATACCTACGTGCGAAGCATACAGGTCGATTGTCCGGCGTACGCCACGGGTCAGCGACGATGTCGGTGGTCCAGGGGACGGGAGGGGGACGGCGGTGCACCGGCTGTTGGAAGCGACGCCAGGGAACACTGCGAGGGGCCATTGTAGCAACTGTAGAATAAGTGGCTGGTGTAGTCGCGACATCCTGCTGGTGAACAGCCGGCAGCGCTTCCGCGACCTGTTCATGGATCACGTTACGGAGATTAGACGGCAAAGTGTTGGCAGACTCCTGAGTGACGGACACCAGATACAGCTGTCGTGCGATTTCTTCGCGGATGAAATCCTTGATTTGGGTGATCCGGGAAGTTTGTTCAGGGCCGGTGGTCAGCCTTCAGAGCGACGCCGCATTTGGTGTGGGATGTCGCCTTGTCAGAGCTGGCAGCTTACGTAATTCATCATAGCTCTAGCACAAGCTGATAACGTCGCCAACAGTGCGCGGGTCCTTGGCCAGAAGCATCTGGAACGCGTCGTCATCGATTCCCTTCATGACGTGCTTCATCTTTCCCGCTTCCGTCGTGGGAGCTTTCACGCGCTTGCACAAATCCAGAACGTCTTCTATATAGCTGGTGAATGTCTCACGCGTGTCCTGTGCGCGTGTAAGCAAACGCTGATCGGCTCGGAGTTTCCTGACGGCTGGTCGGTCAAATACCTCTGTAATAGACGTCTTGAACACCAACCATGTTCGCATACCCCTCTCATGATTTCTCAACCAGAGACTGACCACGCCCGCGAGGTAGAGTTATACGTAAGCCACCTTGTCCGACTCACTCTATTTGTTGTGAACGCTCACCCGTTCGAAGGACGACAGCCACTATTCAACGTCGTTATCGTCGGTTCCGCTAAAGATGGGAGGCTCCCGCTGGCTTACGGTGGCGATGGAAGAGTCTGCTGGTCGGCGTCCGGCATGGCAGAGGGTAGCGTCCGAGAACGGAGTTCCAGGATGGTAGAGCGGCACGTTACCCCGCACGACTCCACCACTTATAAAGGCAATTTATTGAAGTTCGTAGCAACCGCCGGTTCTAGGATGCACCGAGCACAGTCCCCTATATAGCTCGAGCCTCTGCTACACCATTGATGCTGTCGATGCTGCAGACTCTGCGCTCACGTTCGTTATCTTCCTAACAATATTAATAATTTTAATACAAAGTCTATCAGAAATGAGTGGTACAACAAGTTTTAAGTGAAATACAGGAATGTTATCTAAGCGAGGGCTAGTATTCTTTACAGCTAATACCATGGAACACACCTCATCTGCAGTTACGGGAAAGAGGGAAAAATAATGATTGCAGCGATAAATTGGAAAGTAGTAGTCATAGGATGACTGCAGTATATATTTTAGAAGTAGTCACTGAAACCATTTGCTAGCTGGAAGAATCAGCATGAGTTTTATTGTTGTAGTTTATTTTATCAGCAGTATGAGAGGAGTTCCACAAGCTCATGAATACATTAAGGAGTTGTTATTAGATATTTGTCATATTAGATATTCATCTACATGTTGTCCTGCACGCTGTAAACTTGAGCCGCGTTCCTTTGGAGACATGATGCCTGTGGTACACCTCGTTTTATACACTCATGATTTCGCTTCGAGAGTGTTGTCGCTGTTGTTTGTTGTTGTTGTTGTTGTTGTTGTTGTTGTTGTTGTTGTTGTTGTTGTTGTTGTTGTTGTTGTTGTTGTATCCTGTCAGGTGGGTGGTTCTTACCCATTATGACGGATTGGCCAAAAAACGCATACGCGCAGCACAGCGGTGCCATTTCGTATTGAAGGATCGTTAGCTCATGATAGAAGACGATGACGACGGACACCCGTACTCCACCAAAACTGCTGTCTGAGATTTTGCATGTAGGGAAAACACGATGCCGGGTTGTGTAGGACACTGATAAATTTGACGTCAATGAGAGAATTTATTGACGTGTTTTAAACGAGAAGCAGGGTGTGAGACCTGGCTAGCTGGTATTCCATGCTGAAGTGACTAGCGCATGAGTGAACGCGGGACACTAAAACGGCGACAGGGACATGTGAAGGAGATGTGAAGCATTTCTTGGCCAACATTTGCCACTTTGACATCATCATCATCATCATCATCATCATCATCATCATCATCATCATCATCATCAGCCTGGTTACTCCCACTGCAGGGCAAAGGCCTCTCCCATATTTCTCCAACAACCCCGGTCATGTACTAATTGTGGCCACGCCGTCCCTGCAAACTTCTCAATCTCATCCGCCCACCTAACTTTCTGCCGCCCCCTGCTACGTTTCCCTTCCCTTGGGATCTGCCTAGGATCTTCCCTTGGGATCTTCCCTAGATACTGCCACTTTGACAGTATCTATCTAGACGCCTACGTCTTGGCGTCCTCATGGTCCTTTCGTTATGGACCAAACTTGGCATAGTATGACAATAGCGTATCACGAACACAAATGATAGGTCGTGACATGAATATCATGACATGCGTGTCATATAGGTCCTGAAGCAGTCGCCTACGTCTTGGTGCTCTCACTGTCGTTTCCTTAACTTAATGTAGGCTCCCGCACACGGCTTCGCATAACATCAATTCCCATGGCACGTGGGATCTGTCCGCCTTTCTTTGATCTTTGCTCTGTCGGTCATTTGTGGTACCACGTGTTGCTCCCGCCGCCACCGGATTTTCACGAAATACGGCATATAATACTTTCGCATTAATGATTTTCTGCTTCGCGGAAGCATTTGCCTAGCTGTTATACCCGCTACCTGACAAATTTTGTTGTGAAATGCATCTCTAAATAATTTGATCTTAGAATATTTGAAAAACGACTGTTCATTAAAGTCTCTACAATGTGTATTTCGCGCCAAGTAAATTGTTATCTTCGTATATTCAGTGGTTTTGTTTTTGCGCCTTTAATGTACTGGGCCGAAATAATGTAACCATTCTATTCCAATGCTATTCCTTTTCATGCTCCATAAGTCGTCCATAAGACCATCCGGATCAACGTGTAATAATGGTGTGTGATTAGAATGAGAGAGATTCGGGTGAAAGGAATCCTTCCATTTTAAAAGCCTTGCTTCTGTTAATGATCTAACGGATCCTGGTTGAACCAGGATAAGTTAGAGAACTTCTTCGAAATGTACAGAGAACAACTGTGGAACGTTCTAAGTACATGCAGTCTTAATATTGCAAGTCACAAACGAAAAAATGTATCAGTGAAAACTTGCTCCTTCGTATGCAGATGTGATTCAAACAATAGATGAATATTATGTAAAGAGTGTAACTACTTCATTTCTAAATGCCACAGGGTCAACGAAATTTTGAATATGGCAAAAGTAAATAATTACAAAATGATTAGTTACCTAATTACTTGGTTATATAGGTAATATGAGTAATACAAAATAAAAGTACAACTATTCTTAATTACATAAGTTTAGTTATACAATGATCATTGGTTTTGACTAATTGGGTTACATCAAAGTTGAATAATGAAAATAGATGCAAAATGAATGTATTTATATAGCCGCATTGAGCTTTCTATATTGCGCTGACATCCGCTGTGTAAAATTCAAACTGGAATACCTCAGAGAAAATCAAACCTTCATTTTAAACAATGCATCGTTTGAACTGCATAAAATATTCAAAGATAACAAACAACACAAACGACAGAAACTTAGACGTACGCGCTAGCGACGTACAAACAGCGCAACTGACAACAGCAGGTATGAGCGACGGATAGACGGATGTTGGTGGTGTCGCTGCTGTCGCGTGAGTTTTCATCCAAGTGCCAGACGTTTCCACACGTCCCACTTCACGGCAATGCATGGCGCGTGCCGTCCCTGAATGCACTGTCGAATCCTAGTACACTTTCCCCTTGGTACCGTTCGAAACCTTTCCTTCGGATATATTAGGTTAGAAGTTTTGTAGTAAGCCCAAGTAGGTTTACTGCTGTACCTTTATGTTGTGGCTACCGTTAATGCCAACTCGACATACTTTTCTAATCTTCAGCCCAGCCAGAGCAAATATGGAGGCTTCACAAGATCGGGTATGCGTTTGCCGTGTTCGTGTGGGTGGCTATATGCGCGTAACACCACTCTGTCCGTGCACTGCATATGTTGAACATAACTTTATACATGTGACAATTAGGTCATGTTTAACTGGGCGTTACCATGCGTCTGTGTCATATGTTAGTGAGTGTGGACACAGAGACGAATTCATGACCGTGCCGTGAATGCAATCCTTCGATTGTTGTATATGTCATCGTCCTGGTGGAGTTGTGCCAGGGGAGGGACACTCCCTGGTTCCGGTGGCACAGGAAATTGGCGCCATCTCTGTAATGGGCGACGCAAAAAATCCATTTCCCTTGCATGGCCTCGTAGATCGTCGCGCGCACGCGCGCCGATCCAGGTGGCCAAGCCCTTCCCCCCGCTCAACTCCTCTACCTACGCCCTTTCTCGGAATACCCTCTCAACTCCCTCACCTTCGACTGTCTACGCGCCCGCGCCGGCGTGCCATCCCCGCCGGCCCGGCTGCTGCTTAGTCCGCTACGTAACGCTTTCTTTTTGTTATCTACTGTCATCGAGATGCGTGCGCTGCTGTGCGTTGACCGACGAGGCTAGTTTCGTCAGTTCTGTGGTCCTTGGTAGCTGTGTGCTTGTGCTCCGCGATGTTTCACCCGTTTCACGACTCGTACCGCTCGTGCATCGTGCAGTGGTGCGCAAATACCTCAAAAACAAGTCCTGCAAAGTTGTTCCGGGTGCCTAAAGACAACAGGTGAGCGCACAGACCCAAGGACATCAGAAGGCGTATGTACACGAACACAGCCCTGTCCATTTGTGTACTCCATGAGGCTCCGGACGTCGTTGCGCCTTGATTGTGCTACACTTGCCTCTTCCCGGTAGAGAAAGCTGACAAACAGATGTTCCTCCTCATTGTCACCTGGTCTGTGACTTGTGTTTTTCTGTGCCAAGTCTCATTCTGCAACTTCAGTAACTTGCCCAGCTTTCCATACCACCCTCAGTGCTTTTTCTGTGTATCGATCACGTTCTACAAACCAACTAACAGCTGAAAAATTACTGTTAGTGTTTGTGTACTATCTCAGTAACCCCCGATGAGAAAACCGCGCGAACAACCTTCATGTGTAGGCACGATACGCTTTTTTTTTTTCCTCTGGAAAGCATGAGCATTGCAAGTGTCCTACATGCAGATTTTTGCAGTTCGTGTTTATTATACAAGGAAGAGCCCAGTAGGTACGACTTAGTGCCTTGAGTGACGTAATTTTATTGCTAAGCATTGCATTCGTGTAGAAAGAAAAGTCGTGTTGGCTTGTTTTACCTGGTCTTTGATTGAGGAATAAGCCTTTCTGCGAATGTTTTCTATGTTCTGCTGCAAAAGCCGACTACCTTCTGTTCCCCTTGCCACCGTTACTCAAGTTGTGGCCAAGTGCAAAATAATGTGATAATGTGTGTTTCAGTTTTTAGTAGAATGTTATTTTTTTCTGCCATGTTTTTTTTTTCAATTTGTTCAGCAGTAATGAACATGTCAAGCATTTCATATACTTTCGTGCAGATTTATAAGTAAGCTTTCTTTTGGTATGGCTCTCAATCAAACAATGTTAGCATTTTATTCTATCTTTCAGGTATTTTGCGTGTCATTGTTTTTGCCATTACCAGTGAGTTTTCCCTTTTTATAGTTGTCATGACCATGTCATGCACGTCGTCCAATTTTGTGCAATATCTTAGCGCACATATCAGGAGCTCGTCTACATTTAGGTCTTGAGGACGTTATATAAAAATCTTGTTTTTATATGTGTGTACATGAAATGGCCTTCGCGTTTTCTATCTTTTTCTTTTGTTATTTCACCATCTGTGAACTTTTGTCTTTAGTACTCTTGTATATTTCATGCACCTCTCACTTTTGCTCATTTTTTTGAGCGTGTATCACACCATGTTGTAAGAAAAATCTCTTTTCGGAAACGAAGTCAATAAAGCGAGACTAAACATCTGTTGTGTTGGAAGTGGAATTTTTTTTATGTCCCGGCACATGGTGGTATAATATAAGTATGGGCAAGACTGCGTGCGTGCCAACGCAAAGCCCCCGGCGCACCACGCGCCAGCTCGCAAGCAATGCCAATGCGCGGCGTAGCGCATTGGCATTGCTTGCGAGCTGGCGCGTGGCGCGCGGTAACAAGCGCGCTATAAAAAAGAAGAAAAAACGCGCCGCTTACGGGTAGAAACAAAAAAAGTGAGCGGCGCGCGCGGCATGGGGGAAAGGGAGTGGAGCGGGTCGGCATAATAAAAACAAAAAGGAAAGAAAAACGTTTGGGAGAGGAGGTGCCGCGCGGCTGCTGTTGCTGTTGCCATGACAACGTAAACAATCATGTGCGCCGCCATTTTGCTTAATGCGTCGCCCATTGGTTAGGGCCGTAACTGAAGGGGACCTTGGCGCTAGCGTCGAAAGAGCGTCTGCTCGAAAACGGCCAATGGGATGTATACGGAGTGTCCGCCCCCTGGTTGTGCCGTGAGTGTGACTCAGTGTTCGTATCCTCCCTTCTGTAAATAATCTTTTTCTAAACACATTCTATATATATATATATATATATATATGTCGTGGAGGTAAAAAAATAAAGGAGGGAGCATTACGTCAGGCAGCCGCCTTCGGCAAGCAAAGGCTCCGTGGAGACAGAGCGGTGGCCCAACACGTGACTAGATACCATCATCATCCTGGTTAAGCCCACTGCAGGGCAAAGGCCTCTCCCATACTTCTACAACTACACCGGTCATGTACAAATTGGGGCCATGTCGTCCTTGCAAACTTATTAATCTCATCCGCCCACCTAACTTTCTGCCACCCCCTGTTACGCTTCCCTTCCCTTGGAATCCTGTCTGCAACCCTAAATTACCATCGTTTATCTTCCCTCCTCATTACATATTCTGCCCACGCCCATTTTCTTTTTCTTGATTTCAACTAAGATGTCATTACCTCGCGTTTCTTCCCTCACTCAATCTGCTCTTTTTTATCCCATAACGTTACACCTATCATTCTTTCCATAGTTAGTTGCGTCGTCCTCAATTTAAGTAGAACTTTTTTCGTAAGCCTCCAGGTTTCTGCCCGAACGTGAGTACTCGTAAGACACAGCTATTATACACTTTTCTCTTGAGGGATAATGGCAACCTGCTGTTCATGATCTGAGAATGCCTGCCAAACGCACCACAGCCCATTCTTATTCTTCTGATTATTTCAATCTCATGATCCGAATCCGCGGTCGCTACCTGCCCTAAGTAGATGTATTCTCTTACCACTTTCAGTTCCTTGCTACCTGTCGTAAACTGCTGTCCTCTTCTGAGACTGTTAAACATTACTTTAGTTTTCTGCAGTAAAATTTTTATACCTACCCTCCTGCTTTGCGTCTCCAAGTGAGCACACCTCACTTGGAGACAGTGAGCACACCTCGCAATTGGTCCTGTGAGTTACTCAGCAAGGCAATATCAGCGAATCTCAAGTTACTAAGGTATTCTCCATTAACTCTTATCCCCAATTTTTTACAATCCAGGTCTCGAATACCTCCTGTAAACACGCTGTGAATAGCATAGGATAGATCGTATCTCCCTGCCTGACGCCTTTCTTTATTCTGATGTTGTTGCTTTTTTATGGAAGACTACGGTGGCTGTGTAGCCGCTATAGATATCTTTCAGTATTTTTACGTATGGCTCGTCTACACCCTGATTTTGTAATACCTCCATGACTGTTGAGGTTTCGACTGAATCAAACGCTTTCTCGTAATCAATGAAAGCTATATATAAGGTTTGGTTATATTCCGCATATTTCTCTATCACCTGATTGGTAGTGTGAATATGGTCTATTGTTGAGTAGTCTTTACGAAATCCTGCCTGGTCCTTCGGTTGACAGAAGTCTAAGCTGTCCCTGATTCTATTTGCGATTACCTTAGTAAATACTTTGTAGGCAACGGACAGTAAGCTTATCGGTCTATAATTTTTCAAGTCTTTGACGTCTCCTTTCTTATGGATTACGATTATGTTAGCGTCCTTAGAAGATTCCAGTGTGCTCGTGATCATGAGGCATTGCGTATACAGGGTGGCCAGTTTTTGTAGAATAATCTGCGCACCATCCTTCAACAAATCTGCTGTTACCTGATCCTCCCCAGCTGCCTTCTCCCTTTGCATAGCTCCCAAAGCTTTCTTTACTTCTTCCGGCGTTACTTGTGGTATTTCAAATTCATCTAGACTATTCTCTCTTCCAATAAAGTCGTGGGTGCCACTGCTACTATATAAATCTCTATAGATCTCCTCAGCCACTTGAACTATCTCATCCATATTAGTAATGATATTGTCGGCTTTGTCTTTTAACTCATACATCTGATTCTTGCCAATTCATAGTTTCTTCAGTGCTTTTAGGCTTCCGTTCCTGAGGGCATGTTCAATTCTATCCATATTATAGTTCCATATGTCAGCTGTCTTACGCTTGTTGATTAACTTCGAAAGTTCTGCTAGTTCTATTCTACCTTGGGAGGGAGTTAGATATGCCAGTAGTATTTTTTTATTCGGTGCGCGCTTGTTCAGCTGCCCGACCGTGGCTCTGCCTGCAATACGGGAACACTAAATCTAACCGCGCACTTTGAAGCGCAATCACGTGTTGGCCCGGCAGATCCCGGCTTCAATCGCGTTTCGGTATGCTCCCTCCTCTTATTTCCTTGTCCATGATATGTATCATGGAGGCAGGAAAGAAGAAGCATAGCGCAAAGCGATTGAAGCCGATATCTGCTGGGCCAGTGGTATATGTATGTATACACACATCCATACAACCGCCTGCCCTCTCCGCCATTCCCGTGTAGTGGGTGGACCCGTTCATACTTGTGACGCCTGATACGCCGACGTTCCTGGGCCCTCCAGTCACGGCCACGCTGGAAAGCTAGCAATTTTACGGCCTCTTCTACGAGAACGTTTCCCAGCGCTGACATTCCGTGGCGCATCTACCTGCTTCGCGAGGTTCCATGCGAGTGAAACATATTTTGTGCCAAGTCATTCTTCGCTGCAGCTAGGCATTACGCGCGGGTGTTTTCTGGCCAGCAGAATACTCTATGGGTGCAGTTGATGGTGTGTAAATTTCACGTCACCTGTTCTTCTCGAGTTCATCATCATCATCATCATCATCATCATCATCACCAGCCTATTTTACGTCCACTACAGGACGAAGGCGTCTCCCTGCGATGTCCAATTACGCCTGTGCTGCGCCAACCGATTCCAACCAGCGCCCGCGAATTTTTCAATTTCATCACCCCACCTAGTCTTCTGCCTTTCTTGATGGCGCTTCGTTTCTCTTCGGCGAACATGGCTGGTGACCACGTGGAGATGGTGAACGACTGAGAACGTCATTACCGTTTGCTTGAGGTGACTCGCCGTAAGACTGGAAGCGGTCGGTATCAGTCTCAGGGCGACGGTTATGAGCTTAGGGCGCATGAGGAAAAGGCTACGGTTACGGCGATAGCTGGAGAAATGACCAATACGACGTCCATAATGAAAACGGTCCGGTCAACAGTAGTCTTCCACTGGGCCGCATTGCGAGGAGGTAGCGGGTGCCTCTGGCCTTGGGCATGTCAAGCTGGGAGACCGACGGGAGCAAACGACGGCGCACAAGGAGTCAAAGTCAGCATTATAGCTCCTGTCGAACGATGGCTTGCACAAGTGGTGTCATAGTCGAGCCAGTCTCGCAGGCATGGGAGCATAGTGAAGCAGCAAATGTAGCTTCAAGTAGATGCTGTATAATCTTCGTCACGTGTCCCGCGGTTAGTGGCAGCGGTGGCGCAGGTACGTCTTCGCACGACGATGTCGCTGCGTCGTGCGAAGACGTCCAGCGAGCTGATGGACAATACGTCGACTTGTGGCGTTTCGATGATGACATTGTCTTTGTCGCAGCTCTTGGAGATAGCAGACTGAACGCATCATGTTATATTCCGTTTAGGACTTGTCCCACTTTTTCCGACTCCGTCATACCGTCATTCTTTCCGCGGAAAAGTTCCAGCACACCCTGTATTAAGACAGGTAGGATTCTGTGGTTATGTGGCGACGCCACCTTGATGCTGCTGGATCTTCTTGCCATTATTGATATTCACAGTGTCTCCTAGGGCCTCATTAATTGTTTATCCTGGCAAATAGACTACAGTGCATCCTAAAGGAGCAAGCGATTGAACATTGATAGTTTCAAGAACTTTACTTACTTAGTCAACGCCGCAAAAATTGGAAACACTAATTTGATGTTTGTCGCACAGGCATTCCGGCACTGAGGTTCTGGTTCGAAATTGGAAAAAAGTAACATTGAACAAAAAGTAACGCTGTTTTCTTACAGTAATCGATTTATTAGGACAAAATGAAGAATACAGTTCTTTTTTAGATATTTCTACCTACTACAGATGCTACAATGTCATTTCTATGTTAGATAATAGAAAATATATCCGAAATGGTCCAGCCATTGCATCGTGAGAGCATTTGTGCGTTCTACAAGTATTTGAATATGGAAAGTGGAGTTTGCTCTCGGCTCAACCTTCGTTAAAAGCAGCGTTGACCTTATGATAAGAGGCACAATCTCAGCCTTCATCCACACTCATAGAGAGAACGTTTGGTTGCGGAAGCAACTTCACAGTGAGTACGACAACAGATTTTACTGCATGTGCGGAATTAGCCTCTTCTGCCAGGTTGTGCGTACTATGTCCAGAATCACCTATCGTTTGCATTAGAACACAGTACCCAGCAAGCTGGCAAAGCACAAGGAGGAAGCGCCGACACAGTATATTCACAGGCGTTCGCTATACCCCTTTATTACGTTCAAAACCTTCTTCGTAGCATGAGGCTCTATTTCACGTCTACGGTGCCAACGGCCCTTGCGTAGCTAACACATACCCGATCTTGTGAAGCCTCCATATTGGCTCTGGGTAGTCTGCATATCATGAAAGCATATCGACCTTGCGTTAAGGGCAGCTATAACATAATGGTCTAGCAATAAAAGTACATGCGGTTACTTCATTACCTCTAACTTAAAATATCCTAAAGGACGGACAGGAACTGTGCTGCTCAAATATTACTGATGTGGAAAGTGTACAAGTAGGGGGGTAGCAGCCCACGTCACAGCTGCGCCGCCTCCAGCATCCGTTGATCTGTCGCTCATTCCTGCTGTTATCAGTTGAGCTGGTTGTACCCCACCAGCGCGTCGATCGAAGCATAGAGAGAGAAATTCAACAAGAGCCGACACTTCCATAGAGCCCAGCGGCCGAATTGTCTGTAACGCTACCAGCCGCCGACATTAGTACCTGAATCACAGTTCCGGTTTTCGTTTTGTATGCGAGTTTTGAACGCTATCTGGAACGCGTTACATCGGCTGCGCTTATCGGCGCGGCATTCGCTTTGTTCTTGCTGTTTTTTTTTTCACTTCAACTGCTAAACCGCGCGCGGTCTTCATGCGAAGTCGTTTTTTTAATAAGCAAAAATCATTGCGAACGATGTTTCCAAGCCTCAGTCGTTGAGAAGAGAGAATTTTCGAGTTACAAGTTCCTGGTGTTTGAGCTCCTTGGCGTTATCTAGTGCGCGTTCTGCCAGCGCAAGCAACACACTGCTGTGTTAGCACTCCTGGTAATGGCTTGTCGCGTTTTACAGGTCTACACCCCTACATCCAGTCATGATGACCAGGAAGTCGAAAGCTTCTATGAAGACGTGGAATCGGCAATGGGTAAAGTCAAAACAAAATACGCTATACTGATGGGCGGCTTCAATGCCAGGGTAGGCAAGAAGCAGGTGGCAGACAAGTCAGTGGGGGAATATCGCATAGGCTCTATGAATAGCAGGGGAGAGTTATTAGTAGAGTTTGCAAAACAGAATAATATGCGGATAATGCATACCTTCTTTCGCAGGCGGGATAGCCGAAAGTGGACGTGGAGGAACCCGAATGGCGAGACTAGAAATGAAATAGACCTTATACTCTGCGCTAACCCTAGCATCATACAAGATGTGGACGTGCTCGGCAAAGTGCGCTGCAGAGACCATAGGATGGTAAGAACTCGAATTAGCCTAGACTTGAGGAGGGAACGGAAGAAACTGGTACATAAGAAGCCGATCAATGAGCTAGCCGTAAGAGGGAAAATAGAGGAATTCCGGATCAAGCTACAGAACAGGTATTCGGATATAACTCAGGAAGAGGTCCTTAGTGTTGAAGCAATGAACGACAATCTTATGGGCATCATTAAGGAGCGTGCAATATAAGTCGGTAGCAACTCCGTTAGACAGGATATCAGTAAGCTATCGCAGGAGACGAAAGAAACGCCAATTTATGAAAGCCTCTAACCCTACAGCTAGAATAGAACTGGCAGAACTTTCCAAGTTAATCAACAAGCGAAAGACAGCTGACATAATGAAGTATAATACGGATAGAATTGAACATGCTCCCAGGAGCGGAGGAAGCCTAAAAGCAGTGAAGAAGAAACTAGGAATAGACAAGAATCAGATGTATGCGTTAAGAGACAAAGCCGGCAATATCATTACTAATATGGATGAGTCCAAAAACAAGAAAGGGGCTGACAGATGGAACAGCACACTGTGGTATAAAGTTTGTAAACAGGGATAAGGTGCCTCAGAAAAGCTGGCCAACGTTTCTATAGGAGGACCTATCTTCGTCAAAGGCGGCCTTGTCATCCTCGGCGTGTTAGTTTTAAAGGGCTAGTGCAGTGACGTCACGTGCGGGTGTTGTAGCTGACGGCTGGTTTTAAAGAGAGAGACTTCAGAGGAAATGAGCGCTGTCGTCCTACGTCTGTGAACTTCGTTCCCAAGACCAAGGGACAACAGCGGGTAAGTGGGAACGCGGGGAGAAAAGAAAAGGAAGAAAAGCAGAGAAAAAAAGAAAAAAAGGGGGTGGGGGAAGCCAGGGCGGCACCAAGACAGAGAAAAAAAAGGGGGCGTGAGAGAAAGAACAAGAAAGAGAAAGACAAAATTTCAAGGAAGACGGGGGCTTAGGAGCGTGTTGGGGATACGAGAGGGTAGGAAGTATTCAGGGATATTGTTGGTGGCATGTTCTTGTGGCGTTAGAAGGGCCGGTCAGGCGGCCAGTGCGCGAGTAACACAAAAGACAAAAAAAATTTTAAAAACACACAGATAAAAACCATGAGCCTAAAGAGGGACTTGAGTAGCATAGAAGCAATACGTCAAGTAATATTGAAATAGTTAAGATGGCGACGAGGAGTCTGCGGTGCAATGTATGGGGTCACTGAAAGGCAGCGGCATGGTCTTTCAAGGGGCATTGCCCCAGTCGCTCAACGTAGGTGTCGTTACGGCGGCATCCAGAAATGGCGATACTCTGGGTTCAGATAGTTCAAGTGGCTGAGGAGTTCTATAGACATTTGTACAGTACCAGTGGCACCCACGACGATAATGGAAGAGAGAATAGTCTAGAGAAATTTGAAATCGCACAAGTAACGCCGGAAGAAGTAAACAAAGCCTTGAGAGCTATGCAAAAAGGGGAGGCAGCTGAGGAGGATCAGGTAACAGCAGATTTGTTGAAGGATGGTGGGCAGATTGTTCTAGAAAAACTGGCCACCCTGTATACGCAATGTCTCATGACCTCGAGTGTACCGGATACTTGGAAGATCGCTAACATAATCCTAATCCATAAGAAAGGGGACGCCAAAGACTTGAAAAATTATAGACCGATCAGCTTACTGTCCGTTACCTTACCGTTACCTACAAAGTATTTACTAAGGTAATTGCAAATGCAATCAAGAACACCTTTGACTTCTGTCAACCAATGGACCAGGTGCGATTTCGTAAAGGCTACTCAACAATAGACCATATCACACTATCAATCAGGTGATAGAGAAATGTGGGGAATATAACCAACCCTTATATATAGTTTTCATTGATTGCGAGAAACCGCTTGATTCAGTCGAAACCTCAGCAGTCATGTAGGCATTACGGAATCAGGGTGTACACGAGCCGTATGTAAAAATACTGAAAGATATCTGTAGCAGCTCCACAGCCACCGTAGTCCTCCATAAAGAAAGCAACGAAATCCCAATAAAGAAAGGCGTCAGGCGGGGAGATACGATCTCTCCAATGCTATTCACAGCGTGTTTACAGGAGGTATTCAGAGACCTGGATTGGGAAGAATTGGGGATAAGAGTTAATGCAGAATACCTTAGTAGCTTGAGATTCGCTGATGATATTGCCTTGCTTAGTAACTCGGGGGACCAATTGCAAGGCATGCTCACTGACCTGGAGAGGCAAAGCAGAAGGGTAGGTTTAAAAATTATACTCCAGAAAACTCAAGTAATGTTTAACAGTCTCGGAAGAGAACAGCAGTTTACCATAGGCAGCAAGGAACAGAAAGTGGCAAGAGAATACATCTACTTAGGGCAGGTAGTGACGGCGGATCCGGATCATGAGACGGAAACAATCAGAAGAATAAGAATGGGCTGGGGTGCGTTTGCCAGGCATTCTCAGATCATGAACAGCAGGTTGCCATTATCCCTCAAGAGAAAAGTCTATAATAGCTGTGTCTTAGCAGTACTCACCTACGGGGCAGAAACCTGGAGGCTTACAAAAGGGTTCTACTCAAATTGAGGACGACGCAACGAGCTATGGAAAGAAGAATGATGGCTGTAACGTTAAGGGATAAGAAAAGAGCAGATTGGGTGAGGGGAAAAACGCGAGCTAATGACATCTTAGTTGAAATCAAGGAAAAGAAATGAGCATGGGCAGGACATGTAATGAGGAGGGAAGATAACCGCCGATGGTCATTTAGGGTTACGGACTGGATTCCAAGGGAAGGGGGGAAGGGAAGCGTAGCAGGGGGACGCAGAAAGTTAAGTGGGCGGGTGAGATAAAGAAGTTTGCAGGGACGACATGGCCATAATTTGCACATGACCAGGGTAGATGTAGAAGTATGGGAGAGGCCTTTGTCCTGCAGTGGGCGTAACCAGGCTAATGATGATCGGGATGTCTGTATGCAGGGTGCCCTAGCTCGCTCTAGCGAAAATTATATATATATATATATATATATATATATATATATATATATATATATATATATATATATATATCCGTAGCATCACGGTAACCCGTTGTCACAGGGACATATATCCAGCGGCGCATATTGGCCCACATTTTTTACCTGCATATCTCCGCGATCGGTCCACGAAAGAGGCTCGAAACATACCCGATACGGAAACGTGGTAACTCGCTAAGAAAGACGTCGTCTTTGCAAGAACACACCAAGGCCGTGATGGTGATGGGGGTGCAGGAAGGAACGAAGAGAAACGCGACGAAGTTACGCACCGGGTGTCCCGCCGTCTTAAAATAATAGGAGAGCGCGTGAACGTGCCCTGTCTCAGATGTCAAGGAGGGCCTGCTCTGCAAAGAAACGGGGAAATCGATGTAACGTGTAGCACAGAACCCGTTTTGTGGACTGTTGCCTGTCGACTGTTGCCTGTTTCCTGGACTGCGCCTGTTGCGCAGGCCAGACGTGCAGATGCTTGAATGAGCGCGTACTCGTGCACGCAAATAATGTCCGTGCCAGGCACGTACCCAGGGGGGTGGCCAGGGGGGCCCGGACCCCCCCCCCCCGAAATATAATGGCATACCCCCCCCCCCCTCTCCCCGCCTATGCCACTACTCCTCACACATTCCTAAAGCGCCGCCAGATCAATGTTGAGACTTCGCAGCTGTTCATCGGTCAGCATTAGGCTGCCTTTTTCACTCCTTTTAGTTGGTGATAGTTATCGGCATCTCTTGTAATGTGAAGGACAGTTTTCTCATTGATTCTGCACCCGCGCGATTAACTCGAGATGCGTTCAGTTGTCACTATCTATTCAACCGTCACGTGCATAGCTGTTGCTTTTGTTAGTTCAACCTTTTTTGTTTAGGCTGATTTTGGGGCCAGGAAAGGGATGCCGCTGTTACTCAGCTGGTCTGTACTCTCGTGGAACGAGTTGCGGCCGGAGAAAACACCAATTGCGTTTTACTTTTTTCTTTGCTTCATTATTTCCTTGAGTTACGGCTCGCCGCGACGCTGGCAGATGCCCGGAACACGTTATATGGGTTAGATAAGGTTGGAAATAAAATAATTGAAAGAGCGTCCATCATGAAACCCTGCAATAACCCTTAAACCCATAAGCAAGATGACTGTCGCCCGTTACCTCGTCTGTTTTTCTCTACTTGTATAGCACTTCTCGTGCAAAATTGGCAACTGGAAACAAAAATCGCAAGGAGTTGAGAAATTAAGCGATCTACTAAGGGAGAGAGCCAAGGCAACAACCAAATTGCAAGGAAAAGTGAATAATAAACAAGTTAACCGTTGTTTATGAGAATATTTATGGATCAACATCTTTTTATTTAAAGAAGGAAGTAGAGAAAACGCCGCCGAAAGTGGAGAACAGTTACTTGTTTTTAATGACGCGTCTACAGTTATCGGTTGAACCGCCTCACGTAGCCACTTCTCTGCTGTGCTTATGTGGGTATTTTTCTAACCTTTCGCGGTGGGCGCAGTACGTCTAGAATCGCAGTGTCCTGCGCTCTACGCGGTTGTATGGGACTGGCGGCCGCACAGCGTTACGCAATTCGCGGAACTGTCAAAACTGATCAACAAGGCGAAAATAACTGATATTCGAAACTATAACATGAGAAAGACTGAAGAAGCCGTAAAAAATGAACGCAGCCTGAAATCAGTAAAAAAAATGGCTGTGGCTTAGCTAAGCTTAAGCCCAGGATGCGAAGCATACTAGCCTTTATTTTAGTTGTTGAACTACTGTTTAGCCTGGTGAACTGCTGTTGCTTGGCTATATTTGGTTCGGCTAGACGAAGAAACAACTCATGCGTTACTCTGCTTCGCCTTCAAGAGTGGAACGCGACAGCTTTCCCGTCCACCCGCCAAGGGGTGTACGACAATGGGCTACAGCGCAGCGACTACGCGCCCCGCATTGGACGCGGTGAGCGTCGAGCAACGTAGCGTTCGGCGCGGCAACGAAATGTGCGCCTGAACAAGCGACGCACGCCTGAGCCTTAGAAACAAGCTCGTTTCTAAGGCAACACCGCATTCACTAGAGGCGCTTTTGTACCGCTTTGAAGCATCTTACTCGTGGCTCAGTGGTAGCGTCTCCGTCTCACACTCCGGAGACCCTGGTTCGATTCCCACCCAGCCCACCTTGCAAGAGTTGAGCCAAAGCCACTTCTCCTCTGTCGTGACGTCAAGGTGTCACGTGGTATTGAAGGCGACACCGCCGCGCCTGAGGAGCTGGGTTGAGCTCTCGTAATATGCTTCGCATAAAAGAAACCTGGCATAGGACAAACCATGATGTATGCACTAAAAGAAAAGAAGGATAATATCATCACAATCTCGAAGATATAGTAAAAGCAGCGTGAAAATTCTAAGCTGACCTGTATAAAGTACCCAAAGGAGTCACGATACTTCACTTAGAAACAGTAATGAACAGGATACAGAAACTCTCCTATAACTAGCGATGAGGTCAGACGGGCCCTGCAAGACATGAAACGATGAAGAGCGGGGGGAGAAGGTGGAATAACAGTCGATTTAATCAAAGATGGAGGAGACATAATGCTTGGAAAACTGGCGGCTCTTTATACGGCTCTTTATCAACTGCAAGGGTCCCAGAAAACTGGAAGAATGCAGACATTATACTAATCCACAAGAAAAGGAGACGTTAAAGAATTGAAAAATTAGAGGACCATTAGCTTGCCCCCAGTATTATATAAAATATTTACCGAAATAATCTCCAACAGAATAAGGGCAACACTGGATTTTGTCAACCAAGGGAACAGGCTGGCTTCAGGAAGAGATACTTCACAATGGATCACATCCATGTCATCAATCAGGTTATCGCGAAATCCGCAGAGTACAATAAGCCTCTCTATGTGGCTTATATAGATTACGAAAATGCATTTGATTCAGTAGAGATACCAGCAGTCACAGAGGCACTATGTAATCCAGGTGTACAGAACGCTTACGTAAAAAGCTTGGAAACTATTGCCACATGCGTGTGCTATTTGTTTGTTTGAACGAGGCGCGTGGGCGCCATCACTCCAGAAAGGAGGAAGAACGAACTGGGCTCGCGCTGTGAATCTAACCGGTCAGTGCTGCAACCGTTGTTGTAAATATAATCTGTAAATAGTTTCCCGTCATACTGACTCGTCCTTCGCGTAAGAATATCTACAGAGATTCTACAGCTTCCTTTATTCTACACAAGAAAAGCAGGGAGATACCTATAGAGAAAGGGGTCAGACAGGGAGACACAATTTCTCCAAAGCTATTCACTGCGTGCTTAGAAGAATTCAAGCTATTAAACTGGGAAGGCTTAGGAGTAAAGATCGACGGCAAATATCTCAGCAACCTTCGGTTTGTCGACGACATTGTTCTATTCAACAACAATGCAGACGAGTTACAACAAATGATTGGAGACCTTAACAGAGAGAGTGTAAGAGTAGGGTTGAATAATAATATGCAGAAGATGAAGAAAATGATAAATAGTCAGGCAAAGGAACAAGAGATCAGGATCACCAGTCGGCCACTAGAGACTGTGAAGGAGTACGTTTACCTAGGGCAATTAATCACAGGGAACCCTGATCGTGAGAAGGAAATTCACAGACGAATAAAGATAGGTTGGATCGCATACGGCAGACATTGCCAGCTCCTGACTGGAAGCTTACCATTATTATTGGAAAGTAAGGTGTGTAATCAGTGCATTTTGCCAGTGCTGACATATGGGGCAGAGACTTGAGAGCAAGTGAAGAACCGCGCAAAGAGCGATTGAACGAAGATTGCTAGGCATAATGTTAAGAGAGAGAAAGAGAGCGGTTTGGATCAGACAGCGAACAGGTATAGACGTTATTCTAATTGACATCAAGAGGAAAAAATGTAGCAGGGCCGGTCATGTAATGAGCCAATTAGATAACCGTTGGACCATTAGGGTTACAGGATGGGTACCAAGAGGAAGGAAAACGCAATCGAGGACGACAAAACACTAGGTGGAGCGATGAAATTAGGAAATTCGCGGGCGCTAGTTGGAATCGGTACGCGCAGGACAAGGGTAATTACAGATCGCAGGGAGAGGCCGTCATCCTGCAGTAGACATAAAACATGATGTTGATGATGGTGATGATGATGATGATGATGATGATGGTGATGATGATGATGATGATAAAGGCGGTGCCCCCCCCCCCCCCGAAAAAATATCCTGGGTACGTGCCTGGTCCGTGCGTAATGCAAAGGGAGGTTTTCTTGCTCTTGGGAAGAAGACGAAGTGACTGCGAGCCAGGACGCGTCGCGTCGAAACCCCGCAATTTGCTCAAATTAAGTGTGATTTTTGCGAAACCAGTGCCATCGCACCGCGGCATCACGTTTATGAAGATATATGCTTCACATCAAGACCATTTTCGACCCTGTGAGTTTATTTTGTGCACTACCGCAAGGACATTTATGCCCGAAGGGGCGCTACGTCGGCTAACCCTAACGCTGTACCCGCCGACGATTTCGTCGCTTGGACGGACGCCGGGGCTCCCACCGGCACAGAGACATCTACCCAAGCCTTGCCAACGGCACTACAATGAATTACGAAGTGATCGGCCGAGAAATCGACCCCTCGGAGGTTTCCGTCAGGAACGGGTGGTGCGACATCGCCCCACGAAGAGCGACCAAGCCTAAGTCTAACCTCAACATGGCTGCCACCATGGCAGCCTCCGGCGCCAGAGCGAAAGCACCCAAGCCCATGTCGACCCGTAAAGAAATCATCAAGGCAAGTAGAATGCGCTTACTCCCGCAAAACGAGACCAAAGTAGTAATTCGCAGCCGCGGCGGACTGAACATCGCCAAAACCGGACACGTGGGAATTGTGCAAGCCATTCAAGGAGCAGCCGGACTCGAACCGATGCAGTGCGACGGGGACACGATTTGCCCCAACCTCAAACAGAACATCATGGTCGTGAGTTCCCCGCTACCCGAGAACGTCAATGGATATTTGAAAATTCAGAGCGTCACCATCGCCGGGCAGACGTACGAGGCCTTCTCCTACCAGACTGCACCGGACGACACGTGCAAGGGAGTCATTCGCAACATTCCGCTCCACCACACGCAAGAAACGATAACCAGGTCCATCGTCAACCCGAGAAACCCACTCGCACTGGCGGCGAAGCGTATTAAGGAAACCGGGACGGTGATCGTAGTCTTCGAAGGACACAAAGTTCCCAACCACGTGATGTACGGATGTGCATGGGTAGAGTGCTCGCTCTACAGGAAGCAGATCGCCATATGTCAAGCTTGCGGCAAACTAGGGCACCGAGCAGACGTATGCCCCACACCGGAGGAGCAGACTTGCAGGGATTGCGGCATTCCAGACCCCGGAGAAGATCACGCTTGTGAAGAAGTCTCTTGCGCGCTGTGCGGCGAGAAACACCCCACGGCCAGCAAGGAATGCAAGAGCAGATACCAGGTCCCGTACGTGGTACGCAAACGAAGAATCGAGAACAAGCAGGCAGCCATTGCGTCCAAGAAACTTCGAGAAAAAGCGACGAGTCTCTTAAGGCAGAACGGCGCAGGTGCGGTGCAGCATCCAGACGGACATCGCGAGCCCAGAGGACGCTCCAGATCCAGAGGGAGCTCGGGATCCCGATCGGCCAGCAGAGGTCGCAGGAGCCGCTCCCCCACACCCGGGAGCCGGGGCCGCTCCACCTCGGGCGTGCGCTTCGCACCCGCGGCCGGAGCTGACAGCTGGGCCCAGCGAGTCAAGGCGACAACGGGATGCCAGGCCTCGGCAACGGCAGGGACACTGCCCACTAACTCCGGGCCACTGAGGGACCAATCACAGGTGAGCTTGCAAGCGCGGCTAGAGAATAATATTCACAAAGACATCTTAGAGAGAATCAAAGCACTCGAGCACGAAAACGCTCAACTCAGACGCACAATGACAGAACTGGCTAACGAGAATAGATTGCTTAAAACGCAAATTAGCTCACCAACTGCACAGACACAGGACATGAACATGGACACTTCACCCAGTCCGAATCCCTCCAGCGTAGCGGAATCAGAAACGACTAGTCAAAGCCCACCCGCGAGCACACCAGCCACCAAGAAACGCAAGGCCAAGACCACGGAATGCGACACGCCTGCCAAGGACATAGACGGTAAATTGGACAAGATCCTTAGTACCCTAGGTCAACTACAATTCGATGTCGAGTCACTAAAGAAGGGGCACGACAGACTAGTAGAAGCGGTCGATGGCCTAACGAGCAGGGTAGAAGTGATGGAGAAGGGCTTCGGTGCCAGGATCGAGGGCCTCGAAAAGACCGTCTTTACTCACTCCATGGCACCGGTCAACTCCCCTGCCTCCCCCATGGTCAGAAGGAACACTGCAACAAGCGATATCGTCACACCCAAAATGGCGGTAAAGTCCGCAACCACAGTAGAAAGTAAAAATGGAGAAGGCAAATAAGCGAGAACCAGCCGAAAGGCACCAAGCGCAAACGAACAATCAAGGCAAGCTTCTAAGCTGGCAATGGAATTGTCGCGGGTTCCGCAACAAGAAATCGGTCTTGCAACAGCACATCAGACACACTACAGACAAGCCGGACATCATACTCCTTCAAGAGACCAACACCGACACACCAACACTTCCGGGATATGAAACAATTGCCGTTCCACCAACAAAAGCCTGCAGCGGCGTAGCGACGTTTGTCAGTAACAGGCTCGCGTGGGCCGAAATTGACAGAAGTAATCCGGACAGCAAATGCGAGCACTTGTTCATCGAAGTCTTTCCCAAAGGCAAGAAGTCTAAGAGCATACTAGCACTGAACATGTACAGCAGCCCGAACCACAGAACGCAAAGTTTCAGAAGACTGTTGAAGAAGGCCAGGGACAAAGCCGGGGACAACCCACTGATTATTGCCGGAGATTTCAACGCCCCAAACGTAGAATGGGGCTACGGCGTCACCAGCGCCAAAGGCAGAAATCTTGCCGCCGATGCGGAAAAGATGGGCCTCAACCTTATCACGTCCGCGCTCTACCCTACCAGGATGGGCAACTCGGTCTCGAGGGACACCACCCCAGACCTCACATTCGTTCTCAACACCGAGGGGGCCACCTGGCATAATACCGGCGACGACCTCGGCAGCGACCATTACATTGTGGAAACGTCAATAGCAATTGCCTTGAAACCACTACGAAAGTGGAGATACACGGATTGGGATGCGTTTAGACAGATAAGAAAGGAACGTACCGACAAGCCCGCTACACTAGAACAGTGGACGCAAGAACTAAAGGAGGACGCCCGCAATGCAACCAAGGAAATAGAAACCGATGTCCAGACAATCGGGATGGACGCTAAGCTCGCTCACATGCTGGAAGCGAAAAGATCCATACTGCAGAGATGGCGTACCCAGAGACTCAATAGAAGACTTAGGAAAAAGATTGCATTACTGAACAAGGACATTGAGCACCACTGTGTAGTACTCTCCAACCAACAATGGGACGAAGTATGTGCAAGGGCCGATGGCAGCGTGACATATGGAAAAACTTGGAACCTACTCAAACACCTTCTTAACAAAGGTCAAACCAGGAGCTCCCAGACCAAGGCGGCTGACAAGATAGCGAAACGTGAACTAAAAAACTGCAACGAGGAGGAATTTATGGCAAGACTTGCCGAAAGATACATGCCACTCTCGAGCTGCCACGAAAACGAGGCCGAGGCATCCGGTTCCCCGTACACGGGAGCTGACAACCCCGACCTCGATGAACCCTTCACCCTGGAAGAAATGAGGACCGTCCTTCAAAACTTGAATGGCACATCGGCCCCAGGTCCGGACGGTGTTAGTAACAAGGCCCTTCGTAACTTGGACGAAGACTCCGTTCGGTTCCTAGCGGATCAAATCAATCAGGTCTGGGCTTCCGGCAGGGTCCCACCGGAATGGAAGAACGCCACCACGGTTCACATTCCAAAGCCCAACAAGCCCTCGGGCGTCGAGAACCTCAGACCCATATCACTCGCGTCGTGCGTGGGTAAGGCGGCGGAACACGCCATTCAGAACAGAATCTCCAGATTCCTCGAAACCAAGGGACTATTACCACACACCCTCATCGTATTTATACCCGGTCTATCAACTCAAGACACCATGATTTTAATCAAGCACCAAATCATTGATGAACCCATTAGAAACGCCAAGGCCATTCTTGGGTTGGATCTAGAGAAAGCGTTCGACAACCTCTCTCACCAATACATTGTGGACACCATTTCTAAACTCCACCTCGGAGCTAGGTTCCACTCGTACGTCAAGTCATTCTTGGATAACAGGACGGCTACGCTCCGATTTGCCGACCTCTCCACGGAGACTCTCTCGCTGGGGAGCAGGGGCACTCCCCAAGGCTCGGTCATCTCCCCTATGCTTTTCAACCTTGCCATGGCGGGACTTGGTGAGAAACTAGGGCAGATCCACGGGCTCGAGCTTACCATATACGCAGATGACATCACCATGTGGGTGTCCAAAGGAACCCCGGGCATGGTGCAGGACATCTTGCAAGAAGCAGTGAACGCCATAGAAAAATTTCTAATTCCCACAGGACTCAGATGCTCGCCTACCAAGTCGGAGCTGCTCGTACGCAGACCCACGCAGAAGGGCCGCAGGCCATACTCGTCAGACTTCGATTATAATCAAGAAATTACCGTACGAACCACTTCGGGACACGCCATACCGTGCGTCGACAAAATCAGAGTCCTGGGTATGATCGTAGAGACTAAAGACGTCAATGCCTCTACGGTTCAGAAGCTCATCACCAAAACCAACAACGCTATTGGGCTCATCAGAAGAATTGCCAATAGACACAGGGACCTCAAGGAACATAATCTCATTAAACTCATACACGCGTTCGTCACCTGTCACTTCGCATACGTTGTGGCAATGCTCAATTGGACACGATATGAAAGAGACAGACTGAGTGCCCAAATCAGAAAGGTCACCAAGCAAGCCCTCGGCATTCCAACCAGCACCAGCAACGAGAAGCTGGGGCACCTGGGCATGCACAACACCCTGGAAGAAATTGCCGAAGCCCAGCAGCGCGCCCAGCTCGCTAGGCTTTCGACGACGCCTCCGGGGCGCACGATCCTAGAGAAGCTAGGCTTTGCACAAGGAGACATAGAAAAAGACTTTGCGGACCTCCCACGGGACATCCGCGCCAAAATCATGGTCCGCCCTATACCCAGAAACGTACACCCCGAAAACAACAGGGGCAGACGACAAGCGAGAGGACAATTCCTTCTTAACCAAGCCTTGGCGAACCGTGAACGCTCAGCTTTTGTGGACGCGGCGGCATACACGGGAAACAAAGCTTTCGCAGTAGCGGTTGTGGACGGCCGTGGATCCACAAGATATGCAGCCACGGTAATTGCAAGGAAGCCTGAACAGGCCGAACAGGTTGCGATCGCTGTTGCGCTCACCGACGACAATCTTTCCCATATCTACAGCACTCAATAGCCGCTATCAGAGCATTCCAAAAGGGCACGGTCTGCGCACAGGCTCTCAGGATTGTTTCAAAGAAAGAGATTAAGAACCACTTCATATACTGGTTCCCGGCACACTTAGGACCAAAGATCGGCGACGTCCCCAACCTTAACGAGGCGGCACACGAGGCTGCGCGCGCGCTTACAGACCGCGCGGCTTCACCCAACCACTCGGAGAATAAGGACACGCCCACTACATACAATGAAATCACTAAACACTACTACCTACAACGCAGACAGTATAGCACGCCACACCGCACGCTCACTCGAGCTCAAGGGGTTACACTCAGAATGCTACAAACAGACACATACCCCACTCAAAACAGATTACACCATTACATGCCTGAGCTCTACGACAAGTCTCATTGCACCAATTGCAATACATCCCTTAACGTATATCATTTACTCTGGCCGTGCTCGCAAGCTCACGTAAACTACGACCAGGACAAGCGCAAGTTTGAAGAGGCAATCCGGAGTGAAGAACTCGCTCTCCAACTCTGGGCCGTCCAGCAGGTCCACGACGCCACCAGGAAACTCAACCTCCCGGTTCCGTCGTGGGAGACGCCCACTCCATGAGAGCCCAAAGCTCTCGTGGCCTGCAGGACCTGAATAAACTTGATTTCCTTCCTTCCTTTCTTGCTCTTCATTCCGGCATGGGTGGATGTTCGCCGCAATTCGAGCGGACCGCCGTCATATGCCAGTGTAGGGATGCGAAAAGACGCGTAAATAACAAAGCAGCTCAAATGGAGGAACAGTGAGCAAGTGCGACTAAGCCGCTGGTGGCCACATCTAACAAAGAAATCACGTTGTCAGAAGAAAGTAGCATGCGCAGCGGGCCAGTGTGATTGTATATGGTTCCGTTCTTTACAGCGAAAGCTGTAGATGACTAACCTCCCACAGTCGTCTTTTTTTCTTCGGCTTACGGCAGCAGAAACTGATTGGGCGATCTCGAACCCGTACGGGTGCAGTGTGGCGGCGCAGGTGCCAAAATGCGGAACAGATTAAAACGCTCGCCGTCAACAATAGCATGACGTCAATGTCATCGCAGTGTATAAGCAGGAGAGGTATTGGCGCTATAAACAGCTGCGTTATCGATGGGGCGAACACGTATAGTTCGTACACCCGAAGAACAACATGCGTACGAGGAGCCGGACCGAACAGCAACGAGAACGTAAACGGTGCCGGCGCGAAGACGAAGAACGTTCTCGCGATGCTGAACGAAAACGACAATCACGAGCCGATCTCGAAGGTAGTGCAATGCCGGGCCGACCCGCGGCGGAGGTGCAGTTCGCCATTAAGGGGCCCACACGCACAGCTTCGCTGGTCATCCTTCTTCACAGCGTGGAAGGGCAGTGAGTTTTTTTTTTCACGAACTATTTTTTCTCACTCTGTTCTCAACTTTCGTTCTGTAGCTTGCTCGTTTATGCCAACCAAGAAAGATCCCGTCTCCGGGGACACTACAGACGATGATGAAATTATGAAACAAACATTATAAAAAAATAGAGTCGAATGTCTGATTTCATTACTCATGCTTGTCAACCTCATTTATGTCGTCAGCTCGTAAGCGCGCCAGTTCACTTTTACGACCCTGGTAATTTTGATTTTTTTCGTTTCTTGCCCTTTTATTGATCTTTTCTATTTGTCATTTCGGCCCCAGATTCATGTTACATCCATCAGTTCCAGCTTTCCAGTTCTACCATACAGTTTCCACACAGTTTCCATACAGTTTACAATTCTACCAATACAGCCACGCCAGTCCCTCAACCTGCATCACGCGACTTCCCACCATGCCGAACCTGCCCGGGCTCTGTTCATGGGGCATTGACCGGACGATTCGGATGGTATATTTTTTCTATTTTCTTATTTCTCTTTTTCTTTCTTTTCCTTTTTTTCTCTTCTTTAATTCTTTCACTTTTAATTTTTCGTTCTTATTGTTTAACTTTTCTTTCCTTTTTCTTTTTACATCTCCTTTCCACCTTTCATTTAACCAGTAAACCAACCGGATGGATGGTCGAGACGCTGCATGACCTCTCAATGCAGATTTGTACCCATTTGCCCTCATCAGTTTACGCTAACGTTTAATTTTACTTTGGTATTACGGCTACTCCTCGGCATTTGTTACCTTACACAATTGACTTTCTTAGCAAATTCCCTTTTGGGTTTTCCACCCCTTTTCATTTTCTTTTGATTGGCTTTGGACCTACGATACCATTGGTGGTGCGGGTTTCCCCACTTTTCTTTAAGCTTTTTTTTTTTGTACGTGTGCGTGTGTGCGCTGAGGGGCTCAAAAATTTGCCTGTATCGGCGTGTGAATATTAACGACACAACGCGCAAATGGCCACCCTCTTTCTGTACAGTGTTCACAAACTTAAACGCCAACAATTTCGAAACAGCTACAACGCCTTGTTTCATTTCCAGGTTCAAGTGCGTTCGCAACAGCGAGTTAATTATTAATTCAGATTGTATACTTCGGCTACTGCATCGTTGAAGACGACCACAGAGCAAGTTCACGTCGCACGTTTATAAAAACCTGCCCTTCAAATTAACAAAGCTAATATACTGACTAACTAACCAAAGAAATAACTTATTCCTAAACCATTTATCAAACTAATAACTAACTAACCTAACTTACTAACTCATCTAGCAACTAGATTAACTAACTAACCTCAATAATAAGCAACGTAACAAACTACAGTAGCAATACCAATACAATTAATTATACAATTGCACAATAATAAATAAGTAACGCAACAAATAACTAAATAACTAAGATAACTAATTAACTAATCAAACTATCAAAGCTAACCTGAAAAATTAAGTTGTCTACCTGAAATAAGAAAACTCTTCACTAATAGCCTATAGTAACTACGCAACCTCGGCATCTCCTCGACGAAACAAAGATCAAGTCATACCAGCGCGAACGCCTGTCCCGCCTCATGCACACCATTACACAACAAGGAAAAGACGCGGTTATCAAGAGCCTGGAAGCCAAGTATCTGCCGGACACGCCAACGGAAACCCACCCGCCGTACGGGGGGCTGCCCAATGCGTGTCTTGACTGAGACATTACCATATCAGAGGTGCGGGTAGCGCTGCATGAGCTCAACTCCCGCTCAGCAGCCGGCCCCGATCTCGTTACCAACAAGATGCTAAGCAACCTGGAGGATGTTTCGATAGAAGCCCTAACCCATTACTCCAAGGAATGCTGGCATTCGGGCAAGCTCCCCCGACAGTGGAAAACGGCAAGAACGATCCTGATTCCGAAACCGGGCAAACCACTCAACATCTGCAACCTGCGTCCCATCTCGCTCACATCCTGCGTGGGCAAGGTGCAGGAGCACGTGGTCGCTAACCGGTGGCAGGAATACCTAGAGAAGGAAAGCCTCTATCCTGACACGATGATCGGCTTCCGGCGCAGACTCAGCATACAAGATGCCATGTTAAAGTCAAACAAGAAATCATCGACAACAAGACACACGACACCAAAGTAATTCTGAGGCTCGATTTACAAAGTGCATTCGACAAAGTCAAACACTCAGCCATATTAGCGCAAGTATCAAGACTCAACATGGGGGTAACGAGCTACAATTATGTTCAAGACTTCTTGACCAACCGCACGGTGGAACTGCAGGCCGGAGACCTCAAGCTCCTCGAACACAAGCTCCGGAGTACGGGTACTCCGCAGAGTTCGGTCATCTCGCCGTTGCTCTCTAACCTCGTCATGATCGGGGTAGCGAGGGCAGTAGCGGGGACCGGCGTCCCGCATACGATCTACGCCGACGACATTACCCTGTGGGCGGCCGGCGGCACCGACGCCAGCATCGAGCAACAGCTGCAAGCGGCTGTTACCGCCATCGAGCAGCACCTTGACGGCACAGGCCTAATGTGCTCGCCCGCCAAATCTGAGCTGTTCGTCCTCACACCGCTTCGACCGGGACGGAAGCGCGCTCCCCTTCGGGAGTGTGACCACATCAAGATTGGGGCTGCATCGGGGCAACGCATCTCCGAAGTTCCCAAGATCAGGGTCCTGGACCTGCTGCTCAACAAGAGCGGCCGCAACGCCGAGACTATCATCAAGCTTACCACCAAGGCAATGGACGCCATCCGGCTCATACACCCAGTCTCTACTCGACGGGCGGGCATGCGTGAAGACAGTCTCGTGCGCCTTGTCCAGCCGTTCATGATCAGTCACATCGCCTACGTTGCGGCCTACGTCAACTGGCAGGTTACTGACAGGGCCAAGATCAACACGCTGATCAGACGGGCTTACAAGACGGTACTGGGCTTAATGGAGACCACGAGCACGGCTAGGCTCCTGCAGCTCGGCGTCCATAACACCATAGAAGAAATAGCCGAGTCGCAGCTCACCGCGCAAATGGAGCGCCTCTCTACCACCAAGATGGGCCGCAGTATACTGACGTTCCTGGGTTACAGCCCCCAAGCTCCCATCCGGCAACCGTGCGAGATCACAGAGGAGGCGCGGGCCCACATTTACCTGGACCCCATCCCGAAGAACATGCACCGAGAGTACAATCAAGAACGGCGGCTGGCGCGGGCCAAGGCCCTCACCGAACAACACGCCCAAGACCCGCACGCCCGGTAGGTGGACGCAGCGGAATACCAGCGGGAAGGCTTCGCGGCAGTGGTCGTTGCGGCGGCTACCGGCACCAAGACAACGGCAGCGAGCGTGCGGTGCACGAACGCCACAGACGCTGAGGAGGTTGCCATCGCTCTGGCGATCACCGAGGCCGAGTGTCGCACCGTGCTCAGCGACTCGAGGAATGCCGTGCGCAACTTTGCCAAGGGGCGAATATGCGCGCCGGCGGCCGCCATCATCGGCAAGCTCCAACTTCAAGACCGCGGCAGCACCGTCCGTATCAAGTGGTTCCCGGCGCACGCCGGCGAGTGTGCATCCTCACCGAACCACAACGAGACGGCCCATTCGGCGGCGCGAGCGCTTACCTTCCGCGCCCCCGAGAGTGACCGTTCCGTGTGGTGGTTCGAAACCAAAGACAGATTGACCAGTTATGCCGAAGTAACCAAGTGTTACCGGTTAGCTCGACGGACAATGCCGCCTCCCCACCCGGCACTCAGTTCGGAGGAGGCCGTAATCCTAAGATAAATACAGACCGCGTCACTCTTCGCTCCCGCAATGCTGCACGTGCTTCACCGAGAGCGCTATCCGAGTGGGCCTTGCGGTTTTTGTGCAGTGGGTCCGGCGGACCAATGGCACATCATGTGGGACTGCATGCCAGGTTCCCGACGGCAGCTACCTCCAGGACTTACCCGCCCAAACTTCAAGGTGCTCTGCAGTCTCCAGACAAAAACACACAACTATGGGCCATCTAGCAGGCCCGGGGTGCGCTCGAAAAGCACAAGCCTCATGACCCACTACAAACGGGCCCAACTGGGCTAGTGCGGAGAAGGGTATAACCCCGGGTCGACGCTTGGCCAGCGTCACGACGGGTTAATGCGGGCTATGAATCTGTCGTTGCGCAACATGTATATTCGCCTCGTTTGATGCATCATATATAGTTAATTTTTCTTAGATACGTAGATTTATTGCTTATACGTATAATTATATCTTGTTGCGACGTTTTGTGTATATGTGCAGTGAACTTTGTTGGGCGAAGAAGAAGAAGAGCACGGAGCAGATACGTCTCTCACATCGGCTCCGTCTTTTTCGATGTTCCGCTGGCCAATTTTTCGAGGTACGACGATTTCAAGCACATCATCAGATTCGTGAAGTTGCCCAGACTCGACTGATACGAAGTTTCGAGGTGGGAACCAATTTTTGACAATTTTATTGGACTTTCTCTGTTCACCCCACTACGTGCGGAGCTAACCCTAGCGAGGAGCAGGGCCCATTAGGCCTTGCCGGCCTACGCGCCAGGAGAACATGGCAGACTCCCGTATGGAAGACGAAGAGGACAACAACGAGGAAGATTTCGGTTGGCAAGTGGCTACCGGACGACGATCCCGTGCTGGAAAGAAGAGCAGCAACGCGGCGAACGCGACGCCAAGTACCTCGCAAGCGTCCGGCGGCAGCAAGGGACCCGCCACCAACACCGGCTCGATCAAGTACCGTATAGTAAAGGCCTCAAGGATGCCCCAACTGCCCGAGGAGCATCGGAAAATTATAATCAGGCCACGAGGAGGACTAAATTTGAGCAAAGTAAGTACCACCGCTATTGGAACTGCAGTGATCGAGGCTTCAGGCCTAACGGCAGAGCAAGCAAGTGAAGACATGGTGTGCCCCAACTTCACGCAAAATATCGTGGTGGTGAGCACGCCTGACCCAGACCATGCGGCAAGGTACATGAGAATGAAGTCCTTCAAAATCGTGGACACGGAGTACGAGGTCAATGCGTACGAGACGGCCCCGCACGCCACGTGCAAAGGGGTGATTAGACAAGTCGACATCAGGGACTCCCAGTCTACTATCACAAGGAATATCGTGCATGAGCGCAACCCGCTCGCTTTGGCCGCCAAGCGCATAAAGACGTCAGGCTCAGTCATCGTCCTCTTCGATGGACTGAAAGTGCCAAACTTTGTGCGCTACGGGCCGACCTTGTTAAGATGTTATCTCTACAGGAAACAATTTGATGTGTGCTTCACTTGTGGTAGGGTAGGACACCGCTCGGACGTGTGCCCCATGCCGGACTCTGTTCAGTGTAGAGGGTGTGGAGCCCCCAACCCACGAGCGGACCACGTTTGCACGCCCAAGTGCAAGTTCTGTGGAGGAGACCATCCCACCGGAGACAAGGTGTGCAAGCAGAGATTTCAAACACCCTATGTGGTACGAGCTCGCCGAAGGGAACGCGCCCGGTCACGATCGGCCACGAGGGAGAGAAGCCGCTCCAAGTCGGGAGGATCGCAGGTGCAAAGGGAACGCGCCCGGTCACGATCGGCCGCGAGGGAGAGAAGCCGCTCCAAGTCGGGAGGAGCCCAGGCGCTCTTAGAAGATGGAACACCCGGTACCAAGCCGACAGTTGGGACCGCCTGGGCGGATAAAATCAAAGGTACGGTGAGAATCGTTGGTGGCGCCACTACGCCGGCGGTGACTGAAAGCAATGATGCCAGAATAGAACAGTTGATTAGGGAGGTAAACTCTTTGCGTAAAGCTAATGCAGAGCTGACCAAACAGGTAGCAGAACTGAAAAAGAAGGCACAGCCGAGCCCTGCCAGCGTAGCAGTAGCCAGACCAGTAGGTCAAAGCAACGAACCAGGCGAGGGAGATAACTCCCCCGCCCCGAAAAAAAGAGCAGTAAGCCCCGAAACTGACTCGGTTTTCGAAGTCCTTAGCGAGCTGAAAGAGGTAATCAAAGAAATTAGAGAAACGACGGAAAGGACTAACTTTAAAGTGTATAAACTATGGAAATGGAGGTTAACGGCCGAACAGCGATTCAAGAAACTCGAATCGAAATGCGACGACGACGAATTCTTGCCGTCAGAATCAGAAAGCGTAAAATCGCTCTCCGGAACGTCAGGGGGCGCTCCAAAGAGATCGATCGCGGGTAACAGCAAAATTAACCCATTCAATAATCATGGATAGCGCCCACAGTTTTAGTGTGTGGCAGTGGAATTGTCGCGGATTCCACAACAAAAAGGCATCGCTGCGCCAATTAATTAGGTCGATGGGGGTCAAACCAAAAGTACTTATGCTGCAGGAAACTTTAGCGGACGAAGTAAAGCTAACCGGGTACAAATCGGTATGTAGAGAAAAAGATTCTGGAAGGGGATTGGCCACCCTCGTTGACAAAAAGCTACCCTTTATCGAACACGATATCCATCTCGGACTGAGTAAAATCGAGTTTATCCTAGTAGAAGTCGTACTCAAAAGGCACAAGGGCAGGGCGCAGAGTATCTTCTGCCTGAACATTTATAGCAGTCCCACCTACAAGAAACAAAGCTTTAGGGCACTTTTCAACAAGGCACTCGCAGTCGCAAAGAGCTCTCCGCTCATCATCGGAGGGGACTTTAATGCCCCCTACCAAGCGTGGGGATACGCTTGGAATACAAAGAAAGGTGAGGGGTTATGGAACCTTGCCACGGACCTGGGACTGTGCCTGATCACAGATCCGACTTTCCCCACCCGCTGTGGCACGTCCACGTGCAGGGACTCTACGCCCGACCTAACTTTTGTCAACAACTCGAAACAAGCTAGTTGGGAAAACTAGGGGCACCGATCTAGGCAGCGACCACTATATCATACACATAGGTATAGGTATGCCGAAACAAGAGACTAGAACCTTTCGGTGCACGGACTGGGACCTTTTTAGGAAAGTTAGAGCGAAGAGACTAGAATCGGAACCGATAGAAGCGGGCAGACAGTCCTTCCAGACCTGGATCAACCAGCTCGAAGAGGACCTCAGGGAGGCCACTAAAGAAATTAAGACAGAAGAAAACATAGAGAGCATGGACAGTAGGCTCGCGCATCTGATCGAGGCCAAACAATCCATTCTGCAAAGATGGAAAACGCGAAGACTGAACCGAAAGCTCAGGAAAAAGATAGCGTTGCTAAACAGACAGATCGAGGAGCATTCGAGAACGCTCGTGAAACAGCAGTGGGACGAAGTTTGCCACTTGGCAGACGGCAGAATCAAACATGGAGGCAGTTGGAACATCCTCAAACATCTATTGAACGAGAGCGACACTAAGTCAAACAAGAGAACAGCAATTACAAAACTGGTACATCAAGTCAGCCAGTGCATGACTCAGGAGGTAGTCATGAGACAGCTCGCGGACAAATATCTCCCGCTCGAACAACCGGGCGATAGCGACGAACGCGTGGAGTACATGGGAGGACCGTGCGAGGAAATGGACCGCGATTTCACCGAGGGTGAGGTACGGGCCGCCCTCCATGGTCTATCTAGTAGATCGGCAGCCGGACCCGACGGTATTACCAATAAAGTCTTAATGAATCTAGACGATGAGTCGATCACTTTCCTGACGGATCATTTCACCGAGCTGTGGAGAAAGGGAGACTATCCGGAGGAATGGAAGATAGCTAACACCATCCTCATACCGAAACCGGGCAAACCACTCCATCTGGATAACCTACGTCCAATATCGCTTACATCGTGCATAGGTAAAGCTATGGAACACATTATTCTTAACAGACTCACTAGATACGTCGAGCAAAATGACATACTCCCGTATAACATGATCGGTTTCCGCCCCGGACTATCGACTCAGGACGCCATGCTCCTGATGAAACACCAGCTCATACACGTTAGCCCGGGGCACGCGAGAGCGATTCTGGGACTAGACGTCGAAAAAGCTTTCGATCGCATAGAGCACAAGGCCATCCTCGAGGTCCTGTCCGAGCTGGGGTTGGGCGAGAGGCTATACAGTGTAGTCAAAGCGTTTCTTGGCGGTAGGCAAGCGAGCCTCACGCTAGGTGAACTAAAATCAAAGGTGATGAACCTGGGAAACAGGGGCACCCCGCAAGGGGCCGTACTTTCGCCCATGCTATTTAATCTAGCAATGACCAGAGTCGCGAGGAAACTGGAGAGCATAGAAGGTATACACTTTGCAATATACGCCGATGATATAACCATATGGAGCGCCAACGGTAACGTAGGCCAAACGGAGACCAGACTGCAAGAGAGCATACACGCCGTGGAAAGCACGCTAGGCGAGATGGGACTCAACTGTTCGGCGGCAAAGTCGGAGCTTTTGGTCCTAAAACATCGACGCAGGGGTCGAAGACCCAGGGGCTACGTCCCCGGGGAGGAACCCAAGATTATGTTACGCTGTCACGACGGATCCGCGATCAGGCAGGTGGAAAATATTAAAGTTTTAGGCTTCCACATAGCAGCGGGAGGTACAAACCTGAATGCCATTCAGCACATTTCCAACAAGACGGACCAAGTCATCAGATTACTAAGGAGAACCAGCAACAGACACAGAGGCCTGGGTGAGGACAGCGCTCTAAGGCTAGTGCACGCCTTCGCTCTCTGTCACTTCACCTACGTGGCAGGTCTCTTTAAATGGTCGCAGGCCGAGCTGAACAAGCTAAACACTCTGATCAGAAAGTTAGTGAAGGCTACCCTAGGTATACCCATCAGCACCTCGAACGTGAAGCTCATGAACCTAGGCGTGCACAATACGATAGAAGAGATGGCGGAAGCGCAACAGATGGCGCAGCAGGAAAGACTGACGAAAACGCGAGCGGGCAGGCTTATACTCAAAGCGATAGGGACAGACCCAAATAGATCAGTGAACCCGAAGGAATCCGAGGTAGAATTGAGCGCGAAACTTAGAGACGCGATCAGAACCACCCCCCTCCCGAGAAATATGCACCCGGAACACAATGTTAGCAGGAGAAAAGCGAGAGCGAAAGCTTTGTTGAAAGAAATTGAACAGCTAGGACAACAGGCGGCCCTTGTAGACGCTGCCTGGGTCAAAGGCAAAGAGGCCTACACCGCCGTGGTTGTCGACAGCCGGGGCGAGGTACGGGACGCCATCACCATCTTCACTAAGGATTCCACGGTGGCGGAGCAAGCCGCGATTGCTCTAGCCATCAGGAACCGTAAATGGTCTTTCATCTATAGCGATTCCAAAGCAGCAATTAAGAGCTTTGACAAAGGCTATGTAGCTGGGACTGCGGCTAAAATTATCGACAAGGTCGAAACTATCAAAACTGAAATCCGATGGTTTCCTGCACATATGGGACAAGTGGACGAGACTCGGCCCAACCTCAACGAGGTGACGAACGACCTGGCACGAGGACTTGCTTGCCGTGCCGGTCAGAACCGAACCGACGCCCACTACCATTCCGGGGAACATAAAGATCACTTACTAACTTACAACGGCATAACTAAATATTACTACTTGGGGCGTAGGCAATTCCCTCTGCCACACGTAAAATTGAACAGGGCTCAGGCAGTGACGCTACGTTTACTGCAAACCGGGACGTACCCCACTCCGTATTTCATAAATAAAATTCACCCAGAAAGAGAAATTAGGACAGAATGTAACGTGTGCGATGGCATCATTGACATCAGACACATGCTGGCGGGCTGTCCCGCGACTCTCGCCGACCCCGAAGAAAAATGGCTTTACTGGCACAAGTTCATAACAAGCTCTTCATATCAAGATCAGCTACGGGCTGTCCAGAGGGTCCACGATGACGCCATAAGGCTCGGCCTGGTGGTGCCGACGTGGACGCTGCCCGCCTCGGTCTGAAAAGACCGGGCTTCAGGACGCTAATAAAGTTTTGTGAATGAATGAATGAGTGAACTTTGTTTCCAGTGACACATTTTTGCCCTTTATCTAGCTGTATCTTCACATTTGTATATTCCATTGTATCTTAGCACTGTTGAAACCTCACCGATGGCACCGGCTGTTGAGATCCCACCGATGGCACCGGCAGTTGGAACCTCAGTGCTGACGCCCGTTATTGCAACTGGGTCGCAAGCCCCAAGGGTAGCGTTGGCCTGGCGGCCTGGGGCACAACTGGAAGCATCCGAAGGTCCTGGCAAAGCATGAGTCGACTGCTAACAGAACAACTTGCTTATTCTAGCATCGCAAAAGAGCGGCCGGTCAGGTCGACCGAAGTGGCGAGACGGGAGGGCACGTTACTCAACAGAAGAAATCGGAGCCTCTCTCTTGGCGTCCGGGAGCAGCTGCTTTTATACTCTTGGCGTCGCGGGCAAGAAGGAAGGTCACGGGATGGCACCACGTGACAGCGAGGCACGGACGGACTGAGAGACATGTAGAGACAAGGAGGTGACGCATCAGCCGGGCCGGCGCCGGGCAGACCTCCTCGCTTCACACTGGGGGAGCTCCTCTCCCCGGCTGCCGCGCTTTGACAAGCGTGGGCACACACACACACACGCACACACAAAGACACGTGGCACTGAACATGCAGGGACGCGCACGGCGGGGATGCGTCGCGGCCGCTCCGAACGGGCCAAAATGTCCGCCGCTTTGAACGAAGCCCCGGCGTCCGTTGCATCCGCGCCGGCTACCCCGCGCGTCGTAGGTGAAACGTAACAGCACTAGAACCAGCAAGCACTAGCAAGCACTAGAACCAGTGCTTGCTGCTGTATAACAGCTAGCAAACGCCATGGCATCATCAACTTCAAGGTTGTCACTACAGGAAAGGATAAGCAGTTCCGTAATATTCCAGTGGAACGCACGAGGTCTACGGGGTCGCCTGGGAGATTTTAAACAGAGAGTGCTCAAGCATCGGTTTCCAATTATCGTAATATGCGAGCCGAATATGACATCGCCATTTAGACTCTCTGGATACGAACAATTCGCGTCTGGGACAAGTGGAAATACTAGCAAAGTTTTACTATGTGTGCAATGTGACCTGACGTATTCGCTAAACCAAGTTCCGGTGCATAACAGCAACGAGTACGTCTCTATAACACTGAAGCTAAAGCGCCGGATAATCTCGATCATTGGTGGCTATATTTCCCCCAGGGGAAGATTTGACTCTGTACACCTAAAACTTGTTCTTGACTCTTGCCAAGGACCTCATATTATTGTAGGCGATTTCAACGCGCACCACCATCTTTGGGGTAGTAGGATCACAAATATTCGAGGAAGACAACTTCTTATCTTCACAAGCAGCAATGATCTCACCATCCTGAACGACGGCTCACCAACATATCTACGTGGAACAACGTACAGCAGCTGTCTCGATTTAGCTATCGCTTCACGATGCCTTTCGTCTTCTGCTGCCTGGTGCACAGATGCTGAAACGTATGGCAGTGATCACCTACCTACTTATGTACAACTGAGGTGGTTTACAAGATTTCCAAGTTCTCATACGCGACGCACTGACTGGGATGCCTTTCAGAACAAGCTAGAAGAATCCTGCAACTCTATAATTTCACCGAAAGAGATTGAAGAGCGAATTACAGCAGCAATGCACGCAACAACATGCATCATCCAAGCATCAAATTCAAGAACATCCGTCGACGTTATATATGAAGAGCTGCGGGCTGTTCGTCGTCGCGCCGAGAGGAAATACAGGCGAACTAAATTGATATCCGACTTGAGGACGTCACGCCGTGTGCAAAAGAAAATTCAAAGATACTTAGCCAAGCTCGACAGACAACGTTGGAGGTCCTTTTGCACCAGCCTGGACCCAAGAAAACCGTTGTCCACAATATGGTATGTTGTACGAGCACTACCATCTTCTCCACAACAGCTACGTCCCTTCCGAGCTTTGGCTATCATCCAGACGCGCAGTGAGAAGGAAATCGCGGAAGATTTCTGCATACACCTCTCTGGATCTACAACATCGGTAGCTTCAGTGCTCAGGTGTGCTCCTCCAACAATGGACGATCGTCTCGACCTCCCATTCACGCTGTAAGAGCTACGTGCAGCGATTTCCTCTTCAAGACACTCAAGTGCGCCTGGTCCTGATGGTATTACCTATTCTACCTTGCGCCATCTAGGCCCTCGAGCGACTGAAGAGCTCCTGGCTTTATATAATCTCTCTTGGTCCTCGGGAACTGTGCCTGCACATTGGAAGACAAGCAGAATTGTGGCATTATTGAAACCAGGCAAGACACCCCATGCTATGCTTTCCTACAGACCTGTGGCGCTTGCCAGTTGCATAGGTAAAACCATGGAACGCATGGTTTTGACGCGCCTGGAGTGGTTTTTGGAGAAACGTAATATATATCCAGACGCAATGACAGGCTTCCGAAAGGGTAGGTCGTCAATCGACAGCGTCGTTGACCTAGTAACAACTGTTCAACATCAGAAACGTCGCCGTCGATTAACGGCTGCTGTCTTTCTAGATATCAAGGGTGCTTTTGACAACGTTCTACATGATGCAATTTTAAATGCCCTAGAAGAATGTGGCGTCGGGGGACGTATGCATCAGTGGATAGCCAGCTATCTTCAAGGGAGAACAATATTCATGACAACTCCAGACGGTGAAACAATGAACCACCCCGTCTATCGTGGAGTGCCTCAAGGAGGTATATTGAGCCCAACTTTATTTAATATCGTTCTCATTGGACTGGTCAAAGAACACGCACGCACAGTCTCGGTCTCTGTGTACGCAGACTACATCTGTATATGGACCACGAGCTTAACGCGCTTGCAAGTGCAAACGAAGCTGCAGCGCGCGGTGTCAATAACGTCGACATACCTAAACAGTCGCGGACTGCAGCTCTCACCGGAAAAAAGTGTAACCATGGCATTTACACGGAAGTCAATGGCCTGCTACCCCGTCATAATTAATGGGAAGATTACACCTTCAGTAACCCACTTCAAGTTTCTCGGAGTCACCATCGACCGTGACTTATCTTGGTCGAAGCACCTCTCTGGATTAAGAAGAAAGCTGGACAGCTTTACTCAGATCATTCGACATATGTCTGAAAATTCATGGGGGCCATCCAAGTCATCTCTTCTGCAGCTCTACCAGACACTTTTTGTTGGCTACTTCCGCTACAGTGCGCCTGTACTTTCTCGGCTTAGTACCACTGCTATACGCACGCTTGAAAATGTTCAGGCTCGCGCACTGCGAATTGGCCTAGGTCTACCACGATGTGCGTCTACTTGGGGCACTATTGCAGAGGCACGTGCGTGCCCAGCTCGAGTTTATCTGCAACATGAGCCATTGCGTGTGCATCTAAGGCTACTGACTAGACACAGGAATCATGCACTCGCGAACATCACAAGGGTACGGCCAGTGTCCGCTTACTCAGAAGCCGTGTTGTCGCAGCAAGACTTATTGCCGTCGGACTTCGAACCGTATGACATACCCAAAGTTCCACCCTGGACGATGGCAAAGCCAACGGTGAGACTCTCAATCCCTGGAATAACGAAGAAGTCGAAAATGCCGCTTGCTGGTCTCAAGCACTTCGCGCTATCATACATTACTTACATGTATGGACATTATGAACATGTTTTTACAGACGGTTCCGTGACACAGACCTCTTCCGCGGCTGCCTACACGGTGCCAGGAATGGGGATCGCACAACGGTTCAAGACAGGACACAGGACGTCGTCTACAGCAGCTGAGTTGACCGGAACTCGAGAAGCAGTTCGCTGCATACTGCAACAGAGTCTCGAGAAGTGGACAGTGTTCTGTGATTCAAAACCAGCACTGCAACTCATCAGCAATTATATGAATGACAGAACCGCATATAGTCCTCTCGTTTATGGCATCATGTCTCTGCTTGCCGAGGCGTCTCATTCCGGGCACACTATCGTGCTGCAGTGGATTCCTGGCCATTGTGGAATAGCTGGAAATGAACAGGCTGACGCGGAAGCAAAAAAAGGCGCACACTGACGGAACCATTGTAAAAATTCATTTTTCCCGGTATGACATTAACACCTTGCTCCATAACACCATTAAAACTTCTAAGGCACGACATTGGGACAACCCCGAACATCGACAAGAGAGCTTATATAGACTTGACGCTGGATTACAATTCCGGCTTCCACTTCGATTGCGGAGAAGCCAGGGAACACTCATTCATCGATTACGGCTGGGTGTGGCATACACCCACCGATACCTTCACAAGATTGGACAAGCACGGGACCCTGAATGTAGCGTCTGTCACACTCTCGAGACAATAGCTCACGTACTTTGCGTGTGCCCTCAATATGCGACCGAACGAAGAAAACTCAAATCTACTGTTGACAGCTTGGACTCCCGCCCCTTTTCAGAAGAAAAGCTTTTGGGCGCGTGGAGGAGTGTTGACTGTGCCCAACGTGCCATAAAAGCACTTTTGAACTTTTTAAGCGAGACTGGTTTAGACGATCGCCTCTAGAAGCTGTGAGACGTGCAGTTAGTGCGAAATGTGTTTGCGCAAAAACTTTTTGTGGCAAGATTACTTTTTGTAAGGACAAGATTACTCTTAGTGTAGTGCGTCTCCTGTGCGCATCCGCATATTGGACAACGTGTATATAGTATCTCATTGTACCATATCATAATCATCCGCCACCTACCTTTCCCTGTATTTCCCACTTCCCCATTCCCCAGTGAGGAGTAGCAGGCTAGAGACACGCTCTTCCAGGCCGACCTCTCCTCCTTTCTATTCATTAAAATCGACTCCTCCTCCTCCATTGTATCTTCGCATTTCTAATGTACGAAGGCGAGTCAAATAAAAGTGAGCCAACCCACCCTGCGCAATAATGGTTCGGTTCATTATCTGCCAGGCATGCACGTGGCACAGAGGCATCTCTTATTTACAAAAGTGACACGCAGGTGTGAGGATCAAGATTGTTTAATGATCGCATACACTGGGCTGAACATGGTTGTGTGACATAATGGACACTCCAAAAGTTGAACAGCGTGCTGTCGTGAGGTTTTTGACAGATGAAAATATTTCCCAAAAAGAAATTAGTCGCCATATGGCTGCCGTGTACGTTGAATATTGTATTTCATTGGCCACTGTGAAGCGTTGCAGCAAACGGTTCAAAGAAGGACGTGAAAGTTGCAAAGACGATTCAAGAACGGGCCAAAGCCACCGTGCAACCCTCAACACAATTGCAAAGGCTGGTTAGATAAGAACGGAGGATAGGCAGCGATAAATTGGCAGGGCGTGTGAACATCAATTATGATTCGGGTCACACCATAATTCATGAACATCTAGGTTTTCGGCTCTTGTGTGCGCAATGAATGCCCAAGATTTTGAACCGCCGCCAGAAGACGGAGAGGTTCGGTTCTGCCTTCACTCGTCTAATCCGGTATCAGGATGAGGGTGAGGAATTTTTGTCTGCACTTGTGACTGGAGACGAATCATGGTGCCACTACTATGAGCCTGAAACACGACGGTAAAGCTTGCAGTGAAAACATTTGAATTCACCACCCCCAAGAAAAGCAAAGGCCGTCATTTCTGCTGGAAAGATGTTCACTTTTTTTTTCCATCGTCAGGGGCCATTATTGATCGAATTTGCTAAACCTGGAGAGACTATCAATTGTTTCCAATACTGTGAAACATCGGATCGGCTGCGTGTCGCAATCAAGTACAAACGACGTGGAAAATTGAGGCATGGAGTCATCTTGCTCCACGACAATGCCCGTCCCCGCGTCGCTGATGTGGTTAATACAAAACTGGCAAAGTTCAAGTGGGAAACGCTTCAACATCCGCCATACAGCCCAAACGTGTCACCTTGCGACTTCCACATTTTGAAGAATTTGAATAAATAGCTAAAGGGAACTAGATTCGTGTCGGACGATGACGTAAAGAGTCAGCTACACACTTTTTGAAGAAGCAACCCAATGAGTTCTATGAGACGGGAATCAGGCGACTCGTTAGTCGGTGGGACAAATGTCTAAATGCTCATGGAGACTATCTTTAAATAAAGTGTTCCATTTGCCATATATTCGCATTGGCTCAGTTTCATTTCATTAACCCTGGTATATTTTGCAGAACTCCTGCTTTTTACATATGCTCTCTGTTGCGATTGTAATTTTGGAGCAATTACAATGCACGACCGGTGACAGCTGCTCCTGCGCAATACATTCTAACAAAGGACAGCGTTATTGAGATTTTTCCCTGGTCGTTGCATATGTACAAAAATGTAAACAAGGTTCTTGAATGACAGAGAGAGAGAGAGAGAGAGAGTGAGCTGCAAATGAGAGAAAGGCAGGGAGGCTAACAAAGTTTTATTAAAATATTTGTCATCAACTTGTTCATTTCATGGCCTTTGCATTTTTCATAGCAGCGGCATGCACTGCTTTGCTGGTTTTTAAGTGATACACTTCTAAAGCTCGTGTGATATTTGCTTTACTTGTTAAATATACAGAAAGCATAGAAGCATTGATATTAGTTATTTCGGGCACAATTTTTGAGACATACGAGTACATCTTTTATGAAAAAGTACATATTTTATTTGTCTTGACAGTGCGTAGCGTTCAAGAATTCGTGTGCAGTATCTTTGGCAATGGCAACGCAGTTATAATTAATGTTTAATGTATTTGATCCCTCGACAATTTCTACAAGGAGGTGGCCGAGCTGCAAAGTGAGCCCCCCCCCCCCCCGAAGTTTCTGGCTACGCCACTGCCTGGTATGGTATAAGCCGGTCCAAGAGACAGTGCAATGGTGAACTGCAGTGATCCCGGAGATGACGTAATGAAAACTGGACCGATCACACGTCATCTGCGGTCGTGTGAAGGAGTTTTACGCGTCTCGCGATCTCCCGAGCCGGAATGTTGAATCGCTAAGCTGCGAAACGCGTTACAGAAGATTGACAGTTTTTCAGCGCCTTTTTTACAGCTTAACGAAAGTTTTTTCAGGTAGATTAGAAAATGTGTTTTAGATCCGCACAATGTCTTTCCTGCTACAAGCAAGGGGCCACCGGAAAATATGTCAGGACGCTTGAGCTTCGCCTATAAGTTTGGAACGCGATAGCATTCAAAGACCCCTAACTATAGTCGGATACAACTTTAGAAAAAAGGGGGCGTTTACTCCTCCGAGGCGGGTGCACACGAGCATCCACCAATGGGCGCGCACTCTGGACCGACGTCATGCGCCGGACGGCCGGTGACTTCGCCGCTTCGGTCACCTGGGCGGGGCCTCCCCCTTTTTCTAAAGTTGTATCCGACTATAGTTTTCATGCTTTCCGGCAACTGCAGCTTACGTAGCCGTAACATTTACCTGCAAACGCTGGCGGCGAACGCTATGCACGAAGGCAAGCTTTGTGCGTGAGTCAATCTCCTGTTATTGTTTCGCGCTTTTAATATTTCAGTCTGGGAAGAGCTAACATAAAAGATATGTGCTGTCGGTGTTGTTTTTTTTTTTTCTCAATTAGATGTGGGCAGCCGGTCTCAAAATTCGGAGGAATAACATTGTAATGAATGAAAGACAAGGTGTGAGCAACTTAGGTGGTAGAACAGTTCTAGGGTAGGCATGCTTTAGAACAATTCTTCTTGCCCAAGCGACGTCCGACGTCGGACGCGGCACGATGCTTCGTTTTTTGTATATGCTATCGTTCTGGGGGAATTGTGCAGTGATTGTGACTCGGTGTTCGTGCCGTATCTTCTTGAAATAAACTTTTCCTGACACGCGGGACGCCGACGCCGTATTTTCTTCGACACGGGGCCCTTAACGCTCTCGCATTAAAGCCTGCTTATTCTAGCAGCTGGATGTGGCGGCAGCCCCAAATTATACAAGGCGCCGAATGATGTTTTGTCGGAATCGGCAATGGCACATCACCGTTTCCTGGACTGCACGTGCCCACAGCTTCCACCACGTGATTGCGGCAGGGCTACAGTTGTGTCCGATTCGTTATTGAACAGCCGGCACATCACCGCACATGCGGAGCAGTGGATTCTCATCGCAGTGGTAGCAGCAGAAGCGGCAAGACGGTGGCGGACCAGCACCGCCAGCGCGAGTGCCGTCGAGAATAAAGCTTGTTCTCAGTGCATCTCATCTCAAAGCTAATTGAATAAATATTGTTTCCTAGTGGCGAGAGCTTTTGTTATTGCAGCTTACGGCTCGCGAAGTACTGATTCCGGCACTCCGAACAGGAACAAGGGCAGTTCAACCTGCGCAGTGCAAACACGGTGCACAGTCGCACTTTCGCAAACACAACCTATGAGGAAAAATTATGACACAAGGCAGTACTCTATGGTACGAGGCAGTAGTCCTTACAAATGAACCTCTCGTTTGACTTAAGTTCAAGTTCAGGTTCGTTTTATTTACCACATACATGGAGTTTCACATAAGTGGTTGGAACGAGGGAAAAAAAGCTGCATTAAAAACAGCTTGACTGGCCCCACGTCCCCGGTTCACTAAGGCCAGCATGGCAATAAAAGAAAAATACATTTCGACATGGTTGTCAAATGAGAAAAAACATAATATGCACAGAAGACATATTTTACAAAAAGTGAAATTTAACTGAAACATATTTAACACAGCATGCTTAAAACAGAAGTGTTAGAGAGTGTGCGAACGTTTTCATAAGAAATCTTGAATTTATTTAATGTCTTCGGCAAGCAATAACTTAATGTTTGAAAGCCATAATTTGTGCGCGGCCGTGGTATATAGCATTTTTCCGAGTGTCTGTTTAGGCGCGAAGAAGGATTTAGTTGCAAGTTAGCTACACCGTGTATATAACCGCGATTTCTCACGGTATCAGATCTAAGGGATACTAATAAAGTGTATTCATATAGCACGTTTAATTTAATTACATTATATTTAACAAATAGTTCTGAAGTATGTGCATTAAATGGTAGGTTTGCAACAGTACGTAGAGCCTTTTTTGTAGGATAACAAGATTATTTATGGATTGCTGTGTTCCGATACCCCAAATTAGAAACGGAAATAGAGAAGCACAGTCTTCAAGGCAGCCCTGAGTTAGAGGAAGTAGTCCTTTACACACTTCTTAGGGAAGTGAAAAACATCAATCTTGTTTCCTTTAATGTTATTAAAGCGCAGCGGATTGGTGTATGTTAGTGATTGCAATTCATAATTGTTGTTATAAGTGCATGCTGTGTGCCTGGGAAACATCAATTTGCAAGAAACAATATTGACTTACAAACTCGCAGACCACTAAAAATTGCTGTTTTCGTTGACAAGACGAAAATACGAAGTGTGACGGTATTCATATAAAGGAATAATCGTGATCACTCGGAAACAATTAGGTGCGTCTTTTGTTTGAGAATAACAACCACTGTTTATAACCCGTAGTCTTTTGTAAGAGAAATAACTTATATAAGTTCCTGTTACTAGTTTAATTTCCGCACAAGGTATGCGTGATTCATGTGTGGCAGAAACAGGGAATCAGTAAAATAAAATTTGGTAGAGGCACTTTAGACTGCTTACGTGTGAGGTGCGAACGCATTTTAGTTGCTTTCTTGAAACGTTTTCGCTTAGGTATTCATCCGCATGTGGTCGTGCACGTTGTAAACATGAGCGGCGTCCCTTTGGAGACATGATGGTGCTGGTACACCTCGTTTTATGCACTCATGATTTGGCTTCGAGAGGTTGTTGTTGTTGTCCAAGAAACGGATACGCATACCAGCGCTGCCATTTCGTATTGAAGCATCGCTAGCTCGCGATAGAAGACGATGACGACGGTGACCCGTATTCCAACAAAATTGTTGCGTGAGCTTTTGCATGTAGGCACTATGCGATGCCGGGTTGTATAAGACACTGAGAAATTCGACGTCAATGGCAAACATTTGACAGTATTTATCCAACCGCCTACGTCTTGGTATTGTCATGGTCGTTTCGTTAACTTGGTATGTACCAAAATTAGCATAGTATGACAGCAGCATGTGACGAACGTAAATGATCGGTCGTGACATGAATATCATGACATACGTGTCATGTAGGTGATGAAACTGCCGCCTACGTCATGGGGCTCTCATAGTCGTTTCGGTAACTTGGTATACCACAACTGACAAGAGTGTATGACGAAGATAAATGATAGGTTATGACATGCGTGTCATTTAGGTCATGAAACAGCTGCCCACGTCTTGGTGCTCTCATTGTCGTTCGTGTAATTTGGTAGGCTCCCTGCACACTGCTTCGCATAAAATCGAATCTCTTAGGGCATGGGCTCTGTCAGTTTCTTTTTTTTAGTCTTTGCACCGTCGGCCATTTTTAGTTCCATGTGTTGGTCACGCCGCCGCTGGATTTTCATGAAATAGGCCATATAATACTTTCGCATTAATAATGCCCTGCGTCGAGGAAGCCTTTGTCTACTTTTTATACCTGCGACATGACAAAGTTTGTTGTGAAGTGCGTCCATAAAATATTTCGATCTTAGATTATTTGAAGAACGGCTCTGCATTAAAGTCTCTACGATGTCTGTTTTGTGCCAAGTAAATAGTTATCTTCGGATATTCAGCGGTTTTGTTTTTGCGCAAGTATAGTACTGGGTCAAGATAATGCAACCATTCTATTCCAATGCTATTCCTTTCCACGCTTCATAAGATGTCCAAGTGGCGCTCCGCGAACGTTACTATCGGGAACGAGGGGTCGTTTATGGTGGATGATTTGAAAGATAGATACCAGTGAAAGAAATCCTTATATTTTAACGGAATTGCTTCTGTTAATAATCTAACTGATCCTGGCTGAACCACGATACGTTAGAAAACTTCTTGCAAATGCACAGAAAACAACTGTATAAATGCACGTTGTTGGGATCGGCCGTTCGATCCTCCAGGCGAGCCCGGGAATTCGAGCCGGAGCTGAGCCTGCTGAGCGGCCCAAGCCCTCTTCAAGGGGCATCGATAAGCTGCCCCCTTGCGGGCCGTCTTCCTGGTGGTGGACGGGCTATTGTGACCGGCCGTTCACCCCACGACAGTCTCCGGTCATGGCTAGCGTGATTATGGGGAAGGGGCCGACGGCCTCGCCAAAATGGTTTTCAAAACGGATGGTTTATAGCCAGCACGGGAGCACCTCGGTCAGCATAGGTTTGGGCAAATAGTGCAAGGATACGGCCATTACCTGTCAGCCGCCCAAATTGGCACGTCCACTCCGGGGACGGAGTCATTGTACGATCAGAGACAGTGGACGAGCGGAGTCAGTGGACGAGTGGAGACAGTGGAGAAGCGGAGTCAATGGACAAGCGGAGTCAATGGTCAAGCGGAGTCAGTGTACAACCCCCCTTCTCCTGTTTGTGCCCACTGATATGCATGCGTTTCGGAAAAAGCTCCCTTCAGAGGGAAAGGGCAACAGACCTCCGGATTGGTGGAGCCTGATGTCATCGGTATCCTGACGTCGGATTGGGGGAAGTGACTGAACAATGACCAGGCATGGCATAAAAGGAGCGACGTACGCCTGGAGTGATCGGCTGCTACAACTCCTTCATGAACTTTTTCTGTACTACTTCGAATTTTCTTGTACATATGTAAATATAAACGTGTTTGTAAAACGTCCTGAATAACGGGTCCAGCCCCATGTTCACTTACTCCTCCACGAGCAAAGTACATTCCCACATCTTTGGACCCCCAGTGGCAACATTGGATGGCAGCGGTGTGATAGTCTGCGCAGCGCTTCGACTTCAGCATGGTGAGTGCACGACCTTTTCTCCTTGAGAGTTGCCAGGCTTAACGTGCTTCGTCGTAGCAACAAGGGTGTTAGAAGCCTTGTTGAAAGATTCCTTGCTTCTACACTTAGTTCCTTGAGCAACTTGTCTGCAAAAGAAAGGGAGCCACGGATTAGAGAAAACTGCGCAGAATGGGGACCTAAACCCGATAGGCGGGGAATGCGGGATTGATTGTGGGAAGCAGCTAAAGAAGGCGGAGGTCATCGACGCGGTAGAGGCAAGCGGCAGAGATGACGAGGAGATCGCGGAGGCTTGGGAGGACCCGCCGTGGTTGCTCAGTGGCTATGGTGTTAGGCTGCTGAGCACGAGGTCGCGGGACTGAATCCTGGCCACGGCGGCCGCATTTCGATGGGGGCGAAATGCGAAAACACCCGTGTACTTAGATTTAGGTGCATGTTAAAGAACCCCAAGTGGTCGAAATTACGGCGTGCCTCATAATCAGAAAGTGGTTTTGGCACGTAAAACCCCATAATTTTTTTTAGGCTTGGGAGGATATTCAGCACCAGAGGGAACGCGAAATGGAAGAGTACCAGAGAAAGCGAGAGCAGGATTAACGCGAACACGAGAAAGAAGCCGAAATAAAGCGGGACGGAGAACGCGAAAGGGAATTTGGAGCGAAAGCGACAGCACAGAATGCGGATGGAGGAAATTTATAGGGAAATCCAGCTCTCAAGGCGCTGCAGGCACGGTCTAGGCTGCACGTATTCGAGAATGGCGAAAACATCGAAAGTTTTTTTTTAGTTTTTTCGAAAATGTTTTCGCGGAGGTAAATCTGGACCGTGACGTTTCGTCTGGAGGGTTGCGCTAGGGGTACTTCCCTGTAACGTGCCCTGTTGCTTAGCTCGCCTTTCTAATGTCGACTTCAGGAAGTACGATCTGGCTAAACAGGCATTGTTGTGCCATTTTGGTATTTCCGTGGAGAGCGAGAGACAAGATCAGGGAGACCAGTGCAAAATTTGTCCTTTCGAAGAGACTTAGGCTGCGCCAGTAAATGAAGAGCATGAAAAGTGCGAGGTGAAGAAATCCTCAGAGACAGAGCCCATCGAGAGCGAGACCGTTGCCGGTCTGCAGAGAGGGGCCATTCCGGAGTACGTCCTTTGCGAGGACGAGGCTTGTTCCAGTCGCCATGAGAACGTTAAGGACGCGCTGGTGACCTTCCTCGTATCCGAGCACTTGGGCGACTTTCCGGAATCGTCTAGCATAGACCGAGATACGGTGGCGGCCGAGCCAAGAAAAGACACCACCCGTCAGAACTCTTCGGAAATCGCTCAGAGCTTCAGCATTGATGACTGCGCAATGCAGTCGTACACCGAAACCGAGCTAGCAGCCACCCCGGAGACCCCTCCTTGCAGGGACGAGGCTTGTTCCAGCAACCCTATGAGGGTCAGTGTAGGGCTCGATACCTTCCTCGTGCCTCAGCACTTGACTGACACTCTGGCATTGCCGAGAATAGACAGCGAAGAAGCAACAGTGGCGATTCCGAAAGGCCTTCCTTGCAGCGACGCTCGAGGCTTGTTTCAGTAGACCGAACAGTGTAAAGGAGGCACTGAAGAGCTTCCTCGTACCACCGCACTTGACCGACGTTCCGGAATCGCCAAAAGAAGCGAATGCCATGGCGGCCAGGCAGGGCAGGAACCCGACGCTCTGGGTTTCTATTGGCACATTCGGTGACCACCTGGCAGCGAACACTCGGTTCACGTGGCGCAGGGTCAAAAGAGCGATGTATTCGGCGCATCAAAATTTCGCGAAAGACGCCACAACTCAGCGCATGAGACAGAGGAACAGCTAGTCATCGCGCAGAGCCGAGAAGGGTTTATTGCGGCGATTCAGAAAACGGAGGCGTTGCGAAAGCCTGATTACGACAGGAGAGGGCGCGTCTCTACGAGTAAGGGTGCGGCCGAGATGTTCAACGTGACCAAGGCATGCGCGTCAGAACCGGGCCAGTTGAACAGTCACTGAAGCGGAAGGCGCCACGGGAGCGAGGACGAAAGGGGAATGCCTCTTCTTCCCGCGTGTACGGCCTCCCCTTCGGGGACGAGGCAGCGAGCTGCGGGCACACGGAGTGACAGGTGACGGAAAAGAGCAATGTATAGGTTTTGCATCCCTTGCGCTCAGCGTGGTCCAAAGGCTGTCAGTCGGCGACCCAACCGAGCGCGCATTAAGAGAGAGTCATTGTCGAATGGGGTGCATACATAAGTTTTTGTGTTGTTGTTTTTTTTGCATATTAGTACGTGAGGCAGTACGTGAGGCGTTTCCGACAAAGGTCCCTTCGAAGGAAAAGGGCAACAGACCTCCGGATTGGTGGAGCCTGGTGTCATAGGTCTCCTGACACCAGATTGGGGGAAGTGACTGAACAATGACTAGGCATGGCATAAAAGGAGCGACGGACGCCTGGAGTGATCGGTTGCGACAACTTATTCATGAACTTTTCGTGTACTACGTTGAATTTTCTTGCACATAGGTAAATATAAACATGATTGTAAAACGTCCCGGATATCCGGCCCAGCCCCACGTTCATTTACTCCTCCACGAGCAAAGTAGATTCCACGTCTTTGGACCGCCGGTCGCAACAACATGTAATTCCTACAATTACGTGTCACACATGAAAAAATGTATGAATGAAAACTTACTCCTCCGTATGCAGATATCATTAAAACAATAAATTAACATTATGTTATGAGAATGACTAATTCATTTCTAAAATGCCACAGGATCAACAAAATTTTGGGTTTGGTAAAAGTAATTATTTACAAGATCATTAGTTACCTAGTTACTCAATTATTTCGGTAATGTGAGTAGAACAAACAATAAAATACATCCATTCTTAATTAAATAATATTTATTTATGTAATGATCGCAAGTTTGGATTACTTGGCTTACTTCAAGGTTGAATAATCAAAATTACTTCAACAATGAAGTATTTGCTTATACGCATACAGCTCTATATATTGCGCTGTCAACCGCTGTGTATAAATAAAACTAGAGGAGGAGGAGGAAAAAGCTTTATTTGCTCTAACTGGTTAGAAATTAGCGGTGGCAGATGTGGTCGGCCATCTTCACAGCCTTCCCCATTTGCACAGGGTCGACGCCCCTATTCCAGGGCACCACTGAGGGTGGCTACCCGGTGAGCTTGCCTTACTAGTCCATGCTGGACTTTCGGGTCGCTGCTGGAGAAGACTCTCTCCCACAGCTCCGCGCCCGGGTCTTTTATTTGAAGGAATTGTTGATTGTGAACGCATCCCCATGTAACGTGATATAAGGTGGGCTTGGCGCCGCACCAGGGCCAAATGTCTCTATACTGGGTGGGAAACATCTTACTTAGTGTGTTTAGATTTGGACATGTTCCTGTTTGTAGCCTTCTCCAAGAGATTGCTTCATGCTGATTTAGGCTGTTGTGGGGTGGAGGGTATTTGATTCGGACCCCTTATAGTAATTCAGAATGTCAGAGTAGCTTGGGTCGACTGGTATGGGTTAGTCAGGGTCGGTGCTTGTGGCCGCTCGGTTTGTGTGCTCTCGAGCTCCCTTGTCCGCCCTTAGGTTCCCTTCTATTCCAGCGTGTCCCGGTACCCAGAAAATCGTATGCCTGACTTTGTTGTTAGCCCTGCAGGAGCAGAGGATGTGAAGTGCTCTGCGTCCTATTCTGCCGTTCATGTTATTCCGACACGCAGCTTGCGAGTCGGTGAGTTTTGTTAAGGACATTTCCGATCGGTAGCCCTCCACTGCCGCTTGAGCTACGGCTATTTCCTCAGCTTCCGTTACTGAGCACTCCTTCGTTGACGCGCTGCTGACCTCTTTGTAGTCCGGGCTTATTACTATCGCAGCTGTCTTTACTATGTCTGTGCCTCTTTGCTTGGCGCATACTGCAGCATCTGTGTATATTGTTGGTTTTGTGGCCGGGTGCTTCTCAACGTATTTCGCCCTTGCGTCCCTTCGCGCCGTGTGGATGTTTGGGTCCATGTTTTTTGGGTAGGGGACTAACAGTGCATGCTTTCCTATATTCATCAGAAATTCCCTCCGTTCTTTGGGTTTCTTTGATTGATTCCGTGAAGCCTAGCCTTATTAGCAGTTCCCTTTCCATTTTGGTCTGCTGGAGTCTCATGAGCTGTGCGATACTTTGGGCTTCTTTTAGTTACAGTGCCATTATTCCAGCGCATTCCAGCGCATTCAAGTGCCATTAGTTTCTCTGTCGATGTATTGCTCGGCAGGTGAAGTGCTGTTTTGTACGCTTTGCGTAAAATAGTGTCTGCTTCTTGTATATCCTGTTTGGTGCTGTTGAAGTTCGGGAGTGAGTATGCGACCCTGCTGACCACCAAGTTCCCAACCAGCTTAAGTGTGTCTCCTTCTTTCATCCCATATCTCATTTGTGACACCCGCGTGATCATGCGTGCTATTTGGGTTGTTGACTGATTGAGTGTTTTCAGCGTGTGGGCGCAGCGCTAGTTGGATTGCACCCATATTCCAAGGATCCTGATTTCTTGGCTTTCCGGTATCGGCTGCCCATTTAGCCGCATGTTAAGGGTTTCTTTGCTTTTCTTGCCCCGTGTAATTCTCAGAAGCTCGGATTTCTCCGTTGAGCACTCAAGGCCTCTTTCCCCGACGTATTCTTCCACGCAAGTGGCTGCTTTTGCAGATAGCTTTCGTTTTGGCACAGCGAGCCCTTAGTGGCCCAAATGGTGATGTCATCTGCATACATGGCGTGTTGTATGCCTTCGATGTTGCTTAGTTTATACCCTAGGTCAATCATTGCGATGTTAAAGAGTATCGGGGAAATTGCTGAACCTTGGGGTGTCCCATTGTTTGGTGTGGGGAATTTTTGCGATCGGGTCTCTCCCAAACCTATTGTTGTTGTTCTATTGGAGAGGAAGGCTTTGACGTATCCTTGTACTTTCTTCCCGCAGTCTACGCTGTTAAGGCCTTCCAGAATTGCCGCGTGGCTGACATTGTCAAAAGCTCCTTTTATGTCTAGTGCCATTAAAACGTGTTCTCCGTTGTATGGGATGTTGCTGAGAACCTCATATATGTTTAATTTGGAGAAGGACATACTGTGTCGATAGCTTGGTTCTGGAATACCTCAGGAAAGATCAAGCCTTTATGTCAAATAATGCGTCGTTTGAACTACATAAACTATTAAAAAATGGCTGTGGCTTAGCTACGGTTAAGCCCAGGATGCCAAGCATACCAGCCTTTATTTTAGTTGTTGAACCACTGTTTAGCCTGGTGAACTGCTGTTGCTTGGCTATATTTGCTTCGGCTAGATGAAGAAACAACTCATGCGTTACTCTGCTTCGCCTTCAAGAGTGGAACGCGACAGCGTTCCCGTCGACCCGCCAAGGGGTGTAAGACAATGGGCTACGGCGCAGCGACTACGCACCCCGCTTTGGACGCGGTGAGCGTCGAGCAACGCAGCGTTCGGCGCGACAACGAAATATGCGCCTGAGCAAGCGACGCACGCCTGAGCCTTAGAAACAGCTCGTTTCTAAGGCAACACCGCATTCACTAGAGGCGCTTTTGTACCGCTTTGAAGCATCGTACTCGTGGCTCAGTGGTAGCGTCTCCGTCTCACACTCCGGAGACCCTGGTTCGATTCCCACCCAGCCCATCTTGCAAGAGTTGAGCCAAAGCCACCTAGAAAATCGGTCTCTGTAGCACGCCGCAACCTTCGCTTCTCATTCCAACGAGCAGCTCTGTCTCCAGGAGGCATCTCACCTCGTGAGTATCTAGCAGAGGCAAGCGCAGCTGCTTATATACCGCCGCGACGCCGCGAGCGACGGCGCGAGTTGGAGCCCCGTTTCTCCTCTGTCGTGACGTCACGGTGTCACGTGGTATTGAAGGCGACACCGCCGCGCCTGAGGAGCTGGGTTGAGCTCTCGTAATATGCTTCGCATAAAAATCACAAACAACACAAACGTTGACGTGCGCGCTAGCGGCGTACAACCAGCACAATTGACAACAACAGGAATGAGCGACGGATCGAAAGATGTTGGCAACGACGCTGCTGTCACGTGGGCTGGCATCCAAGTGCCGGACCTTTCCACTACTCTCCACATATTCCCGCTTACGGCAATGCATGGCGCTTGCCGCCCCTAGCGCACTACCCCTTTCTAGTACAATTTACCATTAGTAATATTTGAGGAGCACAGTTCCAGGCCTTTTATCGGAAAAGCTAATTTAGAGGTTCTGAAGTAAGCATTCGTATATTTTTTTTACAGGCGTTTATGTTACGGCTGCTCTTAATGCAAACTTGACATTCATTTCTGATCTGAAGACAAGCCAGACCAAATATGGACGTTTTACAACATCGGGTATATGTTGCCTGTCACGCAAGAATTGGCTCCATGAAAGCAGTAGTAATACGGTATAACCTGGGTTCGTAAACGTGAGGCTTAGCATACTTGTAGTGCGTGGAAAGACGCCCGCAAGAAGAAGAGAACGGAACAGAAGTTTGTGCTGACGTCCCTGCGTGTACCACTTCGGGGACGTCCACCTCTCACAGCATGGCGCCTACAGCGCCGCTGACTTCTTCGAAGGCTCAAGTTGTTGTCCCTGCGGGGAATGGTCCCGAGACCGTCGTCGACGCGACGGCCTCAATAGTTGGCCTTTCTGAGGTCTATTGTGTTCAGCACATGGGAGGCTTCAACTTTCAAGTCACCGTCAAGAGCATGGCTTCCATGGCTCTAATCGACGATCCTGGCTGCCTTGTCGTCGGTGGCGGGCATTGTCCTGTCGTTCCCGTCGGCCCGCAAGTCACCAACGTAACCTGCCTCTACTTGCCGTGCTGCGTTCCGAACGAAGTCCTCGTCCAGGCACTATCACCATACGGCCTGGTTCTGTCCGTCAACGCTGGTCTTATGAGCGGACGACGTGGCGTGGTCACGGGCACCCGCTTCGTCCGTATGGAAATGAGTACCACAACCCCGGTCCCCAATTATCTGCGAGTCTCTGGTCATCGTGTGACGTCTGACTACCGTGGCTTACAACGCGTGCGTCGTCGGTGCGGCTCTAGCGACCACTACCGTGCACAGTGCACCGCAGCTTTCTGTGGCCGTTGTGGTATCCATGGCCACGAAAGCGACGGGTATGACTGCGCTTGTCGGCGTTGCGGGGATGGTCTCCCTACGGTGGCGTGCCCTGTGCGGCGTTCATACTCAGACGCTACTGCTGGTGCCTTTCCACCCTTACCGCCGGCGTCAGCTGCGTTCGCGACGGCGCGTGACGCCGTAACCAGAGAGATTGCTTTGACACCGCATCAACCAGCGTCGGCAAATGACAAAGAAGAAGCATGCAGCTCGAGCATTCAAAACACGCCATGTCCGCCAGCCTCCCAGGCAGCGAGGGACACGCTGTTGTGGCCGCTGGCGCCTCCACTTCGCCTGCTGCCAGAAGTCCTGATCGCACCGAAGCTTTCGACACGGCTAAAACACTTGGCCCTGCGATATCTGCGCTCGCTACACCCACGAAGTCTGCGGTGCCTTCATCCACCTCAGCGGCGTCACTTGCAACGTCACACCCGATTTGTGACTCTTCTGCATAAGCCACTGCTGCATTGCATCTGAATGAGCCCCCAGCTGCAGAAGTTGTCGGCAGCGATGTTATCAATCCCGCAGCCCAAACGCTACCAGCATCATCATCATCGGAAAATAGCTTCCGCCTTGGAGTTGATAGTAGCGTTGGACTTTCACAAAGCCTGGATGGACTCGACGTAGAAATGGGTGTACCACGAGATGTAAAGCGTGCCCACGCGTCATATTCTGGCTAGGACGGCACCCCTGATTGCCGCGTCGAGTTACAACGGCCAAAGAAACATAGGCCTTCTTCGAGAGGGTCGAAGAACTTACGTGTGTACTGCATGTCCCCTAGAATTGTTCCTGGGGCGCCGAGTTGAACAGCATGACGAGGGGCCATATAACGTAAAACTATCCCAATATGTTTTATTCCAATCTCCTGACGTCAAACTTGCGTAACCGCCGACGCAAGCGCCGGGCGGTTACCCGCAGGGTTGTCTGAAAAGACCAATCAAATGCTCTCCTCGTTTATAGGCTACTTTTGTTTGCTTAAAATGAATAACATTGATTACACTGAGCGCATTGTCTTATCTAAGTGGGTGACAAGAGGCGAAGAGCACGCTCAAGTGGAGAGGGATTCGAGGGGGCCGAGCCACTGCACTGAAAATCTGTAACCGGATAAAGAGGGTGGTACCGGCGTCTGCGATTTGTCGGCTTTCCCTCACTAGCTTGCGGTGGCTCGTCAAAAATCACGGCGGCATGCAACGGAAGGTTAAGGTTGGAGCTAGGACGGATCCTCGTCAAAGAAGAGTTGGCTGAGCGAGGTTGTAAACGTGCCGAAAGGGCTCAAAAACATACAGGGCCATGCAAAAAGTTTTATTGGACGCAAATAAACCCATGCTCTCCGGCAGGTGCGAGTAGCCAGCGCCTGAGCGATCGGCGGCCGTCATCTTTTGTGGATAGTCCAAGTAAAGCTTAAACAAGAGCCATTCTGGTGTTGGACCTTAAAGGAGCCTTCAATAACGTCTCACATGACCTCATTCTAAACAACCTTGCATTCTCCCGATGCGGAAAGCGCATCTATGATTATGTCCGAGCCTTTTTATTTGACCGCACAGCCACAATCGGCCTAGGTGATATTCGGTCGGATATCATAAAACTTTCCTGCAGAGGGACTCCCCAGGGTTCGGTTCTCTCACCCACCCTGTTCAACGTGGCGAAGGCAAAGCTACCAGAGCTCCTCGGCAAACTTCCGAACGTGCAGCACGCCCTGTACGCCGATGATATTACAATCTGGGTGACCACAGGGTCAGACGGCGCGATTCAAGACGCACTACAGGAAGCCGTAAATATAGTTCAAGAGTAAGCAACAGCCGGAGGACTCACATGCGCAGCTGAGAAGTCGGAGCTCCTGCTTGTAATAAAGAAACCGAACAAGGCCGATATTCCACCAGCTATCACATTGCATCTCAATGGCAACGTTATCCCAAGGGTAGACAGACTACGTGTACTAGGCCTTCACATACAACACAACGAGAAGGCCACACATACCCTACACGTGCTCCGCCAACAACTTACCCAAATAACGCACATCATAAAGCGCATTACAAACCGCCGACAAGGACTGAAAGAAAAAGACGTACTCTGAATTGTGCAAACCCTCATAATTAGCCGATTAACCTACCACCTCCCCTATCATAATCTGACTCAGACTGAGTTGCACCAGATGGATACCCTCCTCCGTACGGCACTAAAAGCAGCTCTGGGACTACCCCAACGCAGTTCCTACTACGACTAGGGGTGCACAACACCATCCTCGAACTAGTTGAAGGTCATTCTAACAGCCAATTGCAACGTCTGCAACGAACAATGCAGGGGTGCCACATTCTATCCCGGCTAGGATACCAAACACCAAGAAAACCACAACAGGAAAACCGCACACTTCTTCCGCTTAGCATTCACAACAAAATTCACGTGGCCCCAATTCCCCGGAATATGCACCCTGACCGTCATAAAGGTCGAAGAAAGGCAAGAGCACAAGCCCTGGCTCGACTATTTGGCGATGACACCTCAAACACACCAGTCCTATACACCGACGTGGCCCGCTACCCACAGAAGCGTGCCCTATGTCTAGTCGTACTAGATAGTGCAGACATTCTCAGGGCTTCGGCCACGCTCAACACTGTGGATAGTGGCACGGCGGAAGAGGCTGCTATCGCCCTAGCCATCGTACACGCTTCAACCATGCCGGCGCCGGATGGACCTTCACAAAGCCTGCGCACAGTGATCACTGATTCTCAGAGCGCCTGCAGGACTTTGGCACAAGGGAGGGTGACACCCTACATACACCGCATCCTTACATCATTACACCCCACAGTGTTACACAGGGTGCGTATCGTCTGTACACCTGGACACGCCTCTCTCCATGGTAGACTGTAGCCTCTCTCCATGGTAGCGGTAGCCCGAGAGCTCGCTAACCGGGCGCCATTGGAAGAGCTGTCCAACCCAGACGACGCACCGACAGAACCACTGAACTACACTGAAACTCTACGATATTACAGAGATACCAGGAGACACTTCCCTACACCACATTATTCCCTTAATCGAGAAGATGGCATCACGTGGCGACAGCTTCAAACTAATTCATTTGCCTGCCTCTTTTAACTTCACCTCTTCCACCCCACACAATATCCCTCATACTGTCTCTATTGGGGAGCAAAGCCCACAGTATATCATTGCAGCTGGGAGTGCCCACACCCTCCGTGCTACTACCCTATTCCTTCACCTTCCTCCTGGGAGACTGCGCTGACCAGCTCAGACCTGCAAGAGCAGCGACGGCTGATCCGGCGGGCACGCGGAGTGGCGCCAGCCAATGGGGCCCAGAACTAAGGGCTCCATGCACCCTGCGAGGAAGTCGCCCAATCTCATGACAAATAAATGTTTTCTATCTATCTATCTATCTATCTATCTATCTATCTATCTATCTATCTATCTATCTATCTATCTATCTATCTATCTATCTATCTATCTATCTATCTATCTATCTATCTATCTTTCGGGATGGGGCATCCTGCGGCTATTCAGAAGAAAATTCAGTTTTGTTCGGCATATTAATACATCTTCAACGCGTACACGTCACTTTGACGCGATGAATTTTTGTGGTTTTGTGACGTCGCGCGACAGGCAGGTGAAGTGGGCGCATGCAGCCGGGAAACCTTTGACCAATAGCAGAGGGCTAATGACGAAAAGGCGTCGAATCAGAAATAACTATTATTCTTTTGTTCGGTCAAATCATGCATAATCAGTGTATACACGTCATATCAGACGGGGAACTACCACGGTTTTCGTGACGTCACGTGGCAGACAGGTGAACTGGAGGTGGTCCGAAAAAGTTCTTGACCAATCGCGGAGAGCTCATTGCAGAAATGGAATAGAAAAGTTTGGAATAACTTTACGTTATAGCGCCCCAGGTCAGTTAGGCGACACCTTTAATTAAGTATGGCTGACACCCCGAAAATTATTTCATTAAATGCGCAGGGGTTCCGAAGCCCTACAAAACAAGCCGAAATAATCTGCGTGGCCTGCGCTAACAATTGTGACATTCTGTGTTTGCAAGAAACAAATTTTGTTTCCATTGGACATGTTCTTACTTTCAAACGCACTTTCAACCTAGATTGTCTTCTTTTTCGCGATGTCACGCTCTAGTGGAATCGGTATTATTATATTTAACAGAGCTTTACTGCGAGATCATCATGTTCTTTATGATGGGACCAGGCGGATATTGGCATTTGATTGTGTGCTATCTTCATTTAGGTTACGTATTTTATGCATGTATGGGCCCGCGCAAGCCACTAAGTCCAATTATTTTTTTCATGACCTGGACGTGTCACGCGGATCTTGTCACGTGTCACGCGGACCTGGACGGTCGTCACGCGGATCTTGTTGGGGATTTTAATGGCGGTTTAGACGTGAGAGCAGATGTGCAAGGCCCGGGCTGTGGTAGCCCTGATTGGAACGCATGGTAGTTGCGTCGCCTCGTCCAGCACTTTTCGTTGCTGGACACATATCGACTTTTTCATGGTTCATTTGTCTGGACGTGGCGACGTGGCGCGTCGTCAAGAATGTTAGACCGTGCCTACATGCCAACCAATTTAGATCAGTATGTTTCCCAATATGATGTAATAACTTCACCTTCATCTCCTGTTTATAACTCTGATCACCTACCAGTTACGCTCGAAGTTTGCTTCCCTGCGTCTTCATCAGCAACACTTTGGCGCCTCGACATCCGCGTTCTACAAGGCGCACATTCGCGCTCTTGTTTGTCAAGAGTCTTGCGAGCCTCTGTAGTACCTGCTCGGCTGCTCTACCTTGGAAGCTCAACGTTCCTTGGTGGCGCGCGCCGGGGCAGCGGCCATCTCCAATGGCGTCCCGGAACAGGGGCTGCCACTCAGGCGCACAGCAAACCACTCTCTTATTAACTACTTGAATAAAGTGTTTCTACCACCACCCTGTTTCTAGTTTTGACCCAGAGTCATGGGACGCGCTCAAAGTGCAGCGGCGTCTGCATTGTTCGGTTGAACGTCGCGATCGTGCACTCAGACGACGCACGTCAGAAGAACTGACGGATACTGCAACGAAGCTCCGTATTGCCCTTCGGGCCAGTCAACTGACTCCGCTGATGCGGTCATGGCAGCGTGAGCTACGCAGGCGTTTCCAACGCCTCATCGCAGCGTGGTCTTTGCCAGCGGCTGCTCGGCGATGCAGCGTAATCCGTGTGCACACCCTGAAGTTCTGCGCTTTGCAAGAAACTCGCTCTTTAGACAGCCGAATGCATTCGGTTCTGTAGCCCCTAGAGCACTTGCTGTTATGTCGCCTCCCGCGCGTGATTATTCGCTCTTGGTATCGCATTTTGAAAACATGGCGCGTACGAATACGCGAATGAGTCAGGATAACATCGATATGCCTAATGAGCTGCCTCAAATTCCACCTGAAGTCGCTGAACGTCTTTGTGCACGACCGTCCGCTGACGAGGTAAAAGCATCATTATCTTCCGTGAAGCATAGCTCGGCCTCAGGACCGAACGGGTTATCCGTAGAGTTTTATCTAACATTCTGGGAAGACATTGCAGTGGTGCCACTTTTGTGTCTGTTAGCAGCCGCTGCTTTGAGAACTTTGGATTCCCGTCTAGTTTTCGCGACGGTCGTATTGTGCTGATAACTAAGCACGATTAATTATCAGTTCCTCCAGAAGAATGGAGGCCAATCACACTTCTCAACGTTGACTTCAAAACCTTTACAACTGTTCTCACCCGACGCTTGGGAAGCCTGATGCCTTCCTTAATAGGATACCATCAGGCATGCTCAGTCTCTGGGAGAGAGACACACAGTCTTTCGTTCGTTACGCATGACATAATGACATAAACGCTAACCAGGTCAGCACGTGGTCTCTTAGTTTAACTAGATCAAGAAAAGGCATTCGATCGCATTGAACATAGTTACATGCTTAGCGTACTGATCTCGTTCGGCTTTTCGTCAAATTTTGTTTAACTTATTAGGAATACCTATACAAATATCCGAAGTACATTGTTCCTTGATGGTCCTGAGAGTGCACCATTTCCTGTTACTCGTGGTGTTCATCAAGGGTGCCCTCTATCCCCAGTACGCTTCGTGCTCAGCCTTGAGCCATTTCTACGCTCAGTAGTGAGAAACCCTTAAGTATGCGGTCTCCCACTGCCTGGTAGCGGTGTTGTGACGGTGACAGCTTTCTCCGACGACATCACAATATATCTCAGGAATGAAGATAGCTTATCCCACAGCCTTCGAATTTTCACTGAGTACATGAAGACTCTGTTAGCCGCTGAAAGCTGCAAATAAAGCAATAAATTTTTTCCTTCCTTCCCTCACTGAGTACGGAAATATTACAGGTGCTGCGCTAAATTTTTTAAAATGTCGTTATTTCTTCATTGGTACGCCACATATACGCCTAAGTCCCCTTTTCCGTCTTCAAGAGAGCGATTCTCTTCGTATTTTAGGCATAAATTACACCTACGATGGCATATCAGACTATGTGTGGCTCTCAATTCTTGAACATGTAAGGCGAAATATTCAATATGTTCAAGGGTATGATTCACTTCTATTAGAAAGAAGGTACATTTGCACATTCTGTATATTGTGACCGAGTGTGCCACGTTTGTCACGTTGTACAGCCACCATTACGGGTTACTTGGCCCTTGCAGTCCTTTCTTGGTTCTTTCTTCTGGTTGGGCGGTAGAGAACTGGTCTGTCGCGCGGCGCTTAGGCAACCACGCTCTCTCAGTGGGTTCGCCTTCCCATCCGTGTCTGTCTGCTGCCGGCTGCATGCTATGCGATTTCTGCTCCGTCTGTTACAGCATGATCCGCGTCCTCCGCGTTAACTCGCCTGCTATTTCCTTGGCACAAAAATTCGTTACGTGTTACCAGGAGTGCACTTAAATCGCGGACCACAAGTGTTAAACGCGCCAGTATTTTACTCTACGGCCGTGGCATTTTATTGCCACATACAACAGGTATGTCCTGATGCAGACGTTCTCGAAAACTGTGTTGTGGATGCAATGTCAGCCTTACTGCTTCATCTAGTTCCTCCAGCGTGCCGCGCACGTTCCAGTAATGTGTCATGGGATGCAATAACGGCGTCATTTCTGTCCGGCCACCTACGCGACTTCATGTGGCCTTAGGGTGTCAAGTGCTTCCAACTCGTCACAGGCTCGAGCGGTTGGGCGCAGTTGCATCTTCGCTGTGTTCCAATTGCCCCCTTCAGGAATCCAATAAACGTGTTCTGCTGCAATGCGTCGTTGCCAGGGTGTTTGGAGGGCATCGTTCTGGCTTCGGCGTTCTGTACACCCAGCCATTATCGTTCCTGATGAACAGCTCTGTGCAACAGCTGTGTACACACCACACCATGGCGCATACGCCGTTCTGAGCGCAGAACTAGTAGCAAACGTCAAGAGTAAAGCCATCCAGGGCCGCGCTGGGGTGCACAGCGCTCGCGTTCCAGAGAGGCCTTGCATGTATCTGATCCTTTCATTGCGCGTTTACTAACGCCGACACTTCTTCCGTCCATCTCATGTGCACCACCATCGACATGCGACGCCTGATACGCCAAGGTTCCTGGGCACTACAGCCATGGCCACGCTGGAACGCAAGCCGTAATTTTACGGTTTGTTCTACGAGAGCGTTTCCCAGCGTCGACATTCCGCCAGGTCAGATTCAGATTCAGATTCAGATTTATTGGTTCCAAAACAAAAGTAATTACATGACGAATATACAGACGAGGGTCCCAAAGTCAAAGAACTGTAGTGGGACCCTCGGTTAATAATAACAACATTGATGGTGATATCAATAGACAGCAAATTAGCGTATTATAAAACAACATCTACAGATCAAATACATCATTAGACATGTCATTTACAATCAAACAGGAAAAGCACGTTATAACAGAAAGTCGGAAAAAAGCATGGGTGAAATACAAGAAATGACATGTGAGATAAAAGTCAAAGGTACACCGCTAGATCGTAGATAAGTTATCGCAGGAAATGATGCTTAAGGTGATTTTTCAAAATTGCAAGAGAAGTGCAGGATTTTATGGTTGATGGTAATTCATTCCAAAGAGAAATTGCAGTGAAGGAAGATGTTTTTTTTGCCGTAATTGGTATGAACCATGGGTAATAATAAATTGTTGTTAGCCGCAAATCTGGTCATATTTTTATTCTGCAAAAGGTCAGTTGCAATGAACGGAAACGTAAGGTTATTATGAAGCAACCTGTGGAGTAAGACGAGTATATTAAACTGAAACAAATTAATAATAGGCAAGATATTATACGTTCGAAGTAACAAAGAGGCATTAGATTGCATGGAGCTAGAAGTGATAATGCGTATTGACTGATTTTGGATATGTTGAATTGATGATAAGTGACAAGCGTACGTGCTGCCCCATGAAACAATGCCGTAATTAATGTGACTATGAATGAACGCATAATACAACGCTAGCAGAGCCTCACGAGAAAAAAAAGGGCGAGCTTTGATTAATGCACGTATACCAAACGCAGTCTTGTGCTTGAGATGTTGGAAGTGAGAGCGAAATGTAAGGTTAGGGTCAAGATGTATGCCAAGAAAAGTGACATCGGTGCTAACGGGAATCGAATGAATTCCAAGCTTTACTTCAGGAATAGAAGTTAAGGCCCTTTGAGCACTTTTGAATAACATAAATTTAGTTTTTAAAGGATTAAGAACTAAGTAATTGTTACTACACCATTTTATAATGTTACTTAATGCAATATTTAATTTAGAAGTAAGAGTAGTAACAGATTTGTCAGATGAAGATATGGTTGTGTCATTTGCATATAAAATGCAATGAACGCTGTTGGTGGAGTTAAGAGAATCCGGAAGATCATTAATATATAAAAGGAAAAGCAAAGGGCCCAGAACTGATCCCTATGGTACACCTTGGTTAATACATTTTGTTACTGAGAAAGTATTTGCTGCATGTACTGTGTACGGCCGGTCAAGTAAATAATTTTTTAAGAATGTTAGCGCAGGACCGGTTATACCATAAGAGTCAAGTTTATTAAACAGGACTTGATGGTTAACCGTGTCATAAGCTTTACTGAAGTCTAAAAATACAGATCCGACTAAGTTTCCCGAATCAATACATTTTTTTATGTAGTCAGTTAGAGATAGAACAGCTAGATTCGTGGAACTTCCTGGGCGGAAACCAAATTGATTGTTCTTTAGCAATTTAAACTTTGTTAAGTAGTTATTAAGACGTTTAACAAATAATTTCTCAATGAGTTTACTAAGGCAGGACAGAATTGCAATTGGTCGGTAATTATTAACTGTGTGTTTGTCGCCTTTCTTAAAAACAGGAATAATCTTGGCATTTTTTAAAAATGAAGGAAATGCACCTTCTTTGAAGATAAGGTTAATAATGTTACAGAGCGTGTCGCAAACTAAATGCGCAACCAGTTTTAAATGCCTGAGACAAATATTGTCTAAGCCAGGCCCTGTATTTTTAAGGTTAGCAATCGTGGAGCGCACTTCATTTGGTGTAGCTGGTAACAAGAAGAATGATTGTGTCGTACGGCTCAAAGTATTATGCAACTGCGCATGTATGTTGTTATTAGTGTAAACAGAAGAAAAGTAGTCCGAAAAAGCATTAGCAATTTCGTTGGGGTCAGAAAGAGTGAGACCTTTGTAATTTATTTTGGTTATAGAGGCATTAATAGGCGATTTGTTAAGAAAAGTGTTCAATAACTGCCATTGCTTTTTGGGGTTAGCTTTATTCTGATCAAATTTATGTTCGTAGTACTTTTTTTTCGCCTGTTTTAGTAAAACATTCAGTAATTTACAGTATCTACTATAGCGTCTAGCTAGTCTAGTATTAAAGGGCTGACGTTTAGTTTTCTTGTACATGTTTTCCTTCTTTCTTAAACTTTCTAGAAGACCATCCGTCATCCATGGGTTGCGAGGATATTTATACTTTTTCCCACATTTTACAGTGCGTGTGTTAGTCGAAACGGCCAATAAAAATAAAGTGCAGAATTTCTTTAGTGCTTCTTCGGGATCAGACATAGAATTAATTGGCGACCAGTCAGTTTCACTGAGGGCTTCAATAAAGGTATCTGCACTAAATACGGAAGTAAAGTAGCTATTATCGTTCTCATGTATTTCATTGTTAAATGTAAGAAAAACAGGAAAATGATCGGTTATGTCAGTATTAATAACCCTGGAGCAAGGCGATGGTGAAATGTTAGATAACACGTGATCAATAAGTGTACTGCTCCCTTGAGGGGCTACCCTAGTTGGGCAGTCAATGAGCGATTCAAAACCGAATCCAGCAAAACAATCTGTGTAAGTTGTGTACGAGGTAGCTTCAGTGTCAAGTAAGTTAATATTAATATCACCTACAATCACCACATCCTTATTTTCAAAAGCTAGCTTGGACAATACTGCATCAAAAGAAAGCAAGAAATCGTTAAGGGAAGATGACGGTGAGCGATAAATGCAACCAAGGATCAAGTTCTTGTTGGTATTAAGGAATGACTGGTCGACTTCTATCCACACTGACTCACAATGAATCACGTTAACTGCCAGATCAAATCTGCGAGCGTAGGTAATAACTTGTGAAACAAAAATGGCGGCGCCACCATGACTGTTAGTTGGACGATGACAATACTTGGGTTGATAAGACGGAAAACCGCTCATGTTGTTGTCGGAATCAGAAAGCCAAGTCTCCGATATGCAGATAAAAGTGAAGACATGGTCAAGTGAGGCAATGAAGTTATTAATGCCATCTATGTTCTTACGAAGGCTACGAGCATTGAAGTGAATGAGTGATCGTTTATTTGCGGTAAGACAAGATTTTACGTCAACGGGGTAAAGCAAGGCCATGGAAAAAAATGGAAAAAAAAATATTTACAGTGAATCACGTGAAGATTCGAAGGTCGGACTCAGTGAAAATGCGATAGACCCTGCTATCATCAGTTTTGCGGGCTTTTATCTGGCAGCTTTCTGTCCATAAGTATTTCCACTTATTTTCTTTTTTGAGTGCCAGCGCCTTCGAGAACATCTTCTTGTTATCAATGGTCAAGTGGTCATTTACATACACAGGCGTGCTAGTGCCACCTGTGAAACCAATGTGCTCTGTGCGAAGCCTAGCTCTTCTTGCCCTGGCTACTCGTTTTCCTTATCCCGTGAGCAGAAGCGAGCAATGATGTTCTTCTCATTTGATTTAGAGGCAACACGGTGAGCCGTATCGATATCAGCGGGTAAGAGAGGGTACTCGATAGCATCGCCAATTCGCTTCAGAATGACTCCGCAGTCTTCACCCTGCGATGTAGGGATTCCCCTAATTTCCACATTATTCATTCTCGAATATTGCTCTAAATCAGCCACTTTTCTTTCGAGCGCTTCGTTACGCGATAAGAGCGCCTTGTTTGAGGTTACGAGTTCTTCCTGTTTTAGTTTTATTGTGTCTAGTTCCTTGTTCATGAACTGAACACTTTCACAGAGGGAAGCGTGCTCACCTAGTCCTACATTCTGTAGCTTGATGTTAATTCGTGATACTAAATCATCGATCAGTGTATCCAACTTCTCGTTCAGCACTGCTTCAAGAGATGCAATTTTTTTCGCCAGTTCCGCTGTGGTAGGCATAGTGAAGCATATACACTACGAACAGTAAAACAAGAACTTTTGGCAGCAGTTGCGGCAGAATTAATTTTTAGATAGTGTACAGAAGTAATAGACCAACCTGTTGGCAAGAAGAATTTTCTTAGAAGGAGGACATGCCGCCGCAACTGCTGCCGCCAAATTGAATCAGTGCTGTTGTGTGCGTCCTTATGTGGTCCTCGTTGAAGTCACGTGCAGTCCGCGCAGACTCAGCAGGCAGTACAGGGCTCAGACGCTTGAAAGCACTCGCAGCGAGTGCAAGCGCACGTGGAAATGAAACCACGGTGGCCACAGACGACGCAGGATCCAAGGACGAGCAGGAACACAGGCCACTGATCAACCTGTTGGCAAGAACAATTTTCTTAGAAGGAGGACATGCCGCCGCAACTGCTGCCGACAACTTTATTTCGTCAACAGAAAGGATTTTGTTGACTTCAGTGGACTTCCAGGGTGTGTGAGGTGGCCGTCCGATCAGTTCCTCTAGTGCCACCTGTTATGGTTGTAAGGCCCTGTCTGTCGGCGACTTCCAAAGGCCAAGTGACAGCCTGCAGTTGAACCGCCCACCGGGTCCGAGCTGGACACCGCATCCTCCCACTCTTGCTCGTTAGAGAGTTGCCATTCACTTTTCGGGTTTAGATTGTCGCAATCGAATAAAATGTGCTTTAAATCTGCCTTTGTGACCCCGCAGAGCTTACGTTCGGGGGTGTAGACTCCTGGGTAGGCCTTGGAGTATATATAGGGGTTGGGGAAGGTGTTAGTTTGTAGCTCCCGTCATGCCACTTGTTGACGTTTATTAAGGCTTTTTTCCGGCGGCGGGAGCGTCCTTCTGTTGTTTCTGTAATATAATGTTATCTGATGGTAGGTGGTCAAGGTCTCTCTGGCCGACCTCAGGACCGGCTCGCCCACTGCCCGGTTGACGAAACCTCGGGCTAAACTGTGGGCTGCCTCGTTCCCAGGATGCGACGCGTAGGCCGGAACCCATATGATTCTAGTGGGTCTGGCGTCGAAATTTTGCGGTTTTAGGATTTGTTTGGCGGGTTTGTGGACCCTGCTTCTTCCAAAGTTTCGAACGGCAGTCTTCGAATCGCTAGAAATCGTGTTGGCTTCAGTGCTTATAATGGCTAGGGCGAGGACCGCTTCCTCCGCCTCGTGTGCCTATTTGCTCCGCACAGAGGCGGCGGAGATTGGTTTTAGGTCCATGCCCACGACGCCTATCGAAAAGGTATCATGATCACGGAGCTCTGCGACGTTCGTACAGACTGCCCGCCTCCTTACGTTTTGAATATTGCCTGTGGAAGGCTTTGGCTCTCGCCTTCCTCCTTTCTGCGTGGTGTTCGGGATGCATGTTTTTTCTGTATTGGATCTATTCTCAGATACTTGTGTATGTCTCTAGGCATTTGCACGGCATCCGTCCCTAGGCATTCTTGCCTGATATCCAAGGTCCTTAGAATGTGTCTTCCCGTGTGTGTCTTTGTCAGCCTGTCATACTGTGCGATTCTGTGCGCCTCGACTAGCTCGGGAAGCGTGTTGTGTATGCCTAACATTAGCAGCCTTTCTGTTGATGTATACTTAGGGAGATGAAGGGATACCTTGTATGATTGTCTTATGGGGCGTTCAACCTTTTTTTTTTCGTTGTCTGAAGTTTGAGACAGACGAGAGAATATACTATACGGCTGAGCACGAAAGCCGGCAATAGCCTCCTCAAATATGTTTCTTTCATTCCTTGGTGTTTGTTAGCTATTCGTCTCATCAACCTGTTGGTTTGTACAACGCATGTGACTACTTTATTTAGCGTAGTTATGTTTTTCCCGTTGTTTTGAATGTGCATTCCCAGGATTCTCAAGGTTTGTACTTCTGGAACTTTTGTACCATCAACCTTAACGTCCAATTGTGCCACGGGATCGTTTTTCTTTTGTCTGTGTCTGATAACTAGGAGTTCAGATTTTTGTGCGAGCACGTTAGTCCGACTCTCCTGGCGTATCCGGTCACTATATTCGCTCCCGTCTGTAGCGTGCTCTCGATATTACCTTCGTTTCCCATGACTGTCCAGAAGGTGATGTCGTCTGCGTAGAGTGCCGAGGATAAGTTTGGTATCGCGGCAAGACGCTTGGTGACGGGTAGGGGGGGGGTTATGTTGAACAGAAAGGGTGACAGCATCGACCCCTGCGGTGTGCCTTTGCTTCCTGATTGTAGTGCATCCGACTTGATGCTTCCGAATGTTATTCGAGCCGTTATGTCGGTTAAAAAGGCCTTGATGACATTCCGCCAAGCATTTTTTATGTTGCCGCAGGGGACGCGAAATCCAGCCTCGCCAACACCTCGTCCCCCTGATGCATTCAGGCGCGGGACGTTAGCGCGTCAATTCACCGGCTTTTGCGAGGTTCCATGAGGATGGCACATGCCCAGTCATTGTCCGCGTTGCACCTAGGCATTACGCGCGGGTGTATTCTGGGCAGCACATTGTTCTCCGGGGCGCAGTTGGCAGTGTGTAAACTTCACGTCACCTCTTTCCCTCGAGTCAACAACGAACAAGTATGTATTCACAAGAGTGGATTCTTGGGAATTACAAGAGGGCTGCGATGCTTCGCTACTACTCCGTGCTTTTAGTGTGGTGAGTTGCGTGCCGAAGAATGTTTTTAGCGTAATCAAGGGGTATAGCGGGTGCCTGTGAATATACTGTGTCGGTGCTTCCTTCTTGTGCTATGCCAGCTTGCTGGGCACTGTGCAATGCAAGGAATAGCTGATTCGGGACACAGGACGCACAAATCGGCAGAACCGGGTGATTGCACAGATAATGGTAATAAAGAGCGTTGTCAAACTCACTGTGAAGTTGCTTCCGCGACCAAACGTTTTCTCGTTGAGTGGGGCTCAAGGCGGAGATTCCGCCTGTTATCATACGGTCAACGCTGCTTAAACAGAAGCATTAGCCGGGCGCAAACTCCAGTTTCCATATTCAAATAGTTGTAAAACACAGAAATGTGCTCGCAAAGCAACGGTTGCACCACTTCGGATAGATTTTCTGTCATCTACCAGAGAAAATGACGTTGTCGCAACTGCAGAAGGCAGAAATATTTGAAAAAATTGTGTTCTTCTTCATTTCGCCATAATATGTTGATTATTGCAAGGAAATGTAAAGGTCAAGGTTACTTTTTTTTTGTAACTTCGAACCAGAGCCCTAGTGCGGAATGACTGGTGGACGTCGCAAATATCAAATCAGTTTTCAGTATTATGGCGGCGTTGCCTCAGTAAACAAGGTTTTCGAAACTATCCATGTTCAGTCGCTTGCTCCTGTACAACTAGATTTAATGCAGTATAGCTGTACGTATAAACAATCAGTAAGACCTAGGAGTGGCTGTGAAAACTCATAACGCCAAGGTGATGCAGGAATTTCTAGGCGACGTGGCTACTTCTTTCTCGTTATGGCGCTCTTTATAGCTAGCAAACCTCATCTCGCAAAGAGGGTGGCATTTTTTTCGGTTTTGCAAAAGGATGGATTACTAATACAGATTTAACAAAATTTATATTGCCAAAGTGAATATATCGTTACCAGCTATTCCCTCACATTGGAGAAGGCGCCAGCAAGCGCGTGAAGACGACAATCGAAAGAGCTTAGGTGCGGTTGTTCCATCGTCTTGGCTTCTCTCTAACATTTCCCCTTTTGTTTTGGCCACTCTTAGCCGCGTCACATTTTTGGTGGAATTGCGGGGTACCAACTCTACACAACGGAGCTCCGCAGCGGCGGACTCCTACCTCTTTCTACAATGACAGAAAAAACGGCTCCCACCGCAACAGTGGCAACGTCAACGGTTGTCGCTGCCCAGCCGAGAGGCCCAGGAACGTTTTGTGGCACTGATGATGTCGACAGTATAGAGTGGTTGGCGATCTACGAGCGTGCAAGTAATGACAACCAACTGGATGATACGGTCTTGTTAACCAACATCCTACATTTTATTTTCAATGGACCACCAGGGTGTGGTTCCAGAACCACAAAGGAAAAATTGGAGGCTAGGACACCTGCAAGGAACAGATGCGTGCTCTGTTCCTCAAGTCTTTTGGCCAAAAGATTGCGGTGAAGAAGAACGTGCCCAAACATCGAGGGCAGCCTACCTGTCTTACATACCGCATGTGCTGGACCTTTGTCGCAAAGCAAATTGCGGTTTAATAATAATAATATTTGGGGTTTTACGTGCCAAAACCACTTTCTGATTATGAGGCACGCCGTAGTGGAGGACTCCGGAAATTTTGACCACCTGGGGTTCTTTAACGTGCGCCTAAATCTAAGCACACGGGTGTTTTCGCATTTCGCCCCCATCAAAATGCGGCCGCCGTGGCCGGGATTCGATCCCGCGACCTCGTGCTCAGCAGCCCAACACCATAGCCACTGAGCAACCACGGCGGGTAATTGCGGTTTAGTCGAGTCCGAAAAAGTGGGGCACTTTCTAAAAGGGATAACAGATGATGTGTTCAATCTGCTAATATCCAAGAACTGTGATCCAGTCGATGCCATCATTCAGGAATGGAAGTGTTTTGAGAATGCCATAAGCCGGCGCAATGCCCATCAGTTCGCTCGACTTCCCTACACGGCGCCAACATCGTAATGCGAAGACGTGTGCGCCACAGCTGTCACTAACCACGGAACACATGACGAAGATTACGCGGCGTGAACATTAAGCTACGCCTCTTGCTTCCCCGTTCTACCGTGCCTGTAAGTCTAGCTCTACCATGATACCGTTTGTCCAAGCTATCGTTCGTCAGGAGGCATCCAATGTTGGCCTGGACTCTTTGGCGCCGCCGTTTCCTCCCGCCCGACTGACCGTTTCCCAGTTTCGTATGCATGTCCAAGGCCAGACGCTCCCGCTACGTCTTCGCAATATGGCCGAGTTCAGCACTGCTATCGACCGGCCCATTTGCTTTAATTGCCGCCGGATTGGTCATGTCGCCCGATATTGCCGTAGCCGGTGGTCTTGGTCTCATGCGCCCTGTGCTCATAACCGTCGCCCTGAGACAGATCCTGGCCGCTTGCAGCCTTAACGCGAGTCATCTAAAGCCAACGCTGATGACGCTCCAACCATGTCGTACAGTTGTTCACCATCGCCGCGTGGTCACCAGTCTCTTTCGCCGTTATCCCGTCGTCCACCAACTCCCCACAAATTCCGCCACCCTCTAGTGCCGATTGACCGCCCTCCTCCGAAAACTAGACAATGCAGCTCGCGGGGATGAAGCTGCATTCACGACTCGACTGTAATATCGTCTGACCACAATGCCGATTAGACCCAACTTGTTTGACGTTAAGGTGGACAGTGCACTTGTCGCTGCTCTCGTTGACACGGGGGCGCATATATCAATGTTGCATCAGGGAGTTTCGCCGTCTACTTAGGAGAACCCTCACGCCACCCACGTGACTCATCCGAGTCGCCGACAGGAGAGAACGCTTCCAATCCTTGGTATCTGCTCCGCACGAATAAGCATCGCCGGCCGCGATACGACTGCATTACTTGCTGTGCTCAAGCACTGCTCCCATCAGCACATTCTCGGCATGGACTTTCTGTCTGTTCACTCCGCCCGTCTTGACTGTGGAACCGACTTGCTTCAGCTTGACTTACCATGCTACTTTGACACTCCGACCCCACGTCAACCGTGTTTGTCTTCCGTGGTCTACATTCGTCTGGTAACTCAATGCGTCGCGTATTTTAAACCAATGTATCTCCTTTCTGTTACCGATGGCGATTACGTCCCGACTCTCATTGTTGACGTTCTATTGGCCAGAAATACCAGCGTTCCCCATAGCATTCTCACCATCACTAATAACCACGTGTCCCTTTCCACCTGGAACTTCAGCTAGTTCACGTAACTTATCCTAGATGCCATGACTCCGGCCAGAGCCTCTTCCATCGATCAGTATCGCGTTTCTGCGTTAGTAGCCTTTCTGCATTGCTGGTGATCCTTCGCTCCCCGCTGCATTCCTCACCTCCGGCTGTACAGCCCATCGCGGTATTATCAACATTATCGCGTTCGACCTCCTTCCATGACAGGCTACGGATATCAGGCACATGTTGATGTCTTCTCACGGCATCTTTGAGTTTGATAACCGCCTCTTTAGTGAGAAATATGTTGTCACTCACCGTATTCATACTGGAGACGCCAGCCTTATCAGATGACGTCCTTATCGCGAGTCCCACCATGAACGGCAAGTGATCCAGCGCGAGGTCGAAACAATGCTACGGAAGATGTCATTGAACGTTCCTGCAGTCCCTTGGCGTCACCGGTCATGCTAGCAAATAAGACTGGTAGCGGGCGTTTCTGCTTAGCATACCGTCACTTGAACAAAGTCTCGCGAAAGGACATCTACCCTCTGCCGCAATCGATGATTCCTTCGACTGTCTGCACGGGTCTACTTAATTCTCCGCCATCAACCTGCATTCAGGATGCTGGCAGCTATCGGTGGATGGCCTGGACCTCGAAAAGACCGCAGTCGTTACACCCGAGGGACTTTTCAATTTAAAATGATGCCCTTTGGCTTGTGTAATGCTCCCGAAAGTTTAAAAGGATGATGGATTCTCCCTTTCGCAGCTACAAATGGTCCACGCGTCTTTGTTATCTAGACAATGCCATCGTTTCTTCATCGAAATTTCAGAGCCACCTCAGATGCCTGTCAGCAGTTCCTGATGTTTTCAGAAGAGTACGCCCTTCAGCTTAGCTCATCAAAATTTTGGCCATCGTGAAATCCTTGCTCTGGTTGTGCTCATTGCGTACGCAACCTAATGTAAAGGTGCGCTCTTAGTAGGTGCAGAAGGGGGAGGTTAACACGCATCTCCTCTTTTACTCTAACCGTGGCGGCTGAGCACTGGGGCGTGCACCCTATCTTGGAGATTATGTGCGGTGGGTTCGAAAGCTATAGGCGGTTCCGGATAGGGGATGACTTCGCGTGCGCTGCGGTCTCATGCGCGCCTTGTTCTCACTGAAGCGAGAGGCAGCGCGAACGCGAATTCGCTCGCGTTTCGGCCACTTTTCATCACGCGAGCGCTGTTAGGGTTGGCGTCGGACACCACGGGCGACACGTCGTTCCCCTTACCTTCTACTAGGCCGGACACCACGGGCGACAGGTCGTTCCCCCTACCTTCTACCAGGCCGGACACCACTGGCGACACGTCGTTCCCCTACCTTCTACTAGGCCGAACACCATGGGCGACAGGTCGTTCACCCGACCTTCTCCCAGGATTCGTCGAAAAGAGGGCTGACTTCTCCTGCGAGGGCCAACGTCAGTCAGCTTGCGCACAAAGGGCCTTCTACCAGGATTCGTCGAAAAGAGGGTTGACTTCTCCTTTCCTTGCTTGGTAATGCAGGAGGAGGGGCCCTCTCTCTGTGTCTGTCACGTGACATCGACGGAAGCAAGATCCCGCCCTCACTTGTAGAGAGCCTATTTAAGGGGCTCCGAAATGTACTTTATATACTTCATGCTCTTCTCATTTTCTTTCATCTACCTTTGAATAAACCGTGCAAGTTTCGCACTAGCAAATCGTCTCGCCCTTGCTCGGTCGCCATGGTCTACCGGATGCCTGCAGCCCGCTGACAACGCTACCCAATAAGTAATGTCGGTCGAGCTTCGATAGGCAGGCGTCGCTACTTCTCGGCAGCAGTATGGTACGCTACCCTGGAGTACGCAAGAAACTGGTTGCTAGCGGTGGGATCGTCTCCAAACGCAACAAACTGGTTGCTAACGGTGGGATCGCCTCCAAACGCAACAGCGCTCAGACAGCGAGTGTGCTTGGCCGTCGAGTGAGATGTGCTCGTCGTTTTCATCGCACGCGTGACAACGTGCTCATTAATTTAGTTAGGGAACTATGAAATGTTTGCAGCAAATTACGTAGCAGATAAAATTACTAATCTTACTTCGTATAGCTCTTTAACAATTTGCTCTGGCAACAATGTTTTACCTTTCGGGCGAAACATTGTTGCTCTTCTTTGTTCTGCAGACCATTTGCCTTGTGCACGGACATGTAAACAGACGGCTGGTGACCGGAAATCCTGCTGCCTGTGGCACTCCCAGTCGAAGCCAGCGAGCGTCGCACCGAATACCGCTACACAGATGGATTTGCACGGATTTAGCGGCCTACTGAGGTTTCGGTTTCAGGTGTTGTGAACTACGCAGCCAAATCGATTGTGACAGGCGAGGCCTCGACCTACGCCCCCAACTTTTCCTGCGGCACCGGGGAATGCGGCATCATTGGCATGCGGCCATGCAATAATCCGATATTCTTCGTCCTGCAGGTTAGTAAAAACCTGTCTCTTCCGAATACACCACGAGTTTTCGGTGCCTGGTGGTGTTGCCTTGCCCAGGAGCCCTTTGTGAGGGAGTGGCAGAGAGCTTTGGGGGGGGGGGGGGGGTGATGCCGCGTGTATGTTGGACCTGCTGATGAGCAGTGATATTGAATTACGCCCAGGTCCTAATGATCCTGATATGAAGGAGCTGCTTAAAGGTCAAAGCGAATTACTTGAGCTGATGCGAAAAGTTGGTAAGAAACTTGACAGCTACATTGCTCGTACGGACCACAGGTTGGATTCAATCAAATGCGAGCTAAAGCCTCTTACCGGGAGTGGTGTACAACCTGAACGTTGTGGGACAGCGGTGGAACAAATATCGACTGGCATGGTTGAAATGCAAGCGAAGCTAGATAATCTTGAAAACAGAAATGGGCGTTATAACTTGATCATCTATGGGCTGCGGGAAAGTACCAGTCAGATGACTGGATCACTGCGTAAAGTAGTTCTAAAGATTGTTTTTACTTCTAATATGGGTGTCACATTAACGAGTGCTGAAAGAATTCACCGCATTGGAAAGAAGAAGCGAGGCATGAACAGACCAGTCAATCTACGACTTTGTAACTTTCAAGAAAACGCGCATATTTTCAGGAATGTGCAGCAGTTAAAAGATTCTCGCTTATCACTTAGTGACGATTATTCTCAGGAGGTGCGTGAAGAACGAAAGCACTTGTGGGAATATGCAAAAGAAAAAAAAGGATGGCCACGTTCTGAAACTTTTTTTTTATAAGCTTACCATTGATGGTAAAACGAATACGTGAGATACCGATGCGCAAAATGTCTTGAAAGTAAGGCGGTCATGAAGCGCCCAAATAGATAGAAAAATGAGCCTCGCTATGCCCATGATGTTGTTTTGCTGATTATGAACTGCCGTAGTGCGAATAATAAAGTTGGTGGTCCGGATGGCCCCATCAAGTCAGTAAACGCTGACCCAGTCATTTGGTCAGAATCTTGGCTTGATAAAACAGTTTCGAACTCCGAGATGTTCCCGCGCAATTTTCAGGCATATCGCAAAGACCGGTCAAAACATGGTGGTGCTGTTTTATTTCTTGTGAAAGAATATTGTGAACTCTTTATTGATAACAATGAAACTGAAAGTGTTTGGTGTCGAATAGCTCAGAGTGACCGTTCAAGTGTTGTTGTTTGTGCTTTTCATCGTCCTTCTGTTTTCAAGCCAAGCATTATACGTCAGCTAATAAAAATTGCCTACAGTTTTTCCTGAAGATTGTGTCGTCCTTGCGCGTGACTTCAGTTTGCCGGAAGCTAAAGTGGCATAACGGCACCTGTGTTTTAACATCTAATGCGTCTACACATTGTGAATTCAAGATGTTGACTGGCGTGCTTGGCCTCATGCAGTACGTTTCAAAGCCCACGCGAGGTAACAACATTCTGGATTTGTTGTTCTGTAATACCCCTGATGTTATTACTGCAGGATGTCTTATCCCTGGTGTAAGCGACTACAACGCCGCCGTCGTTAAGCTAATTAAAGCTACTAATAAAACAAAAACATGCGATTCCACGAGAATCTTTTTTTACAGTAAAGCGAACTACGATGAAATATCAACGCCCCTAGGAACTCAATTTCTGTCGTTTGAATGTAGTGCAGACGAGGCAAGCGTCCATCAGCTATCGTTGATGTTTAAAGCGCGCATTACTTGTCTCATTCAATGTCGTGTTGCGAGCGTCTCTAGCAATGGGCTAAAACAAGAGAAAGAAGCCCTGGATTAATGGGCATCTCATTAAGATTATCAAAAAACACAAGAGGGCTTTCTCTAGATACTGCCTTTACTAATAAAAGGAAGTTCTCTAAGCATGCGAAACGATGTGGAAGCGAGACAGTTAGTCCGTCAAATCTACGTCATGATGGTAATACAATCACGAATCAATCAATCACGAATCAATCATGAAGATCGGGATATGGCCACAGCTTTCAACGGCTTCTTCAAATCGGTCTTTTGCCCCCATACACAGGTTATGGTTCAGTGTAGTAGAAAGAAGCGTTTGCCTGTGGACCGGGGTCGACGGGATCGACCCCAATCCATGGCCATCGGGATCGACGGGTCGTTTATGGTGGACGATTAGAATGAAATATATTCGAGCGAAAGGAGTCGTTACATTTAAACGACGGCCCTGCTTCTGTTAACGATCTAACGGATCCTGGCTAAATCAGGATAAGTTAGAGAACTACTTAGAAATGCACAGAGAACAACTGTGTAAAAGCACATGCAATTCTTACAATCACGTGTCAGACATGAAAAAATGTATCAGTGAAAACTTACTCCTTCGTATGCAGATATAATTCAAACAATAGATGATTATTATGTAGAGAGAATGACTACTTTATTTCTAAAAGTCACGCGATCAACAAAATTTGGTATATGGCAAAAATAATTACAAATGATTAGTTACCTAATCAATCAATTATTTAGGTAATATATGAGTAATACAAACAAAAAGTACATCTGTTAATAACTAAATAATAATGTATTTATATAACTATCATAAGTATTGATCACTTGGGTTACTTCAAATTTGAATCATTAAAATTAATTCAATAATAAAGTAATTACTGAGACGCATTCAGCTCTTTATATTGCGGTGGCAACCGGTGAGTACTACTCGAACTGGAATGCCTCAGGGAAACTGAAGCCTTTACATCAAACAATGTGTCGTTTGAATTACATCAACCACAACAAACAATGTGTCGTTTGAATTACATAAACCACAAAAAGCATCACAAACAGCGCAAACGTTGACGTACGCACTAGCGGCGTACAATCAGCGCAACTCACAACAGCAGGAATGAGCGACGGATAAGACGGATGTTGGCGGCGGCGCTGCTGTCGCGTGGGCTGGCATCCAAGTGCCGGACGTTTCCATGGTTGCCCCTTCACGGCAATGCACGGCGCGTGTCGCACTACCCCCGTCTAGTAAACTTTAGCATTGGTATAATTTGAGCAGCACAATTCCAAGCCTTTCTTTGGAAAAGCTAAGTTAGAGGTTTTGGGGTAAGCATAAGTACATTTATATATGGACCTTTATGTTACAGCTGCCCTTAATGCAAACTCGACATGCGTTTCTAATATGAAGACAAGTCAGAACAACTATGGAGGCTTTATAACATAGGATATATGTAAGCTGTATCATGTTCGTTGGCTCCGTAGGCAACCTTCTTACCTGATTTGCTCCGCTTGGTTCTTGTAGCCAGAAGCATTCATTCAATGAACGTAGAATGCAGATGTCCGTGATTTCTGTCAGTGTGTCCTCTCGTATACACGATCATTTTTGTGTATACAGATCTCGTGAACATCACTTCAAAATTGTGTGAAGTGCTCTATGACATCATTATTTTACATAACCATTGTGTACACTGTATATATTGAAAATCATTTTGTACATGTGGCATTTAGTTTATGTGTAACTGTGCCTCTCCCTAGGTATATGTGTTTATATGTTGGTGCGTGAGGACTCGGACATTACTTACGTTGAAAACGTGCTGAGTTCCGTTTCTTACACGTTATCGTACCGGTGGAATTGTGCCGTGATTATGACTCAGTGTTCGTATCGTCTCTTGTCGAAATAAACTTTTTCTAAACACACCGTATATGTATGTACAGGGTGTCCCGCACAACTTGAGGCCAGCAATTCAGGCTATTAAGAAAATTTTATTTATTGGCTGAGGCTATAGTAGATTTGTAAAGCTCCTTCAGAAACCACCAATCGAGTTGTTTCCTTTACGATACGTCTCACGTTGTCCTTTATCCGGGGTTGCAAAGTAAGCCCGCGAAATATGAAAAAATCAACGTCACGGAGCGCTTGCCCAGTGGAACCGTGCTGCTCCAAGCGTGCATTCGGTGAACAAGGTCGGCTCCCGTCGAGTAACGCCGAAAATTCATGCTGCTGGCCGAGCTATGCCGATCAGATAAAGAACGCCCTGTCGCTTCCTCGTCGCCAGTGACAATGCAGCTGACCTTCACCGAACGCTCGCTTGAGAGCGGCACAATGCGACTGCGCAATGTCGATGCTAGGCTGAAGAAAATGGAGGCTTTCCGGGAAGAGCTTGTGAAACAGGTTGGAGAGCTCAAAAATGAGTTAAATAGGGAGCGTGATGCACGGGAGGTATGGGAGAGAGACTTCAAGCAGGCTAGCAAAAGCTGAGCAGGGCCACCATTGTGAACGAGAATGGTCGTGACAATGGATCGCAGTCCCCCACGTGACAGGAGAAGGAATGTCAGCAAAGCATGTGTTATGCCTGCAACGTGGAGAGGAGGTAGCTGGAAAGTGCGGCACCTACCTTGAGGCCACCACACACAAAAAGCAGGAGCGCAGGGGTCAGTGCCCCTTGTCGAGTCCGAATCACGCGGTAAAGGACAAAGTGAAGCAGGGAGAGGTAGGAGTGAGTGAAATGGTGATTATCGCCGGCGACTCAAACCTGGCTAGGTGCTCAGAAGCAATTGCGGAGAGTGCGAAAGGCGATAAAAGAGTGGCGGATAGGGACGTTTACAGGGCGAACACTGGATTCTGTCATGAAGCGAGCAAAAACAAAGCTCGCGGAAAATGCCCACGTGCGCAACCTTGTCATAGTAGCAGGTAATCTAAATGACGTCCTAAACAGGAAAGGAACAGGACTAGCCCAGCGCTTGGCAAAGGGGGCAGACGACTAGCGCGGACTATCCCCTCAGGTGCAGATCGTGCTGTGCACGGTACCGGAGGTGCCTGTACGTGACAGTCACGTACAAAGAGCCGTAGTGGCTGCTAATGTGGCGATATGTAAAATGAGCCGAGATAAAGGTTTTGGGGTTGTCGAAGTAAACAGGAATGTGAGGAGGTATGGTGATTTCAAGCGAGACGGGATCCACTTGCTTGCACGAGAAGTGAGCTGGCGACTTGCTGGTCACGCTGTTGCTTTTTAAGGGGGCCCTCAGGGGCTCAGGAGTCCAGAGTAGGCAGTAATGAAGAAGGTCCCCTAAGCGAACCTTAGCATCGCCGTCAATAACAGAAAAAGGAAGAAAGCAAGAAAAAGAGCTCACCACGCAATAGGCTACATAAACATGCAGGGCGGCAGAAGAAAGGAAAAGTGGGCATAGATTGTGGAGCAGTTAAATCGAGAACAAATAGTGGTGTATGGTGTATGCGGTTACAGAAACGCTCCTTATAGACTCGGAAGAGCCACCAGTGATGGAGAATTATATTTGGGATGGGTGGAAAAATAAATAAAGATTATGTTGGGAAATAGATAATAGTAAATTCCAAATGCCAGAACGACAGAAAGCTGAGCTAGTTGGTAAGGATTCATTATGCAAACTAGAAGTGAGGCGTGCAGACAGGACACAAGAGTAGAGAAGTGGACAACACGAACGCCGACTATCAACTGAAGGGAGCACTGAGGCGAAAAATTAAAGACACAAAACTCATCTGCGCATGCTCAGGAATGGTAACACCACGTGTCAATCGGGTACACGTGCTGGTCTACGTGAGAGATAACTGTTAAGACACTTAATCTCTTCCTTATGTAAAGTAATCGAAGGCTGACTCACGCACGCACTTCCACCATTATAGATATGCCATGCCTCTACCTTTTTTCATTCTTATGCCTGTACAGTATCGCGCATTCATCTAACTTTGGCTTGCAGTTACAATCTCGGCAATGTAGCGAAAGATTAGAAGGCGATCCACCGGTTAACGACCTTTTATGCTCCATTAGCCTCTGATTGATACACCGTCCCGTTTGCCCTACGTAGAACTGGCCACAGCTAAGGGAAATTTGATATACCACACCCATACGACATTCTGTAAAACTGTTGTTCTTATTGTGCTTCACTTGACAAATATCTGTTCGTTTTTTACCTTTAACCCGCTCCTTTTTATTCTGTACGGCAGCGCAAATCTTACCTAGCTTATTGGGAGCAGTGAAAGCAACATTAACATCATATCTACTAGCAACTTTTTTAAGCCTGTGCGACACTGAATGAATATACGGAATAGCCACTGCTCTTTTTTTGCGATTACTGCTTTCTGTGATTACGTCCGTCCCCCTGGAAACCGACTTCTTTAGGCGCTCAGCTACAGTGGCCACCGCCAAGAATGAAGATACGCGTCTTATGGTAGAGGCATGGCATATCTATAATGGTGGAAGTGCGTGCGTGAGTCAGCCTTCGATTACTTTACATAAGGAAGAGATTAAGTGTCTTAACAGTTATCTCTCACGTAGACCAGCACGTGTACCCGATTGACACGTGGTGTTACCATTCCTGAGCATGCGCAGATGAGTTTTGTGTCTTCTTTCATTTTTCGCCTCAGTGCTCCCTTCAGTTGATAGTCGGCGTTCGTGTTGTCCACTTCTCTACTCTTGTGTCCTGTCTGCACGCCTCACTTCTAGTTTGCATAATGAATCCAAATGCCAAGAGCATCTTTGGTTATCAGGTACAACGAGTGGAAAAAAACTTGGCTGGGCGTCGCGTATTTGTGGACGGGAAATAATTGCACAGGGAAGAATAAAGAGTTAGTGGAATGCATAAGAGCTGATATGAAGAATTTTGGGAATGTTGCCGAAATTATCCTATTAGGTGACATGAATTCCCACATACAGGATTTAGATGCGTATACCGACAACAACGAGAAGTCAGTGCTAGACTTTTGTGAGCAACATAAGCTTGTTATCGTGAATACATGGCCTAAATGTGAAGGGCAGGTCACGTGGGAAGTGGGAAACCGGCCATTGAAGACTATCTGATGACAGAAGAAATTCATGATAAGTTGAGAGAAATGGTCATTGACGAGGAAGGAAGGGTATAGCAGCATACGGAGAGACCATAAACGCATCATTTTGGAAATGGGATATTTAGTTGGGAAAGAAAGCAAGGATTGAAAAATGGGCAGTCCAAATTTGAGCGCTGAACAAATAACAAATATAGTCACTAGAGTCAAGGAAGAACTTGGCAAATGGCCAAGTGCGGAGTGGGAATATAGTGAGCTTCTAAATGTAATAACGACAGAAATACGGAAAGAGAAACATGTTCGTTGGAAAGGAAAAAAGAAACCGAAAAGCTGGTGGAACAAGGAGATACGAGACGCGATTGACGAACGACAGAAGGCATTCTGAGAGCACAGGCAGGCAAAGAAGGCGCGGTTGCCGCAGGATGAAGTTGCCAATAAATGGAAAATATACCGGTAGAAAAAGTCTATCGTTCAAATACTGGTGCAAGCAATGATAAAAGGTGAAAGTGAACGCTGGTTGTCAGTAATACTTGAGAAAAAGAAGGCCGCATCTAGAATATTTTCGAACCACATAAAATTATTAGGCAGGAAGTCTACAACCATATAACATGTCCTAGACGAAGATGGAAACAAACTGGAAGGGGATGCAGCATAAAATTACATCCGAAAAATAACAGCAGCCTTGCGCATCTTGCAACAAGCGCCCCGCTCAACCGACCATCAGGTTACACTCGTCTGGTTCCCGGCTCATGTAGGCACCGTCCACCCACACCTCCCCAACCTCAACGAGGCTACCCACTCCCTAGCGCGAGGCCTTGTTAACCGCGCGGGAGAAGGGGAGGCTGCCCCCACCGGTAGGGATCGCCTGACACGCTACAATGATCTTGTGAAGTCCTTCTACTTAGAGCGTAGAACCTTCCCCGGCCCACACAACAAACTATCCCGAGCGCAGGCTACAACTTTCCGCCTGCTACAAACCAATACTTACCCCTCGTTACAACTTTACAACAAGATCTACCCAGACATTTACCCCAATCCCACGTGCCATATCTGCAAGACACAGCCAGCCACACTTCCACACATGCTTTGGGACTGTACACACCAATACCCCGACACTAACCCCACGACCCTCTCGTCGAGATGGCACTCTGCCCTGCGTAGCCCCAACCTTGACAACCAACTCTGGGCGACCCAGCAGGCCTGCGAGGCGGCGAAGAGGCGACACCTCGACGTCCCCACGTGGGAGGCCTAGGCCTAGCCACCATCTCTTGCTGGTTTCAATAAAGTTTATTCAGTCAGTAAAAAATAACAGCCGAATCTTTCTAAGGCAATGACGAGGTTGTACTTGAAGAAAATAGCGTGAAAGAGAACCCGATGGAAAAGGAGCTGGTGGTGACAAATTTTAACTGGAAGAAAGCCGAAGAGAAAATTCCTAAGCGCACAGCCACAGGGCTAGACGAGGTTCCCGTTAGGCTGATTAATGATCTAGGACTAAAAGGGTAAGGAAGCTCTAGTGAAAGCAGTGGAAAAAAAACTTTGAAAGATAGACGAATACCAAGCAGTTGGCGATAAAGTAGAATAATTAATTTATAAAGGCAAGGGGGAGAAAGACAGAATTCACTCGTATAGGACGTTGGCCTTTACATAGGTAATATAGAGGCTAGCAATGCAGGCAATCAAATTAAAGCTGCAAGCATGGGCGGAGAATGATGGCATTTTCACAGAACTTGGGATTACCTTCAGAATAGGTAGGCGTTTGGATAACTTATTTGTTTTTACTCGGTGTATTGAAATATCCAGAGTATGAAGGAGACCATTATTTGTGGTATTTTTAGACATTACAGGTGGGTATGACAACGTAATCGTTGAACGCAGAACGATTTGTGGAATTTTCTGGAAGGAGAAGGCTTAGGCGACGACTGTCTACAGCTTTTGAGAGAGATATACCTAGTAAATACCGTTTGAGCGCTGAATGTGAAGACATGAGGAGCGAGGAGAAAGTTGATATCAACAAGGGACTGAGGCAAGGGTGCCCTTTATCCCCACTGCTGTTTATGATGTACGTGGTGAGAATAGAGAGGGCGCTAGAAGGAAGTAATATCGGGTTTAATCTCTCATACAGACAGGCGGGTACAGTAGTAGAGCAGCAACTTCAGGTTTATTTTATGTGGACGACATTGTGTTGCCAGATAACAAGCAAAGTGATTTGCAACGTCAGGCTAATATCTGTGGACAGGAAGGCGAGAATTTAGGTTTGAAATTTAATTTTAGGAAATCAGGTGCTATGGTATTCAATGAATATAGTGAACAGACAGTGGCAATCCAGGGCCAGGAAATACGTACCTCGGATAAAAAAAAGTCTTCCCTATGTCTTCTTGCTGATGACTGCGTAATATATAAAGAAATAGGAAAGCAGGACGACACTTTAGCCGTGCAGTCCGAATTAACGACTATTTCAGAACGGTGTAGCAAATGGCAGATTAAAATTAACATCGAGAAAACTAGACGCGTTAAATTTGATCCCAGTCTCAATTTCTTGCCTGACGAGTACCTAATTAACAATTCTTCAGTAGAAACAGTTTTGCCAATTAAATACTCAGGAGTTCTGTTCCCTTGCAATCTAAAATGGAATGGTCATATAGAACTAATTACTAGCAAAGCTCTCAGAAAGCTTGGCGTTCTACAACGCCACTTACGCATTGCTAACTCTGACACCAAACTGAAGGCATTTAATTCGTTAATTAAACCATCATTAGAGTACGTTTCTAATATATGGCATCCACTTCTAACTTACCTTACTGACACGCTGTAATCAATTCACAGTAAAGCCGCTAGATTCATCTCGTCCTCATATTCTCGTTATCACAATGTGTCATCCATAAAAATAACCCTTGGCATTTTACCTCTCGTAATACGCAGAAAATATTCACGATTATCCTTTTTTCACAGTGGTTATTGCAGTGACAGTGGCTTTTCACGCAAATTTATTCATCCAGCAGCCCACATCTCCGCCCGTATTAACCACGAACTCAAGGTTTACCCACCCTTTGCGAGGACTAAAAAATATTTACACTCATCTTTAGTCTTGTCAATGAATGAGTGGAACGCCCTTCCGCGATTCATTGTCAACGTTAAGGAATTATCTTCTTTCCAATTGGCTTTACTAAACTACCTTAATGAGCAAGCCTGCCATCCCAGCTGATCTTTTCTAAACTACCATGTTATCCGGCTTGAGCGCCCTACTAACTATGATCACTGTCATGTATTTGCTGCGGTATTCTAAACAGTGTAGTAGTTCGATCTTCTGGTATTGCATTATATAATCATTACGCCATGCTACTACTATAGTTATGTTATTTTGTGTTTTGATCTTCATGCTTATAACTCCCACTTGAATTTTTTTGTTATTCCCCCCCCCCTATGTAATGCTCTATTCTAAGCCCTTAGGGTAAGTAAATGAAATGAAATGAAATATGTATAATCGAAGGCAATATATATTGGAGACACAGGAAAAAACAATAACAATAAAGGGGAAGAGAAATACAGCCATAATGAAGCAAAGAGCGCTATGGGGATGCAATAGGTACGAGGTGCTCCGGGATATGTGGAAAGGTGTAATGGTTCTAGGACTTCCTTTTGGAAATGCGGTTGTTTGCTTGAAATCAGACGTACAAGCAGGACTCGATGGGAACCAAAGGTCAGAGGGACGCCTCGCATTGGGCGCTCACGAGAAGACTACAAATGAAGCTGTGCAGGGTGAAATGGGCTGGGATGATGAGAATGATGACCAGTGAAAGAAATAGTGGCAGCTATACAAACGGAATTGTGCATATTATTATGTAACATAATAAGCCGATCGCACGTTCGTTGATGTTCTAAGCAATTCAGTGATAAGACGTGCATGGCAATGCTCTGAAGGGCAAACGTTTCGGTCGTAACGGTTAAAAATGAATCTGTTAGCCTTGCGCTGGGCGGACTCGAGTTTATCTTTGTCATGTACAAGATGAGGTGATCACACAACTGACGCGTATTCAAGAAGAGGCGTGACCAGCGATATATATTCTGTTCGCTTGCATTCTTTAGTTGTGCCTTTTAAAGTTATTCTTAGGCAAGCTATTTATTTAAAATATGTTGCCCAAATAACATCCATATATTTTTGCTCCTTTAAGTTAGAAGAGAAGACAACACCAAAGCACCTAAATTCCTGCACCTTTTCTCGTGTGTGTTCCCCATTGCCATACTTAAATTGTGGGGGTTGTAGCTTATTAGTGAGTGTCATTGTCACCGTTTTGTTAAAGGTATTCACCATTTGCCAAGCCCTGCTCCAGTAGAAGAAGAAGAAAACGCATCATTTAGTAAAACCTGATCAGTGACACTACAGACTTTGGAATACACAACGCAGTTATCAGCGTAGAGATGAAGCTTAACTACAGTGTTAGTAACAGATTTGACGACATCATTGATATAAATTATAAATAATACGGATCCCAAAACAGAGCCCTATGCAACACCTGAGGAACTGTGAACAGGGGATGATGGTTGGCGATCATAGCTAGCAAATTGAGTCCTAAGGTGCAAATAATCCGTAATCCAGTTAAGTAACTTATCAGCATAGGAGCCTGCAAGAAAGGTGCGAAGTTTTCTGTGGCATACTTTATCGAATGCTTTGGAGTAATCAATAAACATAGCATCGACCTGATCACGGTTGTTAAGTGAGGAGGCAATATCGTGTGTGAATTCAATCAACTGTCTAAGAGCGGAAAAACCACTACGGAAAACGTAAAGATGCTGTGAAGGGATATTGCTGTTAGTGAACCAGTGAATGATGTGCGTCTGAATGATGTTCCAGAAGTGTACAGCACCTAGATAATAATTACATTGGTCTAGAGCTTGAAATTGTTTGCTACTTGCCCGATTTGAAGATAAGAGCCAGATTAGCGATCTTCCAAATTCCCGGGATTCGTCTGGAGTCAAGTGATTTCTGAAATATAATTATTAGATCACGTGCACACCATTCAGACCGTTTTAAAAAATACGTTAGGAATACTATCTGGACCGGTACTTTAGTAATGTACGTGTTTAGTAAGCGGTTATGAATTCCAGAACAAGTTACATCGATACCTGGGAACGCTGCAGGTACAAAAGGAAGGGCGAAAGAAGGAACAGTGCTGTTATTAACGCCAAAAACAGATTTAGAATAATTGTTGAAGGCTTCTGAGATCGTCTGAGCTTCAGGGCGTTTTAGAGTGGTCGTCCTGGTCGTCTTGCTGAGGCGGCTCAATAGGAGCGTGGGAGAGATAGTCAGCATCAGAGAGTTCTGAAACGGGCTTGCATATCATGGTGATGTCGAATTCTTGCGGCGGCTCAATAGTAGCGTGGGACAGATAGTCAGCATCAGAGAGTTTTGAACACGGCTTGCATATCATGGAGATCTCGAATTCTTGCGGCGGCTCAATAGGAGCGTGGGACAGATAGTCAGCATCAGAGAGTTTTGAACACGGCTTGCATATCATGGAGATCTCGAATTCTTGCGGCGGCTCAATAGGAGCGTGGGACAGATAGTCAGCATCAGAGAGTTTTGAACACGGCTTGCATATCATGGAGGTGTCGAATTCTTGCGGCGGCTCAATAGGAGCGTGGGACAGATAGTCAGCATCAGATAGTTTTGAACACGGCTTGCATATCATGGAGATGGCGAATTCTTGCGGCGGCTCAATAGGAGCGTGGGACAGATAGTCAGCATCAGAGAGTTTTGAACACGGCTTGCATATCATGGAGATGACGAATTCTTGCGGCGGCTCAATAGGAGCGTGGGACAGATAGTCAGCATCAGAGAGTTTTGAACACGGCTTGCATATCATGGAGGTGTCGAATTCTTGCGGCGGCTCAATAGGAGCGTGGGACAGATAGTCAGCATCAGAGAGTTTTGAACACGGCTTGCATATCATGGAGATCTCGAATTCTTGCGGCGGCTCAATAGGAGCGTGGGACAGATAGTCAGCATCAGAGAGTTTTGAACACGGCTTGCATATCATGGAGGTGTCGAATTCTTGCGGCGGCTCAATAGGAGCGTGGGACAGATAGTCAGCATCAGATAGTTTTGAACACGGCTTGCATATCATGGAGATGACGAATTCTTGCGGCGGCTCAATAGGAGCGTGGGACAGATAGTCAGCATCAGAGAGTTTTGAACACGGCTTGCATATCATGGAGGTGTCGAATTCTTGCGGCGGCTCAATAGGAGCGTGGGACAGAAAGTCAGCATCAGATAGTTTTGAACACGGCTTGCATATCATGGAGATGACGAATTCTTGCGGCGGCTCAATAGGAGCGTGGGACAGATAGTCAGCATCAGCGAGTTTTGAACACGGCTTGCATATCATGGAGGTGTCGAATTCTTGCGGCGGCTCAATAGGAGCGTGGGACAGATAGTCAGCATCAGATAGTTTTGAACACGGCTTGCATATCATGGAGATGACGAATTCTTGCGGCGGCTCAATAGGAGCGTGGGACAGATAGTCAGCATCAGAGAGTTTTGAACACGGCTTGCATATCATGGAGATCTCGAATTCTTGCGGCGGCTCAATAGGAGCGTGGGACAGATAGTCAGCATCAGAGAGTTTTGAACACGGCTTGCATATCATGGAGGTGTCGAATTCTTGCGGCGGCTCAATAGGAGCGTGGGACAGATAGTCAGCATCAGAGAGTTTTGAACACGGCTTGCATATCATGGAGATGACGAATTCTTGCGGCGGCTCAATAGGAGCGTGGGACAGATAGTCAGCATCAGAGAGTTTTGAACACGGCTTGCATATCATGGAGATCTCGAATTCTTGCGGCGGCTCAATAGGAGCGTGGGACAGATAGTCAGCATCAGAGAGTTTTGAACACGGCTTGCATATAATGGAGATGTCGAATTCTTGCAGCGGCTCAATAGGAGCGTGGGACAGATAGTCAGCATCAGAGAGTTTTGAACACGGCTTGCATATCATGGAGATGTCGAATTCTTGCGGCGGCTCAATAGGAGCGTGGGACAGATAGTCAGCATCAGAGAGTTTTGAACACGGCTTGCATATCATGGTGATGTCGAATGCTTGCAGTAGGTGGTTCCACCGAGCTCATCCTGAATTCACTAGCCAACACAGTGTCTGATGGTCGCTTACAAATTTGAACGACCTGGTAAGCGAGAAATTTCGTCCTAGCCCCAAATTATAGCAAGTCATTCCTTTTCCGTAGTTGAATAATTTGCTTCCGCTTTCGACAGCGACCGGCTAGCATAAGATATGACCATTTGAAGTCCGCGTTTTCTCTGGACTGGGACGGCTATGACGCCATCCGCTGCTTGCGTTGGTGTGGATTTCGATATCGGCAGCTTCGTCGAAGAAGGCGATTGTGGTGCTCATTGCAGGCTTCGTTTAAGTTCTTCAGATGCCACAACTTGGAGTGTTTCCTACTTCAACTCGACGACGGATTTCGTGAGAAGAGTCACAGGTGCGGCGATACGACAGAAGTGCTTGACAAAGCGCCTATAGTGGGCACACAGGCCTAGAAACCTGCCCCCTGCCTCCTTGTCGAATGTTTGCGCAAAGTTTGCATTGGCTGCTGTTTTCTGTGCATCAGGAAGAATTCTACACTTGCTTATGACGTAGCCCGGAAACAGATTTTCGTACACAAAGCGGCATTCATTTATCTGGCTTCAGGTTAAGCCCAGATGACTTGATGGCTTCAAACACTGTTGCACGGCGGTTTAGGTGGTCGTTGATGCTTGACAAAAAAACGACGACTTAATCGAGGTAGATTAAAGAGGTCTGCCATTTCAAGCCAGTCAATACCATGTTCATTACGCGCTGGAAAATCACGGGTGCTGAGCAAAGGCCAGATGATATGACCTTGAATTCACAGAAGCCGTCTGGCGTGATAAAGGCGGTTTTCTCTCTATTTCCATAGTCGACTTCGATTTGCCAGTAGCCCGTCTTGAGGTCCGCGGACGCAAAATACTTTGAGTTGCAAAGTCGGTGCAGTGCATCGCCTCTCCGTGGTAGTGGGTGTACGTCCTTCTTTGTGACTTCGTTCAGGCAACGATAATCGACGCAAAACCTTAGAGATCCATCCTGCTTCTTCACTAAGGCAACAGCTAGGAGAAGCCCACGGGCTGTTCGACGGCTGGATGATATCGTTGCGCAGCGTTTCGTCGACTTGTTGCGCTATGGTCTCTCTCTCTCTCTCTCTCGCTTGTCAAAACTCGGCGCGGGCTTTGACGGAGTGGCCGGATCGATTCTTCAGTTATTATGCGATGCTTAGCAACTGGCGTATGTCGGATCCTTGATGACGACGAAAAGCAGTCCTTGTATTGCTGAAGAAGAACCTTGAGCTGTTCTTGCATATCGCTGGGAAGACACAGATTAATATCGAAAAGTGCTTCATGAACAAGCACCGCTGTTATAGCTTCGGTGGAATCCGAAAGGACAAGTGCATCGCTTATTGCTGTAACTTCAGTTCCCAGAGGAGTTCCTGCCTGAAATTTTCGTCCCCGTGTTGCTTTTGCGCTGTTCACATTTGGTATAGAATAACAACTGGCCCAGCCAGCCACCTTACTAAGTCAACCTAACGTTACCTAAAATCTCACTGGGCGCTGACAGACGCCGACGATTTCACGTCAATCTCGTATTGTACGGCATTGAGGCTGAAAGCCACCCACGCCCCGGGCTGGCGGCGCCCATCACGTCAGCGTTTAGCTGCCAGGACGCCGTTCCTTCTGTTCACCGGGAGTTATCTTGAGTTCTTCGTCTAGCCAAAATGTGGCACCCACGGACAGAATAGAAAACCGTCCGAGGAATTCGAGCGCTGTGCGCTAAACCTCGCTGTCGATTTCTACGCATCGCCCTTCGAGCGAAACCGTTCACTTTTTTTTTTTTTGAGAAACTAGTCTCAATCCCAACATCCCACCACATTTTGATGAGACACACATAGAAATTATATTGACATTCCAGGCCGCGTGAGCTAAATTTCGGCGACTCAGTGAAACGAAACGCTGCAGGAAGAGTTTTCTACCCGCTTCCGGCGGACTTCATCGCCCCAGCATTAATAAGACAGTGACTGCTCGCACGTTCATCCAGTACGATTTGTTCATGTTCGCCTGTGTGCGCGCGATATCATGCGCGTTAAGTTGATCACTAAGCGAACTTTCACTGCAATTTACACGGCCGACAAGGCTACGAACCATCCTTCGTGCGATTATCCGCGTTAGGCACTTTGCAATCGCTATGTATACTTCGCTTTGGCGGGCAGTCGGTACTGCTACTTTCCTCCTTCGTAACCTTTCATATAGTGTGCCAGAATATGGGGTAGCAGGGAGGGCTCCCTGCTGCCGCACTTGATGTCGAAAGCCACGAGATGGAGCCCCCAAAGCATGGGCTGTCGCCTCACGCACCGCTTTCGATGCGCTACGGCGGTTTGCAACCTAACAAGCCCCTGCTTCGACGGCATCGTCCAAGTTATTAACTCTGTCTTCCCAGGTGGAGCCATGCCACAAGGCCCTTGCTGACTCCTTTTGCGACGTTAGTAAATGACAAGCAGTTTACAATAATGCGGAACTGCGTTGGCGGGAGGTGGTCATTTCATCCACACGATTGTCTGACAATGCAGAAGAAGTTACATAAGAGAAAGGCTACTTCATTTCTAAAAGCCACAGGATCAACTATGTTTTGGATATAGGGAAAGTAAGTAAACACGAAATGATTATGTGCACGAACACTCAATTATTTAGGCAATACAAGTACTGCAAAGCAACAGCATAATTATGTTTGACTGCTTAATTAATGAATAATTATTTACTAACCGTAAGTCTTGATTATTTGAGTTCTTCAAGTTTGGATAATTAAAATAATTCAATAATGAATTAAATAATTTGACGCATTCAGCTCTCTATATTGCGGTGACAACAAGCACAATTCACACAGCAGCCAGGAATGAATGACCGATCGACGTACGTCTGCGGCGGCGCTGGTTTCGCGTGGACCAAGTGCCGGACCTTCCCACGCTTGCCGCCTCGCGGCAATGCATGGCTCGTGCCACTCCTGACCACACTAGCACCTCCTAGCACACTTTGCCATTGGTAATACTTAAGCAGCACAGCTCCAGGCCTTTTTTTCAGATATGCTAGTTTAAAACTCCTGCAGAAAGCATAGGTATTTCTATTGCTACACATTTATATTAAGGCTACCCTTAAAGCAAACTTCATATGCTTTTTTAATGTACAGATTACCCAGAGCGAATATGGAGGCTTCACAAGATCGGGTACGTGTTTGCCGCGTCTGCATAGTTGGCTCCATAAATACGTGTGGTTGGATGGAACTCCTTGTACATGCAATGTATACATGTACATACGTACACACCTCCATTCCCGTGTAGTTGTGCAACGTAGTAGGTTCTTTTCGTGGCAATTACACACGCACTATCCACGCGCGCAGCGGGCGCCACCGTCGTGCTGTCAGGGTATCGGCGGCACATGACCGACCCGCTTGTGGAGGTACAGTAGGTTTCCAGAGAGAGCTACAAGAAGCCAGGTGGAGGCATTGTCGCGCATTGCTCAGCCGGCTCTGCCGCAGCGAGGGCAACGTTCTGGCTTGAGCGTTGTGCGTACCTACACATTAGCGTTCCTAATGAAGAGTCCTGTGCATTTATACGCCACACGGCGGTGCATATGCTAGTCTGAGCGCGGTTTCAAGAGTAAAGCTATCCATGGACGCGCTGAGATGCGCAGCGTTCGCGTTGCATAGCGGCCGTGCACGTATCTAATCCTTTCATTAGGCGTTTACTAACGCCGACGTTTCTTCCGTCTATCTCATATTGTGCACCGCCATCGATGTGCGACGCCTGATACTCCGGCGTTCGCCAGCACTCTTAACACGGTCGTGCTGGAGGAAGAGGAGGAAATAACTTCATTGAGTCCTGAAGGACCCCTCCCCATCCACTCTTGGTTTAGTAGTCGGCAGGGGTCGCGGGCCGCACCCACGTTGGGACGGGAAGCCCGTGAGCCTCCGCCCTTTCATGAGGCCTCTGGACTGCCCGGAGCTGGGTCTGGTGGTCGTCGCTTCGCAGGGCGTCCACCCAGTCTTCTTTACTGAACACGGTGCCGCTTAGCGCGGAGCATTGCCAGATCATGTGCGCTAGCGAGCAGTACGATTCGCCACAATCCGGACATTGCGGCTCAACCTCTGGTGAATAAAGGCTCAGTCTGCCTCTCGAGGGGAACGACCCTGTCTGAAGCATTCTGAATATCGATGACTGTGGTCTAGTTTAGCGTAGGGAGCGGGAAGGTCCTCCTCGACAGCTGATAGTGCGTTGTTATTTCGTTGAAGGTGAGCAGGTCGTGCTGGAACCTTAGCAGTTTTATGGCCCGTTCTACGAGAGCGTTACCCAGCGCTGACATTGAACCAAGGGTTTCTTGAGGCAGCCGCAGGAGGCGCGAAAGTCGACCCCGTCGAAAGCACGTGCCGACGTGCCGCTAACGCATTTAGGCGCAAGGCGTTACGCGTCCAGCTGCATTTGCGATGTTCCACGAGAATGAAACGCGTTTTGTGCGGATGTTTTGTGGCCAGCAGAACGTTCCGCGGGGCGCGGTTGGCGGTGTGTAAATTTCACCTCACCTCTTTTTCTCGTGTTAACAATGAAAAAGTATGTATTCGCAAAATTAAATTCTTGGGCATTGCAAGAGCGCTACGATCCTTCGCTACATCTCTGCGTTTCTCGCGTTGTAAGTTGTGTGCCGAAGAATGTGCCGAAGATGCCTGTAAATATACTGTGTCGGTGCTTCATCCTTGTGCAATGCCAGCTCGCTGGGTACTGTGTTGCGATGCAAACAGTAGCTGATCCGGGAGACAAGACGCACAACTCGGCAGAACCGGATAATTGCATACTGGCAATAAAGATTGTTGTTGCACTCACTGTGAAGTTGCTTCCGCAACCAAACCTGTTGAGTGGGGCTCTGTAGGCTGTGATTCCTCCTCTTATCATATGGTCAACGCTGCTGAAAAGGAAGCTTTAGCCGAGAGCAAACTCCACTTTCTATAATCAAAAACTTGTAAAACACAGAAATGTTCTCACGATGCAACGGTTGGACCATTTCGGATAAATTTTCTGTCATCTAACATAGAAAATTACATTTTAGCAACTGCAAAAAGCAGGAATGTTTGCAAAAATTTTGTTCTTGATTTCACCATATTAGGTTGGTTTTTGCAAGGAAACATGAAGGCCAAAGTTACATCTTTTCCAACTTGGAACTGGAACTCCAATGCCCGAACGCCTGTGTGTCGTCACAAATATCAGATTAGATTTTCCTACTTTTGTGACGTTGGCTAAGTAAATAATGTTCTCGAAACTATCCATGTTCAATCGCTTGCTTCTGTAGGGTGAAATTTACTCTAGTTGTACGAATAAATAGTCAGCTAGACCATATGACCCTCTGAAAATATATAACGCCAAGGTGATGCAGGAACTTCAAGGTGGCGGCGTCACTCGTTACCCTTTATGGCTGACAAGCCTCTTATCGCAATGAGGCTGGTATTCTTTTCGTTTTGTAGATAGATATATGATTTACCAATGAAGGTTTTATCAATGTTTTATTACGTTAGCAAATGTATTGTTACGAGCCATTTCCGAGCATTGGAGAAGGCCCTAGCAAGGCGATGAAGACGACGATTGAAAGAGCATTGATATGGTTGTTGTTCCGTCATCTCGCCTTCGGTGTGCACATGCATATTCCCTTTAGTTTTGCCTACTTTTATCCCGTCAAATTTTTGGTGGGGATGCGGGTTCTTAACTCGACACAACGGAGCTTCGCAGCGGCTGACTCATAGCTCGTTCCAAATTGACAGAAAAGACGGCTCCCAGCGCAACAGTGGTAACGTAAACGGTTGTCATTGCCCAGCCAAGAGACCCAGGCACGTTTAGGGGGACCAGTATGATGCTACGGTCATGTTGGCCAACATCCTATTTTAGATTCAACGGGCACGAAGAAGAATCGCGAAGAAGAATCGGAAGCTGGGGTTCCTGCAAGGAAAAGATGCATCGTCTGCTCGGCAAGTCTCTTGGTCGAAAGATCGATGCGAAGAAGGAGCTAGCATCACGTGCCCAAACATCGGCGTAATTCTACTTCTCTTACTGCATGGTGGGCTGGACCTTTCCCGCGAAGCGGATGGCGGTATGGCGGAGTCTGAAAAAGTGGGACGTGTCCTAAACGGCATATCAGATGATGCGTTCAATCCGCTATCTGCAAGCACTGCGACAAAGTCGAGGTCATTATCCAAGCGCCAAAAGTCGACGTATTGCACATCAGTTCGCTCGACTTCCCTACACGGCAGCAACATCGTCATGCAAATACGCACGCGCGCCACAGCTGCCATTAACCGCGGGAAACGTGACGAAGATTATATGTCGTCAACTTGAAGCTACGTCTCCTGTTTCACCATGCTCTCGTGCCCGCGAGACGAGCTATACCATGATACCAGTTGTCCAAGCCATCGTTCGTCAGGAGCTATCCAATGTTGGCCTGAACTTTGGACTCGTTTCCTCCCGCCCGACTGACCATTTCCCAGTTTCGTATGCGGCCAGAGGCTCCTGCTACGTCCTCGCACTCAGGCCAAGTGGAGGACTGCTGAGGACCGGCCCTTTTTTCATCGACGTCGGATTGGCGATGCCTCCCGCTATGGCCGTAAGCGGTGCTCTCGGGCTCATGCGCCCTATGCTCATAACCGCCGCCCTGAGACGGATCCTTACCGCTTCCAGCCTAACCGCGAGCCACCTCAAGCAAACCGTAATGACCATGTCGTGCCGTCGTTTTGCACTTCCGCGTGGTCACCAGGCCCGTTCACCGTTCTCTCGTCGCCCATCATCTCCCCACTATTCCGCCACCCTCCATCGCCGATTGGACGCCTGCCTCCGGAAACTAGACGACGCAGCCACCGGAGGTGAAGCTGCATTGATGACTCGCCCGTAACATCATCTGACCACATTGCCGACTAGAAGCAACTTGGTACATGTGTGGTGCTCTCTTTGACACGGACGAGCATATATCAGTAATGTATTGAGAGCTACGCTGTTGACTTAAGAATATACTTACGTCACCCACGTTACCGCTCGTTCGAGTCACCAACAGGGGAACGCCTCCCGTCCTTGGTTTGTGATCAGCATGAACAAGCATCGCCGGCCGCTGTACGACTGCATTACTTGCTCTGCTAGAGCACTGCTCCCATTAACTAAAACTCACCATGGAATTTATGTATGCCCACTCTGCCCTTATTGAATGTGGAACCGGCTTGTTTCAGCTTGACCTACCTCGCTGCAATGATGCTCTGACCACACGTCAGCTGCGTTTGTGTTCCGTGGATTAAATTCGACTGGCACCTCAATCCGTTACATATTTGATCCTAGTGTCTATCCATTCTGTTCTCGATCGGTGTCGATTACGTCCCGACTCCCTTTGTTCACGTACTATTGGCCAGAAATGTCGCTGTTCCCCATTCTATTCTCATCGTCACTAATAACATCGTGTCCCTTTCCCTCTTGAACTTCAGCTAGTGCACTCAACTTGTCGCAAATGCCATGACTCTGGCCAGCGTCTCTTCCATCGATGAGTATCGCGTTCCCGCATTAGTTAATTGCCGGCAATCCTTCACTCTCCGCTGCATTCCCCACCTCCAGGCGTACAGCCAATCGTGATATTAGCAAGGTTATCGCGCCTGACCTCCTTACAAGACAGGCTGCCAATGTTAGGCACATGTTGATCTCTCGTCACGCCATCTTTGACTTTGATGACCGCCCTTTGGCCCAGACGTCAGTTGTCACTGTTTTCATACTGGAGACACCAGTCCCATCAGACGACGTCCTTATTGTGTGTCCCATGCTGAACGCCCAGTAATTCAGCGCGAAGTCGAAACAATGCTCACGAAAGACGTCATTCAACTTTCCTGCAGTCCCTGGGCGCCACTGGTCATGCTAGTAAAGAAGGAAGCTGGTAGCTGGCGTTTGTGCGTAGACTGCCGTCACTTAAACAAAGTCACGCGAAAAAGACGTCTGACCTCTGCCGTGAAACGATGACGACCTCTTCTGTTTCCGCGGATCTACTGACTTCTCCATCGACATGTACGGTCAGGATACTGGCAGATTTCTGTAGATGACCTAGACTGCCAAAAGACCGCATTCGTTGCACCCGATGGACTTTTCTAATTTAAAGTGGTGCCCTTTGGCTTGTGTAATGCCCCAGCAACGTTTGAAAGGATGATGGACTCTCCCTTTCGCAGCTACAAATGGTCCACATGTCTTGGTTATCTAGATAACGTCATCGTTTTTTCACCGACATTTTAGAGCCACCTGACACGCCTGTCGGCAGTTCAATGTTTTCAGACGAGCAGACCTCCCTTACATCACTGTGCCTGGCCACTTTGTCAGAGCTCGCGGCATACATCCCGGCAAAAGTAGTGTCGTCAAAAATATTCCACTACCACGTTCGTTCAAAGACGCCCGGAGCTCCGTCCGCCACGTTCTTATTTTCGACGCTGCATCAAGAATTTTGCCGACATTACCCGTCCCTTTACAGAACTCCTGAAGGACATATAGTTTTGCTGGATGGCCATGAACAAGCCGATGCCTTTCGCACACTCACACTTTTGACCCCTCCGCAGCGCAGCCTCCGCAGCCAAGTTCCCACCGACGCCTGCGAACGCGGCCTCGGCGCTGCTCTCGCCCAGAAGCAACAAGAACAAGACCGCGTCATCCCCTGTGCCAGTCGACTCATCTTCCCTTCAGAGCGCAAGTTTTCGATTACTGAACGGGAATGTCTCACTCTAGTTTGGGAGGTAGCAAAATTTTGACCATACTTGTTTGGCTGCACGGTCATTACGTCATCAGCATGCGCGGTAGTGCATGGTGGTCGGCCATCACGGACAACCATGCACTATATGCTGGTTGTCCTCTCTTGGACGACTTGGTCGCTTGGCAATGAATCTTCGGGAATCTACCCTTGATGTCATTTACAAGTCCGGCCGAATTCTCCAGGATACCCACTGCCTCTCCTGTCATACCGTGGATCCTCCCGACTCCGCTGGCAATGATTCCGACGCGTCCGTCCTCGCTGTTTCTGACTTTAGCGATATTCAGAATTTACAGCTCAGTGATACAGACTTCCGCCCACAATCCACCTTCTACGCTCCCACCATTCCGACCCATCTATCCACCTGTTTGTACTCCGTGATGGTATTACCTACCGACGCAGTACTAACTCCGACGGCTCAGCCTTTCTGCTTGTACTTCCCAAGACTCTCCGTTCCACTTTACTCCAACAGCTAGCTACACGATGCCCCAATCACTGGACATGCCGGAGTGTCCCGAACATACGACCGGCTACGGCGTCGGTTCTTCTGACCAGGCGTTTACGTTATGTGCGCCGGCGTGTTGCTGCTTAGCTACGAGCGGCGCACCTGTGTTGAAAATGAGACGCGGAAGACCGAGTGGGCGACGACGGCGATAACAATTCGTTTAGTTTCGGGAATCCTGCCGCTTCTTGGATAGCTTCGGGGTTAGAAAAGTCCTGGCATGCTGCGACATGCTTCCGAGCACACTTTTTTTCTGGACGTTAACCGTGCATGTACTCTCTACGCTTGTGCTGCGATTGCGGTTGTGTGTCGGGCAACACTTCATTGCGGCGGAATGTGGATTACATTCACGCCAGGATATGCCTAATAAGTGCTGCGTGCCCAATTGCTGGAGCAATTACAAATCGGGGCCGAAAAATCAAGCGTTCATGTTTCCGCAAGATCAATGACAGAATATTGCGTGCCAATGCTAAGGCAATTGAAGGAGAGAAAAGCTGCAATTCTGCGGAATAAGGCAGCTGTTTCTTTGTAAATAGTTAAACGAATGTTTTGTACATCCATTGCTAAACTCATTTGAGGTGTTGTAAACATGTATACTGCGGTGCTGTATGCAATAATGCCTCGAAAGTGAAATTATTCGTTTAGAGCCTAATCTAGGCTGCAATAAATACATGCCCCGAATGTGAAGAAGGGCACACCAGTGAAGTTGTCATTAGGTATGTGTTATGGTGCAGTGCTAACATTTTGTTGAATAACTTTTGTGGTCGCGTGAACACCAAACCCTTTGGCGCCGACGATAAATCAAGACAAAGAAGCTACTCTGAAGAAGAGGGCAGCACTATGACTTTTCAATATAAGCCATGCTCCCTGTCATCAATTACCCGAAATTTGTTCTATATGTGAGTGATGTCTGCCGCGTGTGCCAGCGGGAGAGGGCCACCCTGACGCACATCCTATGGGATTGCACCAAGTTCCCCAGTGAGGCTTCGACAAGTACGATTCCGCCGCGACTCGCGGCTGCGGCGGAATGCTACGACTACGAAAGCCAAACCTGGGCCGTCCAGCAGGTCTCGGCGGCTCTTGAAAGACAAAGGCTGAGCGAAACCGACGGAACGTTGCCCCTCAGGGCGACCGACCGCGGGAGTAACACGAGCTGGAGTTGAGCAGAGACCACCCGCTGAGAAGACGTCAGGGCCCGCCTCATGGCGCCATTTATTCATGGTGTCGTTCTGCAGGCGACTACATGAAGTTCTCTCTCTCTCTCTTTCTCTCAGTCCTAATGTTGAACCATTTCATTTTTATGGACGGGCTTTTTAATATTGCAGCGCGCGAATAGCTTTGCATAAATAAAATAATCTTGGAACACCCTCTGTTCTCTGTGGGCCATCTGCTCAACTATGCCTAAAGAAAACAATAACTGTGCTCTGGTTAACGTTGCCCATAAGGGCGCCATCGCTTCATTCAACCCGTACCCCCGAGCACGCCACCGGCATCTTCTCAGTGACGTCACTCGCCGAGCGCTCAGGCCTTCTCTTGTCTAGGTGGTGTTGGATAACATCGCGACCGCTGGGGGTGAGCTCCACCACTGGAAAAGCTGGCGCCACCGTCGGCGTGACGTGCCATGAGGGATCACATGGACACAGTGGCCGCGTCGGCTGCTCCGCGGAAGCGCCGAAGCGAGCTGAAAACGAAAGTTTGAAGTCCCACCTGCGCCACGGTTCTGATTAAGTGGTGAGGCTTTACCGCCTTGGGTGTCTGCTTGACAACATATGAAAGTACTATAGTAGGTAGTGGCTGCCTTTGGAGGCGTGCAGCATGGTAGGCTACTGCTCGGTGACGCAGCGCCGGACGTACGCAACGGAGCCCAGTGTCAGGCTTATTCACACGTAGCCGCTGGGCAAGGAGCTGCATGAAGCTTGGCTGGAGAAACTTGCAACCGGCAGAAAGCCATCGGCTACAACTCTGGTGTGCAGCAAGCACAGAGGCAAGAAACATTTCTGCTACGACGCCGGGACTACACAATGTTCGGTGAGTGGCAGAAAACGCGCACTGAGACGCTCGCCCGCTGCTCGTCCGCTGCTCGGCTAATGTCATGACGGTTTGGTCTATGAACTTGTTCATGCTAGATACTGGCAAATTCACTGGAACGGAAAGGGAGCGGTAAGACGCGCATTAAAAAAAAGGCAGGAAATGTGACCATGTTTGCATTACGAATTGATGCACTGGATTACGAAAAAAGATCGAAGCAGAGGGAAATCGCACGCTGTGAAGACCGATAAACATACAATGCGACGCAACTTGAGAAATAATGTTAAAATGTCCAAGAACCTAGAAGACAAAAAAAAAGATCGAATCGTTGCGACGGCACATCACAGTCGCCGTAGGCGTCGGAGTCTTTAAAACGAAATTATTTTTGAACAGTTCTGATAGCGTCTACGCAACGATGGCTGCTAGTGTGCTGTGAAATGCTCATATGCTGCGGCCTAAAGCTCACGGCACGGTGCGAAAACGCGCTCACAGCGAAAGCCAAACATTGTGCGCGGACATGTATGCAGACGCGGAGTCGGTCGCTGCGAACCCGTGCGATTGCTGCATTGAGGCTTCATTCTGTTATGCCCCATGTGGTTATACAGACAGCCCACTATAAGAACATATTTCATATAGTTTACTCTCAGCGGTTGCCTGCCTTTCACGCAGGAAGCCGGTTCGGAAGATTCCATCGCGGCGACCGCGCGCAGGGGCGTTCACTGTACCCATTGGGTGAAGAGATAGCGTCTGTAAACGATTCTGTGCTTTCAGTTTGCCGAAGATTATTATATGGACAGTCAAAAACTTCCCTCGTTTTGAGAGTACCTACATAACTGTCCAGAAGGGCTGCCACGTGGTGTTTTTATTGAGCGCCGTAAGCGAAACCTATAGTGAGGAGCGCACCACGTGATCCCTCATACTACGCAAGGGAGGCGCTTCCGACAGATGGCGACTCCGTAACTCCTCGCCCCCAATACTGTAGGTGCGAGGGAAATCATGCGAGGGTGCTCCGAGAAAGATAGTGGCTTGATGCGGCGGTGCTCTCTCGCGCGCGCAAGGGAGGTAGGCGGGGAGGTTGCGCGCCGTCTTGCGTGCGCAAGGGTGGCGGGGGGATCTACTCTAACCGCAGCGGCTAAGCACGGCAGCGCACGCACCCTATCTTGGAGGTAATCCGCGGCGGGTTCGAAGGCTAGGCAGCCCGAGATAGGAGATGGCTTAGCATGCGCTGTGTTTTCGCCGGCCTAGTTCACAGTGAAGCGAGAGGCACCACGAAGGGGAATTCACTCGGGCTGATGCCACTTTTCATAATGCCAGCGTTCAGACAGCGAATGTCCTTGGTCGTCGAGCGAGCTTCTTCTTTGCATGTGCGCGCGTGGCAACGTGCTCATTAATTTAGTTAGTAAGCTAATGTTTACAGCAGTTTGTGTGGCTGATTAAACTACTAATTTTACATCGTATAGCTGTCTAATGATTCGCTAAGGCAAACAATGCTTTGCCTTTAGGGCGAAATCTGTGACTGTGTTAGTGCGCCCTATAGTTTTGTCCGCTTCAGTTGTCCTAATTGGTGCTGTTGACAGTAGTTCGACGTCCGTATTTATTACTTAATTACCTAGTTGAATGTATAGTACGATCTTTTTTTTTCAATTACAAAACTTGCAGCTATGTTTATGAATAAATTACAGCCTCTGGGAGTTGTCCAAGTACGCGTAAGAATTCTGCCACTCGCTCATCTCTACGCAGATCGCGGTCATTATCAGTGTTATGAAACATCAACCAGTATAAACTACAGCGCTGCGGCGACACGAGCTGCCGCGGACAACAGCGCAAGGTGAATTGATGACGCAAGCAACTGCTGCAGGTGGCGGAGCCAAGTGCGCTGCATGATGACGTTGCGATCATTATAATCCGTTATCGCTCTTTAGCGTCTAATTCATCCGCGTCGAACCATTATGGACCGCGATAAACCGTACCTCGGCGGCGGCTGCGCGGGCCTTATTTGGAAAGCGATCAGCGATGGGGGCAGAGTACGCCGAGTGCTGATAGCTTCGTGTGCGCGGTGTTATCGCCGGTTAGCTCGCGTCGAAGCTATTAGCGGCGAGAATTAGGAGTGGCGCCCTCTCGCGTGTGACGTCACGGCCAGGACGCCGCTCGCTCCGTCTCGCTCGGCGGCCGCGCGCGCTCGTTCCCTTCGTGTATGCTTGGGGTATGGGTGGCTCGAGCCGCACTTATTGAAGGGCTTGTCGGCTTCTTTCTGCTGCCATGCCTGAACCACAGTTCCTTCTCCTAAAGCGCGTGAGTCAATAAAATTTGAGGCTTGGATATCGTAAGCTATGTAGCGTTGAAACTGCATATATGCGCCGTGTCAGTCCATAAATTTTGCGTAAAAATGCCTGCAAATTCAATACGTGAAGTTGTGTACGATGCTTGGCTAAACACTTAATATTCCCTTAGAATTTAGCTATGAGAGACATTGCATTTTACATGAAAGAAACATCTTGGTAATTGGCGTCAGCATGTTATCCGTGTTAGAAAGACATTGCCCAGCGAAGCTGTCATCGTGATTCTTATTACTCTGGTGAGTTGTCCTTGCCAAATATGGCCATTTATTAATGCGTAAAAGAAAGAGTTAGCACCCAGTTTTTATGAAAAAGTTTGCTGCTAGTTTCACCCCTCTCTGAAATAGGCCCCCAAAAAACGAAACGCTCATGGCTGCTAACACGACGGTGCGTCATGTAGAGTATTTACATAGTTTATTCAGACACCATAGTTGCAACCACCTGAGAGAAAAGTTTCGTTGTTAAGATCGAGAGACAATCAATCGCAAGCGATTAAATGTTTCAGTGGCCCTCAGTAGCCTTCATCGACAATATGGCACACCCATCACGCAACGGTAGCAACCGACTGTCGGTACGGCGAGGCACGCTTTGTTCGTGAAACCCATCAGTTCACTACAGTTTCTAATTGAAACCACAAAGCATTTTTTACAGCTCCTATTGGAATGGCTAAAATATTCTTGAGCTACTACAGCGCAGCTTAGATTGCCTAGAAAAGGAAAATTCAAGCACTTTCTGTCTCACCATTCTCGATCCAGCGTTGTTTAATTATGCAAACGGAGAACTATTCGCTTCATCGGTACATAAAAGAGAACCTCGCCCGACTGCAGGCAAAATAAAGTTTGCTCCTATCCAATCGCAAACATTCATAAAGAAAACACCACAAGACTTACATATATATTCACTTGATTTTTGACCCTCCACATGGGAATTATATTACGCTTCGACTTCTTTCTGGCTGCAGCCATACGGCCCAAAAGGCAAATTTCTCTAAAAAATTTGGGCCGAGCAGCCTGTGTCAGTTCGCCAAACAATTTCGTCATGTGTATTCCTCAAGCAAGAAGCACCAGTAAATTTCTCAAGTGAGTTGAACGTGTAGCACAGAAAAGGGAATATATATTGGTACATTCCATTTTGTATTCTGTAAATAGACGTAAGCCTTCATTAGCTTTACTTCAAATTACCGCCGCTTAAGAGAAACACGTGAAGAAGCATATAATTTTAAGAAGCAGTCAAAGAAGCAAGTTGTGCTTGTAGAACCTAACTGCAGTATTAAGTCCTCGTGTTACTGCCGAGCGTTTCTGTAAAGAAACGCAAAAATTCGATATTACACCATGAACTACTCGTCGTGAGAAAACCAGTTTTAGTGGATTGTAACTGTTGTAGAAGTCATATATAGCCAGCGTCTGTGACATATTTGTTGCACCGCGGCAGGTATGGTATCATAACTGGATTCTTATTTTCTAAATTTTTGCGGTTGTCGATTAAAAAACCCGCAATGGGCTGGTCTGCGCTCCTTCGGCTGGCATTGTAGCGTTGCCTTCGAGAGCTGCATTGTCGTCTAAGAAATAAGCTCTTTGAATAAATTTTCGCAAATGAAGACGTCGTCGTAAAAATATATTTGAGACGCCCGCCATAAGTATGCAAGCAGAGAGAACGAGGGCGAACAAACGAAAACACCGCAGAAAGCGCCCGGACAACGCCCGAACTGTAGCAGACGACAGGCGCGAGTCCTTGCCCTGACGTCACGCGAGCGGCGCTCGCAGCGCCCCTGTAGTTCGTTCTCGGGGCTAATAGAGGCAGCACGAAGGTCAATTCGCTCGCCGTTGCGGGCCATATACATTTTGAAAGCGATCGCCTTACGTGACGCACGGGTTTCCTCCTTGGGTAGGCATGAAAATGCTTACGCATTGAAAAATATGCTTCCCACCTTCGCTACCCACATGAAAATGGGCTCTGAATTTCTAGCTGGAAATGGTCTTCCCAGCCAGGTTTCCAACTGGAATCAGCCCTTCCAGATGGAAATTTTCCAGAGCCAGCTGGAAATGGCACTTTCCAGCTTGAAGTGGAATCCTCCTCAGCTGGGAATGGCACTTTCCAGCTGGAAGTGGAATCCACCTCAGCTGGTTTTCCAGCTAGAAGCAGCACTACCAGCTGGAAGTTTTCCAGCTTCAGCTGGAAACTGCTGGATACAGCATTTTTTAGCTGGAAACAGCGCTTCCAACTGGAAACAACTGGATGGAGCATTTTCCAGCCGGAAGTAGAATCTATCGACTGGAAAGTGGAGCTTCCCACTTCCATTGAGACATTTTTTGTATCTGCAACATGCCCCTATTTAGCCCTAGGTGGTGTTTGTAGCAGAACGAAGAGCTTTTACTCTTGCAGCAGCAGCAAAAAAAAAATTATTTCTCTGCGTTGTGACAACAATCGTAATTAATTGCATGAACTGCATGGAAATGCTCGTCACTCAGGGTACCTTTGATCGCGATCGGGCCCGATCGGGATCGATTGCAATCGAAAGTGTCCTGTGTGATCGAGTTGCCAAAAAAAAATATCTACAGGAAAACTGCCACTTTTATTGAACCTTACTTGTAATAGACAAAAGCGACGCGCTCTTGATCGACACTGTATATCTTGCTACACTGTCGATGTTACACTAGCGAGGAGCTTGCCCGATTGGCCATGATGAGCCGTTGCGCAAACGGCTAGTGTTTACAGCATAGCAATTCCTTCTCTAACAAAAAAGAGCCTTAACACGTGGCACCTTCAGCAGTTCAGGCTGCAATGACCGCTGCTCCTATTTTTTCCTGTCTCCACGACGCCAATACAATCGCCGCCATATTTGTTGAATACTTAGGAGCTTTAGTCTCGTATCTTGTCTTGATCTGCTCTTTTGACACGAATAATAATATAATAGCGTGTTATTGCAATATCAGTATTTCTCAGAAAAGCTCGGGTTTTTATTCACAGCAGCAGCATTACAAAGGCAGGCCGAATATAAAAAATGTGACGACGCCACTGGGGCTCTAGTTTCGTACAGCACATGGCGGAAACTGTCACGGCGAGGCAATTTTGCGAGACAACGAGAGTCTCTCGGGTGTGCGTGTGATCAAGTTTTTGTGAGGAACCTGCATGATCTTGCGCATGAAGTAATTATTTTTGGACAGTTCCTTCTCTGGACGGTGTTACAAGTACAGGCAAGCGGCTATCAACGGTTGTTATTGCTGTACTTTGTGGTGTTGTGATTCACCAGTGCGGATCGAAGAGCACCGTTTTCTCCAGCCCTGATTCTACAATTTGGAGGTAATTATTTCACTTGCTTATGTTTTGAGCGTAAGTTAACGTTTATTTTTATCCTGTATGTTGGCTGGCACGCTTGAGCATGATATCATAGGTCCCTGCTGTACGTGATGTTCGTATACAGGTTGATCATTTTTATGTTTTGCGGAATTTGGTAGAAATGGCTTGTGGCAGATATCATAATTCTTGTCGCTGAGCGGAATTATTCGAAGAGGTGGACATTATTAGCATGCGAAATCGAAAGACATCTTCAATTAATTAGCAAAAATTGACAAATTAACTTATTACCTTGCTGCACATATTACAATGTACGAATTGTAGCCTGTGAGTTTGCAAGATGGATCCACCTTAAATGAATTTCCAGAATTACATCAGTTTCGATATATTATTTTCTAAAGTGTGAGACGAATAAGTGGGCGTTCCAGTTACTTTTGTGCTCCAATACATAAAAGCGTTTTGTTAAAAAAGTAAGTAGACCAACAGTCCACCTTTACGGCGAGTTTGATGACACATATTTTTAACTGGTGTCATTCTGGAAAGTAAGTCCAAGTGGATACGCCTGGCAATCTCAATGGCTACAATACGTAGATTGCGATATGTGCCGTAATGTAATAAATTAGGAAGTTCATTATTGAATTTTTTAAAATTAGTTCAATATGTGTTCCGATTTTTCGTGCAAGTAATCTCCTCTTCTGAAGGATCCAGCTCAAGGACTAGAATTACGGTATCTTCAACAGGCGATTTGTTAAAAATTGCATAAAACTTAAAATTATCACGCAGCATATGTGAAGTGCTTGTCAGTTTGCGTAAGCCCCCTTTTGTCTCCAATAGCCCACTTGAATATATTGCCGTGCAGTGTTTGTGCCCAATGTTGCACATACGTACGTCTATTAAATACTAGTGCGTATATGTCAATCTGCCCAACGCAATACAAGCACATTTATGGCGTGCTTTCACTGCAAGTGCGTGCTCGCAAACACGTTGCATGAATGGCAGGCATTTGAATAGGTGCAAAACAACAATAACATAAAAAGATTGGCCCTCAAGCTCCTGTTATTCAGCAGAGAAATGCTTCTTGGGAGGCTGTTGAGTTACATCACACACCTAGTTCAAAATACAAATGAGCTCATTTGAATTCTATTTGCACTAAAGCCACAGTCAATGGCGCTAAACAATTTAACAATCATTGCATAGCTTCTGCAGCTCAAGTTCAGAGCCTCTTGAGAGCTCAGGTTGAGGCCTTGCGCCACATAAACTGTAGAAGGGTCTGTGATGAAGGTAAACTGTGGTACTGTCCAAAGGCTGTTGATACAATCCGCGTGATTTTGGTAAAGGTCACTGTTTACTAGAACTGAGTGGATTAAAGTGATGATTGTTTTAAAGTTCACTCACTATGTCTAAATATTTTTTTCAGATGGGGTACAAGGAGGAGTGCAAGTGTATTCCACATCTTGAGGGAGATGCAAGATATGCTTCCGCAATCCTTGCTGCAAGTGTTCAAATAAATGGTTGCAAGTTTCAGCACCGTGCTGTTTTGGCTGCATGTATTTTCACCGGACCAGTTGGTCTTGCGGCCAGTCACATTAGGAACTAAGTGTGACTTGCGACAGCAAGCTAAGATCCATGCGAGTTCTGGCCAGTTTGTATCCTGCTTGATGCGAGCTTACACCCTGGGATTTCACCTAAGCATGGCTCAACACCATGGTGTTGTCGCCAAGGCTCAACACCATGGCAACCGGTGCTGTGTGCCAGCCCGGTCTGAGGGTCTGTAGACCCACAGTCCGGGCTGGAGATTCTAGCTGGAACTTCTTCCAGCTGAATTACAGCTGGCATTTCTTGCAGCTGGATCCAGCTGGAAGGCCTTCCAGTTGGGACATATTCCAGCTGGATTATGGAACCGGAAATTTCACCCAGCTGGATTTTTTCCAGCTGCCTTCCCAGCTAGAAAAGTATCCAGCTGGGTGAAATTTCCAGTTCCATAATCCAGCTGGAAGTAAAAACATTTTCATCTGGGTATTATTTACCTTTTTCTTTAAATGCAAGAAAAAGCAGCAAATATGGCGCATTCGATGCTGAGGAAAAAATATGTCGCCACGTATTTCGACAGCAGCTGCCGAGCTAAAACTTCTTCCAAGTAGTCATGAAGAACACGCTATACTAATATATTTCGGAATCGACCGTTCAAGTTCTGCTACCGAATTTCGCAAAAACAAATGATTGGAATGTGCGGTGCCTCACAGAAACCACATTAGAGTGTAACGTACATTTTCAGAGAAGCACTGTGGTGAAGCCGTCAAAGAGGCTCAGCTGTCGTATGCGTCCTACCCGTCACTTCATTAAGTCGCTAGAATAAAAGGTATGTTTCGTCGTTGCTCTTTTATATTTATCGGCTTCATACTTTTCTCACATGTAGCGCACACTCTGATCTTAATGTGTCCTTATACATACAAATATAACGCCTTTTAAATGTAGCAGCGTGTCGTGCAGCAGCGAATTGACAATTTCTATTACACATCACATGGGAGTGCCCCAGGAGGCCTCCGCACATAGACAGCCCCATATTACACCAACATCCACTAATGAGGAATAGGCAGTGGGAGGTATGGCTTGCGGACGAGGGTCGGGAGAGCCAGTTCGCTCTTCTGGACCAAGCCCAGCGAGCCGCTCGTGCCAGTGGGGCCTTGGAATAACGGCTCCTACCATCGTGCCTTATTTTATTTATATTCAATGAAGTTTTTACTCTCTCTATTCCAGAGAGAGTTGAAGCCCCTTACCTGGAGTAAGAGTGCCTCGATGTCCACCTCGCCCGCCGCTACGGAGCGGCGGGCCAGAAGGGCATCGAGGCACTCTACCTGGAGTCGGTCTTAGCGCTCCCGCGTCTGTTAATTGCGGCGGAGGAGAGCGAACGCGGCGATAGAACAGCCCGTAAAACTGCTAGCGTTCCAGCACGGCCATGCTCCAGCTTATATTGGCCACTAGGGCGCTGTTCCTCCTGCGCAGCAGGAATTGTCATTCTCGTGTTAAAGATGATGCCAATGAATCATCATCAGCAGCAGCACAATTATTGTCTCACGCGCTGCCTCGCGCCATATCGCGTCAAATATCGTTAGCACCATGAGAGAAGCTCGAGCGCAACGCTAAACCTTGCTATCGTTTCGCCTTCTGGCGAAAGTGCCAATTCTTTTTTGTGCTAGCAATTATATATACCATTTTATAAGAAGAGTAATTTTGACATTCGTGTATCCGCGTTTAATTACAATTTAGAGGTTATCCTAATAACATCAAGCAATTAATTGCGCTAAGTTTTGAGTAACCAACTTTACGTGCCTTCATCAGCCGAGTTAAGCCGTGTTAGGCCTACGAGCTATGAAATTGACAATCGAATTCGGAATCAGCGGCATCTAATGAATCAATCTTCTGCAAGCTAGTTGGAGTGAAAGCGATAACCGCAGTAACTTCTTGTAGCTTGTGGACTTCACGTCACCAAAGGTCGAACAAGTTTGGAGCTAGGTTAGAGCCGTCACTTCAGTGGGTGCCGCCATGTTTGATGGCGCAAAGCATTTGAGGCAGCATTTGGGGCCCCCGCTTAATCTGTGAAATAGCGTGCCCAACGCAAAACTCAAACGCAGATTGCATCTCGCATATGCGCAGTGGCATCGACATTTCTTTGGGGCCCCTATTTTAAAACTCTCTATTAAAAAGGGGCACATATCTAAAAGCGTCTGTGTTGAGTGTTTGTATATATTCCTTGCTCCATGAATATGCAGAGCCTTGCTGCTTTTTGCGTCGTAGTCGCAATTTTCTTTTTTTTTTCAATGCCTAGGTTTATGACATTTTTCCATTGAGCAGAGTCAGAGTAAAACCCCTTAAACTTCGTAAAGTTGCGGCACGCTTTGAAGAATGCCGCCTCCTCCTCGCGCGCTCTGCCCGAGGCCGACGCCATGTCGCTATTGGCCTAAGAGCATCACGTGGGCTCTCGCGCCGGCTTCGTTTAAGAGTCGTGCTTCAGCGCCATCATCGCTTGAGAAGCGTCTACGCAGTGGGGAGGAGCGCATGTGGGCGCCGTTGCTACGCTCGAGCAATGTAGTGTTGAGGAGAGAGCGTGAGAGAGGAGAAACGAGTGAAGTCGGAGGAGGAGAGTGTCACTACTTTACGAAGGTTAAGGGGCTTTAAGTCAGACCACCTACGCACGTGACACTCTCTAGATATGTTAATCTTGCTTCCACTGAATCAGATTGTGTTTATACAATATATGCTTTACGAAAAAAAAAAAACTCTTCTATGACCAACTTCTGCTGGGCTCAGCCCTTAAGCTGTTGACTAATCAACAGATGTTATAACGCACATTCTCGACTAGACAGTAAGTGAAATCACTTGTTCTGAACATTGCTTATGCAATTTGTCTTATAACGTCCTTTTTCCATGAAGAAAAACGAATAAAAATACCCTTCTTTTTCTGCATCAGGTGGACATCTTTTTTCAGCTGAGATCCGATGCGGTAGAAAACCAATTTGCTCAATTTGTTAATTCGTCGTCACCAGCTTGAATGAAGTATGGATTAGTAGAAATGCAGGCATTGGTCGAATGCACAATTATTTCCGAAAAAAAAAAGTTCTTTTCTAACCTGTCGAAACTGTTTTAGTTCAGTGCAGCTATCGGTGTCAGTTGCATTCACTTTTTATATGAATGCTTCAAACAGCCCCATGCAGTAGACATGTGAAAATAATTTTTGCATGTAGAAAAGCTCTTTCGAATGCAACGGTCGGAATAGTGCGAAAGCTTCCAACCGGCATCTTAGAACACATTGAGGCCAGAAATTTCTATCTTGCTACAAGTAGCATCTCTCGCGTTGATGCCGCTTTCGGACATATCGTCGATTCTACGCGCGCGCAACCACACTGCCCACGACCCTCAAGCCGTGATTCCGATGTTCCAGAGCTGATGTTTATTCTGATTGCGCCATATTGAGCTTTTGGAGCAGTAGTTTCAGAATCCCACGTTGCGCTGACTTGTGACGACACGCATGCGCACCGCGTGAAGAGCAAGGGTTACTCTTGTTTGTCTTGTGTTGCTTCATTGCTCCCCTGCTTGACATGATTCTATGCTTGAGACAGGCAGAATTAAGCAACACAACACAAAATCTCAAACGAAGCTGAAAATATTTATTCCTATATTAATGGCGTGCCGATCTCGCCGACAAGAAACACCGGTGGTGGCGGAACGCGAAACGCTTGCGGTCCGACCAAAGAAACCTTCCGGCGGAAGGTGCAGCGCGCCATTGGCTAACGTCGATAGGGACGTCGTTCCTCTCTCGCAGCAGAGCACGCGCGCAGCAGTCTGTCTCCAACTTCGCATTGGGACGGCCACGCATCATTCTCCCGAGGAGTAGCTGGCCTACAAGCAACAGTGCCGAGAGCGGGAGTCGCGCCATCTCGCGAGCGTCGTGCCAACGCCTCAGCAGATAAGGCCCGCGATGCGAAGCGCAATGTCGGGCCTGATCTGACTTTGCTGGCTTCCAACACAGCCAGCAAAGTCCAGGAGGGTTTGCTAGAAAGCTTCCCTTTAACGAAAATGTGTGATTTTAATCACAGCACATCATCTCATGACATGCCGATAAGACAACGGTTGGTTGGTCTGCCTCATTGCACATGCTGAGCTTGGCGCTGATGCCACTACACTGATGCCAGTGCCTGCGCCAGCCAAACTCTCAACATTGGTGTCTTGTACCGGCCACCTATAGATTGCTTTGGGCAGCAAAATGTGACCCTTATCAATCCTGCAGTACTGATCACTGTAACCAATGGATTCCACTGAAGAGAAAACACTTTTGTCCTAAAAACGCTTTATTTGAAGCATAAAAATATTTGCGAATCGCTAAGATACACTTGTTCTTGCAGTTATATACAGCAGTGAGATTGGCACAGGTTGATGCAGCAGGTCCAAAGTATTCACACTCTTGATCGTCTGAAGAAGAAGCAAATGAGATATGAATAACAGAGCACAATTAACAAGTAAAGAAAACCATAGCACAGCTGATGTTTGTCTAGCCCAGCCCTGTGCACAATTCAACACATGTGCATAGTTTGAGTGAGTGCTCAAACAAGGTAAGTTAGTGCCAAATTCTAAAACCATACTGGCTTATTTTTTAGCTCTAGAATTCATAAAAAATTTTACAGCCAAGATACAGAAAGCAGGAGAGCAGTGGGAAAGGAGGAGAATAAAGGAGGTTGAGCAACCATTCCAGGGCCATTGCACAGGCATTGAGAAGAATAAGGGGTGTTTTTATAGACACAGAACTTCTTAAATATTGCGTGTAACATATAGCATAATTGTAGCTGTGAGCTGGACTACTCCAAGTGACGGCAATTACTCACACAAGAAATAAAAATGTATAACTAATTATTTAACAATATTTCACTAAATCTGTAAATTCAACATGTACCATAAATTAATAAATAAATTAGTGAAATTTTAATTATGCATTTCCATTTCTAATGCAAGAGATGTCTGCCTCTTCGAGTAATTCAGCTCAATGACTAGAACTAAGCTATCTGCCACAGGCAGGCTTTGAAAAATTCTGTATGGTCTAAAAAAAAAAAGAAGAAGCACAGTTCTGCACAACCGGCAAAGCATTGACTGTGATAGCAAATTGTTAGTAATATGAAGTAAGGTTAGCCCTTGTTATCAGCTGCATAAATTGCTGTAGCCATTTGCTTACTAGCTCAATTAGGCATGTTGTCACACGTGCACAGGCAAGCAAGAACACATCTCACTCTATGACCACGGACACTCGCTGTCAAACGCTAGCATGATGAAGAGCGGCAGCAGCGGGGAGCGAATGCCCCTTCCTGCTGCCTCTCACTTCAATGCAAACTAGGTGCGCGAGAACACAGCACACACGAAGCCATCAGCTATATCCATTTTGCTAGCCTTCGAACTCAGTGTAGATTGCCTCCAAGATGGGAAACGCAGAGCCATGCTCAGCCGCCGCAGCTGGAGTAGAAGAGGAAATGCACACTAACTTTCCCCTTCCACCGTAGCCCCCACCTCCTAGCACGTGCACATCTCCCCGCTCCTCACCTTGCACACGTGTGAAGGCTCACCCCCACCATGTGCACCCTCCCCACTTTCCTCCCTAGCAAGCGCGAGAAGACATCGCTGCACCAATCCACCACACATTTCGATTCACCCTCGCAAGCTTTCGCTCGCAGCTACAGCGGACGGCGCGCAGCCACGATTATATTTGGCATTGAAATAAAAACAGTCAATAGTAGTCAATAGAAATGGTCAATAGTCAATAATAGCCAATAGTAACATTTGGCATCTTGTGCTGCCATAAGCAGGCAGTGCAGGTAGCATCACAGTTTCTTTGTTGTATGCATTCGTCACAATCTTGCGCCGCAAACACTAGTCAATCGTGAACATTCACAGTCTGCTATTAACTTAGCACTGACGAACATCTTGAGTGTTCGGTACTTTTTCTTTATCGACATGCTCTAATTAACATTTCACAAGCCACAAGAGCTCAGTTAAAGCAAGGTACTTACTTTATCACAGAAGGATGTGCGTGACCTTCAACTGACACTGAGCACTGAAATAAAGAGAAAACGAAAGCAAGATGACAGACATGCAGTATAAGTAGCCAGACAAACAACAGAAAAAGAAATCAAGAGCTACAGTGTAGCAATAGCAACTTACACGAGCCGACACGTAGTCCTCGTCATCATCACGCGCTGCCCGTCCACTGCTTCGTTTCCTGAAATTAAAAAAAAAGAAAGTACATCTGTCAGAAATGGAGCTCCTAAAGATTGCGCGAGCACACGTAGAAAGAAGTGAAGTTTGTAGGTGCTTACTTCTGACTGATTACACCTGAAAAAAGGCATAGACAATTGTACACCGCATTAGGCAAGCAACAACACTTCAGCGGGTTCATTTGCAAGTTACATTGGGCACAAGCACAACGAACCACAGAAGTTCTTGGAGGGGAGAGGCTGCAACTAAATGAATATTCTAGCAGCTGGCTCTGGCATCCTTGCACTGAGTTATAGTGCAGCATCTGTCTCAAATTATATAGAGGCTCTGTCATTTAGTTCCAGAATGAAAACATACTGTGTGAGAAAATTTTGTTTTCTCATGGCTCTCTTACTCCATGTACTTTTGCAGTGAAGAGCATATTGAAACATACTTATTTATTGTAAATTATACATTGTATATAAAATCAATGACAGATTCATGGTGTAATTTCTGCAGTGCAAAGCATTGAACTGCAGTAAAGAAAGGTAAAACGGACAAAGGAATAACAAGAGAAAGACAAAGACAAGCGCTGTGTTTGTCCTTCGCTTGTTATTCCTTCATATTTTTCACCTTTTTATTCTGCGCTTCAGTGCTTTATGCTACATAAATTACACCATGAACTTAAACCAACTCGCCCACATTGTTATTCATACACAGATTTTTTTCGGGCATGCCCAATAATTCAGACCCCTTTGCGGCACTGTCACGTACCCCATTGAGCTAATGTATAATGATGTCTGAAATTTTGGATGCTGAAACCCTTTGCCATCCGATTTTCCGGACTTTATGCAACAACCAGAGGTGCTAAACGGCATTAGTCTAAGCCACCACCACCATAATGATGGGCTTGCAGCCTTGAACCTGCGCTCTCGCATGCCAATCAGCTGGTGGCCATAGCCACCATGGCATCGCTAGGCCTAGCTGCTTCGACATTTGCTACCATGCTTCCCGCGGTGTTTTTCATTGAAATAATTCGCCACTGTCAGTAATGGAGACAACTCCGCCTTTGTCATCTTCATTGATGGCTTCAAAATATGGCAAAGATCAAACGTTATATCATGCCGGTTCCCAAAAGTATGCTTCGCCGCAATGCAGCGGTGCTACGCGGCCAAGCATAGGCAGTGTATTGTCTTCAAGCATACCAAGCGTGGAAAGGGGCCACTGTCACGGAACACAGTATGTATCATACGTATTCCACATTATGCACTCGTGCGCCCACCACCTCCTGTCACAGTACGAGTACCAATACGCCTTTAGAGCTATGTCGGACGTGCCTGTGGGCATTTGAGACTTTGGAGGCATGCACTCATTTTCGTACTGCCCTATTTTTCAGACGTTTTTGCGGCCCTAAGTAGTTCGAAAACTCGAACATTGACTGCACATATATTATATATGCAGTAAAGCCATGTTTAAACAAAGGTGGCAGCAACACAATGAACACCCACTGTCACTGGCAACAATGGGTGGTGTCCAAATCCACGTACCAGCGACGGCTCTCTCTCCAGGTAACAAAAGCTGATCTCAAAGGCCATGTTTTTGCTAAATGTATACGCTGGAAGCAACTGAGGAGCCGGAAACACATCAGAGACGTCATGTTTGAAACGTCATCTATACCACAGCTTGTCAAAGGCTTTGAAGTGAGCCTTCGTTGGTGCTTACAGGTGTCATCAGGGATGTGCATACGTATGGTCACATACATTCCTTGCCGCAGTTGCTGCTTTTCTTTTTTTTCTTAAAGGGACCCTGAAACAATTCTGACAATTGTGTCCACAAGAAACAGATTTAAAAGTCCTGTGCATAAAGCGCGGAATCATAATGTTTTAAGATCTGGAAAAAGAAAGCGTTATGAAGGCAATTACAGCGTTACAATTGAACATGCTTTACGTGTGAAAAAGTCCGTGAAAAAGTAGTCATCTTGAGTTAGACATTGGTGTAGTGTATGGCCTCTCATGCAGAAAGTATGGGTTCAATTGCCGATGACAACCTACTTTTCCCCCCTCTTCCGTGTATGTTTTTTTTAGGTTTTAGAATAGAGGAAGTGATATAAATAGCCCATTTCATCATATTCACAAGCTAGTGGCAGCACCTTCCTTTTTTGCTGACAGCTACAAAGAAACTTTACCAGTACATTATAGAAACAATCGTAAATGTATGTATTATTAGATATCTATATGTCATCAGGCAATTACCAAACCAAACTAACACAGGAAATAACCACTTCGTAGTTTGTACATTGCCGCTTAACGCACGTAATGCCCGTGGCGGCATCCATCCCTTTTCCCTTCATGTTGCGCAAGCCAGCAAACAGTGCTGCAGAGTGTCCATGCATATTTGCCATGCAGTGAAGCCTATCAAAAGTAAGAAGAGGGCACTGTCACAGGGCCCCTGCTAGTGCGTATGGCTACCCGACAATCTCAGCTCGACTGTCCACACTGTACTGCTTCTTCATGCACCTGGACAACACCAGCCACCAAGTGGAAGCTTCTATGTCGGCTACTAATCTGGCTAAGTGCCTAAAAACATGATTTCCAAACTACAAATTTGACCGTGTAGCAAGCTTGGCAATGTTTCTAGACCTTCATTCTAAAGTAGCCGAGTACCACCCACCAGATGCTTCAGTGGTAAACTGGCTAAAAAATCTGGCTTTAGAAGAAGCAAGGAAAATTTAATTGCCAAGGAACCCAGATACATCTTCAACAACGAAACTTGCTAAGAGACTCCTTCCATGCCAGCATAGTTAAAAGACCTTAATAGGCTCATCAACCAGCAACAATTTTCATTGCCACAAGCACTGGTTGAAAGACATGCATGATGAAATTTTGGGCCAAAAGGATGGTCCATGCGAGTGGTGGTGTAAGCATGGTGCCCACTGTTGACTCGGCTTGCAAAGAGACACCTGCCAATACCCGACACTAATGCGTCCAGTGGGCAGCTCTTTCCGGTGTCTGAAGAAAATGTGACATGCCGGAGGACGTTGCTGCTCCCCAAACATGTTGAGCAGCTGTCCTTCCTTCGTGACAACATTAAATAACCGTAGTTATGATACTGTCAAGCAAAAGCTTTTGCACTAGAGAATTTTGTTGACCACAAAGCACAGTTTTGCTGTACATGCTGTGCAATAATATAGCTTCTATATTTTTTCATACCTGTGGTTGGTTAAAAAAAAGTTGCATTCTTGCAAATCCAATAGTGTATTCACATTCGAAAAAATATTTTATTGATTTGCACTTGATTTCGGTTATTTGAATTTGCTTTGAAACTGAAAATTTGATATTTGTAGCCTCTAAAAATTTCCCCATAGTTGGCAGCACTCTAAACAGGTGATGCCCCAGGAGCCAGTGTTTCAAAAAGAGGACTTTTTTTGTGAGGCGAGCAACTGCTTTCCTTAATGGCTTTACTCAATCCTCACCACTACAACCCTAATGGGGAAGAAAAAAATTCCAGAGGTACTTAGTTATTCTTACGTATATAACATGAAGGCACTGCATGATGCTTAGTCATTATGGCACAACACAAGGTCGTGGGTTCGAGTGCCTTAATTACCTCAACCTTATTTTACTCTGCCTTAATTAACCTCACCTTAAGCTCAAGGGTTTGTAGCCTTTTTGCACCATCGTGTGGTCATGCTGACGAAGACAATGCCAGATTCTCCACCTCATGAGCCATTTAATGCTTTCACATCAAAATAATGTGGTACATAGAGCAGGATGAGGGAAATCGAAATGTAAAAAGAAAGAGGGGGGGGGGTAGACTGTTGTGATGACGAGGAAGTGGGAGAGGGGTTGTGCTGCAGGTTCTTCCAAATAGGAGAATAAAAAAATTAAAAAGAATCTTCACACAAATGCAGGCGTTCAAGTATTAAAGCAGTGGCCCAGCCTAATAGAAAATTTGATCTAAGACTGAATAGGCTCTGGAGAGTTGAACTTTTCAAAGCCCCCCTCTGGACAAACTCTTCTAAGCCATAATAAACCGCTCAACAATTTGGCACATCTTGCTAGCACGCGCAATTCACTTTTGATGTTCTTGAAATACTGGTGTGGGTTAAGTGCTACAAAACTCGGTTATCTAAATGTTCAGCGGGCGTGTACCTGGCAACAGTTTGCAAGCCTCATTTTCCACCCACTTATCGCCTACCACTAAAGATGTGCTTCAGGCAGGGACATGAATGTACATACACGTGCACGCACACATGTAAATGGTCACAAACACATTCATGTAGGCGCAGTTGAACAAACCTGAGCTGACTTGAAGTTGGCGACAAATGCTTCACTGTCTCCACCTCGCTGAAGACCACTTGGGCCCCGCCGGTCATGGAAGGGATGACATCTCCCTAACGATTCAAACGAAAAGAAAACAGGCATTTTCACAAGCTGCTGGAGGTTACTAGGAGTGGTATCAGTGAAAAGCCAAGGTGTGGTAAACAATTCACTCTGCCACTTAGCAGTTCACTACTTGTGCCAGGACTAGAATCAACTTTAGTCTGGAATAGTGAAGTGAATTGAGTAAATCATGCATGTCTAGCAGGAATTAGTTATGCGATAAGTTGGTAACAAACTTAAGCAAAATCTTGTGAGATAGCTTTCAATATCTTGTGATACTGAAAGATGAAAGATAGGAAAATTGCACTACTATTGCTGTTGTAATAAAGCAGCTTACACTGCCAACACAGCTCTCTAACATAACAATACTCGCATGAGCTAAAGTATAAAGACCTGTTATGAATAAATCGTAACAAAACAGCACACCCTAAGCATGCATTTGCAATGCCTTGTAGGCAGCACCAAAATGACATGATGCTTACAAGGCAAAATCACCATTGTATTTACGTACTACAGTTGAGCCGGGATATGTCAAACCCTGGTATACCAAATTTTTGTCTATATCGAACAGTTGTAACATCTTGGAAATCCCAGGCAAAAGTATAGCACTGTACTATGTGTGCATTGAACTCCTGCTCACCGCCACATTTGGTACGTCGAACACTGCGCAATGCCACGGCCCCTGAAAAAGTGCTAATCTCCTATGCTACCACTTCTTTGTGAAATACTATTTACCCCTTAAGGATGGAAGACAAGCTCAGCCTGTCAAGTGCAAACTTGCAAAAAAGGATGAACAATGAGACCGCTCACCCAGCACCTTTCTTTTTCTGCTTTTCGTGCCGGCCTGAAGATAATTTGAGTTCCTTTATTGCTTCATGCTTCTTGCAGATGGCGTGCTTTATTTTGTGCTTGTTGTATATAACATCAGACAGTGCAAGCATATGTTGAAGAGTGAAGTTAGGTGCATACACCAACTAGTGTGCGGTGAGGCCCACCTTTGCTACATTGTAAACTTTTTCCTAGTTAAGTTCACCTTTCTGACAGAAATCTTTCGCATTGTTTTGCTTTATGTGATCATCAGAATCATTTGCATGACAAAAAAAAACACAAGCAATTCTATCTTTTTTGCAAGTTTTTTTTGTCTTTAATTTTATTTTTTATCATCCTTAAAGTGCGTCTCACCAGGTCTGGCCATTTTGAGCTGTCAAGCGCAGTGCGTGCATTGAGCGCTACCGATCGTGTCTGCTAAGTATTACATCCCTATGCGCCATGGAAGGAGCATAAATTTAAAAACAAACGCTATTTGCTCTTCTCCTTGCGGGCAATGCGTTCCCAGCTGGAGAGGCGACGTATATTGCGCAAGCACGCCTGGGCACATGGCATCGCTGCGACATAACTCATAGCAACACGTGATTGAGAATTATTCAAGGCAACAGCAGTTATTTGTTCGATGTGTTGCTTAAGTAGACGAATTAAAGTTTAGAGAAATAATAAAACCAACAAACCAAACGTCTGCGTGTCTTTCTTTTTACAGTTTAACCTTCCAATGATGAAATCGGCGGGGAATGCACAAAATATTCGCTTGCACAAGCATTTCGTTCTTGCAAAAGGAGACGGCACTGATAGGTAATGCATCACAGAACGAAACTTTACTGTCAAAATTCCATTGGCCTACTTTGGCAAGCTTGCGAGGATATATAACCGCATTGCCGACAGTACAAAGTGCGCCGCATGCGTCGATCAGCAGTGGCAGTACTGCCGTGGAGCGGTATTCTCAGTCAATTGCTTTCGGCGATACTATCATTTTTGCAAGGTTTTGCGCAGCTCGGCACCGGACACTGAGCAACAGTGCTCCCCGCATGCAGCAGTATTTCTGCAGCGCATGCTGTCACCCGTAGGTGTCGACACGTCTGGTGTTGAGAGTGAAAGTGACCATATCCCGTATACTCAAAGACAATCGATCGAGATTACGGCCCCCTTCGCACAAATCCATGTCTGGTGCCGAATCCGCACACAATGCCTGTCGGGGAGGAACCAAAACCAGCATTCTTGAAGCAAGGAATGCGTATCGCCAGGCGATCGCTCAATCCCGCCCCGATGCATGGCACTCCAAACTGCAACCGCCACATAAAGCGCCATAAACAATTCCATGTCGATGGGACGTGGAGTTCCTGTTTTTTCTGCATTTTTCTTGCCGAGGTGCACATTACGCACTGCCCTAGGTATGCTAAAATCATCCTCGCTTGTCAGTAGCAACATGCATACAGCTTCAAATGGGTGATCAACTAACAAGATGGCAGCCATGACGTGTTTCCAACGCACGCGATCGCTTCTGGCAGTTGGCTGTTTTTGTAGACAAAAATGGCAGCGCCCATGCAAGTGTAATGTGGTGGTATTTTAAGCAATTTTAGGGCAAAGCGATCACATTTGAGCACAATTTGGAGCCTGCTAGCCTTGCGCGAGTAGGTAATAAGCGGGGTTACATTCCGGAAAATTTGATTGATGCGGGATTGTAGTACACCGACATTCTGTTGTTGAGAGGTACAAATGCATTGAATCAAATGGGCATTCGTCAGGGATATGAAAACATTTTGTTGTCACGAGAATTTTGTAGACACAGGATTTCGTTATTGCGGGTTTCTCTTGTACTTCATACCCTAGCAAGTGAGATGTACTTCCGTTTCATCTGCTTGTTCCCACATCGTGAAATCGCACAATCATGCTCTGTGATCCGCTTGCATATGCCTCCATGTTTGTGTAGCACTGACTTACATCGCTAGTTAGGTGTTCTTGTGCATAGCATGCTAAATTGTGTGCTGCGCAATACAAGACAAACGCGATAGTTTGCGCAAGAGACCGTGAGCAAATAATGACTATCTCAAGAAACCCTCAATTATATGGCTATTAAGAGTTCGGTCGGCCTCTGTTTAAGTTCCAGAGTATGAATATTTGGTCAACTTGGAGACTGTGCTGTAGTCTGCCTGTAGCGACAGCCATGACAATGGTCAAAATACAGACTGACCAGGTCACATGCAAGCATATGTGCACGCGTACAGCAACGCATTTACCAGATCTTCTGGTCGCGTGTGGAAAAAAAAATTGCAGTTTTGCTCAAAAAGTGAAGCATTGATTGCGACAAAAAAATTAGTAGACAGCTATACGAAGTAAGGATAGTAGTTTTATTGGCCATATAAACATGTAAATATTCGCTTACTTACTAAATTAACAAGCGTGATGCCTCACACATGCAAGCAAACATGAACACATCTCAATCGATGAGTGCAGAGACTAGCTGCCATAACGCTGGAGTGAGGAAGTGAGGCAGCAGCAGCGAGCAAATAGACCTTGCTGCCTCTCGCTTCAACTTGAACCAAGTGGTGAAAACACAGCACATACGAAGCTATCAGGACTCGGTGCGCACTCTGTCCCTATCGCAGATCGCATTTAAGCTAGGGCCTGCACGGCCACGCCATATGCAATAGCTGCCAGAGTATACCTCTCCTCCTTCCTTTCTCCTGGGTGTCTTGTGCATGATGAAGGTGCGCTTCCTCCCTGCTTTTCTCCCTTGCGCGAGGCAAGATTGAGCCGCGATCGTCGGTTCACTCTCGCACGCTTTCACTGGCATTAGCATGCATTTGCTGGCATAACACTGGCGCCGTGGCAACACCGTTACCGCCTTTGGACTTTATATGGAATATCACGGCGACGGCAGAAATGTGCCTTTAGTGCGCACATAATTTCTATCCAATAAAACTTATTTTCTGGTGAATTCGATATTTCTGACTCCATTAATTCAGTCCTGTTAGGCAGTCCGCCCCAATTCCAAATGATTGCTCAACGACTGCATTGCACCTTTCAATATTGCACTTCATACTGTGCACAGTACAGCATGCAATAGTCAGCAACCAGTAATGCAGCATGCTTCCAGAAGCACTTCTGAATGTTCTGCATTTAATGATTTACCAAAGTCACATGCCATAATCGATGACGTTGCAGACATTTGTAGCAATGCCGACACATCTTCAGTCTGACGTCATTGTTCTTTCACGAAAAGAGCAAGCCTTTCTTCCTGGAAGGCTGCATAAGCGGCTGTTTCAGTTTTCAGCAGTTTTCACAGCGTGCACCCTTTCAGACAAATTGCCTGTGCATGGACACTACACTTGTCTCCAAGACCCAAGACTTACAAAGGGCCCTTTATTCTCAACTAGAATATCAGCTACATTCTTTTGCTCTCTAATCCACATTGCCCTCTTCTTGGCCCTTGATGTTGCACCTACCACTTTCAATTTTGTTCCTTGTCATGTGGTTCTTAGTTTCTTTGTTGTGCTCAAAGGAAAGATGAGTTCGATACCAGTAGGCTTAGAGTGGCGGGGGTTGCACTGTCCCTTACCTTGTAGAGCTGTTCTTCCACGTCACCACCTGCGTCCTGTTCCTGGTGCAAGAGTGCGTACTTGGACGCCCCCTTGGTGACATCCTTCACACCCAGCTTGCCCACCGACTTCTTCTTCTTCATCACCGGCTGCATCACCGAGCCTGCACCCAAAGATTGCTCAATTAGTCAACCAGAGAAGACTTGGCACAAGCACGACAAAACACAACACTGCTTTCAAGGAAAGCAATTTCGATCACCGTAATTTCTTCTGCTAACGCTGATGCAAGTCATGACAGAGACAAGAAAGACTGCGGGCCTTGTTTATAGGTGTGTGTGCATGAGCATTAGGTTAGCGTTGAACATCATCATTAAAAAGAACATCAGCTTTTTTTTTTCCAGAGATAATTCAGCAGCAGCAAGTTTTACACAAAACCTATCACAGCAATCACCAATCACCTATATCTTGTGCCAGCAGACACCATTCTATGCCGGCAAATCATGGCAATACTGCTTGTGGTGAACTTTGACATTTACAGCCATAGCTATCACTGAAGCTTTCTAACCACATTTGCAGCAGCTCTGAAGGGGCAGGACTTTTTAAATAATGAATGTCGTTACACTGAAGTCTGTTGCATAGTGCTTAAATTCAACGAGATCAGGAAACGACATTATCTGAGCGATCTCACTCAATCTTTCATTTCACTGTGCATTTTAAACCTGGACTCTTTGTAGTTAAACTGCAGTGAAGATATCGATGTAGTTATACTATAACTTCAACTACCCAGTAATGATGGTAACAACAATAACACTTTACAAGCAAGAAATGCTAGCTTTTTCTGGCCTGGAAGAAGTGCAAGAAAGGTACTCATCATGGTTCCGTTTGCACCCCCAATGTAAAGTTCAATGCTCATGCCCACGCCTGTACACTATAGGTATGACAAACAGCTGTGAATTTTCAGTCCCTTAAAGTTGCTTGGCTGTACCCATTTTCCACCTTTTTTTCTACCATCTCTAGAAGTAGCCTCCATCTGACATCAACTACAAATCACACGAAGTTATTCACACCTTACAATGACTGTTCTCCGTATAATGTTAATTAAAAAAAATTAAAATTAAGAATTAGAAGTTAAAATTAAAAATTAATTTCTTATATAAAATTGAAATATTTAAATCAATAAGTCACTTCATATACATTTTTCCCCCTGCTTACCTACATCGCTATCTCATCCAATTTGTTTAGAAGAATGACATAACGTTAAAGTTAGCTGACCCGCATAGACACACTCGTAAATCTACACATGCATAAGAGCTTCAGAATCTTGTCTTTTAAATTTAATTTCTAATACAGTCCTCAAATAGACAAATGTCTTTATTTAATATGATGAGCAAAACGAGAACAAGGTGAAAGCAGGAGCCAACGTTTCGACAAATGGACTTGTCTCATTCAACGCCTTGAAGAAGACAAGTCCACTTGTCGAAACGTTGGTTCCTGCTTTGACCTTATTCTCGTTTTGCTCATCGTCTTGAATTTCCATCTTCCGCATTCCCTGTGCTTTCCCTGGACTCATTTAATATAGCCATAGATAGTTAAGACTGGTTTGCATAAGTTTAATTCAACAACGGATGTTTCAATGCCCAATGAACACTCCCTGTGCTTTCTGCAAACTAAACATTTTGAGCATTTCTGGATGCCACAATTATAGTTCCAAATTTTTGGTTTTACCTAAATCATGCCCAAAACATTTTTTTTTCAAGTAATGAAAACCGCAAAAAAAACCTTGTTTTAGATTTCTTGTCTAAAAAATATTTTCACCAGATCAGTGCTACACCATTTTGTCAATGCAGCCAACGAGCATATTCGAGCAGAAAAGCAATGGGCTGCCAAAATACTGTGCTATCTCAACAAGTGTGGCAGCAGCTTATAAAATGCGGCGACTTACGTCCACCACAATGTTAATCCTTTTATATCCACTGCTGGCAAATGGTCATTAGTATGTGTGAAGTTTAAAAGTATTTTAATTGTGTAAAAGAATCCTACTATGGGCCAAATTCACTTCTGGATCGTTCCTCCTCAATTAATTTAGTCAACAGTGTGGTAATGAACATAGACAGCAGCTTTAATCAGAGCAAAGGCTTTCTGTAATTCATCATTTCCTTGTGCTTAGCATAATGAAGCAAACAAGCAAAAATAGAACTATTACTACTATTTTGAGCAAATAGTGGAAATTCAGGACTGTATTAGCCTGCTATTTACTTTCCCAGCCAAATATTTAGTGACCCCAGTACTAGTACAGTGGAACCTCATTGATGCAATCCCATTTAGTACGATTTCATGGCACCAACGTTTCAAGAAAACAAAAAATGACCCGATGCAGATAAGTTCCTGCTTTAGTGGTTCCCAGAAAACACAATCTTTCGACACCAATGTTCAGTATATCGCCAAAATGCGATCATACGATACGTTTTCTGGCTGCTAAATCCCATGTAAACAAGAAAAGTTGCAAGGCACACGTGATTGAGAGCAGTAGGCACCTGCAACGACAGCTTCCCAGTAGTTATTGCCCACCCATGTCCTTTGAAAGTGCCACGGTACCAGCGAATCTCCACGGATCATCGCACGTCGCCATTCACAGCTACTGCCTTCAACCCACTGCGATAAGCATCTTCACTTATCTGTCTTGCAGCACGTGTGGCTTTTAATAGGCTATAGCCCAATAGTGCTTTTAATAGGCTATAACCCAAATGCATGCAGTACCCTGCTGCGGGTGGCGCAAAGTGAGTATCATGTTTCGATCTGACGGTATCGTGGTGATGTATTCCAGCATTGTGCACCAGCTCAATTTCATTTTGGTTTCCTATCACCGTCTTAAAATGACAATGCACATCTTGCGCCGCCTGGGCCCCACGAGTGCAATGCACATCAGCGTCTCACGCCGCAACGATTCTTGCAGAGTGGACATGTCAAAACTTCCTACCGAAATGCTCCACCTCAAGAAGCTGCTGACCCAGGCTGAATTCAACGCAAGCTTGTCGAAGCCGCAAAAATGACAAACGAGCGTCTTGGCCCGCTGGGGAATCACCAGATTGGCGCACATCGTCGTCTCGTGCTGCAGCGATTTACATAATGCTTTGCATTACGTAGATGACAGTTACAGTTGAGTCTGCCGAATTCGTTAGTGGCTTCGGATCATATATTGCCCCAGTTAGCAAATCTTTTTTTTTTTGGGGGGGGGGGGGGGGATTTTTTTTATCAATACGCATGAACGAAGTTCTATTGTAATAGAATAACGAACTTGAGCTGACCAGCTTAATTACCAAAAAATTAAGTCCAACAGTCATGGAAACAACATTGGCATGTATGATATAGTGCATTAGGATTACTTTTGAGACAATTTTTCTCCTTAGCTGCCTTGGGCTAACTTCGCCTATATAACTCCAGTTGACAAGCTCTAACAATGTGGTAAAATTACCACATTGTTTACCACAGCAAAGGGTGGCAAAAACCTGTTTGCAAACACAACAGTGGTACAATTCTTAACAAGCAAGCTTCTGATTTAGGTGTGAAATTTTTCCTGAGGGCTCATCAGATGGCAGCTCCAAAATAGCCCAGAAGGATTCCTGGACTTCACGCTTCTGTGAAAACACCAAGGCAAGTGCAGGAAATGTTCTTATCTTTAGCAATTGCACAACACGCAGATGTCGTGGCATCTGACCCAACAGTTCAAGTGGCATGCAAAGCTGTCAGAAGGTGCATCAACATTCTCACCGGTGTCGACAGTACCGGTCGGCTTGTGGTCCACCCACATCTCGGCACCAGAAGATCTGGACCGCCTGTGGCGCATCACCGGAGGCATGGTGGTCTGAAAGGTGCAAGATGTGTGTGAGGGATATTTTAGTGAATGTGAGTGGAACCTAAACGATCTGTGTCCACTTCCAATGTTGCCTCACAACATTGGAAGTTGCACTGCACAGTTCTTCTAAAAAAACTACTTATCAACAGTGTTGAATGCAAACAGTTGCAGAGAAAAGCACGAAGCAAGGTCTGTGGCTACTTGGAGTATTATACAGGTTAAGCGTGTTGTTTTTAAAACAATTATTCATACAGAACATGACACATGAGGTTTTGGGAAAGACAGCAATTAATTCTGTGCACTGAAACTTTATATTGGTTGCAACAACTAAATGTGCCAACGAATTACAAAATAAAAGAAGGCGTTACATGAATGGCGGCTGTTGATGCTAGTCAAGAGTGCCTTTTTCATTTTGCAAAAATAATTAGTAAATAACTAATTCTAAAATATTCAATAAGCTTACCTAACCAATACGGCATCAATGCAAAAGCTGTAGAGGATGTTAACAAGTGATTGATAACAGCATTTAAAGCGGCCAGGTCTTGTGCGGTATTTTTCTTTTCTGACGGAAAAAGAAATCCTGCCAAACTTTTGCAAGTACTGTATTTCAGCATGTATAACCTGCACCAAAATTTCAAAAAGTTAGCAGTAAAGTGGTGGTGCGAGTTATATGCGAATTTTGCGTTAAGTGCGGCGTCATGACAACACTCGTCACGCTGGCAAGAAGCCACACCTCAAGGCAAGGTTTTCTGCCATTAAAAGTTTCGATATCTCCTAGGGAACACCACCCTCTCCCCAACCCTGCGTGCTGAAGCTTCCTTCTACACTCTTTGATGGTTGCCAATTCTCCTCATCTTTATGGGTAGCCATTTCACGTTCATTAGTTAGTGAATAGCGCAATCAATATTACACGGAGCATGAATTGAAAGTACCTAGATCACGGTGGTGGTCGTTCCCTGCTGAAACCAAATAGCTAATTGGAATGCCCAAAGGACTTGCATAGACATTATAATCAGACATTTAATGGACATCTCTGACATCCGGCAGATACTCCGAGATGGTCCACACATACCCATAACATGAAAAGTTAAAGTCAGGTTGTCATACAATGGCTATCCGTGGTTACTTCACATAGTTTTACACGTTTTAATAAGCTTGCGTGCAGTGTTATCTCCAAACAAGTAAACAAAAGCAAATAAACTGCCACTGTTCAGTTTGCACCTGAGTGGTGTCCGCAGAAACCTCTCTATGAATGCATGGGCTATAAAGAAAATGCAATGACCTTTGGCGTGCCACAAAGCCTGGGCTCGGAAGTTGATGATGACATTCCGGTTGCCGATACTCCTGAAAAAGAGAAAAACACATGTAACAAATGAACAGTGCAAAATTCTTATTCGTGATTCTGGATATCTCACAACACTAGAAAACTTGACACAGCAGCCTGATCACCACATTCAGACCACAAGGGCACCAGGGTAGCCATAAACCATGCCACAACCCTACTGTATTTCGGCTTGGGTTCAAGACGACAAATGCAAGAAATGCCACTGAGGGACTTTCCAGCAAATTTTAGAGGAAAGTTGGTCATTGCGTCTAGTCAACCTCACTCCTATTTAAGAATATACTTGCTCTCACCTACTGGCCTCCTGACAGCAAGGACCAAGCCAGTAAGAGAAAAAATGGTACACACCAGTTTGAACTGCGTAATTTGAAGGTGCATAGTGGGAAGATCAAAATTTATTTCAACCACCCGAGGTTCTTAAACTTGTTCGAAAGCAAGGTACACGTATGCTCTCAAATTTTGCCACAAATCAGCGTGGGGCCGCACGTGGCTGAAAATATAACCGGCGACATTATGCTCAGCAACAGAACGTTATAGACGCTAAACTGCTGCGGTAGATTTTCTTACCATAAAAGGGAAAAATTTGTCACCCACCCAAATGTGGCACGAAGATACAAATGAAACCCGCACAGGTTTCTAAGACGGAATGCTTCTGCGATATTTTTATTATTACATGAAAGATGACTTGTCATATTTCTTACCATACTTGCCTATCAGCTCCCTAATGAGTGCACAGCCCTCCCATTCCGTTACATTGACAACCGCAACTTTTTGTCTTTCAGCTTATGTCACCCACTTCTCGATTATCTTTTCATATATTTTCTCCATGCATATTTCATAGCTTATTGACTCATAGCTTATGTCCGTATTGTTCAATGCATGTTCATTGGAGGTCTCATTTGCAGTTTTTACTTTGGGATCTCCTCCTGCGTATTACTGTCACTACGGGGGAGACCCTCCAATACAATGGTCTCAAAAAAATTATTATTATTATTATTATTATTATTTACACTTAAGAAAAATTGATCTCTTTCCATTCAAAATAATTCCAGTCGGCAACAACACACTCGTTTGACCTTTGCTACCACTGTTGGAAGCATCTCTGGAACCTCTCAACCTTGATGCTGTCGAGTACCTCCTGTGCAGCTGCTTTCAATGTTGTCCATGGTTGAAATTTCCTTTTGTTTCGTTTTTTAAATTGCAGGGAGATGCGATGAATAGGGCAAACGGGGAATGATGGCCTCTCCATGTTAATTACTCCTCTTGCACTAGCAGATTCCAACTTGCAACTGCGAATTTCCTAATTTCATCCCCCCCCCCTAGTTTTCTGCCATCCTCGACTGTGCTACCATTCCCTTCGTATCCCTTCTGGCCCACTGGTTATCTACCCTACATATTACATGGCCTGCCTACATTTTTTTTTCTTATTGTCAGCTAGAATATCGGCTATCCCCGTTCAGTCATTGAACACCGCTCTTTGCCATCCCTCAATGTTACGACCAACATTTTTCGTTCCACTGTCTTTGTGCTGTCCTTAACTTGTTCACAAGCTCAGAGTTTCCATCCAATGTTAGCACCGGTAGGATGCAATGATTGTACACTTTTCTTTTTAATGACAGTGGTAAGCTTCCAGTCAGGATTTGTTAATGCCTGCCATACGCACTTCAACCCATTTTTTTCCTTCCAAAAATTTCCTTCTCATGATCAGGGTCCTCTGAGTAATTGACCTAGTACATAAATGTACTCCTGTACAGACTCTAGAGGCTGACTGGCTATTCTAAATTCTTGTTCCATTGTCAGGCTTATTGAACATTACCTTTGTCTTCTGCATATTAATCTTCAACCCCACTCACACACTTTTCGGTTAAAGTCCTCAATCATTTGTTATTCTGAGTGTTTCTGAAGGCGGCCCATCCATGGGAGGCTACATACTGCATCACAGACGATGCCACATGTACTGAAGTGTTATGATGGAGAAGTCAATCAACCAATCTCTAGAGTCTAGGCATCTCCTTTGCACATTCTTTCTTAGTTGGCCTCAAGACCTCCAAGAGAAATTCGTGACTGACCAGGAGAAACATTTAGTGCATGATTCCATGAACATCAGAAGAAAAGAAAAACGGCCATTGTTTTCACATTTGAATGCGCTTGGCAGTGTTTTTTTGCTTGTTTGTTAGTTTCTGTAAACATGCAGGCTTCCACTGGCTCGAAGCTTATTCTATTTCAGGGTCTAAGCCATAGCACTAAGTCTCGTCACCCGTGATGATCTTCGAAAGCCTGGGTTACTTTCAACACAATTTTTCATCTCCTGGCACAAAATCAAATGCATGTTTCCTCGGTCCTGCGTAAGCAGGCGGGTAACAAGCCTTACAGTAACAATGGAAAGTATCATATTGTATATAATAATTGTGGTAGTATCTCAGATACTTGTTGCACGAGTATCTTGTATCATATCATGACACAATTGCAAAGTATCTTTGCCAAGACCTGGGTGATGGTCAACTCTATATGTACAACATGCTTGGGGATGGGAAAAGCCCAAGCATTGATCTTGCAGCACTAAGTTGCTGCTTCCCTAACCACTGGCTTAAAGGCATAACACCATAGCACATGATCTTCAATAACTAACAAAAATATTACCCTCTCCCCACTTCTCCCAAGCGGTTTTATGGAGGACAAATTAGCACCGCTCATTCCAGCTCACCTTGAACAAGGCAGGATCCTTTCCCCACCCCTGCCTCCAGAACAAAATGTACCCAGAGAGATATAAGAACACATGTCCTCACTGCAATGCATTAGGCACCCTTCGGCACGTCATAGGAGAGTGCAATTTTTCCATTGACCACCCCCCACCTATACCCATAACTCACCCCCCTGCTATCCCCACTCTTTCCGAGCGATGGGAGATCATGCTGTCCAGCCCCGCCCTGGAAGACCAGCTCCGACTGATCCACAGGGGCCAGGCGGCCCTGGAAGCATATGGAGCCCGCGAAGAGGGAGCCACCCCATCAGACGCTTAACGCGTTTCAGTTCACAATGGACCAGTAAAGTTGTTTCTCTCTCTCTCTCTCTTGAACAAGGCATATTAACAAAAATGTTTGAATCATTTGATGAGAAACCAATGAGGATTGTCGGTGCACTATTAATGAGGTATTTGAAGATACTGGCCCGATTTGGAGCTGCTGTCAGCAGAGTTTCAGCGCGCACTTGCAATGTGCAACTCGTTACTGCAAGAATTGTCACCCGCATGCTTACGTGTGACCGAGGAAACACTCATTTTATGCTGCATGTTTTAGCAGATAAAAAGACGTTTAGAAAATTTAAATTGCGAGTTGGCTCCACCAGAAACTGCCGCCATTCCTAAATCTCACCGCACTGCCCAAGCATGCAGGCAGCCATTTCTCGATAGTGACGGCGTTGAGGCTGTCTCTCCTTTCTTGCTGGATGAGGCCGCGGGTGCATTTCGCGTCCACCTGTTGCGCAGCCTGCATCGCGCAGTGACGTAGATATGGCATGTTATCTTGACAGCCTTGACATCTGCAATGCTGTCAGTTAAGGCTGCTTCGCAAATTCAGTTTCAAGCTTTCTAGAACGAACTGACGGCGTTGCATCTAATGCACACTGTTTAGTAAAGCGCATACACAAACTTGGTTCACGGTAGTTGCTAGTTGTTGTATATACTCCTCATGGGCGCAGAGTTGCGCAAGTCTGCCATGCTGCACGTAAAATGAACCCAAGTTTTGAGAGAAAGTCATAGGCGACTTTTATAGGAGAGAAGCTCATCACAACATGAACGACCTGCTCTCGGGGTGTCTACCAAGTTGATATTTCCAAATTCCCCAAGTTTTCCATTTGCAATATTCCCCAAGTGGCACAGAAATTTGTTTTATGTTAAGACGGGCTGACATCATGTCGCCCATGCTGTCACCCTCTATTAAGCATGTTAAAAAATAAAAGCTTAATCCAATTATAATAGCAAGAAGTGTTTATTTTATTCAAAACGATAACGGAAGGGAGGGGTTAGTAAAATGCACAGTGAATAAAACATCTTCGATAAATATGGTAAAGCCGATTGAAAATTGAATCGAACATTCTGAAATACAAAATGGAGATGCATACTCTCAGCCTGCGCACAACGCCTTAGTGTCGTGCTTCACTGCTTTAAAGAGTTTATTTTGGTTTGAATGAGCAACACCTGCATCTTGGCATCGGCCAACACTTGGTTTTTTTTAGCTCAAGCTCCTTCAAAGAGGCCGCAGCACAGTTCCTTTCCTCTTCATTCCTCAATGCGTAGGTCCTTTCCATTCTTGTCCTCCTCCTGCCACACGTTCGCCACGCAGACCTTTTGAAGCATCCTCTTTGTCAGTTGTAGCCAACATCTGATTTTTTAGATTCCCTAGGGCCCGCGAAAACGTCCGAAAATTCGGGCAGTTAGAAAAAAATGTATGCATGTCTTTTAGTGCCCTTAAGGGCTCGAATCACCACAGGCACACCCGCAAAAGTTCTGAAAGCCAGCCAGTACACTTACTAGGCATATCGTTGCTGGTACTGTGACAGGAGATGGCGTGTGCACGCGTGTATAATTAAGGAATACATACTGTACCCAGTGACAATTGCCCCTTCTCACGCTTGTGATGCTTCGCCGCAATACTTCCGCGTGTGCTTCACTGCGTAACATTCCTGTAGTGAGGCGAAGCTGACTTGCGGGAACTAGCCTTATGCAACGCTTTGAGCGTTCCTAGCTTCGAAGCCAATCGCGAGGACGACAAAGGCGGAGTCGGTGCCACTGCTGACAGCGGCGAATTCCTTCAATGAGAAACACAGCTCAAAAGGAGCAGGCAAATTAATAGCGAACGTCGGAGCAGCTAGGCTTAGCGTTGCCGCGATGGTGGCTACACGACTGCCAGCGGATCTGCAAGAGAGCGCCGGCATGCGCCGGTGCGAGCCAGCGAGGTAATCAAAATGGCGATTCCTCTCCGTTACTTCAGCCAGCATTATCGAGTCATTCGTTCCCTTTCAATAAAGTTGCAGCTCATTTTGGCTGATAAGGAAAACTCGGGGAATTTGTGTTTCTGAGTGTTTCCAGACTATTCAAAACCCCTGAAAATGCTCGGCTTTCCCGGTTGGTAGACACCCTGGCTGTACCCCCATGTTCTAACTGCATTAGGACAAAATTGAGGACTGTTTTATTACAACGTTGCGAATACTATAAGGTATGGTTAGATTTCTTATGAACAAATATATTTTATTACATGTACCGAGACGTCACCTAGCCCTGCATCTCGTCTAGCACACAGCCTGGTGACATTCGCTGAAACAGATGCAAACCAGCAGCCCTGAATGAGTAAAATATTAAAGGAGTGTTTATCATGAGATTTTTGTGCCACCAACCCTCCATCCTCATACCCCCCCTTCCAAGAAAGAAAAAAATACAATAAGAAGAAAGACTAATCTCAGATGCAGTCATCTAGACAACTCCGGCTCCCTAAGAGGTGCCATAATGAACAGTAAAACCTCATTATTTCGGCTCCCATTAATTTGGAAAGTTGGTTAATTCGGATGCACCATCTGGTGCCGGCAAACAGGTACATAACCGTATGGCACGGAACTCCCTTTAATTCGGACAGTTCGCGGAGCTCAGAGGCACGCGAGTCATATAGGATCTAGTGGCACTAGGGGGTGTTCAAATCGCGCCACCAGTGACTGCATCTCCACCAGCTTGCGCTGATCTCAAAGGCCATGCTTGCATGTGCCGAGAGGCCGGAAATACGTCAAGGCCGCCATGTTTATTTTATTGATACATAATAGACAAACCCACGTCTCAAAAAACATGGCAGCAATGACGTACTTCTGGCTTTGCAGTTGCTTTTGGCGCTTGGCACTACCTCTGCATATGGTTATCGGCACAGTAGTTGTCGGTCTATGCTAGCAACCCTAATCTATACATACATGTTTTTTCTTTGTATTTCTGTCCACCATTTCCGACGTTGGCTTTTGCTTGTGCAGTTTTTTGTTGTCGTTTTTATCGGTTTGCGTCAGGTGCCTGTGTGCGAACACGGCATAACTTTCTTTGTGTGTGTGTGTTAAATTTTGTTTGCGCTTTTCTTTCCGTTTATACTTGGTTTTTTTGTGACATCGTGCATGTACCCGTCACTTCGTTGCCGTGCCTAGCCGTGCCACCATGTGCTCTCGTGCCCCACCGATTCGGGCGAAGTATGAGGCGAAGTATTTGGCAGTGAAAGTAGAAATATTGAAAGCGGTGAAGGCAGCGGTGCTTCGGCAGGTTATAATGAATAAATTCAACGTGAAGAGAAGCACGCTCAGCACGTACGCGAAAGGCTGATACAGAAGACAAGTGCTTAAGCGCATGTTGCTCTGTATGGAGGCAAAGAAAAATTATGATGTAACTCTGCTCAGTGCAGTGCACATGGTTGGCGCACATGTGGAGCAACACGCCGCCCGCAGTAATTGTGAACCGCTTCCGACACAGCGGCTTTGTCCATGACGGCGATTCTTTGGAAGCCAGGGATGCGGATGTTAACCAAAACGCCGAGGAAGATGACAGTTGCTTCGACAGACTTCTGCCTCTGGACGTCCCGCTAGACGAATACATCCACATCGATAGTGCCGTTGCCGGTCGCCTCAACGATGACGAGATACTGGATGTACTGGGCGACGAAGAGCCCGACTCCGATAGCCAAAATGCGCCCGTCATGGATGCGTGCTAAGTGCCGCGCCACACTGCTAAAGAGGCCAATGACGCCCTTGATGTTTTCGAGGACATGTGTGTCGTTTCTCCCGTCAGTTTGCGCGGACTGCACCACCTGCAAGAACTCTGAAAAATTGTGCTTTCCGCTCCAATTTCTCGCACGCAACAAGCAACAATAACCAGTTATTTCATGAAGTAAAGGTATGTTGATGTTTCAGGCATTTCTCAGGCAAAAGTCATGTTTTTGCCACCGAGGAGTACCGTCCCCGTAAAAGATGGTACTGACTAGTTAACATTGAAAGTTTTCTGAAGAGCAATGCGTCCAATAACATTTGTACCAACTGATAGCAGACTAAACAATTTCAAGACTTGCTGCGTACATAGTATTGAACCAGCTATCGCATCACTGTTTTGCATTAGGGGTAGAACGGCAACTCTTGATTCACGTGGAGGACAGATCTTAGCAGCTCCACTATCAGTGGCATGCAAGGCTTAAAATTTCAGTGGCAGCTTATCGCCATTTTATTTTCTCCAAGCAATTAAGCGACTATACATGCCAAGAAGTCAGTCAGTTCAGACGTCTCACAGTAACCATTTCCATATACTTCGCACATGCGAGTATCCAGCAATAAAAGTTTGATGCAGGCATTTCAGCTTAAAAACAACTCTAAAAGTGAAATAAATGAAGGAACCTAAACCTAGTGGCTGAAGAATGAAATTCTCACAAGCACTTCATTCTGCCAAATTATCCAGTTGCAAAAGCCCACGACAAAACTGCTACGTAACATTCCATTCAGAAGGCAGCACTTGTCTTTTTAAAGTGCATAGAAATTGTTCTGATGTAGGTACTAAGCTTTTTTTTATGTACCAACACATATAAACATTTTTTACCAGTGCTAAATTACACAAATAAAGCAGCGCATGCAAAAAAAAGCGAAATTTCTATTCAGCTTCGAAGAAGTGTTTCACAACGACACCAAACCAACAGCCATCATGCAAACTAGGTCTCTGAATGAAGGTCATTTTTTGTCCTGCTTGTCCGGCAGGTCAAGAAAAGCTAAACATCATCACATTGACAATGCACACGTTGTGCAATAGAAATACATGCGCAAGCAAAAAGTTCCTATTCTGCTGACATGCGCAGGCAAATACCTCAAAACACAGTCAATGCATGCATGCGATTTTTAAGGAGTCACTTGAAGTCACAAGAGCATGCCTAGGCTAAGAAAAAAAGAAAAATGGGGGTGGTCACCCATTTCATGAATGCACTGTTACATTTGCAGCACATTGATAAAAAGCCTTATAAGAAAATGCAGCGAAAGCACTCTCAATACTACACGATGATAAAATGGCTCGCACAAACATAATACAGAGGCAGGCAGGGGTTTAAATATATTGCATGCATTAAACAAAGGACTCAATAAAATCAATGGACACGATTGGTGCCTAAATCAATGCCACCGGAGTAAAATCACTAGACTTGAGCAGCTTTTTTTTTTTACATTTGTAATAGAAACTGCAGATATGTACAACATGTGAAGCAGCTGCACCTTCAAACAAAGGATGTCAAAACAATAAATCTTCCGCTGCAGCGACAGCTCAATAACTAAAAAAAAAAAGCGTGCAGAAGTGAGAAGGCAGCATCGGTGTAACACAGGAGTTCGATTGGCTCAAGCAGTAAACTGCACATTCACGCAAGCAGCAGCCATGCAATCCCAGTGAACCCGCAAGCAGCTCCACCAATGCTTGACTAAAAGCAGTGCCACTCTCCAGCAGATCAGGACTCACTGGCAGCAGCAGAGCGGGTCGTCACGCCACTCTCCGCAGGTGCGGGAGGTGCAGACGGCTCGGGCGCGTCCCAGTCTGCCCCGTTGAGCACTTCACGCAGGATGCGGAACTTCTCGTGGTTCACGCTCAGCTTGGCCTCCAGCTCGGCCTGCTTGTCGGCAAGCAGCTGGTTCTGCGAGTCATACATTTATACACTGAAACATCACTTCAGCGCACTAGTCATCTCGACCAATGTCTGTGGTATCTCCCACCAAGATTCCATTGTAATAAAGTGAAATATAGCACTCCAAATTTCAGTGTGGAACAAAGTTGCACAAACCGCTGCCGTGCCCACAAAATTATTGATCAAATAAGGTTTGACACCCTAAGGCAATGCTGGGATTACAAGTGAGGCCATAGTGGTTATGACTCCAGATTCATTTCAACTACTTTTGATTCTTTGTGCATATACACTATATCATAATTGATCCCATGACCCTACACTCAGCAGCAGGTTATTGTAGCCACTGTGGCAGTTAAGGAACATACCTAACAGCACAAATGAATACAGGGCAGGTTGCTTAAATAGAACAGCAGAACACTATAGCTTCTATGGAGAGTTACGACGTCTCTCCAATGCAAGAACAAGGGACTGCACAAGCACCCTACCATGGCTCGCTTCATCCTCTCCCGCTCTAGCTGGATCTGCTCCTGCATCCGGTGATGCATCTGGACTTTCTCCATGGCCTCCTTGTTCAGCTGCATCTGCTTCTCATCCAGCTGCACACAGAGAGGAGAGTGTTGATCATATCACCAGTGCTACCTCACAGCAGAAGCACATTTTCCAGTAGCGTAGTTAAGTGAAATCACCAGTGAAAATCTGGCATCTAAAAAATCTGCCCATGACTGAGTTTTTCCACGAGAGTATGTACAGGGCATCTACCAACTTGACATTTCCAAATTCCGCGAGCTTTCCAGGTTTTCCTCGAGTGCTTTTGCAAAATTGCCCGAGTTTCACAGAACTATTTTATGTCAAGACGGGCTGGTGTGGCTCTCTAGTAAGCATGTTAAAAGCTTAAAAAAGACTTAAGTTTGAACAGTAAGAAGTAGTGCTTATTTTATTGAAAAGGAAAACAGAAGGGAGGGCTTAGTAAAATGAACTGCAAAAAAAAATAAATAAACGTCTTTGAAAAAAATGGTAAAACCCATTGTCAAACATTCCCAAATAAGAACAAAAAGGAGATGCATACAGAAGCAAATATTTTTGAAGATGAGCTATTTCTATCAACTGATAGCAAGCTCACTGGTGCGAGACTTGAATTTTGTCACAAGTCAGATTCTCTATCAACAGCTGGAACCTCAACTGTCCCAACATACTCCCTCAGCCAGCGCTGAAAGCCTCAGTGTCGTGTTTCACTGCTTTAAAGAGTTTATTTTGGTTTGGATGAGGGACACCTGCATCTCAGCGTCAGCCAACACTGTTTTCTGAGCTCAAACCCCTTCAAAGAACCGGCGGCACACTTCCTTTCCCATTCATTCCTCAGTGCAAAGGTCCTTTCTATTCTCGTCCTTCCGCTGTGTGTTCACCTGACGGACTATTTGAAGCATCCTCTTTGGCGTGTTGTACAGTCATCGTCCAATATTTCAGACTCCCTAGGGGTCGTGAAAACGTCTGAAAAATCGGGCAGTAGGAAAAAAATTAATTCTTTTATATTCATTAACGGCTAAATTCACTGCAGGTGCATCCGAAAAAGCTCTGAAGGCCTGCCAGTATACTTATTTGGCACTGGTGCTCGTACTGTGACAGGAGACTGCAGGTGCAAACATGTATAATTACGGAATACATATTGTTTACGGAATACATACTGCTACAGCTACCAGCGGATCTGCGTGCAAGAGCGCTGTTTGAGGCAGTGAGGTAATTGAAATGGCAGTGGTGGTGGCTTTGATTAATGCCGTTTCGGATATGCGGTCAGGGAAAAAAGTCTGGAAAATCAGATGCCCAAACGGTTCTTGGATCCGAAATTTCGGATGTTGTACATAGGCTGTATAGGGTACGTGGTGGCGCCGCCAAGCCGTCCAAACTACCAGGCATCAGGAAAGTCGGTCACTGACTGTACACTGGCAACTCCTCCAGCCAACAACACAGCATGTCAAAGGTGATTCGTTAAGATTCCTCTATGTTACTCGAGCTAGCATTACCATAACTGTTGTTCCCTTTCAATAAAATTCCAGCTAATTTTCCCTGACAGAAGCACAAATTCCGCGAGTATTTCCAGACTACTCAAAATCCCCGAAAACTCTCAGCTTTCCCGGTTGGTAGACACCATGAATACAGTAAAACTTTGTTACAACAAAAACCACATTAACAACCTTTTCAGATTGCTGGACCATTCAGAAATCCCAGTGTGTCATCACACTGGGACTGCCGAAAATTTGTTATTCTGAAAGGTAGTTTTAGTGAAAGCCACAAAACGATGTTGTAACTCCCAGTTGGTAGACACCATGAATACAGTAAAACTTTGTTACAACAAAAACCACATTCCTGCCACAGAAATCCCCTGCCAACTTCTAATGGTTTAAATGTAAAAATATTTCAGTATTACGAACTTCAGAATACCAAACTTTTCAGAATAAGGATCGTTATTCAGTTTCAGTGTTGTGTTAACGATGCCTCAGTACTACAAATTAATGTTCCGAAATCTGGGGATTCTTGCATTTTGATGTATCCATCACGGTAGCCGAAACTGTAGGCTAGCACAGACAGCAGACACCGTGGCGCACGCGTTCAGAAAACCCGAGGCGGTGCTCAATAAAAAAAATAAATGCTCAAGAACTTTTCTATATATCCATGCAGAGGTGATGACACACTGGGTTTTCCAAGTGCATGCTCCATCCAGGCAAGTGTTGCCTAGCAACGGAGGCACATATTTTTCTTCTTTTGTCCTTTCTGCGCATCTCTTCCTTTCGCACTTCTTGCTACGGCCATACTAGCTACGCCCGTGGAGAAATGTAATCTGTGCTCGCGGCGATTCTATACGGTCGCACATTGCACTTTCCAGACAGTGCCGTTTATGCGCACTTGCAGTTTGGCACAGTTCATGTGTCCGCCTCGAGCAAGACAGTTGCAGTGTCCACAGCAAGGAATGTGAAAAACAAACAAGAAACATTGCGCTTCAGAAGTGACATGGAGCTCCCTTTTTTGTCAGTAATTTTCTCAGCGTCAGCATCTGCTTTGCGCGTGCCACTTGTGCAAGATGGTGCTTCAGTGGGGACAGAATCTATGGAAAATAGCAACAGCGCGGGCCGAGAGTCAATGGCGACATTTTTGTGGATAGCTCAAATGGTGACAAATTATGACTCGATGGTCGAATCGTTAATTTTGTGGCTTTCACTAAAATTACCTTTCAGAATAACGAATTTTCGGCAGTCCCGCATGATTCGTTATATCGTGGTTTGACTGTATAACACTAAAAAAAATTTGCTTCGCTATAGAGGGGCTGTGAGTAGTGCTCGCATGGCGTCAGGGTGAGGACTCGCAACTGTAGTCTGCTACAGTTTGGGCAGCGTCTGGACAACTCCTGCAGCGTTTCCATTTGTTCACTCATTCGCTAAGGTAGTGCACTTATGACGGCCCTCTCACATATTTTTCAGATGTTCCCACAAAGGCATATAAACCAAACATCCACGTCACTGACCATGTTCTCCACAGTCTTTTTCTGGCGAAACATGCCTTCCAGCTCCAGGTTGAGGGCTTGGACGGACTGCTCCGCGTTGGACAGTTTCTTCTCGAGCAGAATCACCTGCTGCTCCCGAGCCTTGAGGTCCATCCGCAGAACCTTGTGCTCCTGTGTAGAAAAAAAGACAGCAGAGCAAAACTCATCAGTGCACGGCAAGGGCCGGCACTCGGCCATCTGCACCTTGAGCGCCTTGGACTGGCTCACGTCATCACAAATTTCTCCTCACTTTGCGAGGCTCTGAAGAAACTGAAGAGTCTGAAGATACGACCAAAAGAACTGAAAATATAATTACATCTTGGCTCCCCATACGGGAGCCTTGTTCACAATCATTCAAGATTCAAGATCATTTCACACTCCTTCAATGTACTACCACAGCTAGGCTGGTTGCTGTCAAACCTTCGATTTCATGCGAGGCTCTGACGACAGACATATTCAAATTGGTTTTGGAAAAGCTCCCAAGGTGAAGGAAGTTTCATGAAAGGTAAAGTTGGCATCTACTGGAATGAAGACAGAGCTGCACAAGAAAGAAATTCAAAGAATTAAAGGTTGGACTTAAGGTCACTGTCCAGTGCAACAGAATGACAGCGAGAAGCAAAGTCAACTTTTGCTACAGAGCAAACTGCTGCAAGTAACCCTGAAAGCTCTGGAGTTGAAAAATTCATCCCAGTCTGCAGATCAAAGCAGGATCTGCTACTTTTCTGGGGCAGTCTAGCTAGTGAGCTAAAGAGGGAGGCGGCAAGCTAACAAACCAAATACATAGCCAATTTTCGCAGTACATGCTTGGTCTGCAGCCTGCCTACTTCCTGGAGCGATACTTTCAGTTGATCTCTTTTCGGGATGCACCACTTTCAGTGGATACCGATTGGCAAGGGGACAAAATGACAGTCGCTCCTGTGAGGCGTTGCGTCAGATGCCACGTCATGCAGGAGTATCCCCAACAGAGAATACAGACCCTGGTCAGGGGCGTAGCCTGGGGGAGGGGGGGGCTTATGGGGCTTCAGCCCCCCCCCCCCCCCGAAATTTTTTCGTGCTGTCCATGCACCGCCGACCAAAGCGACCCCCGGCGCCGGAAATCACTCTGGATTTTGTATACAATGTCTTTTTGACGCTCGAAAAGACATTTAACCGCGAAGATGGCAAACTCGGACTGGATTTCGTGGCAACGCCCATACACTGGGAGTCACATAACGCCAAGCAGTCCCATCCGAGCACAAAGTTTCAAGGGCGCTTTGATATTGAGAGGGCTCGCCGCGGCATCTCACTGAGGCCACGGAATCTATGGAGCGCATGGATATCAATTGCGAAACTTTATCGGTATAAATCTCATAAGCTCTTGATGTGAAAGGTGCATTGACATTTCCAAAGTTGTGCTTTAGATTTTCAATTGCGGAACTTTGTGGGTTTAATGTTGGTATAAACATTTGACGCCAAAGGTCTATTGACTTTTCTAAAGTCTTACATCGGAACATACGAGACAAGCCAAATCAACACACTAGCAGATGAGTTGACAAAGCAGGCAGCGAGGTCCAATAGGACGAAGTGTTGGGATGGTCCATTTGTGCCGTCATGTCACATAAAAAAATATCAACATTTTTTTAGCCTACCCCAGAACGTCCATGTCAAGACACTAAAGCCAGCCAAAGTAACTACGTTCTTATTTACTTTTTCTACTTTGACTTTTATTCACGAGGACACAATGAGCCTCTTCAATTTTTTTTGTTCTCACTATCCTACCCGCGGGCTGCCAGAGCCAGCCAGAGCGCATACGTTTTTCTCGTATGGCCCCGACCACCGTGCGGTGCACTTCGGTGCGCGTTCGGTTTGCTCTGGCCGAGTGGATTTTCACCGGACAGGGTTTTGGACGCTTTCTGGCTAGGAGACGAGAAAAAAAAAACAATGGTCGCTCGCCGCCATCCCTGTGGGAACTCGAAGGATTGCACCGCATTCCTTGAGCGTATAACCTTTCCGGAAAGTCTTGTTTCGCCGCTGTAGGATACTGAGCAGTATGCGTATGGTTCTCAGTGGACCAAGCATCTCATGTTTTCTTCGGTATTCCTTCCGTAGCCCCATTAGGTGCCCGAAGTAGGCATTAGATTCTGGCCAACATACTTTCCTATGCGTTTTTTTTTTTTCATTTCGGTGCCTCCGCCTTACAGAAAAAAAAAAATACATTGTTGCGGCGCAGCGAATTGTCGCATGGTGAAAGTTCGATTTTGATACTTCTTTTGCGGAAAGTAATGGGCGATGGTACGCTTCAGTTGCCGGATACGTTTATTATATTATTGCGAAAGCAATTATATGGACACTCCAGGCGCATTCCTGCCATCGCCCCCATGTTTCGTATAAAGTCCAAGGGTGATAACATCGTGACCACGCGCTGTATGCTGTATGTGCGAGTGAAAGCGTAGGAGGGGAGGCGGAATAGGTGAGCCGACGATGGTGGCTCAGTCTTGTGTGCGCAAAGGAGAACAGCGGGGAGCAAGCGCGCCGCCTTCTGTCGCGCGCAATACATCGGGGCGGAATGGGGGCGGAATCTAGGATTCTGTGAATCTATGATTGTGCAACATGTTTATTTGCCTTGTTTGACGCATTATATACAGTTACTTCTTCTTACATACATAGACTCATTGGAGACTTATACGTATACTTAAATATCTTGTTGCGAGGTTTTGCGTATACATGCAGGGAACTTTGTTTCCAGTTACACTTTTTTGTCCTTTATCAAGCCGTATTTTCGCATTTGCATATCCCATTGTATCTTTGCATTTCTAATGTACGAGGACGAGTCAAATGAAAGTGAGCCTACCCTAACCGCGCAATAATGGTTCGGTTCATTATCTGCGAGGCATGCGCGCAGGAGAATGGCATGTCTCATTTACAAAAGTGACACGCAGGTGCGAAGATAAATGTTCTTTAATGCTCTCATACACTGGGTTGAATATGGTTGCATCACATAATGGACACTTCAAAAGTTGAACAGCTCGGTGTCGCGAAGTTTTTGACAGCTGAAGGTGTTTCCAAAACAGAAATTAATCACCATATGACTGCCGTGTACGTTGAACACTGCATTTCATTGACCACTGTGAAGCGTTGAAGCAAACGGTTCAAAGGACGTTGCAAAGACATTCCAAGACCCGGCCAAAACCATCGTGCAATCACCCCCCACACAATTTCAAAGGTTCATGAGCTGCTGAAACAAGAACGGAGGATAAGCATCGATGAACTGGCAGACCGTCTGAACATCAGTCACGGTTCGGTTCGCGCCATATTTCATGAGCTTCTCGGTTATCGGCTCTTTCGTGCGCAATGGATCCCCAAGATTTTTATCCATCGCGAGAAGGCGGAGAAGTTTCGCGCTGCCTTGACTCATTTGATCGGGTATGACAACGAGCATGACGACTTCTTGTTTGCAACTGTGATCGGGGATGAACCTTGGTGCCACTACTACGAACCTGAAACACGACGGCAAAGCTTACAATGGAAACATTCGAATTTACCACGCCCAAAGAACGTAAAGGCCGTCATTTCCGCTGGAAAGGTGTTGTTGACTTTTTTTTTCGATCGACAGGGTCCATTACTGATAGAATTTGCTAAATCTTGAGAGGCTATCAATTGTTTCCGATATTGTGAAACGCCAGAACGGCAGCGTGTCGCAACCAAGAACGAACAACGTGGAAAATTGACGAATAGGGTCATCTTGTTCCACGACAATGCCTCTCCCCACGTCGCTTATGTGGTTAATATAAAACTGGGAAAGTTTAAGTGGGAAACGCTGCAACATCCGCAATAGAGCTCAGACCTGTCACCTTGCGACTTCTACATTTTGGGGCAACCGAAAAAACAGCTCAAGGGAACCAGATACAGACTTTTTGAAGCAGCAACCCAAGGAGTTTTATAAGACGGGAATCACGCAGCTCGTTAGTCAATAGGACAAATGTCTAAATTCTCATGAAGACTACTTTTAAATAAAGTACCCCGTTGTTGGCTCATTCATTTGACTTGCCCTCATATATCTTGCAGAACTCCTGCTTTCTATACGTGCTCTCTGTCGCGACTATAACTTTGGTGCAATTACTCACGATACACGACAAGGGACAGCTACTCCTGCGTAATACATTGGAACAAGCGACAGCGTCATTGAGATTTTTCACTAGCCATTGCATATATACAAGAATGTAAGCACGGTTCTTGAATGACAAAGTTTCATTAACATATTTGTCCTCAACTTGTTCAGTTCATTGCCTTTTAATTTTTCATATCAGCGGCATGCACTGCTTTCCTGGTTTCGAACTGATATAGTTCTAAAGTTCGTGTGATATTTTCTTTACTTGATAAATAGACAAAACACATGGAAGCATTAACGTCAGTTATGTTGGGAACAATTTTTGGCACATACGAGTATAATATTTTATGAAAAAAAAATACATATTTTGCTTGTATTTACAGTGCGTAGCTTTCAAGAATTCGTTTGCAGCATCTTTGGCAATGACAATGCACGTATTATTTATGTATTTGATCCCTCGATAAATTGTTTAAGAGGAAGCTTTAGCTCGGGCCCAATCCGACGTGGCCTATTCAAATACTTGTAAAACGCAGAAACGCTTTTCTGAGATAATCCTGCTAATTGCTTTTATTGAAATTGGTTGCATTTGAGAGAGAAAGTTAAATCCTAGTGTCTGTTGGAAACAGAACTTCGATTTAGGGCCTGAATTTTGTTTAAAATATTTTGGAAAATTCGAAAGTTTGAAAAAATAGAAGCACGACGTTTACAAACTAATAGCTATGCATGAAGAACAGATATTGTGGTTCTGTAAACGGCATTTATTATAACAGTCAAAGCGGACAAGTTTGCTGTGTGAATTTGTATCTTACGTGAATTGGTTACGTTGTGTACAAGGGTTCAGCAAAAGCTGTATTTCCACAATACTAAATTTTTTTGAGATTCATGTGTAACATATCTGTTTTGTCCGCTGTAGATGTGCTATTAGATGCAATTTACAGAATTGTGATATCATTTTTCATTGTTGAGTCACGGAGTTTTAAACTTGATTGTTTCGTTTTCTGAAAATTTTCAATTTTGGCCAATTTTTAATAAATAATTGACCACCTAAGTGAAAAATTCGAAGCCAGTAGTCACTAGAATTAAACTTTTTCTTTTAAATGCAACAAACCTCCTCAAATTTGGTCAAGTGGTTGCAGGGAAAATGAATTCCCCTTCTACATGTACTTAAATAGGAGCACCCGAGCTAAAGCTTCCTCTTAAAGAGGAGGCTGAGCTGCAACGTGCAGCTATATATATATATATATATATATATATATATATATATATATATATATATATATATATATATACAGTAAAAGCTCGTTAATTCGAACCGCAAGGGGAAGCCGCTTCAGTTCGAATTAACGAAAGTTCGAACTAACGAAAGTGAAGGAGGGCAACAGTACACTGCAATTTGGAGCAGTAGGGCATGTCAGAAAGTGATGGCGTGTGCCGCGGGCACACGCCATCTTCAAGTCGAAGCTCTGGGTCCGACGGTGTCACACCACCGATGTCCACCGAAACGAACGTTAGCCGAGGCTTAACACCATCACAATGAATCGCGACGGCCGATACCTCCTAAGCAGAAAACAGAGGTGCACAACCGATGAAGACTGCCGAGACAAAGACGCTGAACATGTGAAGGTGGCGAAGGCCCTGATTCGTTGGTTCCTGATTGCAAGCGCAGCTGCGACGTACTTGATTCGCTGTGTTTTGGAGCTTGCCGTGCCATCTCCGCACAACATTAACAGCTGTACAAGATTTGCAAAGCCTCCGAGATTCGCAACGGGCAAGAAGTCTCGGAGGCTACGTAGAACGGAGAGGCGGCAGCCACCGCTGCCTTCTGGCTGACCCCGTGTCGGTTAGATTTTTGTCCGATTTTGCCTTCTCTCGCCGTTCTCTCCGTTTCGGGGGCAATATAGCCTTGTGTGTAGGCAGTAGGCGCATTTCTCTGGCCGTGTGCCAGGCGAGCGTAGTTCGAATTATCCGTGAGGGAACCTTCTCGCGTTCGAATTAACGGACTTTTTTATACATAGACTTCTATGGAGCTTGGCCGGACCAAATCGTACAGTTCGAATTATCCATAAATTCGAATTATTGAAGTTCGAATTAACGAGCTTTCACTGTATCTTGGCCCCCCCCCCCCCCCCGAACAAAATTTCTGGCTACGCCACTGCCCCTGGTTAGTTCACTTGGTAGAGTGACAAACCTGTCCCAGAAGGGCAGTGCGATGGCTAGTTCAGTAACCAGACAAGGACAAATCTCGCTTCTGCAGTGTAGCTTTGTGAAAAGACCAGTATGCATTTCTCTTGCCATTTTCTGCAACTTATGCGCTGTACATCAATGTTACCTTTTCACTACACCATATTTGCAATCTACAGTAACAAGACACAAAATGACATTTGCAATCTATCGAAATAGGGTAGTAAAACTTGTCTCAAAAAGGACAATGCACACAGTCCAAAAGGTGCTCCATAATTACGGTAAGCAATTTTTGTGCAGTCTGAAAGACAGTCAAGCAAGCATTAAAAAGTTTGTAATTACTTCATTAACAGAGTTCAATGAGCAATGCTGTGCAATAGGCAACAAGACGCTGCTGTAGAAGGCTTTGTATTAATTCTGACCATTTAAAGGTAATGTGTGCAGAGAGAACACAGAGCACTTCTGTGTTCCACATACATCAAAATACAGCCGCCATGATTGGGAATCAAGCCTACAACCTTGTTCTCGGCAGTACCGACACCATAGTCAGTGAGCCACGGTGCCGAACTGTCGCAGCTCTGAAGCTGTGCCAGCCACAGAGCAAGTCTAAGCAGAGACTGCAGACTTTGCAAACTTGCTCAGCACCTAACAGTGCACCTAGGCTTCACTTAAACTAAAACAAAGGCTTATTTAATTTACGCACTTCAAACTTTGACAGCGTGGATTCTTTAGTACCGCAACACAGCTTTATGGACATAGGCACGCTGTAGCACTGACAAAGCCACTTTCTGCACTTCCTGAAGAAACTTGTACAGCTGAGTGGAATGCCACATAACCTCTAGAAATACAACACTACCCTCTACAAAAGTAACTTCCAAAAAAACATTTAGACTAAACACTAACACACACTCCATTTCAGCTTCAGCAAAGTTCAAGGGCAAGGAAATGGCATTTGTTTTTACACTTTCTTGTTGTCATACCTCTTTCAACACCCCGTTCTCAGCTTCCATCTGTATGATCTGCCTCCTGAGGTCATCAACTGGAAAGGTAGAGAAAAGGATTATGCAGATCCTACATACACCAGTTGGAATCAGTCTAGTGTAGCTTTGTTTGGGTGATAAAGTGTTCAAAGCAATGCTTATGTCTTTCTTTTATCAAGGTTAGTTGAAGGTCACATCGGTCTTTTGGAGAGTTCAGTGCATCACCTAGTGGGTCAAACGGGCCGTCGTGAATGTTCGTTGCAATACAGTTCACTTCCATTAATTTAATCGTGAAGGGACCAACGAAATCTGGCAGGTTGAAATAAACTAGATGCAGAAAAAAACACCAAGCCACACTGCCAATTCATTTAGCAGCATTTGCTGGAGTTGACCAAGCTTCTGAACCAGATGTGCAACCACTTTCGAAGTGTCCAATGTAGAAAACATGATTTAAAGCTCCTAACCAAAGCAGAAATCTAAAATCCACGCGATATTTAGAATGGTGACCGGTTTCCTAAAGTCAGCTTCGTCACAATATGCCATGTTAAGCGGCAAAGCTTACGAACGATGCAACAGCGATTTTGGTTTTGTATGTATATGATTGGACTGTGCAGGCAATTTTTGGCCCAATTTCTTTGGAAAACAAAAGGTGCCCATTCAAATTGGGTAAATACCGTAATCAGGCATGGTGTACTATCATTACTGCTTGAAAATCTGTCTAGGGCTGGCTAAAAGTAGGTGCTTTTGACAGGAGAATCGCATGCATTCACTTTCCACTAAGTTCAGCCAAAACAGATGCTGCCACTAAAGCGGTCGTTATTGGGATCGCCATTGGGGTCAGGCGCATGCGTGCTGACCTGTTCAAGTTCGAATTGCCCAGCAAACACCCATTTTAGTATCGAAATAACAAAACGAGTGGGCCCATAGAAATGCATGGGCGCCGGGGATGGAACCTTCAGCCAGGATCAAATTTAACGAAAAATGAAATTAACCGGAGTCAAATCAACAGAAGTCTTACTGTATCTATCTGCCAGAGAGTGAAGTAAAAAACAGGGACAAAAGGACAGACATGGCCAAGAGCTAGCAACTCCTTGTTCCTCCTAGAAAGTCCTTGTCTGTGTTTTTCCATCCCCGCTTTTGCCTTCAACTACTCACAATGGAACACAAGCTGTGCCGCTCTGAAGGCTTGCAATGTTTATTCACGGCCAATCTGTGCGACGCATCTTAATGCATGCTCTTTAGACTCCCTGTTCTACTGAGGCAAAATGTCAGCGCATGCTTGAAAAACTTTCCTACAAATCCCCATGTGCCATCTCTCGCCCAACCACACCCTCCTCATTGCAACCTACGAAGACAAAAAATTGTGCCCGAGCGCTCCTATTACCCGGCACCCCACACTGCAACTGTATTGCATAATATATACGTGCTGGCTTTGCTGAGCCACACCTTTACCTAAGCATCTTTTGCATACTTGCACATAATGCTCGCTGTGCTTTTTCCTACTCCCGACGTGAAGAAATCCCAACGTGAAGAAATCGAGCGAAACTTACCCAGGGCCATGTCGCTTGCTTTGGTTTCTTTCCTGAGCATGATCGTCTGGGACAGCCACTCCTCCATTCGCCGCAGAACTTCACCATCAGAGGGATCCGTAAGCTTTGCAAAAGAAGGAATCAAGAAATTGTTGGTCGTTACAAAGAAAAATTAAAGCAATTTCTCTGCTATTGAGCCGAATAACAATTAGACACCACGTTACCGGCCAATAATCAACCCATTATCAAGAAATTCCCAAAAACAGTCTTTAAAGACTCCTCAACCAGTCTATACTGATTTAGCAGTTCTCTTTAGGGTCCCTCTAATGTATAAGACCAACTGCAGTTTCAGACACCTTAAAACACACTGACATGACCGTGTGCATGACCACAGGCTAATTTTGCCATGAAGTAAAGCAGAAATTGCAATATTGCTGTGTTGATACGTAGTGCCATGGTTGTCAGCCATGTCTCCGGCATCTCTTCAAACCGAAACTAGATAATTGTCAATCCAGTAGTTGCCGACACCACCCGAACCGCAGACCAAGCCAAGCCAACTAAGCCATTTGTCATGACAATTTTGTTGCGTGCCTGCAGTGTTTGTTATTTTACTAATTAAATAGTGACACGGTCCCTGGCGACTTTTTCAAGCAGTTTCAAGTGGCACCAACTCCACCGTCTATATCTGTGCCGACAAGGGAAGGCCGGAATAATCGGCCGCGCGTCTAGCCAAGTTGACATGACATGGCATCGTGCTCGGTCTTGCAGCATGTTTAATGCTGGAGGTTGCACAATCTTGAGTTTCGGAGACCCACTGAAGCGAGAGGCAGACAAAGCGTTCGCCCCGTCGCTGGAGCTTTTAATAATAGCATAGCCTCATTGCGGGTGACATTATCAGCTGCGCAGGCAAAGTGGATGCGAAAGTGTGGCTGGCTTTGCTTCACACTGCCAATATGAGACTATCGTCAACACGGCACTAAACCATATCTTTTGTCACCGACTTAAATTCAACCAAATGACTTTCTTTTTGCATTCAAATTTGCTTTTTCCGGTTACACAATGATTCTGAAAATTTTGCAGCCCCTTCCATGTAAGAAAAATCCATAGGCGACTGTACTTATTTGCATAAAGGGCAATTTCTATATAATTAAGGAAATAGCCAGTTTTACCAATCATTATATTAAGGTTTAACTATTTCGCGTGATTAGACCCAGACGCGCCAACAGGGAACATGGTTTGTGGAAATGTTACAAGACTGTGTGCTTGACACTGCCAAGAATGTCATTACTCACGGATGTATCTTGCACTAGTCATGCGAAATTGATATCCCCAAAAGTGCCAATCCAAGAACACAGCACACTAATTTTGGCCAGTTGTTGAACAAAGTCACTTATTTTCTGGCAAATGCGATATTTTGAACTCCCAATTATTTAGACTTTCTGACAGTCATTGTCGTGTCAGGATTTTCAGTCGGCGACTAAGTACAAATTTTACCATGACCATGGCCAGTTGTATTGTTAACCTTTTGAGGGTTGATTTTTTTCGCCACTGCGACCGCCCAGGGTCGATTTTTTTTATTGCAGATTCCAATTGTTCTTAGGGACTTATTTTTAAAAAATATAACGTCATTTTTTTAGGGTGACCATAAAGTGAGAAAAAAATATTTTGCATTGGTATATATGTACTCTTCATTCATGAATAGCAACAATAAAAAAGGAAAGAAACTTATAATTCAATATTTGATGCATTGTTATACACATTGAATATGCGCACACGAGAATATTTTGGAAGACTGAAATGTTCCTGCTCTTACACTAATATGTACATCTATAACGTAATTGAACTGCGTAGATGTGCCCACTCAAAAAAATTGTGTGGTTGTGTGCTCGTCAAAAAAGCAACACTTGTGACAAGCTTCCGCTGATCATCTTCATCTGCGGCGAGGTGTCACTGGATGACGCCATCTAGGAGGCTTTGCCTGGTGCCGACACCGCTGCGACATCAGACGAGGACGACGCCACAGATGTCGTGCCTGTGCCTACCACGTTCGCTGAGGTGGTACGGCACATAGACGGCATCCAGAACTTCATCTATTCACGCGATGCTGCAAAGGACTTCCTTTTGGATGTTGCCCAACTCGAGCGAAAGCTCTTGGTTCACGGATCAAACAAGGTCCAAAAGAAACTTGCCGACCTTTTTTTAAAAGTTCGCGCCGGCTGGCGGGAATTGCGGCAGTGGAGTGCCGTAAAGGTTAGTTTGAATAAAGCATGGTTGGTACCTGTACTGCAGCATTAATTCTTATCACATTTACTTTTTTGGTAATTTGGGCTTCCAAGCCCTGTAGAGTATGTTAGTAGTTTACATTGAGGTTTCTCGTAAATCCGTCACGCGAAATAAGTAGTACAGTCGAACCTGGCTATATCGAACTTGCAAGAAACCGCCTATCAGTTCGATAAAGAGCATAATTCGATATAAGCCTGCTAAATAATTGGATGTCATAAAAGCACATACTGTTTATAAAATCACCTTATTGATGAAACTAGCTTAGTTTCACAAGAAATAGTACCGCATTTTCTTCTGCTTGGGCGAGCTCGCTGTCTGCGACACACGCACTTCCGCACATTGTCTAAGGAGTCGGAGCAGCTGAGGCCGCAACCTTCCGCATTTGCACAGAAGCACCGGACTAGTGCGAGTGCACCAATCACTTCGGAGGATGTGGGCAAAGGACTGTCGTTGCTTTGCTCACTGTGCCCACTTTCACTTGTGCTCGGTACGATGTCGGCAATGTAGTCTTTGTTCTCGGGCTCTGCCGTAGTCGTGACACCATCATTTGCACTCACAAAATCGTCCACCGCTGATTCGTCAGCAGCTTCCGTAAATTCTGACAGCACGCTCCAAACTTCGGTACGTAACACTGGCAACGGCTGCATCACATTCATCAGAATTTAGTCATCAACGAGCACGCGCAAGCCCGCATGGCTGAAGCAATTTCGGATGAACCAGTCGTACACGGCCATGCGTACGCGTCGGGCGCCACGGGCACCGGGTCACGAGTTCGGCCGCTTTAGCCGTAATCACCCCCTTATTCTTCAAGATCGTGACAAGAGTGCTCCTCGGAATCATTCATGCTGCGGGGACATCCGACCCGATTTATGATTTCAAGCTTCACGACGAAAGGCGAATTCTGCTGCTTCATCACAGCAACACTACGGGAGAAGGCCGACAACGCACAAACACAATGAATGAACCAAAAAAGCAGCAAGACAACTCGCACTTGCACCATCTTGCACGACGAGGGCACAAGAGCCTCTGATTGGCTGTCTGAACAAGCACTGCGAGTGGGCCAGGATAATTCTTTACAGGGGGGGTGTCGACGGCTTGTCCGAGGCAGCGCGGTCACGGTAAGGAGGGTGGTTGGCTGGAGCCGCGGCACCAGGTTTCCCCGCCACCAAGATGGAAAGCCAACTTCTGGGGGCACTTTTCCGCCACTTGATGTTCGATATATCGGGAGTCGCTGCTATTTTTGTTCAATGTAAGCGTAACTTTTGCTATATATACTCATGGTAACTATACTGTGTCCAGAAATTGTTTGATATTGTCACAGTCGGTAATGTGGAAAGAAGACGACGCTGATGGTGGTCCTAGAGATGACGAAGAAGAGTTTAGCTTCAGCGCTGCTCGGACTCGACTTTTTGTCTGCCCATTCTGCTCCGATTGACTGTTCCGCCGGTGTTGTACAACTTGACCTACCCCTACCTGTTCCCATTGACCTTCCGGCTCGAGCTCCAGCTCAACTTTGTTCCGCGGATTTTATACGCCTGCCATCTCTTGCAGCAACCTTCATCCCTGTTTTAGCCAGCCCACCTGTACCTGATGGAGACTATGTCCTTATTCCCTCGACGTCAGTCCTGCTTTCTTACAATGTCTCCTTCCCACACACCATCGTTTCTTTTGCGGACAATCAGACATGTCTTCCTATCCTAAATTTCGGACAGTGCCCACAAGTAGTTCCTCGAGGCATGTCTCTTGCCACATTGTCACCAACGCACGAGTGCCACATTCTGCTCTATCTGTTGCGCCGTCTTCGACCACTGCTCATTCTGCACCTTCTGCATTAGTACCGACCGACGATTTTACAAAGATGATTGCACCGGACCTCTCAACCCAAGAAGCCGCACAGCTCCGTGGCCTCCTCGAGTCCTACTCCGACATTTTCGATCTGAACGATGACCCTTTGCGACAAACTACGGTCGTGACACATCGGATAAATACCGGCGATGCAGCACCTGTTCGCAGACGCCCATACCGGGTGTCGCCCTCTGAGCGACAAGTTATCCAGAGCGAAGTTGACAAGATGCTTGCCAAAGGGATTATTGAAAACTCTTCCAGCCCGTGGGTGTCCCCTGTTGTTCTCGTCAAAAAGAAGGATAACAGCTGGCGATTCTGCGTTGACTATCGTCATCTAAACACGATCACCAAGAAAGATGTATATCCACTTCCCCGCATTGACGATGCTCTGGATTGTCTCCATGGTGCCACTTATTTTTAATCTATAGACCTTCGCTCTGGATATTGGCAAATTGCCGTGGACGAAATGGACCGTGAAAAGACCGCATTCGTCACACCAGACGGCCTATATCAGTTCCGGGTAATGCCTTTTGGCTTGTGCAATGCCCTGGCGACCTTTGAACGGATGATGGACATGCTCTTGCGTGGTTTGAAATGGTCCATCTGTTTGTGCTACTTGGATGACGTCATCGCATTCTCTTCAACTTTTGCGACTCATCTTGAAAGACCCACCTGTTCTTTCTGTTTTTCGCACCACTGGCTTGCAGCTCAACTCGTCCAAGTGCCACTTCGGTCACTGCCAAATAACTATGCTCGGACACCTCGTCGATTCATCAGGCATTCGCCCCGACCCCGCTAAAGTTCACGCTGTGCAGAATTTCCCCGTACCAACTTGTGCCAAAGATGTTCGCAGCTTTATTGGCTTATGCTCGTACTTCCGCAGGTTTGTGGAAAATTTCGCCCATGTTGCCCGTCCCCTGACTGACCTCCTGAAGAAAGACGTTCCTTTCTCTTGGGGCTCTGAACAAGCGTCTGCTTTCTCGTAGCTCACCACACCTCCTGTTCTCACCCATTTTGACGCCTCCACTCCGACAGAAATCCGCACTGACGCTAGTGGCTACGGCATCGGCGCAGTTTTATCTCAACGCCAATGTGGGCACGACCGCGTCATCGCCTACGCCAGCCGCCTCCTCTCTCCCGCAGAGCGCAATTACTCGATTACTGAGCGCGAGTGTCTCGCCCTCATTTGGGCGGTGGGCAAGTTCAGACCCTATATATATGGTTGGCCATTTACAGTTACAACCGACCACCACGCCCTTTGTTGGCTTTCCTCCCTTAAGGATCCCACCGGACGCCTCAGTCGCTGGGCCCTACGGCTGCAGGAATACACATACACTGTGGTCTACAAGTCGGGTCGTCTAGATCAGGACGCCGACTGCCTGTCTCGAAATCCCGTCGATGTACCGGACGGCTTAGTGGATGTCGCACCGATCTGCGTTCTTTCGCTCTCTGCCTTGCAAGACATTGGCGCTGAACAACGACTCGATGAGTCGTTACACCCAATTATCGAACGCCTGCTCTCTGATCCGTCTGACCCATCCCTTCACATGTTCGTGCTACAAAATGGCATCCTGTATCGCCGCAACATGCACCCCGACGGGCCCGAGCTCCTGACCGTCATTCCATCTCATCTGCGACAGACTGTACTGCAGCAGCTGCACGACGTTCCCACCGCTGGGCACCTTGGCGTTACGCGGACCTATGACCGAATTCGGCGACGGTTCTTTTGGCCCCGTCTCAACCGCTCCGTTCGCCGTTATGTTGCCGCGTGTGAGTCGTGTCAATGCCGGAAAAGACCAGCTGTGCCTCCTGCCGGACTGCTGCAGCCTTTGGATATACCGGCCGACCCTTTTTTTCGCGTTGGCGTTGATCTTCTCGGACCATTCCCTATGTTGAATGACGGAAATAGGTGGATTGCCGTCGCTACGGACTATACAACTCGCTATGCCATTACTAGAGCCCTACCGACCAGCTGCGCTACAGACGTCGCTGATTTCTTGCTTCACGACGTTATCTTGCACCACGGTGCACCTCGTCAACATCTCACCGATCGCGGCAGATACTTTCTTTTCAAAGTCACAGATGAGCTACTTCGATCATGTGCTACTAAACACAAACTTACTACCGCTTACCATCCTCAAACTAACGGTCTTACCGAACGCCTGAACTGCACCTTAACCGACATGCTCGCAATGTATGTTTCCTCCGATCATCGCGACTGGGACATTGCTCTACCATTTGTCACGTTCGCCTACAATTCCTCACGCCACGACACAGCTGGCTATTCCCCCTTCTATCTCCTCTTCGGCCGTGAGCCAACTTTGCCTTTCGAGACACTCCTCTCGACCACGCTCGATTCGCCGACAGAGTACATTCGGGATGTCATAACCACAGCGACCCAAGCACGCCAGATTGCCCGCATTCGTCTTTCTGCTTCACAGACACGCCAGAAGTGCCATTACGACCAGCGCCATCACGACGTGCATTATGAACCAGGTGCCCTTGTGCTAGTCTGGTATCCAACTCGGCATGTTGGTCTTTCGGAGAAATTCCTCTCGTGATACTATGGCCCTTACCGCATCCTTCGCCAGGTGACCCCTGTCACGTATGAAGTGTCTCCGCTGGATGCCACGGTGCCTTCACCTCTCTCTGACATCATCCACGTCAGCTGTCTCAAACCTTACCTTTCTCGGACAGATGAGCCGCACCAATCAGGTGCTTTTTCCGACGGGGGTGATGTCACAGTCGGTAATGTGGAAAGAAGACAACACTGATGGTGGTCTTAGAGACGACGAAGAAGAGTTTAGCTTCAGCGCTGCTCTACGCTTGTTGGCTCAGCCATTAAAAGCCACTTGTAAATAGACGAACACTTCTTTCTTCCCATAACATCATATAGAATAATTCGATACAAACGGGTTCGATATAGTCTGGTTCGACTGTATTTTTATAGGCATAATTTATGTTTGGATTTTACAAACCCTCGCATTTTACGACGCTTTTTCGCGGTCCCAAGAAAGTCGTATAATCGGTGTTCCACTGTATCTTTAAACATAGCACCAACTTGAGAATGTAGTTGCCGAGCTGGAAAATACTTTTGCGATCTGCCAATGGTGATAATATTCAAAAATTCTTGCAAGTTAAAAAAATAATACCCGGTATAAATACCACACATAGTGAAAAGCAATGAACAAAACAAACGAGGCATACCAAGTAGTTCTGCAGCTCGGGCATGCGGATCACCTCCCTTGGCGTTTCTGGAGGTGGCATTGTGGAAAGCTCTTTCAGGCTGCCTGCAGGGTAATCAGGTAGGAAATGTCAACCAAGTTAAAGGGACATTAAAAGCAACATAAAGTGTTTATACTGGTAAAGTATTCTTTTATAACTATTTTCACTCACTTGGTGCCAAAGCGTCGATTACTGGTGAGAAAAAAAATTTACACAGAAGTTTCTCTTGAATTTTGTGCCAAAACTTCACCAGCTGATAGATCAGTTTGGTGTTGTAGGTTTCAATGTTCTGGAAGGGCTGGCTTGAGTTGAGTCAGTCAAATTTTTTTAAGTTACTTTAGATCATACATTTTCCCTGTTTGCACGTTTTTCATCACGGTTCTTTCCAGAACATATGAACAAGGTTCTACTGTAAACAGTTACAGATTGTAGATTGCTGCTTTGTTTAGGAGCTTCAATGTAATTTCTATGTTAGTTTTCTACTTTGGGTGCAATGAAAGCGGGTGTGCATTTGATTCAGGGACGTGTTAGTCGAGTAAATACTGCGAAATGAATCAACAGCGAGTACGTATTGCTGTTTTTTTTCTGTGCATTGTTTATTCAACCAGTCGGATAATTCGACTAATTTTGCCGGTCACATGAGGGTCGAATTAATGGAAGTCGACTGAAGAGACAGAACCGACGGTGTGCGATAGTTGCAATAGTGTGCAAGTGAGTGTAGGAGTGAGTGAGTAAAAACCGAGTGAAAATTCTCCGGTGATTTGAGTGCGGCGGGGCCCCGAGTCCTTGGACTCGGGCGGCTTCCTTGGCGTGCCGGACGGCCCCCAATTGATTGGCGAGGTAGTGGCTGAGCAGGGCCGCCTCCCAACGCGCCCCTCGGTTCGAGACTGCCATGTCTACCCCGTTCATCGGGGACTCCTGCTGCTCGCTACCGGTGCATTCCGACAGCTTTACACTTGTCGGATGAATAAATGTCGAGGTAGGAGAGGTGTAGGAAAAAAAAGGGGGTGGGGGGAAGAAAACAAGACAAGCATGTCTCACCGCCGAACTTTGCCGTACGCGGCAAGATGGGCCGTCTGCGACCGGTACGCAGATTGAGCGTTGCGGCGGGCGTTGTCGGTGTGGAGCACGGGACCAGGACCTCCTGAGCCATCTCCGCAAATTTCATCACGTGCTGAGAAATAAAAAGCCAAACAAGCACATTCACTTCTTTTTGCTGCATCATTCGCCGCAGTGCAAAAGGCAGCTCACAATATTGAGAATTTAGCACGTTGTAAGCCGATGGACTTCGACCAGAAGTTTTCGAAAATTTGTATCCGTACAACTCCAGTGCTCTCTAGAACAGTTTGCACAGCTAGCAAGTTACAGCAGATTAATCTGCTACAAGAACAACCCACTAACTATTCTTCCAATTAAAAGTTTGATTCACGAGGTTTCACTTACCGAAGCAACATTGGTGCTATGAGAAATGACGTTTGGGATTATTTGCAACCACCTGGTATTCTTAAAGTGCACCTAAATCAAGATACACGAGCATTCTGGTGCTTCAGCCTTGTTGTACAGCCACAAAAAACGAACTGAATCCGTAACCTCGCACTCAACAGCGGAGTGCCATACGTATTGACAAGAGTGGATATAACTAGGAACCCAGCGATATAACTAGGAACCCAGCGGCACAACATCTAGTTTCGAAAAGTGATAAAAAAAAAGGATTCGCAGTTCCGACAGAAAGGCGAAGCACCAATTGCGATTGCAAATTAGTAGGTCACTGTACCAAGTAAGGATGGTAGTTTCATCGGGCGTATACACTTGTTAATTTAGTTAGTAGGCGAATGTTTACAACAGAATGTGTAAGAATGACTCAACGAGGACGTAGAAAGAAACACACACAAAGGCAGCGCTGTGCGAGTCTGCTTTTACTCCCTTGTTCAGTCACGCTTACACATTCTATCATGGATTCAAACCGACTAGCCCATCAATGTGTTAAGTAATTTAACTAGCACGGTGTCACGTGCACACAGGTAAACACGAACACATCTCGATCAATGACAGCGGAAACGGTCTGAAAACGCTGGAGTTAGGAACATTGTGGCAGCAGCCGCGAGCCAAGTGACCTCTGTGCATCTGTCGCTTCAACGCGTACAAAACGTTGAAAGCATGGCGCATACGAAGCTACTGGCACTACGCGCACTCTAAAAAACATAGCAGATCGCTTTGAAGATGAGGCCCCCGCAGGCACGCACTTTAGCCACGTCGCAGACTGCTTTCAAGACACACGAGCGGCGGCAATGCGTCCCTATGGCGTCAGCTAAAGGCGTCTACTACGGCGTCCGCGATTCGCATGGCCAAAGCCATAGACACTGCAGTTGTCTCCGCTCTGCACATAGCAGTTGGCAAGGAGGACATCAAGGCACTGTAGCAGCCGCCAGAGAAGAATGCCCCTCCTCCCTCGCCCTACCCCCATGCCTCACACGTTACAGGAGAGGGCACGCATCCGGGCCGCGTTCCTCACTCGCGCATGCGAGATCGAACTGAGTTTGCCGGCCCGCCCTCCCACGCTGTCATACGTATCCTCACGGCGACGGCAGAAATGCGTCTGGAGTGTCCATATAATTGCTATCATAATAAAAAAAAAAAAGATTTAACACTACCAGATGTACTGCCAGCCACAAAGTATGGCCTAGAGGTGCCACGACATACATGAATTTCTGCTCTGCTAAGGCATGCTCCTTTTTTATTTAATAAACTACTCTTGAGGTTGCAATGACCACTACATGGTTAAACTGAATTCACAGCAGTTAAGCTTTATACAACCCCTGTGTCCCTAACTTTTGTGGTCGACTGTACCTGTTGTGGCCCAGGTCAGTGTAGGATTAAAAACTTGATTTGATGGAAGCCGCTGCATTACTCACAAAGGTCTCATCATAGTCGTCTGGCCGCGGGTTCAGGCAGACAATCATCCGCACTTTGCCTTCACCATCAAAGAAGTTCTTGAAGAGATGGGTGATCTTTGCATCTCTGTAGGGCACCATCTGCAAGTTTTGGCAAACGGAAAGATTATAACAGGACGTTAGGACTACACACTTAGGCTTCTGCAGTCATTGGAAAATGGACTAATCGGAAAACAATGAAGGGAAAAGGAGAAGCTTCTAACTGCTAGTGATGAAAGGTTTATGGCCCGTTAACGGCTATACTAAAGACAGTGAATGCGTCAGATTTCTAAAACGCATCACGCTGTTTGGGAGCTGTACACTTTGGCCAGGCCAGAGAAACAAGAAGTCACCTTATTTGACCCAGTTGTCTGGTTTTCCCTCAGAATTTCAATGCACGTGCGCAGGACCATGAGAGAATTGTTGATGTTTCCTGAAAGAAAAAGAAAAGTTGGCCAGGACGAAAATTGGACAAATCACTTTTAACTGTTATGCTTGAAGCAGCGGTATATATACATTATAATTTCAAAGATACGAATCTCTGGATGGCACCAAATTGCCTATTTGCCTATTTGTGCTTTTATTCTCAAAATGTATCGTCACGCATATCACGGTTTTAACACCATGTTGGCTATGTGCCTTCATAATTGCATACCATATTTACTCAAATCTAATGCACACCTTTTTTCCGATAAAATGAGTCCAAAAATTGCATGCGCGTTAGAAACGAGTAAGACCTTAATTAAAACCTTGTTACCATATCGCCATCAGCATTAGAAAAATGGGCGCCTCGCACGCGCTTCTAGCCTAACTGCCGTAGCTTCCTCCATGTGCATACCTCCATGTTGTGTGTGTAACCATGTGCCGGTGTAACCTAGTCTACTGCCTGTTTTCCCATTTGCTGCGTTTATTCAATCAGCATGGAAGTGCTGACTGCGAAGACACGCCAAGTCCACCATGATGCCGCATTTAAAAGTTATGTGCGCGGAGGTGGAGCTGCATCAAGGGCGTTCGGAGTTCCCGAAACTCGCATGCGGGACTGGCGCAAACAGAAGAATATTTTCGCCAGCAAAGCAACAAGGAAGGGTTTCAGTGGACCGAAGCAGGGCCGCTTCGCCGGAATAGAAGAGCTGCTTGCGGAATACGTGCAGGAACGGCGAGCGGCACAGTGGCCTGTGATTACCGATCAGCTCAAAGTACGAGCGATGCAGTTAGCCCTACAGAAAGGGCTAATGTGGAGCAACTTCAAAGCGAGCAGGTGCTGGCTATCAAATTTTATCAAAAGAAAAGGCTTTTCCCTTTGAAGGGGGACACGGATATGCCAAAAATTGCCCGAAGAATATGAAGAGAAATTGCACAGTTTTCAGCCGTATGCTTTCAAGTTGCGCCATAGAAGCGGATACCACTTCGGACAGATTGGAAATGCTGATCAGACGTCTCTACTTTGACATGCCTGCCACCGGAAGCGCTAAAAAAAAGGAGGCGAAGCAAGTGCGTGTTTTGTCTTCCGCCCACGAAAAAACTAGTCACCGCAACGCTTTGTTGCATTGCGGATGAACACAAGCTGCCCCGTATCTTATCTTCATACAGAAGACGCTCCCTAAAGGAATTGGGTTTCCAAGTGGAGTGATTGTGCGCGCAAATGAAAAAGGTTGGATGACCACAGACTTGGTCACTGAATGGATTGGCAACGTTTGGCGGAAGACACCCGGCGGCAGTTTGGGTCTGCGTGGGATGCTTGTGCTCGACGTGTTCATGTGCCACCTAGACCAGCGCATCAAGGACAAGCCGGCTGCATGGAACACTGACCTTGTCGTGATACCCGGTGGCACGACATCGCAGCTTCAGCCACTCAATGTTTGTTTGAACAAGCCAGTGAAAGATAGAATATGGGCGCTCTACACCGAATGGCTTGTCAGTGGCTGCCACGAATCTACCCCACCGCAGGTCTTTGCTGGATGGGTGAAAGATGCATGCTGCATGATTCCGTCTGCCATGGTCAACAAGGCCTTTAAAAGTGCAGGATTTAAAATGCCATGGCCGGCACCGAGAATGAAATGCTTCGGTCTGTTGATAGCGACGAGTGATATCTATTGCCCCAAGCGACTCGTACCAGCACAGTGAAAATCTTGGTGGCAAGGTACGCCACTTCCATTTGAGTATTTCTATATGAAAGCACGATGTTCGCGGTATTGTACTCTTGTTTTTTTGGTCATGGAAAACAGGTGCGCGTTACAATCGAGGACACATTAGAATCAAGTAAATACGGTAGTTGCCACCCATGATCGCATCAACATGGGCCGTCGTTTCATCCACAGCAGTTGCCGCAGACAATAGTTACATTTTGACTCGGTGCAAAGCTGTCCATGATGAAGAGCATTGGCTATATCGTGATGGACGGGCGATCTGCTGGCAAACAGCTCGCTGGTGAAAAAATAATTGGGAAGTACGTATATAACCGTGTGTTTAGTACCTCAATATAACGAAAGGTGTTTATACATCATTTCAATATAACGAAACTGCACCACTGCCGTGAAGGAATACCAAAAAAACGAATGGATACTTCTGCGGACACAGATGGTGAAATGGTTGAATTGCTGTTGGCTGCTTGCGAGCACACCTCTCAAATTGAGCGCAACCACGAGCGATCGCCGAAGTGGAGCGGCATCATGTTGGTATGAAGTCCAAATGCAATAAGATGCTATGGCACCCTGTGCGCTGTATGCTTTTGGTGCGAGTAAAATTGCGAGGGTGAGCTGGGAAGTATGGTGGATTGATAACCGTCTTCCCACACAAGCAACAGGAAAGTGCGCGGGAAGGGGGAGGTGGCAAGTGCGGGCAGCTTGGTGCGTGGCTCCTCTTCTAGCATGGCCAGGCTGTGCACAGAGTTTCATACAATTACTAGAGGGAACTGTGGCGCTAATGCCTACGGGAAGCTACAAGCAGGGCAGTTCAGTCAGCATAGGAACGATGGGTAGCACATACATGGATTGGCCTTAACTTCATCCTGCCGACTTAAAAATGATCTCTTGGCAAAGTTTCGAAGCCATTTGAAGAAAGTACTGCACTACAGTAAAAGCTCGTTAATTCGAACCGCAAGGGGAAGCCGCTTCAGTTCGAATTAACGAAAGTTCGAACTAACGAAAGTGAAGGAGAGCAACAGTACACTGCGATTTGGAAGCAGTAGGGCGTGTCAGAAATTTGGCGTGTTAGAAAGTGATGGCGTGTGCCGCGGGTACACGCCATCTTCAAGTCGAAGCTCTGGGTCCGACTGTGCCACACCACCAATGTCCACCGAAACGAACGTTAGCCGAGGCTTAACACCATCACAATGAATCGCGACGGCCGATACCTTTTAATCTGAAAACAGAGGTGCACAACCGACGAAGACTGCCGAGACAAACATGCTGAACATGTGAAGGTGGCGAAGGCCCTGATTCGTTGGTTGTTGATTGCAAGCGCAGCTGCGACGTACTTGATTCGCTGTGTTTTGGCGCTTGCCGTGCTATCTCCGCACAGCATTAGCAGCTGTACAAGATTTGCAAAGCCTCCGAGATTCGCAACGGGCAAGAAGTCTCGGAGGTTACGTAGAACGGAGAGGCGGCAGCCGCCGCTGCCTTCTGGCTGACCCCGCGTCGGTTAGATTTTTTCCGATTTTGCCTTCTCTCGCCATTCTCTCCGTTTCGGAGGCAATACAGCCTCGTGTGTAGGCAGTAGGCGCGTTTCTCTGGCCGTGTGCCAGGCAAGCATAGTTCGAATTATCCGTGAGGGAACCTTCTCGCGTTCGAATTAAAGGACTTCTTTATACATAGACTTCTGTGGAGCTTGGCCGGACCAAATCGTACAGTTCGAATTATCCATAAATTCGAATTATTGAAGTTCGAATTAACGAGCTTTCACTGTATAATTAAATAAACATTAAAATTGTCTGACAGCAGGATTCGAACAAAAGACCCATAGCACGGAAGCCCAACAGTGAAACCACGATACCACGGATGCATGGACAAGTGGAAGCACTAATTAGCAGCTATTATGTGTGCTTTCACAGCGTTATTAGCCTCTGCATTAATAAAAAAGTATAAATAGCTTTGAAATTTAAGCCAACTTAAGCCCAAGACAAAGCATAATAAATGAAGCCCCAAGCACGAAGATCGGACAAATTCATGTACTACCCATCATTCGCACGGAGGGGTGAATAATCGCAGCGCCAGAGTACTCTCTAGTAATTGCAGGAAACTATGGCTGTGAATGGCTGTTAGTGCAGCTGAGTACATACGCAACCTGCACGCCCTGTTTAGAGCTAATCTGCTGCATGCTCAAAGAGTGGGCATGCCGAGTTGGCACACCATCATGTGTGCCGTCTTCCAGCGTGCTTAGTACTGGAGGTTGCGTTATCTCGTGTTTCGGCAACTGTGCTCATTTGCGTAAAAGGTCCGACTTCAATAGAACGAAATTTTTATATATTGAAGCAAGTTGGCCATTTTACTGACTACATTACGATGAGGATTAACTGCATAACTAACGTACTTTTGTATTGGATGCAACTGTCGTAACGAGGTTGGACTATATTTTTACTATTTGGGAATATATTATGCAAGGATTTTCACTTAGAATTCTTCTTGCTGTGTATGAGTGAATGGTGTGAAGCCTGGTCTTCACTATCACCAGTCTGGCATTGTCCGCTCGCTGCAATAGGTGATAAATGGAAAGAAATCCTTACATAACATTGCCCGTGGGGATCTTTATCACGCATCCAAGTCCAACTTACGCAACTGTTTTTGCATTTCACCCCGATCAGAATGCGGTTACGGTGGCTGGGAGTTGAACCCACAACCTCAGGTTCAGCAGCAAAGTGCCCTATTCACTACAACTGGAAAGGGCAAGGCTCACCTGCTTCCCTCAGCCGGTGGCCAGTGTTGCCGGTTCTGTCTGTGCGCTCACTGCCGGCAAGGTCCACGAGCGAAAGCTGACTGATGATCAGCGCATTCTTGTCCTGAAAGCAAAGATAAAATGACAAGCAATGAATCATACTTGGATAGGGAATTCAGGAGTAGACAACTCTTTGATTATACCATTAGATAGCCCAGGCTAGAAGCTTGAACGTTTTCCTTTTTTTTTTTTCATTGTATTGGCCACGTCCACCACCCTGTTATACCAGGTGATCATATTTAGGTTTTACAGAAGTTTTAAAAATCAACTGCGGCAAATAGCATAATGCGATTCCTTGAACTGGAATATTCAAATAGGCGGAAATTACTTGCACGAGCCATGAAACATTACGAATGCATTAAGTACTCCTTAATTACTTGGCAGCACATATTGTAATTATAGCCAGTGAGTTGCAAGGCGTATCCCTTAGAATGAATATTCAGGATGACACCAGTTCAAGATATTCATTGCCAAAGTATGCGACAAAATACATGGGCATTCCAGTTATTGATGCGCATCAATGCATAAAAGCATTCTGTTAAAGGGCCCCTCCGCAGACCACATAGCAAATTTTGGTTACACACTGGAACTTATGTTCCTCCTAGGGATCATTCTACGGCAAATATTTTTCTAACTAGTTGATTAATAGCAGAGAGAGAGAGAGAGAGAGTGAACTTTAATGAGAACCAGCAGTTTAGTCGATGGGATGTTGAGGTCTTGCCTCTTCACCGCTTCGTAGGCCTGCTGGATTAATAGCACAGATAGAAATATTTTAGTGCCGCGAACCCATGATTTGATGAGACGAGCGTTGCCACCCGTCTAGCCACCACAAAAAAATTCCTTCCCTGTGTTCTCCCATACCAGAGCTCATGGGCCTAGCCTTTTTGTTTCGTTTTTTCTCACCGGCCACAAAAGTGCTGCTGCGATATTTGAAAGCTACCAGATTGAGTCAGCGTCTGTGGTCCAGACTGAGCGACCGAATGATATCCCCAGTAGACTCTCTTTTAATCTTTCCGTCACCCTTTCCCTTTCCCCAGTGTAGGGTAGCCAACCAGACTCATTCCTGGTTAACTTCCCTACCTTTCCTTTATCATTTGCTCTCTCCTTTTTTCTCACCGGTTTTCTTGTTTTTTTTTAGCGCAGTGAACTTCTGACAAAGGTCTCTCATGAGAGCTCTTGCGTGTGCCTCATTGCGGGCAGTGCATGATTTAGCAAGTTGCGCACGAGAACTGACAGCGGTACAGGTCAGTGCTACACAAACATTGAGGCAGACGCAAGCGGATCACAGAGCAAGATCACGTGCTGGAACAAGGTAGAAAATGATTTTGGCTCTCTGCGCATGCGCGACAAGGAAATAAGCAGACGAAATGGAAGTATTTCTCTCTACAGCGCGAAGTAAAACAAAAACATACATACATTCAGTTTGTGTGCTCTTCAGCTCTTTCCACGGCAATAGGGATTTATAATACTTAGCAGACACAATCATTCGTGTGCATCGTATGCACTGCACTTGGCAGCTCAAAATGGCCAGATGTGGTGAGGGGCCCTTTAAAAAGGTAAATGGAACAGCAACTCATTTTTACAGCGAGTTTGATGGCACATATCTTTAAACCCATGCCCTCCTCAAAATTTGCTCCTGTGGATGTGCCTTGTGAACTAACCGGCTACAATTAGTAAATTGCAATATGTGCTGTAAAATAATTAAGAAGTTACATAGTGAATTTTTGTGTATTAGTTGATAATGTGTTTCGATTTCTTGTGCAAGTGATGTCTGGAAAACAAATGCATGCCAGACAAAAATTATTGTTGGGGGACATAAGCCCCAAAGGGTGCAACTAGTATCAGATGGAAATTTTGTAACCAGAAAAACAAATTATCAAAACACTTCATTCCATCTCTTCTTGCACAGTTCGTAACTTCCTCATAACTGTAATCAGTATTAATGTATCCGTGTAAACTGACAACCACAGCTTCCTTCGGTGGCACAGTAAGCTACACCATAGAGCTCCGCCAACTAGGACAAAGTTATCAAAAGAGTAGACTATTGATCCATGGCTCGTTGCAAGGTTCATAGTTTCTACACAATTTATTCCATAGTAATATATATGTTTACGCTGATTAGCACAAATATTAGTTATAAATACATACACATACATATACATATAAATACATACACACACATACACACACATACACACACACATATATATATATATATATATAAATAAATAAATACTGGTACCAAGCAAAATAAACATACACAGGTACATTACATTTTACCACAGAACTCCAGGATGAACTTGCGCAAACCTTGCTCACCCGAAACTCTCCAGCTAAATTAATGGAGACACCGCACGGCGCATCCACAGACTCGAGTTTTACCTGCAAGATGTCCAGGCCCTGAGCATCGAGTGGCGCTTGAACGAGCCGGATGTTGAAGATGCTGTGGCTCCTGCTGGACTCCGCGTTGAGGGCGGTGTGAGCGATGCGCTTGCGCTTCTGTCCCCGACACCAGGCGTCGAATGCCTCGTCTGCGCTCTTCACTTCGACCTCCGTCACGCCGAAGGCATAGACGCAGCGCTTGGAGTCCTCACGTAACATCTTTGACTGCAGCTGTCTGGACAGTGTGGAGAAGGCAAGGGCAAAGTTTGAAGCATTGTTGAGGGCACTATCATCATACACTTGCCCCAAAACGCATACTGTCAAAAGTAAAATGCCTTGTTAAAATGGTGCAGGTCAGACAACTGTAAAAATCGTTAAAACCTGAAGCTTTCGAGACGTTTTCACAGACATTGTGTGATGCTGGTACCCGATGTTTGGTGTATAGTGCTGCTGTTTTCATGTGGCTTTATAATGCTTTGCTTCTTTGTAAGTTTGCCTAGGCATCTGTAGTGGTCCACCAACATTTGGATCTACTATACCTTAAGATTGCCCACAAACACGTCAAAGTGTTTGTTGTTGCTGGTGCTATGATGCATTGATGCTGGAGTATTGCGAGACTTAGCATTTTGCGCTATGTATGTGTTGTGCTCAAGTGATGACCGAGTGGCATTATGAGCACAGCACAAAGCACACAACCACCACAAAGCAAACCCAGTACAGTATATAAAAAAAGATCTGCTTTAAGAACAAAATACGTCATACCTATACCAGAAAAAAAAAGAGACAAGTTTTAGTATTCACATTGCAAATTCTATGCCAGGCTATGCATCAAGTTTATGGATTGCAATGACTTGCACATGGTTTAGGAAGCTTATTAGCTTTGGAAGTTCTGGTACCACACTTTTTCTGACCTGTCTGGAACAGGCTGCCAACCCCCTAATATGCGAGACGATGCAAGAGGAACCTAACTAAAATCTCTGAAGAAAGCAGCAATGACATTTAAATTTAAAGGGCACCCTGAACCACTCTGTATCAAAGTAGAGAAATGCATTTGAAGTTAAAAGACTATTTCAGAAATACTTTGTGTTCTTCAAAGTACTTCAAAGCGTTCAGCAGTAGCGAGGTTATTGGCAAGCAAAGGTCGCGTATGATCCGATTTGTGGTGCTCTTTCCTTCTTCAATGCCTTGTACTGCAAAGACTACGGCAGAGCGGAGTGTGCCCATGATTCTCGGCAGCGCGTGGTGCAGCATTCTCACCACTCGGGCCGCATCAACAGGAACGCTTGAGCAGCCATTGTTCCCATGGTGGAAGGACATAGATGGTTGTTCCATATCGCTGAAACAGGTCTAATGCACATGGTGCCACATGGACAATCGCGCAAGAACTAGAATGACACCGTCGTGGTATATTGCACTGCCGCACACGCCAGAGCTTGCCCCTGCACCATGCTATGCAGCCGTGCCTTGAATTGCACGACTGTCTTCGTGGCTTCCAAAATTCGGGCGACGCAGTGACTCGCTCATCTCGAGACCATATTATTGTTGCGGTTAGACTGGAGCGGGGGCTGTGCACCCCCTTTGGGTGCGCTGCTGTGCTTTGGCACTTTGCGTGTGCCATCTTTTTACCATGACCGGGTTCAAAGCGTTCATTGTAGCGGTACGGCGATTTAAAAAAATTTTCATTATATCTGAGTGCAGGTTAACTGATAGATTGTTGTATCTGGGATCGTTATAAGTGGTTCAACTGTACAGCACTCGAAAGGAGCAAGGAGAAGGCGTCTGTTGAGAGTGTTCGATAGGAAGGCAACTTCATGCTTCTCTTGCGAGCTCCACGCACAGCTGCAAAATTTGGTTAAGATGTTCGCAGCACAGTAGCATATCCTATCCTTGGACTACATTTTTCACCAAGTCCAATGGGTGGTTCAGGGCCCCTTTGAAGGCTCATGGGAAAACAAACATTCTTGCAAGAAAGGGAATAAAAAAGCGCTTTCAGTGAAAAGCTTACTTTGTCTTCACAGGATCTATCGGATTGTCCTCCAGGAGGTCGTACACGTAATTGTTGTATATCTCAATGTACGAGACAAACACTGCATATGCCATGTCAGCGTCGACGTCGTCAACTTTGGCAGTCTCGTGCGTGCGACTTGTCCAGTCCACTCCGTCATCGTCCCTCCTGAAATGTAAACAAGGCAACATTAACTATTAGTAAAGATTTAATGCTGCATCTTCACACATTTATCTCTGTACACACGAGTGCAAAAAGAAGGGACCATCCACGTTATACTCATACTTAACGGGCAACACTGTGGAAGCTCCGCAAGTTGTGGCACCACAAAAAGTAGTGCCGTCACACCTCACTGTCTGTTTCATAGCGAATTGGCCTTTTATTTGCAAGGCCTTCTACAAAATAACTTCTTGACTTATTAGTACTGTGATGTACAGTATCGTGTTAACATTACATGAAATCACAAATTGTGTGCCTCGAGCTTGCAGTATGTAATGCAGGTGGTGCGTAGTAAAGGCAGTGCAATGAGTGCAGTTGCGCAAACATTCAAATGTGTCACTCTGCTTGTCTTTCCGTGGTTAATAGCCTCATGCCTGCATTCTTCTGTGTGGCACTTGCCCAATATACTGCGACTAACATGTGGAGTCAACCTTGCGCCTAATTATGTAGCACATTCCAATTTCCTGCTGTCATGTAGAATAGACTTTTTTTGTCGCTAATGCATATATGTAGTGCGAAAACTTGCTCTAGCTTTTGCAGCATTGACTGTCACATGAAAAGTATAGCGGGGGGAGCTTTTGCCCTAGCTAGTAAAGGTGCAATTTGCCTTTGCTAGCTCAAGGGACATTGCAGTCAAATGCAATCATATGAAGCCCACTTAAATTATCCTTCATAAAAATAAACATAGAACCATTCTTAAGTTGCAGTGAGAAGGAAAATTCTGGGGTGCTACGTGCCACTACGTGCCCGTAGTGGGGGACTTGCTTAATTTGACCACCTAGGGTTCTAAAATGGGCACACAGGCGTTTTGGAGTGTGGTACCATAACCACTGAGCTAGGGCAGCACGCAAGCTGCAGTGAGAATCCATAGCGAGATGCAATGCTACATCATACATCAAACGGAAATCGTACACTGATCCAACAGATTGAATCCGAGCAACGCATAATAGCTTTGTAGACCAGCTTTCCTATGTAGACAGGGCACTACAACACCCGCCATATAAAAAGGCCGAACATTTCTTTTCCCTTCCGACAAGGTGTTGCTGTGGTTGAATTTCTAAGCCGCGACTACGCACAAAGTGGTGCCATGCCAACAACGTTATTAAAAATTTATACATCAGTCAGACCAGCATGCCAAACCCACACATTCACCAATAAACAAGCTATTTATCACGCAGGAACATTTACTCGCAGCCAATCAGTGTGCCATACCAAAGCAAATCTAAAAATAAAGTAGAACAAACGAAGGTGTGTATTTAGCAATCAAATCTTGCACAACTAAAAAATAAAATTGAATTAGTACATGCTATACAGTCAAACTTTATTACAGCAAAGCCACATTTGACAATACCTTCATTATATCATAAGCATTATAAGCATATTATTTACATGTTGATATCACCGAGAATTCCTTAGATTTAGTTCATTATAGATGGGTTCGACTGTATAACAAAGCAGTTCTACAAAAGCGGTCGTTATATATGGACTTGCCCTTCATCATTATCAGCCTATCTTATGTCCACTGCAGGCTCTTTCAACACGTTCTTTCAATGTTTACAATGCCCTCACTTTCTCGTCAGGGATTCGACACCACTCCGCAACACAAATATCGGCACAGCTGCTGGCCCAGCACGCTATCGCTACTTCGAGCAGCAGAACGAAGCGTTGCGTCGCACCGTCCCACTGGGGGTTATAGCAATTGCACTTGGAGCGAAACCAAAACTGCCAGAAAATACCTGTGGACTAGTTCGCCAGTCAACACAATACCAATCCATAGACTGTACTTCCCATCATTCCCATGATGGTTGAACGATCGCAGCACCAGATTTCCCTCTAGTTGTAATATGAAACTATGGGGCAGACAGCTCTGCAAGCTCTGTTCTCGCCGCTTCGTTCACACTGAAGCGACAGGTAGCATGAAGGTAAAGTCGCTCACTGCTGCTGGCTATCTGAAAAGCGATCTGCCTTACATGAGCGACAGATGGGCAATTATCTCACTGAGTAAGCATAGAAATGCTGACGCATTTAGAAGCCCAATGCTTCACTTGCCTCCTTATTTTCGGCGGCTTTGGCGTGTGAGGCATGATGTCCTGTTGGTACTCGGCCATTGCCTCAGCCATTGTCTGCGTGTCATAGCCATTGAGCTTGTCTGGTTTGAACACCTGAAAAAGAGCACACATGCACGAGACTTGGCAACATGTAAACAAGAGAAGACAATCTAACAGGTGCATCTATGTTCTAAGCAGTGCTGAGAAGATAAGAGCTGATCTTGTGCTATGCAAACAAGATTCACCAAGGGAAACCAGTTTTCTCAACTTGAATGCCTACTATCTCGGGCAAATCACCCAATTTCTATGCTAGTCACCCACTGTTTAAAAAGCTAAACAAGGCAAACATTAATGTTCAAAAACAATTCACACAGTAAACTATCCAGGACCAGTTTCCATTATTCATGGTCACATTCACTCTTTCACAACATTTGGCATTAGCAGTCTGTTGCTTGCTGTATGTCTTGAGAAGGCTTGATTACTGCTGCTGGAGCCATGAAATGTATTCTCTCCAGGTGTGCGGCTCATTTCACATACAGTCAACGTCCTATTTATCCGACTCCCTAGGGACTGCAAAAGCGTCCAAAAAGATGAATGCATGGCTTTGACTGCCCTCAATGGCTCAAATCGCTACAGTCATGTCCAATATAACTCTGAAGGACTGTGAGAACACTTATTAGGGGTCTCAGTGCTCGTACGGCGATAGATGGTGGGTGCAGGCGTGCATAATTAAGGAACACATACTATGTCCTGTGACACTGTACCCTTTCTGCTCTTGGTATGCTTTGCTGCACTACAGTGCTGTATTGCAGCAAAGCTGACTTTTGAGGACCGGCAATATGCAGTAATTTAGGCACATGCCTTGCTTTCTGCACTTCGAAGCCATCAGCGAGGATGACTAAGGCAGCGCCATTGCCAACAACAGCAAATACTTTAAATGACAAACAGGTCATCAAACAACGGGAAGCGTGGCAGTGAATGTCAAAGCAGCTATGCCTAACATGGGCACGAAAATACTACGATTCGCAGCAGATTGGTGGGTCGGAGCACTGGTTTGAGGCTGCGGTCACAGCAAAAAGTCAGAAAAATATAACAGTGAAGAGTTTCAGCATCCTTATATATACTGGCTCTATGGGGCACGTAGCAGTGTCACAAAGGCATTCGAATTTGATATCAGACAGGTAAAAAAAATCAGTCAATCACTGTAATGACTATATGCAAGTCCTAATCTGAAAGACAGACACAAGCTTCTTGGTTTTGATTATTTTCCGGGATGAACTGCGCTCTGAATAGAAATTCAATGCAATGCACAGGCACACAATATCGTAGCTGGAACCTCTAGCCCTTCCCACACAAAATATAATCGCACTTGTCTGCAGAGCCAACATGCAGATACAGGAACCACAGATGCTTAAAGAAACAACAATACCATGAAAAAAATGTCCAACCGTGGAACGGGCATGAGCACTGGGCAAGCCAAGGGACCCTGAATCCACATGCTTTAGACGAGCAGAGTGTGGAGGGCGCACAGGTTTACAAAAATAGTAACCAGCAATTGTTTTCAGAGGAACTGCTTGAAGAGGCCTTGCAACCCTCCTGTTGTCCTTTTCCATGTTTGTATGTCAAACCATGTCAGGGCAGATTTGCTACAAACCACATACAGCTGTCATGGAGGCAAAAGCCATTTGCAGGGCATGTTCAGAGTGTACCCATAAGCAGAATAAGTCATCTGCTGCTTCGACATGGGCACTGACTAAAGAAGATGCTTTCAGAAAAAAAAAAGAGGACAGGGAAGCAAGAAAGTTTGTAGTAATTAAAGAAGCCCTGAACCACTTTTTATTGAAGTGGAGAAAGGCATTTGAAGTGAAAATAGGCTATTTTAGAAATACTTCGCCGCAAAGACTGCTCCAATGCATTAAACAGAAGCGCATTTATTGGCAATCAAACACAGCCTCCACTGTGCTCCTGTTCCTTCTTCAATGCCTTGCACTGCACAGGCTACAGTGCAGTGGGGCGTGCCCACAATGCTCTTCCTTCTAAATGCCACCGTGGCACGCAGTTCAAATTTCATTTTGGATGTTAACGTAGATGCCACAACTTCTGCCTTTGGTGCCTACGATGTGCTAAACGTAAGCCAAACACGGTTGTCCTCACCAAGCTGCAGTATCTACGCCATGTAGCCGACTATACCTTGGTGTCAGCTATCGGCCAATAGCAGCCGTCTAAGGGAATGACAAAATAAAAAGTCTGATGAAGAAATAAAGCGTCTAGAAGAGAGTGAGGACAGGGCCTTCTGTTGAAAGAGAGCATACGAGAGAAAGATGACTCAGCGATCCGCTTGCGAGCTCTACGCACCGCATATGACAGCCAAACTTGGCCGAGATGCTCACAGCGGCGTGTGCTATCCGCAGACTAAGTATGTTATTTCACCAAGCCCTAGAGGTGGTTCAGGAGCCCTTTAAGATTTCCTTGTCGGTGTGTTTAAGCAACAGCAGCGCAAGAATTTTAACAGTACTATTGCGAATTGTGCTCCTCGGGTAAGCACTGACGCCACATCTGTGGCAAAGCTACATACTACGAGTGACAGCTGTCAAAAGAAGGGAAAATTGGGTGAGTTGGTACTCAGCCACGGTTTTCCACAAGAGCTTTCAGTGAATAAAATTTAGCTGAATCTGCTGGCAAGAGCTACCGGTAACCATGACAGCTGTCACCAGAACTTCAGGGCGCCAGCAGTGTTACAAAACCCCTTATGCAACCAAATGAAAATCTAATGAGAAGGAAGGGGATTAACCGAGAGGCCAGATTTTTTTTATTAGTCATGTCATAAGAAGCCAACAAACACTGACACCAAGGACAACATAGGGGAAATTACTTGTGCTTAATAAATGAAATAAAGTATAACGATAAATTAATGGAAATGAAAGTGGATGAAAAAACTTGCCGCAGGTAGGGACCGAACCCACAACCTTCGCATCTTCATTTATTAAGCACAAGTAATTTCCCCTATATTGTCCTCGGTGTCAGCGTTTGTTGGCTTCTTATGAAATGAAAATCTAGTTGCACATAAAATGGCCTGTACACTTCTTACGTGGCCAGCCTGTCTACACCTTCTACTGGCTTGACAAATGGAGTCCTTACAACAGTAAGACATTGTTAGAGCTTCAAATTGTTTTCTTGTTACCTGTTTTTTATTTCTTAAGTAGATAGCTTGTCTTGGATTTCTGTTCATGCTTTGCAGTTCACTCACTAATATCCAACTAACACACTAAATGGTAACTAGCAGGAGGTCCTCCCAATAGTTTCTAACTCCAGGACCTTTCCTGCATAAGTACATGTATGCCTGAAATTTGTTTTGCGCTATGCATCTTGTTGTACGACCACCTGCTGGATTCTCGGATTGCAGTACCATATGTTGAATAAATAAAAATAAATGACTGCGTCATCGCTACTAGAACACTAAGAATGTGTGATGCTACGTATTGAAGACGGGCACAGACAAAGCAGCTGCAAAACCAAACAGTGCAATGAGCAAGGTAGACGCACATATTTCCGAGCTTGATATTCCCCAATGGAGTTGAACACCACGTCCAAGCATCGTGGCAAGATGCCTCCGTCCTGCGGGTGCCCTGTCATGGTGTAGGTCTTGCCGGACGATGTTATTCCATAGGTGAAGAGAAGCCCTGGAAGAATACGAAGCGTGCCAAGCTAGGTTCTTCATATATGAAATTCTCCGAGATTTTACATGCCAAAATCACTATCTGATTATGAGGCACACCCTAGTAGGAGACTTCAGATAAATTTTGACCACCTTGGGTTTCTATAACGTGCAACCAATGCATGGTACACAAGCATTCTTGCATTCCACCGCCATTGAAATATTTAAGAATTGAATTCACAACTCATGCTCAGCAGCAAAATTCTACAGACCCTGAGCTACTGCAATAACTCTAGGTTTTTTATCACAATATTACAGAACAGCAGTGAGGAGACAAGGAAATCCACAGCCAAAGCCAACATTTTGACAAGGGAACTTATGTTTAATCAGGGTGTTGCTCGCCTGATGCGCACATTATCACTTCCAAGTCTCCATCATCCTGCAAATCTCTGTTCTAGGACAGCAGGTACTGACGGACAAAGGCATTTGCCCCCTCTTAGTCTTTGTGGTCATGGAAAGTCCAGCAATATACTGCAGTGCGTTTCTGCTTTTCTTTTTTCTTCCACAACTCACTTTGCAGATGTAGCAAAAGCACTCGAAGGCCAACTGTGACAAAATTTATCTTTCACTAAATTGTTTATGCAAATGAGTAGCCCATACCACAGAAGAAATCTTGGCAAAGTTGCACGGCTGGTAATTAGTGCAATATTCTCATTTATAGCCTTTAAATAGCCCATAATCAGACAAGCTTCACAATTACCTGAAGACCCCAGTATGCTCTCGCTAAGAGGATGCTTACACAACACTTTCTCAGACCTGCAGGAGCCTTTGCAGCCAGCAGCAGCTTGCAACTTCAAGCCCGTGAGCCATAAGTATATTGCATGGTGGCGTATTAGGGCAAATTGGTTTCAACACTGCAACAATGTTAGGGCCTGACAACTGTACTGAGCACCTAAAGGAGTGGGCTGCAAACCCAGAAATAAACTAGGCTGAGACGAATCTGCCACTATTATACGACACTAAAGCACGCAGGGACACTAGTGGACATAAATGGTATTGAAGAGTTTGTGCAAGGCTGGCCATTCATTATCAAGAATACATCAATAAGTGCTGCACAACATGTGTCATACCTTTCTCTCTGTTCATCTTTGCAACGATTTGTGTTGGACACAATCCAATCCAACTAGCTTGACCTGAATTGCAGCTAGCCAAGTTTTAGTCTGCTGTATAAACTACAATTTCACAACGTAAAACAGTGCATGCAAAAAAAAGTTTACCGGGCTTCCCGTGTAGAAGATCGCTGACCAAGGGCAGGCCAACGTGCTCGAATAACTCTTGCTGCGATGCATCGGTGTCGAACACACACTTGAATGTGTACCGGTACTGGAAGTAAGAGAAACATTTATGTAAATATCTCATGTCAAACAGCTAGTTTCATTTCAGAGACTCCTGTACTGGAGTATTAATTCTACCATAAGTGTTGCAACACTTTCAGCGGATTGCTTACTTGAACTAGCAATCTTCTCGATTGTGACACCTGGAAAATTGACGCGACATGTAAGGTAAGGGTACCTGCTTAACACAGATGTACAGAATGGACACAAACTTGAATGAAAAGCAACCAGAAAAGTAAAAGGCAACCCCAAGAACAAAAATTAAATATTACAAACCACGCCTGCAATGGTGCTTGTTCACGAGCAGAAAACAGAGCTACACGACAGGACAAATATGAACAGACCACAGTGCTGATGAAAAACTAAGTGTTTCTATTTTTTGGTCAGCATATATATACTCTACCGCAATTGCAAAAAAAAAAAACTGAACAAAAACAGGAAAGCTACAGAAATTCAGCATGCGCAGGGACAATAAATTGTAATGGTTTGACGTAATAGTTCTGCGGAAACCTGCAAGGTGGAGAGAAGCAATTGTCGAGGGAAATGAGACATCCACCCAATCGTAGCAACTGCTACCAAGGAAACCCAAACGGGTTGCTCAAAAGAAAAGCCTCGCAGTTTAAGAAAATGTCTGGACGTCTCATATTCCAGATGAAAATGTATGTCTCATTTTTCTTGATAATTACTTCTCTCTACCATGCAGATTCCCACAGAACTATTACATCAAACCCTTGCCTTTGCTTCGAGTTGTTGACAAATTCGACTTCGCCCTACCATCTGCTAGCCACGTGGTCAGCTCAGATGGTAGAGCGGCTGCCCCAGAAAGGTGGTCGTTCTGGGTTCGAGATCTAGACCAGGTCAAATCTTTCTTCAACTGCGAGGCTTTTCTTTCGAGGAACCCGTCTGAATTTCCTCTGTAGCAGTTGCTACGATTGGGTGAATGTCTCATATTCCCTCATTAATAAATTGTAATCAGTGAGATGGGAAAGCTATATCCTTTGGAAGGAGTGAAATCGAGGGGAGGCTTACACATGCGTTGCCGCTATTATGGATGCGAAAGGGTTCAGAAATGAGATGCGCGTTCATCGTGGCCCTTTGACAAGAAGGTTAAATCTTGAAAAGACTGCTTGCAGCTGCACTCATTGCAATGCAGTGATAACTCACCATCTCTAGCTAGTGTTTGAACCTTATTTGAGCATTCGCGAATGTGGTCATTGATGCACCGCCCCGTTTGACCAACATAGACAGGTTAAACGTGTTACTTCAAAGTTGTAAAATTAAAAATGAGTCATCATATATGTTCGCACTCCATGCCGCCCATCAACATCTTATTTCATGTGGTGGAAGGCTTTTTGGCCACTTGGAAGCACGACCATAAAAGCGAAAAAGAAAAAAATGCAAACGTGAAAAGCCAGGTTCATAGATATGCAACAATATTGGCATGGTAATGCTGAACACCATGTTTCTTGACATCACACAGGGTTAAACCAGCAGCACACAAGTCTTTCCAATATCCATGTTATTAACAATTTTCAAATGGCAGCCGAAACAGGACAAGTTCAAGTGAATGCATGCTTGAACTCAGCATAGAAAACAGTCCCAATACAAGACAAAGGACACAGAGGGGAGAAGTTTCTGATGACTAGAAGATTTACTGGCATGTGCAGGCAGGTGGTGCTTTAAGTGCGTTTCTTAATATAAGAAGCACGCAGTAATGTGTTGTCATTGTTTTAAGTGCCGATTTCAAGTATTCCAATGGGTTCACAGAGCAAGCTTCTTACTGCGGCTATGTCATAATGATTATCCGTACATTTAAGAGGAAGATTTAGCTAGGGAGCTCTTATCTAAATACATGGGAACGGAGAAATTGTTTCTCAGTAACCATTGTACCAATGTTGGGGAGGTGCACTTAAAAGGAAGAGGTAAAAAACTTCAAGGTTCTCACTATTTTCATGAAGTTCTTAAAAATTTCAAGAAATTCAAGTACCAAGTTTTCAACTCTCTTAACTAAGCATTAAGTGATATCACAAATACGAAAACTGGTGGATTATACACTGCTCTTAAATGTATTGCCAACTTGCGAGCATGACTTTTGCAAAACCCTCATAGATACAAAATCTTTTTAAAATTTTAGAGTAGTTTTACGTGCTGAAACAATGATGCAACTATGAGGCACATTGTAGTGAGGGACTGTGGATTAATAATGGCCACCTGGGGTTCTTTAACGTGCACTCATTACTCAGTACACAAGCATTTTTGCATTTCGTCCTCATTTCCCCCTGCTGCTGCAGCCAGGATTCGATTCCAGGCCCTCGGGCTTAGCAGCGCAACATTGAAGCCACTATGCCACACAGCATGCCGATAATGTTTTGACATAGGCAGCTAACTTTTGTGACAAATGTGTCCACTTTGGATGCTCTGACAGATACGGCTTACAGAACTGCAATGTCGACGTTTGGTGCAATTGCAGATTTGCAAACTGTTTTAACTTTACAATTTTTGTAAAACGCTTGCGATCCTATATCAAAGTTCTGCTTCCTAGAGTTGTTAAACTTTGCATTTCAAATGCAACAAATTTGAAACCAGTATAGCATTTGTCTCAGAAAAGCCTTCCTGTTTTTTGCATGTACTCGAACAGAGAAATTGGAGTCCGTCCCACGCTAAAGATTCCTTTTAAGCATATGCCCAGAAGTTGTCATCCAACACTCATAAATGTTGCATTTGCCTCACCATGACAACTTCAGCAGCACTACTCGCATGATTCCTTTGCACCCTTGGCGACAAAAAAATTACCACGAGGACATAACAAGTTGTGCAAATTTTTGAAGTTTGCCACACAGTACTAACAAAAGGAAAACCATGCCAGTGACCAATTCACGTACAACAAAAGTCAAAACACGTCGAGATGTTTCGGTATATCTTTCTCGATAATTCCCCCCCCCCCCCAACCATATAGTTAGCTCAGCAGCAAGCCTTCAACCATGACTAGCCCCCCCCCCCCTTTTTTTTTTGCCAGTGCTGACCTTCGTTATATAACGAGACTCTCTCATAATGCGGCCCAACCATACGTCATCCCTCCTGAACGTCTACTGCGAACTGCGGCTATTATTTCTCACCTGCTTCTGTATATTCCTTGACTGCCCATTGGTTTCCTGGGGTTCAAGCTGGACAATTTTGTTGTCAATGACGCGCACGACAGGGACGTCGGTGGGATTGTGCAACGGTCGGATGCGGCAGTACACTTCAACCGGGTCTTGCGCTTCAGTGGATGCCGGCCTGGAGGGACCCTTCTTTTTCGGCGTTTTCCCCCTGCTATGTCCGAAGAGAGAGAGCGAAAAAAAAGGAAGTGGAGATTTTTCTGTCACAAAGAACTGAATAATTCGGCAAGAGCACTTGAAATTAACCGCCAGACCGCACCTCGCGTTGTGACAGTTCGAACTAGCGAAGCAATGTAAACACCCTATTACGTTTGCTACCGGTTTGAGCACGATGGTGAAGCCGGCTAGGCGGAAAGGAGCCCGCCCAACATCACCACAGCAAAAAGACAATCATCTTATCAACGTGCGCGGTTATGAAAGCAAAAGCACAACACGAGCACAGGAAGCAACTAGTTGTTTCCAAGGGCGGACACATTTGAAATGCGTCACGGCAAAACAGTCAAAACAGCGTCGAGAAGCGTTCGCTCGGGTAACGACTGAAAACGCAGCTTACGCAGGCTTCATTTCTGCAGTCCACAACTACCGCAGCTACACCCACACAGGCACGCCGTGACTGTCCGGGAGAACAGTACAAACTGCAGAATGCACAAACGGCGATTTGCAAGCGTGGAACTGTGCGGGAACCAGCGCGCTTCTACAGCCGTTCTTTCAGTTGGCTAGCTTTCTAGCGCGCGCGAGCTTGCCGAGTATTTGATCTCAGCCGCTCAACGGCTCGGCCAATCAGCGTCTCAGAAGAGACGCATGCCCAGACGCAGCTCACAGCGTTGCTCGGTCGCGTTATGAAATTAGACCGTCACTTAACAAACTTCCCTTTTAGCAGGTTGAAGAAGGCTTTTATACAATACTATCATAATTTGAAGCTAAGATAATTTAATTCTGGTATTTCACAACAAAACTGTGAAGAGGGTTCAGCGCTTCCGTCAAATTTGTTTTCAAAACGTTCAAAGCCTTCAAAACAATATAACTACTGTGTTTAATTTGCAAAGATCAGCCACTGAAAGCAAAAATTGCTGTTTGTTTTGTTTTCAAATATTTAAAGTAACCTAAACGAGTCGTTCTTTATGCTGCCCAAAAACAAAACTTATATTTTCATGTTACAACGTTAACAAAATCAAATATTACCTTTATATAAATCAAAGATGATGCACAGCTAATTGCGAACCAATTTTGGCTTTCAAAATATCTTGATTTGCAAACTGCGCACACCTCAAAACATTCGACAGCTGCATCATGGCTGAATCACCAGAGTTTAATTAAAGAACTATTTTCTATGTTCGTGTTTGGCCGACCAGCTGATTGCCTTGCGTTCGCCTTCGTGTTGTGGTGTAGTCTTATTAGCATTTCTACTGCGACAGACTATTTGACAGCCGCCGTATCCAAGCTGCGTGGTTTTAGTGGCGACCGAAGCCGTAAAATTATGGTTTGCGGGGCCAACACGCGATATTCTAGTTCACTGTAGTATCGGAGAGGCGTACGACGCGGACTGAATCATGCTATCGTATGCACTCCGCAACACTCCTACTTGTACGGAGTATTTGTGCGCGAGCGTGGGAAAAAGTTAAAACGCAGCTTCTCATATAGCACGTTATATCGGCTAGATCAAGTGACGATGACGCCAGACTCGAACAGATGCGAAAGGATACGTAGTCTAGCGGCGTTTCTGCGGGAACACGGTAAGTCTGACACTGCTCCCCGTGCGTAACTCGTATTGATTCTTCCATTGAACCTGCTATTTTTTGTTTTTGTTCTCGTTAGGAGACGTGGTGCTGAACGGAACCAGAAGGCTCACGTTAACCACATCGTGCCTGAACGAGCTGAACTATGTTTTCCGTCAGTTCTTGGGAGCACAAGAGAACGATTCTTTCGACGTGCCCTTCGGATGCGGCGCTAACTCGGACTTCATCTATGACGTCTTTTTTCTGCATGACTTCATGCAGAAGACTTCCTCTCTGAAGGTATACGATCAGCCTCTGATGCTGACACGATGTATCAATTCATTCTCTCGCCTCCTTTTAATCTTTGTTGTTGTAGCTCGTAGATGCGCGTACAAGCGTTTAGCTGCCTTGATGATGTCATCGGCTATCTTTTTCAGTATCTTCCTTTGTATTCACCTGACACAGAATGCGAAAGGAAACTTGGATACGACGAACGAGGTTGTGACAGCTATTGATAGCATTACAGCTTCGAGCGAAGTCCAGTTATTCGGAAGGTGCACAATCCGCAGCAAGGATAAGATAGCCGTACCACGCTGTAAAAAGATATTTGATGTGATTGCAAAGTGGACTGCGGTGGAGTAACCACAGCCAAGAAATGTAAGAAACAACTACGTTTTGTTTTGGAAAGTAAACAACATGTGGTAAGGGCAAGGCTGTCTAGATACTTTTGATCAAGGCTTCATGCATTGTAGTAATGGAAATGTACTAAGATGAGGATGACACACCACGCACATGGCCCTGGCAAAGTCCTCTTGTTGAAACGTATAGCTTCAGTGACATTCCTTGTAGGACACATTAGGAGCACAGTTGTGTGTGTATGTTTGTTTATTATACCTCAATGGTCTCAACACGAGGCATACATAAGGGGCAAGCATGAGTATAGTCGTCATGAGTAATGTGATAAAGATAAAATGTTCAGTGGTGACCTCGGATTGGAATTCATTCGTTATCAAAGCTGTATGGCAGGAAGGTTGATCGTTCCAATCTTTGGTAGCACATGAGAAAATTTTTGATGTGTCATTGTGCTGGATTGTAGAAAATTAACAGTATTCTGATAGCGGCCACGTGATATGTGATGCACAGGTCAAATGCAATTGTTGTTTGGTGCTAAAGAATATACTAATAACTTGTGAAAAAGGCAGAGGGGTGCTCTCGTATGACAATAAGTGAGTGCAGGAAGATATAAGGCTGCGATTTGAGGGTGATAACACTAATATGGTCTGAGTAGTTAGAATAAGTCTGGAGACAGGCTTTGAAATGAATCTAGCATGTTAATTAAATTAGCTTGGTAAGGATTAGAAATGGAACTAGCGTGCTTTAAGTTGGGCAGTTGTCATATAGGCGAGTAGTTTGACAGACAGTGGTGCAAAGTACAGATTGCGGCATAAGTAGCTTAATATGTGATTTTAAAAAATGCTGATTTGGATTATATGCTTGGGTCTAGTGAGATTGCAAAAGAGCTTAACACCAAGGTATTTGCACAAGTCAGTGAGAGCTATAGGGCTACTATAATTGTGATGACTAGATATGTGGTTATGGCAGCCATGAAAGGAAATCATAAAAGTTTTGTCAGTATTAAAGGACATGAGCTATTTATCACACCATTCCTGTGTTAGAGAGAAATCTTTCCGTAGGGTAGAGACATCGGAAGCATTAAATACAGGGTGGTAAACAATGCAATCATTGGCAAAGAGCCGCATGCTTTCATATGTATTCGTTTCTACCAGCACAATGTAACAGATGCTTTAATTAAAGAAAGGCTCCTTGTACACTGCCATGTCAGGACTTTACTGTGGCAAGCACCGTCTGGTCATATTGTAGTAAGCTGAAGGTATTAGGTACAAAAGGCATTGCAAAACTGCCACAATGAAAACAAGCTGTCTTGGGTGTCATAACAAGGTTTATAATTGCTCATATGTGCTCCCTGCACATTATTAAGCAGCAGAGTTAAATGTCACTATGTCCTTTCTTCACGTCACTACTTTCTTTCCTGTTATTTGCATGTGCAGCCCGTTCGGGTAGCCCTCATAACTTTAGAAGAATCTGGGCTATGTATTTGTATGTCATGCTTTCACACGAAGAGAAGCATGTGCCATGTTCAATCAGTGCATCTTTATGTTTAAAATGTGTTCTAACCGCCGTGGTGGTACATCGGCTACGGCATTTTACAGCTGAGCACGTAGTAGTCTTTGGCTCGATTCCCAGTTGTGGCAGCTGTGTTTGAGGACAGAATACAAAAATATGACAAGAACTTTATTTGAGTCCTGAGGGACTGAGATCTTGGGGAGCCAAAGCCAAAGGCTCCTGAAGATTGAGTCGGTGGCTCCGCCCGTGATGGGAACGGGAGATGAAGTTCCGCCGCGATGTCATGAGCTCTCTGGACAGCCTGGAGTTGAATGTGAAGATTGCTGCTCTTGAGGGATCCCTGCCATTGTTCTTTTGTGATGGGTGGAGAGGCGTTAAGGGTTGGGCACAGCCAGAGCATGTGTTCAAAAGAGTCATGACCACATTTGGGGCACGACTGTGAGTGGTCAAGATCTATCCTGTGTAGGGACCAAGGAGTGGGATACGAATGGGTTTGCAGAAGTCTGAGTGTGCTAGCCTGAGGTTTGTTCAATTTGGTGTGAGGGTGTGGAAATGTCCTCCTGCCCAGTCGATAATGGGGAACAATTTAGTGGAAAGTACATAATGGATCTTTGTGGATTTTGACCTCGTTCCAAACCTGACTACCCACGACAGCGTGGTACGTGAAATTGCGCGCTCTCCAGTGGGCCTGCTCGTTAGGATTACATCCAAGTGGCTTAATTGAGGCATCTATATGGGCTTGGAACAACAAGATGTGTTATCCTCCTTCGCTGCTCTCCCTAGTTCTTTGAAGTGCTTTATTTACAATACTGTTCGCCTGTTCAGACACGAGGGTGGACAAGAAGGATCTAACCGCCGTGCGCGCCCCTGTACTTCTATTTAGGTGCATGTTAAAGAATTGCAGGTGGTCAGAATTAATCCGGAGCCTTCCACCATGGCGTCCCTCAGAACCAGCATTGCAGTTTCGGGATGTTAAGCCCCAGAATGAATCAATCAAGTGTGTGATTTTTTTTTTCTTCTTTTGATTCCAGATCGTTCAGAGTTCTCAAACCATACAGGGCAGCCTCGACTTGTCCAAGTTTCACAGTCTGAAAATTCTTGAACTGAAGAGAGTTCCACCCCATCTTCTCGTTGGCTTCGACTATTTAGTGCTTCAAGTGGAAACGTTGATCTGTCAGAGGAACATCTCGTCATTGAAGGTGACTGCCATTTCTCTCCACCCTCATTTGTGCTTGGAATACCTTGCAGTGGGTGAAAGCTTAGCTTGCTGCTGAAATTACCCAAGGGGGCACTGGCACTGCGATCGTTCAACTTCCATGGGAGTGGTCGTCGGTACATGGATTTGACTAATCTTCGTGCATGTGGCTTCAAACATCCTTCTGATGTTCTTTATTACTATTTATCTTTCTAAATTTCCAAGCACACATAGTTTTCTAAACATAGCAGGGCAGTCAGTCTCTGCATACGTGTGCGATCATTGTGAAATGTTGCACTTACAACACAATATTTCTTTAAATGTGATCAACTTGCAAGGTCACAAAGATGTTTTGAAGCCAGAAAGATGAAGTTTAGGCAAAATCATAAAACTGCTTATTGCTCCAAAGCTGGCTGAATCGTCGTACTTGTAGCTCCTGTAGACCCCAGCACCAGAATTCCCTCTGGTTACGTTTGTTGGAATCCCTGCAATTGAAAGCACCGTCATGTTCATCATGCTACCTACTGCATGCCCAGTGGCTACACTAATCTGGTGCAGAGCATGAAGTTTCGATTCCCGACTACAGAACCCACATTTTAATGGTAGTGGACACCTGTTGCGGTGGCCCAGTGGTTGCGGCCCTGTGCTGCTAAGCTCATGGGGTGCAAGTTGAATTCCGGCCCCGGCGGCTGCACCTCAAATTGGGCGGCATGCAGAGAGACTCATGTGTCATGCATATGGGTGCACATTATAAAACTCCAGATGGTGAAAATTTATCCAGAACGCCGCATTAGGGTGTGCCTCATACTCGGATCATGGTTTTGGCATGTAAAATCCCAGCATTTAATTGAAAGTTGTGCAATGGTTGCGGGGCACAAGAAAGTTTGCGTGCACAGTATGGAAATTTCACATGATCAAATGACGATTTTCATAGCCCACTGTGCAGAGTTGGAATTGTTTAAAGGGACCCTGAAACGCTTTTGACGATTTTCTACAAACGTACTGAGTCGTTAGAGTAGGTCCTTCTGATCATTAATTGACACATCTAAGTACTCTGCGTAAAGCGTGTAATTTATTATAAGGTTTTAAAAATGCACATCGCTGCCGATCGCAGCGCACTGCTCGGCGGAATTTTAAGCCGCCCCTACCCATATGACCGAAATCACCCATATGACGTCAGTGGGGCGAGCTATCCGATTGTCTGACCAGGGCGCGTGATCGATAATTTTTCCAACTTTATGGTAAACAAATGATCTGCGTAATAGTTGGAATGTTAGTTAATTTATTTTTATAAAGAGAAAGTAGCAGAAAGAGAATGCACAAGAACAATTTTTCAGTACACTTAAGCACTTCCGGCACACAACAAGTGTCGTCTGCTTGTGTTACAACGTACTCCATTTTGACGAGAGCTCCGCGGTCAGAGTTGGTCTCAGTCTTTTCGCGAGCACTATGATTCAACTTCGTTGCTTTGTGGACTGCAAACGTAGCGACTGGCAATATGTCAAGCTGCGACATCGTGTCCCTCTGCAGGGCAGCGTACGAACGAACTGGCTGCTGCACATCGGACTGCCGCTATCCGATCGGTGCCAGGATTTGCGCGTTTGTGGCTGTCACTTTACACCGGAAGATTACTAACGCACTAGCGTTTCGCCAGACCCGTATCAGGGCAAACGTAAGCGCAATGGGACAGGGTCTGGCCGCTTGACTGTGCCGTAACGGGATGAGCCAAGATGAGCAGAAGGGCAAATGTGAATGGTCTGCACGGTGCAGCCTCCTGGTGGCGTAGAGCTCAACCATACACAGTAGCAGCAACGAAGCGTATTCTTCTTTGCTGCTGGTGCATATTTTTCGCAGGGGTGTAATCATCAACACGTTGTTTTTATAAATGTTAAAAATGTTTTACGCTTGGTTGGAGCAATATTAGCGCTTTGTTTGGCTGGTTAAGCGCTGCGCCAACAAGTGTCTGGACCGTGCTGACCGATCAGGCCGCTCACGTACGTCTACGCCAAAGTTCCTTCATTAGCTTGAGTTTATGCCTCCAGGCATTTGCCGATATGACCAGCTTGCCTGTGGCTAACGGAATACCAGACACGTTCGGCGCTATGACAGAATGCTCGCAAAGCACGCTGCTTCGATAGCTCTCGCTTGGGGTTGACAGCCAAGCGGCTAGCGTTGAGGTTTCGCGCGGGAGGGCGCGGGCTCCAAAACAACCGGAAGTGGACGATGTGACGTCACATCGTGACGCAGGACCAGTGAAGGTGGAGCTTAGCCCCGCTCGCTCGGTGAACGAGTTGAGGAGGAAAAGCATGGCTGGGGAGGAGGGTAACTTCTAATCGCTTGTAGCTCCATTAATACGTAACGCTTCACTTAAATTGTGGTGCGAATGTTCTACTTAAGCTGTACCTTACGCGTCTACAAAATTTTTCCAAACCGTTTCAGGGGCCCTTTAAATGTGAATTTATTCTTGCTGTTATTATTATTATTATTGTTGTTGTTGTTGTTGTTGTCACTTGGCTCTAATTAAACTGAATAAGCCCATTTTCCTTTATTCTTTTCACTCTGTGTCTGCAGTGTACCATACAGCAAGCTATTACAAATTGAACGCATTGCTGCAAGAGTGAAGATAAATAATTATTGCCACAATCAAACTCACTAATTTCAGAACAGATTCATCCCTTCTTTAATTTAGCCATGCTCATAAGTCCAGAAGGGGACCTAAGCTCTCTTCATGGATGAAAATGTTTATAATAAATAAAGTACTATAGGATAATGACATGTTTTTACAAGAGCTGCTGGCCAGCTCATCCTACCAAGGGTGCTCACCCCACTCAACAGAGTGTGAAAACTGTGCAGGCCACCGGCAAACACAGACTGTTTCAGGAAGTGCCGTTTCACACCACTTTGTCATAATTGTTGAGTTTTGCTGGCTCTTGGCAACATCAGCTTGAGAGAGCGCACAAGAACTCAAAGCCATCATCGAAGTTTGCGAGGCACTCACAACTAAGGTAATGTCAATTCCACCCATGAAAGGCTGCAGCTGGTGATGAATGACAGTATAAATGATGAAAAACTTATTCAGCAGTCACATTTAGTCACGCCTGAAGTCTCAATCAGACTTTGCCTCGCGGTCTACTTCTTCCTACAACGAGGTCGCACCAACCAGGCTTTGCAATGCATGTAGGTGTTCTGAGATTGCTTGTACAAGTCCCACATGCAAGCCACCAGTGCAGACCGTTAATGAGGCATTTGCAGCAGATGAATGTTAAGTTTCAAGTTCATTCTGAGCTCATTCCTCAATTAGTTAGTAGTTAGTCTTCTTGGCTGTACTTTTCGTGCTGTGGCAATGCCATTGCCTGGTGTAGACACTGCACCATCCGCAATCTGCTGCATTTCTATGAATGCAGAGAATCCAGTCCTTCGTAACAAAATACATAGCTGAAGAAAGGGTACAGAGAAGTGTGAAGCAACAGCATATGCATATCTTAGTGCTAGAACAGTGTTCTCGATATTGCGCCTATTAATATCCCCGCCTTAGCACTTCTATTTTTCTTTACTGCAGCTCTACAACCTGACATACCAGGCGTGTAAGAAAACTTTAAATAAATAAAGTGTGGTACTACTTCTGGTCTAAGAGATCTTGTAAGGATACCAGCTTGTTGCATTAATAAGTCGATAGCAAGCAAGCCTGAAGTGCTCTAATTAATAGTATGCATGCAACCTGTTTTTGTTAAAGTATTTTTGTATATATTAAATTCCCTTTTAGTTGTGTGTTTTCTGACTGCATTTCGTGTTGTAATGATACTTCAAACTTTCATGTGCAGCCAGTTTAAAGCACAGCGGCAGTGTATAAAACACGACTTCAAAAACTCGTGTACTGCAAGCAGCACAAATCCCGTCTGCTAGTTAGCTTGCATTCCACGTTTCGTGCTCAATTCTGCAAACTGGGCTTTGCTTGACCCTGTACAGGAAATTCTCCGAAGTCGCAACAAAGTGCCTCAGCCATGGGTGAAAATCAAGGTGGCCAACTTCAGCTACAATGGCATCACTGTTCTGGATGACAGTCTGGTAAATAATGTTGCGTCAAGTTGATAACGTCATAATTACATGCTTGTGCAAAATGGAGCGAAAGGGGGTTATGCCTCACCCATGTGCTCTATATGGGGTGCAACTTTGTCTCGTAGCATCAGGTCTCCTGTAGGTGTCGTGGGTGTCCACGAAAGAGGGCAAATTTGGGAACAGTGCCTTGTGCATTAAAAAAAATAATGTTCGAGTTCATGGGTTCAGGTATCTTTTTCTGTTGTTATGAGAAAGTACAGTCAAACCCAGATATATCAAACCCACATATAACGAATAATTGCATAGAACAAGCAGCTTTAAAATACCCTTGAGTATTTTATATATTGAATTACCTATGTATAATATCGAACTTTCTTGTGATCCCCTTCAGATTTGATTTCCAGGTTTGACTAATTCTGATTGCATGATTGAATTCAAGGCATTTGGCCAATGTGCAACTGTCGAATATATGGGATGATGATGATGATGATTTATTGGCATCCCCTTCAGAACAGGGTGGCAACAAATACAATAGTCACCTAGCCCACTTGAGCTAATGAAGTAATCTATAGATATTTATCTGCCTAGCATTTTGTCTATGGCTTTTGAATCTTTTCTCTCTTCGTGAAAAATGTACCTTGTACAGCTACCGATGCCTTTAGGATTTGGTACTATCAATTTCTTCCCTGCACCTTTTCCACCAATAGCCTAAATGTGTCTTGCTTATCTCGACTGCTGATGGTTAATGCTTCCATCCACTTTAATTGTTACTAATATTTTTGGGAGCCCTCTAGTGGGCAACCATGCACACTGTCGTGGCCATGTGTGTGCTCTCACATTTTTCCGTTGACGGAATTATCTTTATCATGTTAGTGATGTCACATGAGACGGAAATAATCAGAAGAATAAGAATGGGCTGGGGTGCGTTTGGCAGGCATTCCCAAATCATGAACAGCAGGTTGCCATTATCCCTCAAGAGAAAAGTATATAATAGCTGTGTCTTACCAGTACTCACTTACGGGGCAGAAACCTGGAGGCTTACGAAAAGGGTACTACTCAAATTAAGGACGACACAACGAGCTATGGAAAGAAGAATGATAGGTGTAACGTTAAGGGATAAGAAAAGAGCAGATTGGGTGACGGAACAAACGCGAGTTAATGACATCTTAGTTGAAATCAAGAAAAAGAAATGGGCATGGGCAGGACATGTAATGAGGAGGGAAGATAACCGATGGTCATTAAGGGTTACGGACTGGATCCCAAGGGAAGGGAAGCGTAGCAGGGGGCGGCAGAAAGTTAGGTGGGCGGATGAGATTAAGAAGTTTGCAGGGACGGCATGGCCACAATTAGTACATGACCGGGGTTGTTGGAGAAATATGGGAGAGGCCTTTGCCCTGCAGTGGGCGTAACCAGGCTGATGATGATGATGATGATGTCACAGCAAGGCACGCTTGCTGTATTGCAAACTTCGTGAATGTTGTAACCAATCTGATAACGAGAAAGGCCTGTATAAATGGAATGTATGTGTGATTTGAATAGTGCCATTAATTCCCGAATCTGATAATTCTTATATGAAGAGCTAGCAGACTTTAGCAGTGGATTCAATTGAACAACCAACTTTGGTCATCATATAAGTGTTCGCTTTCAGGACGTAATTCCACCTGATAAATCCAAGTCGATTCTTTCATTCACTGTCCCTGCTAGTGTTTTGGCTTCCACGCCGTCACAATCGAGTGACAGTATCGTCACAAATTACTTGAAAATTATGTACATACATTACTGCAGTGTGTCCTGCCTAACCTTTAGCTGTTTGAACAGGAATACTGATTGAATGTTCTTTGGACAAGCTGAAGTGTGAGCAGAATGCATGCACTACTAGTCTTTTGATGTTTTCGAACGATTGCCCATAGGTGCTTGCAACAGTTCAGCAGGAATTTTAAAGGCAAGAGGTAGGAAGGTCTTGTTGTGACATGCAGTCGCATATATCTCACTAGCATAAATAGTCACCATGTACCTGAGCCAATGAGGGTTGGACTCTCCCACATGTGCCCATGCGTGGCTTTGCCATGTCTGGGGAAAGTGGGATCCTGGGGGTTTAGCCGATGCCGGGTTTATGAACCTTTAAGGCCCTCTGGCGGACGCAACACACCTCTTCACCCTCTGCTTCACATAGATGGCACCTCCAGATCAACACACCTGGAGGATGTCAGCAGTCGCCTTTTCCTGTCCTCCTCTTTAATCCTCTTACTTTCTCTCTCGTCATTTCTTCCTTCCTGTCTTCTTTTCACTTCTCACTTCTGAATTTCTGGGAGTCAAAGGTTAACCTGGTGTAGTCATCCAACCTTGGGTACTTATATTAGGTTATAGCAGTGATGCATGGCTAGCGTCTGCAGGTATTCTTCCAACCTTGTAGCATCCCCTGTTGGGCTCGGTGGTGGGTGGCTACCATCACCACCAAATTGAATTCATCAATTTTAAATCGCAAGCGCTTTTCTCCCACTACCTGATTGCTTCCTGAAGAGGGGGCGCACCAATGAAATATTCAATTTTTTATGCAAGCGAAACATTCCTTTTCGAAGTACCATGCTGTACACAGTCAGCACGAAACTAAGACAGTTTGAATGATCTTGCCATTTCTTGTAGCCAAATCTCTCACAGGAGCAATTGACCCAGGTTACAAAGTAACGAAAATGGGAGCAGCGATCTTCTTCTTGAAGTTCGGGACAAACCACACTACGACAAACTCTCAAAACTTGTAGCATTTGGGGACATTCCTGTTTGAGTGGACCCACGCATGTCGATGAACACAGTGCATGGTGTCATCTCATAAGATGACCTTCTCGGCCTCGGTGAAAGCGAACTACTTCAAGTATGGTAAGACCAGAACGTAGTCTAGGTGTAAAGGATAAGAATAAGGCGAGGGGACAAGATGGTGCCTGCAAAGCACATAGTCATTACTTTCGGAACCAGCAACCTACCTGACTCAATCAAAACCGATTACTGGAAGCTTCTTGTCAGGCCATACATCCCAAATCCACGTTGATACTTCAAGTGTCGGCACTTTCGGCATGGGGCGCAATACTGCAGAGCGCGTGCTACTTGCGCTAAGTGTAGTGCCACTGAACACACTTCTGTCATCCGCACTTCAGAAACCGGCTGTGCCAGCTGTGAAGGAAACCACCCTGCCTACTGGCAATCGTGCCCCTAGTGGGGAAAAAAAAAAAGAAATCATAGAACTGGAAGGTCAAGCTAAACCTATCTTTCCAGAGGCACGTAAACATTTCTATTCCCACAATCAGTCCAGTCCTTCCTACACTGATGTGACCCATCGAGGCGCAGCACAGTCTACTTCGGCAGCCGGCCAAAAAAATCAAGTCGGAAGGTAGAAGAATGCACCGCTCAGCCAAAAGGGAAAGCTGTCAAAAATGCATCTCCAGCCTAAATTTTTATGCAGACGAAAGAAAAGCCTGAAAGAGGGTAAACAAAATTAAAGGCCATTGAACTCATCCTTTACCTTTAGTAATGCACAAGACACCCTTGAGGACCAAGCTGATTCTTTAGGGGCACACTTTCAGTACATTTCTAGTTCATCCCACTACTCCGATACAGTTCTGAGATACCAGTGACAAGTAGAGCGACTCCCTCTGAATCGGGAAGAAAATGGAAATTAACCTTACAACTGTCCATTTAACATTGCAGAATTTCAGGCTGCATTAAATTGTTGTAATAAATTGGCCCGTCGAAACTATCAAATAGTTTACGAAATGATCAAACACTTACACCCCAGCTATAGTCAGCTATATTCTATCTGCCTGCAAGGGAGCAATTATAATACCTATTCTAAAAGAGGACAAGGACCCATCTTCAGCCAGCAGCTATAGGCCTGTAGCTCTAAAACGTCGCCTGTGCAAACTTTTTGAGAAAATGACGAACTGGAGCCTGACCGATTTTCTTGAAAGCAGCAAAACACTAGATCACTTGCAGTGCAGTTTTAAGGAACGTAGATCCACAGCAGATCACCTTTTCTGAATCGAGACAAATATCCATTCTGCTAGTGCACAAACAGTTCTTATCAGTATTCTTAGATATAGAGAAAGCATTTGACACTACTTAGCGTTTCAGAATCCTTTGTGACCTGGCTTTAATGGGTGTCCGAGGCAGCTTGCTAAACGTGATTCAAAGTTATCTCTTGAACCACGCATTCCGTGTTTGGATTGGTAACGTCCTGTCTCAACCATTTACTCGGGAGACTGGTGTATCACAAGGTGGAGTGCCGAGCTGTACTTTGTTTATTGTAAAAAATGAGCTCGCTCTATACTATCATACCACGTACAATGTACGTGAGCAGAGCAATGAGCAGTGAGCAGAGCATAAATTTTTTTATTGTAATTGTGGATGGCATCCAAATAGGTTACGAATAATGTCGTCTTAATATCTGCGAACGACTAGTACAGCTTGGCTTGAATAAATTGTATAAGTTGGCGGACGAGAACGGTTTTAAACTAAACACTCAAAAAAGTATGTGCATTCTCTCCTCAAACAAACTAGGTATAATACCAGACCCCGTTATTGATCTTAATGGAGAGCGGCTATCTGCGAGCCATGAACATAAGTTTTTAGGCCTCATTTTAGACTCACACTTGAAATATCTGAATGTGAAGTACCTGAAGACAATGAATCTGCTGAAGCTCTTGTCCTGCACATCTTGGGGAAGTGACAGAAGCTGCCTCTTGAGGTTGTACAAAAATCTTACACAGTGGACCTTTGCCACGGAGCCATTGTCTATAAGCCTGCAATGCCTAGTGCTTTGAAGATGCTGGATTCCGTCCACCACTTGGGTATCCGTCTTGCTACAGGTGCGTTCAGGACTAGTCCTGTAGAAAGCCCGTACGTTGAATCCAACTAATGGTCTCTACATCTCCAAAGGACATATTTAAGTTTTTCTAGGACCTGAAGGTGAAATCGGATGTTTATCATCCATGCGATTCAGTTATCCGCTATTTGTCCAGGGTCATTCTGTTCGCTAACCGCCCAGCCACTAGGTCTCCTCTGTCTCTCCGGTTGAAAAACAGGCATCTCTCTTCTAGAGAAAGTCACAATGGCTCCTATGTGGCTTCCACTGCCTTGGAAGTGGCAGAACGTCCAGTACAATGTCTCTTTCATAGTACTAATATCAAAATGAGCACCTGAACCACATATATATTCACATTTTCTTCAGCTTCAGCAGAAGTATTCCTGTGCTGAATTTTATACAGTTGCTTCTAAGTCTCCTGCTGGTGTTGTTTATGCAGCTCTAGGACCATTATTTTTAATATCCAGTGCATTGAATCCACATACATGTACTTTTACAGCGGAAGCATACATGACGCTCTCTGCAGTTAAGCACATCAAGCAAACGAATCTCACTACGGCTTTTGTGTCCATGGATTCATTGAGTGTAGTCTGAACCCTAATGAGTGTATGAAAACTTGAAAACATTTGTCTTTAACAAACTATATGCATTGCTGTGCTCAGCTTATATAGGTAAACAAGTCATTATACTATGCTGGTTACATGGCCACAGTGGCATAAGAGGTAATGAAGCTAGTGATGACAGTGCTACCTGGGTAGCTTTTAGCGACACCAACACAAACATACCCATTGCAGCCACCGATATTAAACTATGCTTACGGCACAAGTTGAATAAGCACTGGTAGAAGCAGTGGAATACCCAGGTATCCAATAAACTACGTTTGATAAAACCTAAACTAGGGCAGTGGATATCGGAAAAAGCAGCACGATACAACAAAGTGATTGTTCGCAGATTAAGAATAGTACACACTTACCTATTGACGAATAGCAATCGTCCGACATTTAGTAAGTGTGGCATTAACAGTTATTCATATTCTTCTCCAATGCCCTGCTATAGAAGCAGAGGGGAAAAAAGATTTCTGTTCTGCATATCGTGAACACATCCCTCTGCACCCACCATTTTTTCTTAGTAATGAACTGCTTTGTAACTTGAAAACTGTTTTAACCTTTTTGGCCATAACAAACACCCTGGAACTCATTTGGCCAGGATACTTGCAGCACGCACATATCAGTGCTTGCCTTTAAGGGCACTACTCTTGGAGCAGTGTTGCTAGTGCCACTGATATGTTTTATTGCATGGCCTAGTCTAATGAAGTTATATTTGTCACAGCCACACTAGCCATTGTCATTGTTTTGCTAGCTATACATTTAACACCATTTACAGTGGAAGATGTTTAAGCATTTTACACCAATGTTACTCCAACCATTAGCACTCAATTTTTCCATTTCATTCGGAATTTATTGACAACACATTATTTTGTGTGATGGCGCTCGTTGGCCATATCTGGTCATTGCACTATTAAGCACCACACATCATCATCATTAGCATAAATAGTGCAAAACCCTTCATTTTTGCATTCCCCTAATCTACACAAATTTTGCTATTCAAAAATGTTGCCAAATTTATGGGCATGCGAAATTTTCAAAAAAAAAATGAACACTATGTTGAAAAGAAAACAAATCATCTTGCCGGCTAGTTGTGCTGGAACATGGTGCACTCGATTTATTGGGCTGTGCAAGCTTGCACTGTGACAGAAACAAGATTGTGTGCGTTGGCACATCAATAGATTTTGTGCAAGCAAGTTGATGCGTCCTTTGGCCGACTAGTGATGCATGAGAAGTTGTATACGAAGAGCACGTGGGACTGAAGTGGGCCATGTAGCATGCTAAACATTAGGCTGCACTGTTCTAAAGAGGAATAAATTATAAAAAACAAACAAACTAAAAGGTGTTTTTGTGGCCCACTGGATGTGCATGACACATTGTGAAACTTAGTAGCTGCGAATATTCCCGAAGTCCCTGATTCAGGAACATTCGGGAACATGTAATTATAGGGTCTTACACTAATAATGTACATTTTTATGTTTTGCAGGCATTGGTTCCAAGGCTTCAATATTTGGACTGCAGCAACAATGCCATCTCTGATGCCAAAGGCGTTGAGGTTGGGAATCTGCTGTTTCTTACAGACTCTGTTATTGTGGGACTGCCCTAACAGATACTGTTTGTGAAGCGTAACAGTATATACATATGTATATTTTTTGCTTCTTTTTCAGTTCCTTCACAACATCAGAGTGCTCAACTTGTCATTCAATTTCATCCAGAAGATAAGCATATCTAATACGGGTGCTTGTGACGCATTGACCGTGCTTTACTTGAGGAATAACTTCATTGAAGACACCTCAGGTATGTGCAATAAACTTCAATCTTCTACTTGCCTACTTATGGTGTATGCTTTGTAATAGTATCATGAAAAAAAATTATGTCAGATGACTACAGTGGCACGTGATGAAGGAACCAATTTTGGGGTCCTCGAGGAGCAAATGTCAAGAGTCGAAGAAGAAAAAGCTCCTGCTCTTGCAAAGAAAAAAGAAAGATCGAAGTTGTTTATGATTATTTGTCATATGATTGATTATTTGTGATATGATTATTTATGATTATTTGAAATTCTGATGCTGCCATCACCATCCAATACTGTACTGTGTAGCGGACCCAATTCCCAGACGCTGTGGCCACATTACAATGGGGGCGAAATGCAAGAACACTTCTATACTATGCATTGGGTGCGCATTATAGACTCCTAGGTTTTCATAACTAATCTGGAGTCCCCAACTATGATGTGCGTCATAACCATATCATGGTTTTGGCACTTAAACCCCCAGAATTTAATTGTAAATTTTCATCCAACACATTCAGACCTTGCTATAACAGATTATCAGATATAACAAAGTAAATACTGCATAATTTTTCTTGCTGGCATTAGCATGTCGTAAGTATATGCTTATAACAAAAGTATTTTCATCTCAGAAGTCACTTAAGAGGAAGCTTTAGCTCGAGTGCTCCCATCTAAATACATGTAAAAGGAGAATTCGTTTTTCTCGGCAACTACTGCACCATATTTGACAAGGTTTGTTGCATCTAAAAGAAAAACTTACAATCTAGTGACTGTAGGTTACGAATTTTGAGTTAGGTCGTTAATTTTTATTAGAATTGGCAAAAATCGAAAATTTTCAGAAAACGAAACTATCATGTTTACAACTCTGTAACTGAACAACTAAAAATGATAATACAATTCTGGGAATTGCATTTAATGGTACATCTAAAGCGGACAAAATTGGTATGTTACACATGAATATAAAAGAAAATAATAATAGGGAAATACAACTTTTGCAATACCCTTGTAACCAGCATAACAAATTCACGTAAGATGTAAAATGACATATTGAATATGTCCGCTTTGAATGATCTAATGGAAGCCGTTCACAGAACTGCGATATCAGTTCTTGGTGCAGAGCTATGAATTTGTAAACTTGGTGCTTCTATTTTTCTCAGACTGTCAAATATTTGAAAATCGTTTTAAGAAAATTCAAGCCCTAAATCGAAATTCTGCTTTCAACACTCGCTAGAATTTAACTTTCTCTTTAAAATGCAACAAATTTCATTATAATCAGTCCAGGGGTTATGTCATAAAAACGTTTTTGCATTTTACATGCATTTGAATAGGCCGCGTCGGAGTATGTCCCGAGCTAAAGCTTCCTCTTAAGCATCGCAAGCTTCAACTGCATCTCCTTCCCATCAAAGCCATGGGATCGTCATTGAGTGAAGCACGTGAGCAATAAGGAAATAAGGAATGGTGAAAGCAGTTACTAAGACTTGTGCTCTAGAGACATGATTGTGAAGAAAAGAAAGGGATACAGTCGAATCCACTTATAACAATATCAGTATTAACACTGTATTGGTTATAACAATGAGAAGGTGCTGCACCGTCAACTTGTGTATGTTTTTTATGGTGAAATAACCCTCTTACTATAAGGCCCCCATGCCGCATTGTTGGTTATAATGATAACCAACAAGTCTGGCTGCTGGGTGTCCATGCTGAAAGATAATGACACGCGAAATCCTTGAAAAGAAAAAAAGAAGAAGAGAAAATTTGACCCACTGCATGATAGCCTGCTGCCTCAACCAGTGTTCTCTGCATCGCCAGCCTTGTGCACCTCTCCCCCATTGCCCTTCCACCTCTCCAAATGAAAATGGGCTACGCCCATAGCTCTACTCTGCACCACCCTCCAAAACACAAGTGGACCGCACCAAATGCACTGCTCCCAGATACCTCCCAGATCGCTCATTGGCTCCTCATTCTTCGCAATTCTGCCAACAGATTAAGTGGCTTGTGATCGTTTTTGTTGGTTGCACCAAAGTTGTTCCTGGTCACATGGTTTCTCAGCCTCGTTTGACTCGCTACAGAAACAGAAGATGGCTGATCTGCCCGCTGATCATCGGCAATGCAGGATGTTGCCAGTGAAAAGAAAGTGCACTGCTATAGATTTGGAAACCAAGTGCTAACCGATAAGGTGATCGTCGCGAACATGCTTACATTGGATAGCTACAGCGACGACGGCAGCGATGATGCGGTAGGGCAGGCTGCCTTAACGCTGTCCTAGCAGGTGGTCCTGCAGATGATTCAGTACCTCTGGTGCTTCGTTTTTGTGAGGGACCTTCCGCTGCACTACGTGGAACACCTGGATGCCTTGGAGAAGGAGAGGCAAAGCAAGGAAAGCTGACGGACACAAGGTTTTCTCATACAAGCCAGTGAGAAGTACATGGCAAGATGCTAGTGGCAACCTCACCCCAGCGTTTCTTCTGGATTTCTAAGCTGACATGCTGCCACGTCAACCTTTTCACCTGTTTACAGCAAAGCTGGATGCGGCTATGGCTAGCTGATTTGTCTGTTCGTCCACCCGCCGGTCTGCTGCCTGTATGCCAAAAACTCCACCGGCACAATCTCATGCCCATGTGCAAAAAGAAGAAAAAAAAAGGGGGGAAAAAAAGCTCAATGGGAAAGAGAATGTCTGTTTCTTTCGCATTTAAGCGTGGTTTTAGCAGCGGAGTTTCAATTAGAGTAGAGTTTCAATTTTTTAAAAGACCCCTTTCGGGGCCACCAAAGCGATGCCTCGGCAGTGATTGCATGCCACTTACCACCCGTGACCCCTATTTGCAGTTGTTATAGCAGTGCCATTCTTGAATGTTGACAGCCGCGGCTTGTTAATGCGATCAGAGTGCGCAAGAAGAACTGTTAGAACAGTTAAACGAGTCAACACAATCAGCAACTGGATAGAGGAAGGTGGTAGGGAGGGGCACTGGCCTCCCCATTATAGTTTTTCTCACAACAGCTCTGCCAGACCCCTATTTTGATTTTTTTCATGCAACCCAGCTATAACAATTATCAGTTATAAGAATGGAATTTTCATGGCAGTTCAATATTGTTGTGAGTGGGTTCGACTATATTGACATTAGTGTGAGATCTTGATTTAGCCTAATTTAGTGTTCTATATAATTAAGACAACCATTACCATGTTTATTAATCCTTGCATCCTCCCTTATTTGCCTCTTCATTAAAATTTCGCGCAAGCTTGCACACATATTGTTATGTTGTAGTAAAAGTGAGGAATAAAACACTGTCAAAAGCACGAGTCATAAATGTCACATTTTATTGGGTGAACTTGTGCCCTGAAAATGAGCAACACTTAAATGACAACTATAGCACGGTCGTCGACAACTTAAACCCACTGCTGAATTTCATCGGATACTTAGACATGCCTTTCTGTATGTTCCAGTGTAATCACTAGTGTTTAGATGCATTCAGAAATATACAACACTTTGCATCGCATGTGATATTTGTCTAAACAATGCCTTTACCTTTTCACTCTAGACACGGCGACAGTGTTAAATAAATTTGGATACATTAGGCACTTCTTTCACCAAGTGATAGCTGGATGACGGTGTTAATTCTGTGGAAAGCAGTCAATGGCGCAAACCAAACAATGTATGTACAACAATATTAGCTTGCCTCCACCACATTTTTTTCCCTCTGAGCATCCAGAAGGCAAGTGTGGCATGGACCATGCAGGAGCTTCCACAAAACCTTATATTTACTTTTAGGTTTACTTTGTTATATTCGATAGTTAAGCATATCTGTGTCTATTATATCGAGGTTGCACTGAACTACATTTGTCACTTGTGCGGTGTTTGCACCATGCTCTGCAGATGAGGGAAAGGGAATGATGGTGGCTCTTAAGACATTGGTTAACGATGTGTCTCACCTATACAACTGAAACATCATGGAATGGGCAAATAAGCATGCATGAAGCATACAAGTAAAGTGTTCGTCATCTTGCACATGTTACAAGCCTTCTTTCAGAGCTTTTTGCACCCGCTGTGGTGGCTCAGTGGCTGTGGCCTTTTGCTAGGGACCATGAAATTGGGGGTTAGATTCGTGATTGCAGTGGCCACATTTGAATAGGGGCAAAAGGAACAAAAATTCAGGCAGAACCCATCAAACGATAAATGTCGATGTTAAAGTGATTCGCATTGAAACAGTGTAGTGACATACTGTTCCCTATTCATACACTGACGCTTGTAACACAGCTAAGATATTCACCCACCCTTAGCGGAAACGTGCCATATTAGGATAGTAATGAAGACAGATGCCGCAGTTTCCGCAGCATGCCGGCCATGTGTTTCTATCTCACTGGCAGCTAAGCGCGCCCATCTGTTTCTGTCCCCTCAAAGTGGACATGGCTACGTTATTGCTGCAAACTTGCTGATATTAACGATATTATTCATTACTGATACGGAAGAAACTTTTTCAATGCACGTAATGTACTCACGAGAAGGAAAAAAAAATCGCTTTCGGCACGTTTGGCTTGCTCTGCCGGCCACCATTTTTGTTTTGGTGTCCCGGAGCAAACGTGGGCCGAAAAATGTTTTTTCTTTTCGCGGGAAATTTAACCCGCGTAATGATCGCACCCCTGATTTTGCGTCAATTTTTCTGACAAAGAAGTGCGATCATTATGCGAGTAAATACGGTAGTATATGACGAGGGTACGGTTCTTCTGGGTTCGATGAATGCACAGAAGACAGTTCAAGCTGACAACGTCAAGGCCGCATGTGCTATATCTGCACCTCGCGACGGATGTACACATTGCTACAGGCTATGTGCATAACACAAAGTGAAGAGTCAAAGAGTGACAATATGCATGCATTCGGTGCAGAATATGCACCACTGACGAGTACCTGAAGCAAAAAGCATCTCCATCGCCTAGGCAACCTCAGCGCATCTGCTGAGCCAGCACGCTGCTGCCATGCCTTTTTCTTTTTTGTCTCCCTTCCTTGTTTTTTTTTTCTTTGCTCCATGTCTCCTCACCCCCCCCCCCCCCATAACCCTCATCACTCTTCCATCGGCCGGCGCACCTTGGTGAGGAGCACACTCTGTGCCTCGCCACATTATAACCGCTATTTCAGCTGCTGCAGCTCAACTATAAGCAGTATGCATATGCATTGAGTCTTATGGGAAAACTAATTAGAGTCAGAAAAGACTGCACTATAAGTGGTTACATTATAAATGGTCTAAGCTGTAGAAACATAGGGTCATTCCGTAAAGGGCACAACGTATGCTAGGAACCCTAACCATTATAAAGAGCTTGCGTAGTGAGAATTAGGTGCATGTTAAAGAACCCAAGAAAGTCAAAATTCGGAACCTTCCACTACAACATACCTGATAACCACATTGTGCAGTTCCAGAATGTCAAGCCCCACAACTGGACTTCTTGCAGGTCTTGGACGTCTGAGGCAGCTGAGAGAGCTTGACCTGTCCTGCAACTGCCTCGCAGAGAGCTCCTCGCTTGCTGGCTTCAAGCAGCTCTACTCTTTGGCAATAGTAAGGGGACACACCTTAAAAGGCAACAAATATTTGGATTGCCACATGTGTTTTGCGATGAATCTTTGTTTCTTTTATGCAAAGCGGTCTTGGCGCCGTTGGGTACAACAGACATTGTCTTTCTAAGATGAATTACACGGCACTCCTACTAGATGTCGCCACACATCCATACGCCCACGACACCATGCGGGGTTTATACGGGCATAGATAACTGCAACAATATAGAGATCGAAGTGTCTCAAACGCTACTCAATAGCTCTCCCAATACTCCTGTCACACGAGCACCCGAGAAGGAAGTTGTACTCCATGCATGTCACATGGTCTCCCTTGCATCAAGGAAGTTAAATGGACTCTGCAGGGGAATAGCGTAAAAAGAGGAAGGACAAGAAGGGGAACACACACCAGTACTTTTAAAGGTAGATGGAGTTAAATGGAGATTTTGGCAAAGGAAGTTCAGCAATGACCATTACGGCTGGATGGAATACTCATTCCTAGATAGCTACATTTGTGAAGAAAGCCCCACCAATAAAACTGTCATAACTGGCCCGCTTACAAATTTTAGCATTATTATTATTTATTTTTTTGCCTTGGGTTATATGCCACATAATGAGAGTTTTTAATTTGTTTTCAAGGACATCAGCACCTGTGCCCTCTGCACCAAGGCTTTGCCATGCCACATAGAGACATGTTCCGCCTTTTCGTTTGTTTATCCGCTTCGTCACGCATCTGGAAGCAGTTGAACTCACCGCGAACACACGTATACGCACAACTACACAGCACAAAATGACAACTCAAAGCACACCAGTTGAAAAATGTGACCCACGCACCCATGCTGCCCACGCACGAAAGCAAGAGCGTAGTGAGGCCAACATCGCTTTCAACTTCACTACGCTTAGAAAACAGAAGTCTTGAAGTTATGTACAGCAAATGTTCTTGCTGTGATTTTATTAGATTACATACTGCATTAAAAAAAACCTACCTGCAGATTACTTTAACGGCGACAGTATATGTGAACAGTTGCGTGGGGAAGTAAGTGCAGCAGCACCACTTCTGTTCCATGCGGTGCCCGTCAAAGCTCGCACTGTGCCGTGTAGCATGGCCACAATACCATTGCCATAAATCTTCATTAGGGAGTTTCACACTCAACGGAGTTTGTGGGTGCCCTTGCAGCAGGTGTATAACGCTACGTCGGACATACTCAGGTACAATCCAGTTTGTCACCTTACAAGTATGGCAGAATGGTAGATCCATAAGGAGAATGCTCTTCCACAACCGCATTCCGTGAAGCTTCTCACTACAGAACGCAGTGGTTAGAACACATACAGAGTTGCTTATTTATTTATTTATTTATTTATTTATTTATTTATTTATTTATTTATTTATTTATTTATTTATTTATTTATTTAACCATACTGTAGGCCAATTCTTTGTCCCAAGCAGAATTGGCATTACAACAATAGGTTTGAAAAGTGAAGAGGCTATGCAACAGTAAGAACAGAGATCTACCTCTAATACAACCCTAGTTATCTTAGCAAGGGAAAGGTCACAAACCCAGAACACAAAAGTAGAAAGTTCGAAAATAGAAAAGTGCAAAAGTACAACTAGGCTATACCATGGAAAAGACAAAAATCGAGACTACAATTTCAACTCTTAACCTTCTATCACAAAAAGTTTGCAAATAGAGAACACATTTGGTTGCAAAAAAATACATTCTAGTTCAGTTAAGAGATTGTTCAATTCAGAAACAATCGGAGGTAGTTCATTCCATTCTTTCACGGTTTTATGAAAAAACCGTTCTTATAGGAGCTTATTTTTGCAAAAATCAAAGCCACTGTGTGTTGTATTGTATGCCTTATTTGCCTGTATTAGCTTGCTGAATACAATTTAGAAGGTTTAGCAGGATTTTTCGTGAAAATGTTTATGAAGGAAGAGGAGTCGACTTATTTTCAGGCGTATTTGTAACATCGTGATCTGGTGTTCTAGCATGAGCAAGGAGGGAAAATCGTGTCTTCTGCATTTACCGTGTATAAATCTTACTGGCTTTCTTTGAATATGTTCCAATTTTTCAGTGTTTTTTTTTCAAATTCTTCTTTGTGTAAGGATCCCGCAGCACCAAGGCATATTCCAATTTGGACCTTATGCATGCATTACATATTATGCTAAAAGCTTTGTATTTATGGGTGCATTTTCAAGCTTCCTCTTAAGAACACTTAACTTTTGAAAAGCAGAAGTACAAGTGTCTATGATATGTAGGGACCATGATAGATTTTTCATAAAGGTGACTCCTAGGTACTTATGAACTTTGCAAATCGCACTCCTGCCGAGGTGATGTGTGAATACGCTGGGGCTTCTCTGTTTTGTGATGCATAGAAAAACATTTTTTTCCTGTTTAGCTCCATGCCCTACTCTTCACACAAGTAATCAATAGCCTGGAGAGCCGCCTGTAGACAATAATGGTCATCTGTGCACAATATCTTTTTAAAAACAACACAGTCATCTGCAAATAATCTGATAGAAAGATCGTCTGGTAACACATCTATTAAATCATTTATATAAATTAAAAACAAAAATGATCTCAGTACACTTCCCTGGGGAACTCCAGAGGTAACTGATAGCATGCTGGATGAATAGTTTTGTACTTGAACAAATTGTTTTCTGTCTTCAAAGGGCCCCTCACCAGGTCTGGCCATATTGAGCTGACAAGCGCAGAGCATACATTCCGCAATAACGATTGTGTCTGCAAAGTATTACATTGCTACGCGCCACAGAAAGACCTGATGTTTCAAACCAAACACTGTTTTCTCTTCTCCTCACATCCACCACGCTCCAAGCCAGAGGATTACTTACATGTGCTAGTGCGCCTACGTACACGTGTTCATGCTGTGATGTCGCTTGTGGTGACATGTTACTTCGAAAATTATTCAAGGCAACATCTGTTATTTGTGTAATATGTTGCTTGAATAGACGAATGAAGGCTTAGAGAAATAATAAAACGCACAAACCAAATGTCTGCATGTTTTTGTTTTACTTCGCACCGCAGCAAGAGAGATGTATTTCCATTTCATCTGCTTGCCACCGGCATACGTCACCGGCCCATGACGTATGCGTCATGCGATCCTCAAGGTCTGGTATGAGGGAATGCAGGGAAGGAATTTAGCTTGCGGAGGATAGACGGTGCAAGTGCAGAGAGTGTCTCATTCGGCAGTGGGCCTTGTTTCCTGAAATCATAGGTTTGCAGCACTGAAATATTTCTACCTCAGCAATTAATGAGCCGATTTGAAAAATTTTGGCGGCAGAACGTTCCCTATAGGACACGTAACAACTTCCAGCGTATCATCAAAATTTGCTATGGGGACTGGTGATGGGCCCTTTAAGGTGTGCAGCAATCCATCCAACATTGTTGGACAGTAGACCAATGTAACCCAACTTAAGCAATAATTTACCGTGAGGCCTTACAAAAATCCAAAAACAAACATCCACCTGGCCAGATATGTCAAGAACACAAAAAAATGCATGAACTGTTGAGACTAACCGCGTGATTGTCGACAGACCTTATCTAAAACCGTGCTGGTAAATGAAGAGTATTCTATGTTCAACTAGGAATTTTTGCACGTAACCTATATATAATAACATGCTCAAACAGCTTACAACATCGACGGGGATAGAAACTGGGTGACAATAACAAGCAGGGGACTCCCTTTTTTATGTATTGGTACGATTGTGCCTTTTGCCAATCACATGGTATATTTATCATCTCAGCGATAAGTTAAAAATATCCATAAGAAATCCAGAAATTTGCTCAGCATAGTACCTCAAGAATAAAATAGGAATGCCATCTGGTCCACTAGCCTTCCTTGCACTGATACTCAGAACCATCGCCAAAATACCCTCGCATATGATTACGATTTCATGTACACAATCACATGCGGGTGCACCATGCTCAGTTTCATCCAGCTCCGAAAGTACACTTTGAAAGTAGCAATTCAAATATTTTTCTATGCTACAAGGGTCCGTCAGTGTAATGTCATCAACCTCTATTTTCAATAATTCTGTTCTAGCTTGGCCAAGAAATCGCCAGAATTTGTATGGGTTGCTTTCAATAAACTTTTCCAAAGTGTTACTAAAAAGATTATGTCTAGCTTGCTTAACCTTACTCAATAGATTATTCTTAAGGAGAGTAAAATACTGTTTATATTTTAGCATTTTGTTGAAGTAATTTCTTTTGCACTTACAATGAATTATCTCTCTGGTAATCCATGGATCTGAACAACGTTTGCGAGCACTTTTTGATGGTATAAAATTTTCGACGCAGTATGTGACAGTATTATGGAACATCTGCCATGTGCTTTGAGCGGTGTGCATTGGACTGCAAAGGTTTCTAAGTACTAGTCTATTATTGCCACATCATCTGCTCAGTCAAAATTCTTAACTGCGTTCTTTGCAGAAGTTTCTTTCTAACTGTCAAGAGCTCTAGCCCATGTGAAAAAAAGCAATTCATGGTCTGAGATTCTGGTCTCAACTATCACGTGTGCACCGCCGAGGACATCAGTAATGAACATCAGGTCCATATAGTTTCCATATATGGTATAAGTAACGTCATCGATGAACAGATGATGTGCGCTAATCTGGCACCATCTCATAGCCATTGTCATCGCAGGGCCCATCTTGCATGGCACTAAGCTATTCTTCTCACGTTTTCACCATACATGCATACCTTTCTGTCAGTGCATGTTCTAGGTAGGAACCTGCATAAACAAGAGGGAGGAGTATGTGCTTTAGTGTATTTCATCGCCAGTCAGTGGTAGCGTGGCGGAAGGCTCACTTTGCTAAATGAAGAGGTGTTTAAAAATGGCTTTAAGCATCACATATGTTATAGGACAAGACTATACAGTAGAATGGATGTAAAGAGCGCAAGAATCAGCCTTCGAAATGCTAAAATGGACAAAAATAATGCGGCAAAGCACTAACAGTTTTAAGGCAGTGGTTAATATGACCACTTGAAAAGCAAATTCACAAGCTTCAGCAGTGGCATTAAAGTAGCATCTCTGCCTGCAGCGCTGCCGCACATGGTTTGATTTGCATCGCAATTAATATTTTGCCTCTGTTGATTTTTCTGTTTATTTTTTTTTCATTTTTTTCAGTAGCATGTGGCAAAAACATTTTCACTGATAATAGCAAATGAGAGCAAGCAACACATCTTCACGGCTGCTTGACAGTCAGGTCTAATGCACCGTCTGTTCATACGAATAAGTGTGTTTATTCTGCTGCTTTTACGTGCGCTCCGTAGTGCATGTAAGAATGGCTCAAGAAAGTTGAATGCGTGACCCAGTGGCCCACTACATGAGGCAGTCCGGCAGCAGGGTTGACGCGCTGCTTCCTGTCATCTTACCTTGTGGCAAAAGGTTTCATCGACGATTACGATACTCCCTAATGCAAAATTTGAGTGCAGCTGCATATGTGTTTTCATTTCGCGACATATCGGCTGGCGTGGACATTCCGTCTCTTGCGGCACGTTACAAAAGGAGCGAAGGGTGCTGCAACTGCCTCGCTAATCAGAAGTGTCGCGAGAGGCAGCGTGTGGGTGAGGCATGGGTGTGATTCCCAGCAGCCATCGCAGACAGACCTTCGCTCATAAGGCGATTTCTTTCTATATTTGATATAGGTGGTGTCATCGGTGAGCAGACGATGCGCGCTACTCTGGCGCCATCTCGTAGCCACCATCACTGCAAAGTCCGTCTTGTGTGGCACTATGCTTTTTTTCTTGGGCTTTTGCCATACCGTCCTCCTCCACTTTCCACCTCATGATTATGCTGCACCCTAATCCTCCACTTTCCTCCTCAAGCGCTCTTCGACATCGCCACCTTTCATCCGTGCCCCGCATTTGCTCTTTCATCCTTCGCTGTGCTCATTCACTCGGTTACGAGGACACTGAGGAATGGCGCGATGCTCGCCGCAGGAATGGGCACGTAAGAGCTGCGCTTTAAAAGGCATTAAAAAAAAAATTGTGAAGTCACTCAGATCAAGGAAGAGGTTAACGATCTCTAGTGGCAAAGCAGAAAATTAAATCTCGAGTTTCATGGCATTCCCGTGGTGGAGACGAAAACTTTCTAAACGAGGTTAACAAAATATCTAAGAAAATAACTCTGCCAGACCTGACTGAAAATTGTATTGTTGCTATTCATAGATTGCCTGTAACAAAAGGTAGAGTGCCGGGTGTCGTGGCCCTCTTCGCAAAGCCTTCTATGAAGACTCATTTTTGGCTAAAAAGAGACATTTGATCATCAGCAAAGAGTGCTACTCGATCATCAAGAACTTCACAACGAAAAATGGTGCTACCCGTCATTGCAAATAAGTGGGAATCAGAGTAGTAGATGCTTCAATGTCAGTTTAGTCAATTGGTATCCAACCCAAGTACTCAGCATAGCAACTGGAGATTTCATCGCAGTGCTAACAAAACAGCCAACTTGTGATAGTTACTGTTCTTGTAATATAAACCACCGATTGTGAACTGTTCAGCTTTCTTCCGCTTGATTTTTTGTTTAATTTGGCATTTATAAAAAACCAATTGTTGTGCTCTTTACAAACATTCTACTCTAGCCTTTAATCTATCTCATATTGAGCACAAACAACCACTGCATATTTTGTTAAAGAAAGTGAGCCCTCAGCCACATTGGCTCTGATTACCTTTGAAGTGAGCTATACTGTGCATGTATTCTTGATCACGTTTGCACAGAACCCCATCTATACGGCATTCGCTAAGCAGCATCAAGGTACAAGTGTGTACATTCTAACGACATGGCTGAAAATGCTTTTCAAGATGTGCAGGACCACAATGTCTCATACGACGGCATAACTCATGCTACCAATTTTTTAGTTTTTATTGGTGGTCTGCCTAGCGGTATGATTAAAGTGGTTTCTCGAAGAAGCATCTAGAAAGAGCTGCTTTGACCAACAAAGCAAACCGTATGACAAGGGTGGCATGCCTGTTCACGAACAAAAACTGATGTTGAAGAGTGATCAGTGGAGCTAACTGTACAGAGAAGAGTTGCGCTTCTCTACTTTCATTAGGTAATGATCCTGTTAATTTGTTTACTGCATTTTCGATTTCAACGCCTTTTTAATTGCAAAATATTGCAATGTGAAGTGATTTCCACCAATCCCTTAGTCTTAGTGGATCGGCAGCGAAGCGTAATTGCAGCGTTGCTCTATTTGTGTTAAGCACATGTCATAGTATCGTGTCGAGGCGCACCAAATGGAATGCATTTTTCTCACTGAAAGCATGCATCAATGCTTTGGAAGTGGTTACGGCAGTTGGTACAGCAATGATGAGCATGCCAATCTGTGCAGGCTGCGCCAAAACAGGCATGCTGTACTACAACACACACAGAAAGAGCACTGACACAAGAGAAACGTCTTTATCTGTTCAGTGGGCTTATGCCTGACGTGCCCAAACGTGAAACATGAAAAATCCAATGAGAAACAGTGGACATGTTTGCATAAAAACACTGCTGGATACATCTAACCTACCTGTAAAGAAAGATGGAGGGAGATGTCGGACGTACCTTTAACCACAGCCTATAGAGACAGAGTTTTGAATGAAGAGGGAAACTGTAAAGGAGGGGTAAGCAAAATGCTAGACTGTAATAGGTGCAGTAAAACCTGATTAGCTTGAGCAGGCTAGGTGACTATTTGTTGCTCCCCAGTTTCGAAGGGCATGACAATAAAAATTACCAGCACCACCATCAGGGCAGTGCAAGAATAAGGGCTGGAATTATGCCACGAAAGATGGCACAACACTTGTTCGTGATAAAAAATAAAAAGACAGGTGTGCCCTGTGTTGGAGATACAGACCAGGCTAGGAAGTTTATGACAATTACTGACAAGTCATTCCAGATGTGTTGAGCAGAGCAGCAGAGAGGTATGCAGCATTGAGTTGGCAACACGGCACATGATATCATGAAGCAGAATTTTGCCGAGCAACAGCGATGACCGTGGAAGAGTATGAAGTAGCATTGGTGAAATTGGACTAGAAAGGGCAAAGTGTGTAGAAAAGTGTAAAGCTGTGGTATTGAAGCGTGGAAACATAGTAAAGCGCAAGTGGAAAATAAAGACTGCTTTGCAATGTATTGGTTCAATATCTGGTGTAGGATCTGACTGGTTTTCATGTGTGTAATCACTGTTATGTTTTTGCCCTTTTGAAAGGTGTTTTTTAAGTACTGGGATGCTCATCATCGTTGTCATAGCCACTCCAAGAAAGATGTATTTATCTTTTCAGTAGCAGCTACAACAGAGGATGAAGTGCACTAAAAGCAGATACCCTTGGCAGTTTGGTAGTGACAGTCATGAAACGCTAGGCCTAATGTGACAGATATGAGTCTTGACTGGAGACAGGGAAGTAGAAGGAAGTGGGGGCTGGCATACTAACAGATACTTTAGTGGGGGGGGGGAGATTAGAGGGAGAGGGGTGTGTGCTTGGTGTGCCACCCCTGGCTCTGTTGCTTCCCCATAAGCTTTGAGCCAGCAAGACAGCTCATCTGACCTGTTCATGTAAAGTTTGATAGAATACCATCTGGTCGGGTAAAAATTATTGTTACAAAAGAAGTAGATCACTGACAATAGTCAAAGCAAAATTTGAGGTCCATGTGGATCCCTTGTTCACAGTGGGAAGCAGAAGGTTGTTAAGTTGCCCTTCAAAAGTACATGTTATGGGGGTAGTAAAAAAAAAACAAAATCACCGACGATTACGATACTTCTTAATGTGAAATTTGAGTGCATCTCTATACATGTCTTCATTTTGCGTGTCAATATTTTGTATATATATTATATAGGTACAAGGTTTATATTAGAAAGAGAACGCTGTGAATGGCATAGCTGGGGCAGATAATGTCTCGTGCAGCACATTGCAAATGGAGCGAAGTGTGGCACAACTGCCTCGCTAATTGGGAGTTTGCGAGAGGCAGCGCATGGGTGACACAAGGGCGCGATTCAGGGCAGCCACTACAGGCAGACTTACACTCATGCAGCACTTTGTTTCCATATAGACGGTGCACGCTGTACTGGCGCCATATCGTAGCTATCTTTGCCGCACAGCCCGTCTTGTGTGGCACTATGCTTTTCTTCTCGCCCTTTCATTCCACCAACGACAAGAACAACCCTTCGTCACGGGGAAATTGTGGAACTGGTGTCGATGGTGACAACACCCAAGGGAGCGTGACATCGAGCCTTACTCATAGTCGCTCGCCATCGCTTCTTGCGGGAGCAGTGATACCCATCACACACGATGGTACAGTGGACTGGCCCCAGAAGCTGACGCCGCGGACGAGCGTAGCCCTCCCCACCTCACACCATCCTGGCCACCCCTCGAAAGCACAGATGAGATCACCCACATGGCTGCAGATGCCTCTGCCGCCGGAAACCAAGCGCATGTACAGGCCATCTCCCCTCCGATTCTACTCTACTTTCCACCTCATGCTTTCACTGTAGCCTCTTCCCCCACTTTTCTCCTCACGCTCTCTTCCTTCATCTCCTGCTGCACTCTTCGTTCACTTCCTTTTGCTGTGCTCATTTACTTGGTTACAAGGTATGATGCCGAGGCATGCCAACCCTCAATGCAGGAATGTGCGCCTAAGTGCGGCGCTCTAAGATCATTTTGTTTTGACTGTGGTCAATGACCTGCTTCTTTCCGAATAATCTGTCCTATTCATATCACTTGTCTCATTGTCTGCACTGTTAGCAATGTTGAATGCCGACAAACTCTGCTGGCTTGAACCTTCGTACAAGAAACCTGAGCTTTGTTTTCTTTTCTGCCCATTGTTCTTCTTCCAACAGCTGCGCCTTGTGGGCAACCCTGTCACATTCCACCAGGAGTACCATTCAATAGTTGTGTGCCATCTACACCACAAAGTAGTCACAGGAAGATTCAGGCTGGATGATAAACAGCTGCCGAAATGTTTTATCAAGGTAAGGTCAGTTTTAACCAGCATTTTTTTTTTACGTTGCTTTTATGCTCCTTTTAAGAAATGGTAATTGGTGCACATCATTGTCAGTGTTGCGTCATGCCGCGGCTTCTTTGTTCGCAGTATGTAACTTTGCACCCGCAGTGGAAAACAACTTGGTGACCACATAAACTTGCATAAGAGAATTTCACCTTGATTCCACCACTTTGCATTAGCACTTTAGGCCAGAATAGAATTGACTCTATTTGGACAATGCATATAAGTACACTTGTCAAGGGGTTTTATTCGTAGGTAGTATGCTTTACAAAGCTTCATCCCAGAAGGTTGACAGTTCAGGTTGAAGGTTCAACATTAATGAAGCGTCAACCTGATTGACACTTCATTAGGTTGACACTTCAAGCCATTAACCCGGAATGTTAACACCCTGCTTCCCATGTTTGTTTCTATATTTATGAGAAAACTTGCTAACTTCAGGACAATTGTGCTTTCACACATGTGCTGTAATGGCTGAGTAGCTACTCAGCTGTTCTGCTGTTCTGCTGCTAAGCATGATGTCTCAGGTTTAATTCCTGGTCATAGTGACTGCATTGTGATGGGAGTGAACTTTGAAAACGCTCTTGTTACTGTGCTTTGGGGGTGCCCTTTAAAGAACCCTAGGGGCCCAAATTTAAACCATAGCCCCCCTTTCACTCCTATGGGGCGCCTCGATTTAATGCTGTGGTAACCTGCATGCGACGAAGCCCAAGGGGAAGCCAGCTGCCACCTTCCATGCAGCCAGTGGCACCAAGTTGGGAGCGCAAATGTTCCCCAACATCGAGTGAGCGTAGGAGTACACAGAAGGTTTTATTTGCGATGAATCACTAGGCTGCTCACTTGCCTCCTAAAATCATGGGCTTGCCGCACTGAGATATTTCTATCTCTGCTGTTAATGAACCAGTTTGAAAAATTCTGCGGTAGAAAGCTCCCGAGAGGGCTCGTAACAACTTCCAGTGTGTAACCAAAATTTTCTTTGTGGCCCGGTGAGGGACCCTTTAAAGGCAGAAATGCTGGTGTATGAGATTTTAGTCTACTGTAAAGAGTGCCAGGTGACCATAATTCACCTAAAGCCACCCCTCTCCCTCACTTTCACTACAATGTCGCTTATGGCACCTGTGCTGTTATGGCATGTTAAAAGCCCAGAATCAGTCACTCATGCAACAGCTGCATTTTCTGTGGGCTTCTTTACTATACATGGTCCATTGAAACGGAGGAACAATTTTACTGAAAAGCTTTTGATATGCATGATATGACAGCAGGTAGTTCCCAGCACTACAGTCTCTGATGATGCCAGACGTCTTTCATTGTTGCATGCATGTACTGGCTCTTCTGCAAGGCTCACAAATAGCAGAAAACCAAAATTTACACTTTTAGATAGGCTAGATAAACGCAAAGGTCCAAACACCAAGTGTCTCAAACCAAAGGCGAGATTAGACAATTCTTGTGATATAGTGTATCTCGCATAATCTCGGCTCTGTGTAAGTAAATAGGTCCCCTTCAAAGCACAGTATCGCAAAGCGTGCACTATCTTAGTAGAGAAAGGCAGGCGTGCAAAACACAGACACAAGCAAAACGGCATTCACACAAGACGTCTTCTTGTTCTACGTGGGTCTGCGGTTTGCATGGCTGCCTTTGTCTAATGTGAATTTATACCGGATTGCCCAGGTTTGTTTTCTATACTCCGTTTCATTCTTGGTAGGCAAAGCAGCAGAAGCCATGCAAGTACTATTGTGGTTGTAGAAGGCTCACACAGCGCATTTTGCAGTGCAGTTGCTTTTGATCCGCGATGCTTTCTATTCAACAGCTACTTTATGTATTACAATTACAACTTGTGGGCACAAAAGTGCGTCAAACCACATATTATTTGTACAAATTTGTCCTTCCAGTATGTAATGTACTCTGTTTTGGTCGTGAGCACACTGCTTGCACTCACGACCAAAGTTGCACAAACATGTCACTTTGCTCATTCGATGACGTGTCTTTCTGAAATGCAATGCCTTCCATGTGATTTTACATCATGTTTCTCATCATAAGCGTACGAGACTTGAAGGTTCTTCAGATTACACGACACATACCTATATCTTCCTTTCATATGTGAAGGAAAAATTTTTCAGTGGCTAATCCAAGCAGTGATACAAGTCTTTCTAGCCTTCATAGCATTGCCTGCCAAGTATGAAATGTATTACAAATGTACTCTTATTTGTTTTGTCTTCTTCCGCAGCCTACGAACACTAGGCAACGACGCGTAAGGCAGGCCGATGCACCAGTGCCGGATCCAGTAATCTCTGTGCCGCCGCTCCAGCTCACGGTGGAGTCGGACGACAGCAGTAGCCTTGCGGGAGAGATAATAGAGCAACGGGCAGTGGCCTCCACATCTGCATTGACTTTGAGCAGCAAACAGAGGCTCTCCGCATCGTTCGAACAGGACGGCAGCTCTTGCAGCAGCATTGAAGCGATGGACCCCGTGGCTGGCCAAAGGCCCAGGGAAGGCAGAAGATCCAAGAAGCGTCAATCCAGCAGGGTGGCAACCATCTTGGACCAAGAAGGACACGTGCCTCCTGTTAAGGAAAGTGGCAACGGTGAGAACATGGCATTTGTGCTGGGATATGCCGCTAGTAGACATTTACTAGACATTGGCAGGATTCCCATGAACTTTGCCATGGTTTTTATTGTATCCGTGTATTTGAAGAAGGATGCGGTTGTCCTCATTTGCCTGAATACATAAATTGCAGGTTTTTATGACACATACTGCGAATGTGAACAGGAAAAACAGGACTGCTGGCATGGCATTTTTTACTTCTACCTTTTTCTTTTTGCAGTAACTGAATGTTCAAACCATTTAAACAAGGCATTACTAGTGACAGCAAACATGAATAAGCATGCAAAAAACACAATTTAATTTTTCAATTAAATAGAATTTGCTAATTAGTAATTAAGTTAAAAATTTTTTGGCCCACCCTTCAGCCACAACCACCTGCCTACATGCTTTGCACAAATTTCCATAATGCTGCATCCTTGTCTACTTAACATATTGATATGAAACAAGGGCATGATTATTGATATCATAATCATGATCGCGACGTTTTGTTCATACGAAGGAGACAAAAATCAATGAATAAATCATCAATTCTTTAGTTTCTTATAATGCAGCTGCTACTATTGTTGACTTTTCATACGACTCTTGTGCGATGCTCTGGAAATTCCAGTGTGGAAATTTTTCGGAGTGACTCAATAGGTACTTTTCTCTTGACGTATACAGAATGCCACACATTAAAAAATTTGTGTGCGCTCTATGTGCCTTTGCATTTTGTGGCATCACTATTGTAATTGATTCTTACGACACCCGGTGTAGTGATAGACTTTAATGGACTATGGAGAGTGTTACGCCTCTTTACCACGTTTGAGATTAGTGCTGGTAAAAATGTTTTACTGTGAATTTTTTGCGGATTATAGCTCTGTTTAAATGATTCTGACTGACTTTTTTTATGTAGTTTTACTTCGCAAGAAGAAATGACAGCACTGCCCGCTCCTATTTCTGAAATCTCTTGCAAAAGAGAATTAAACTTAGTAAATATGTGCGACAAAAGAAAAGAAAAGTGTCAGCATTTAAAAAATACATAAATGTAGCAGTGTTCAAGGAATGGCAAGTGAAACCTTGTTACTACAAACACCACTTTAACAGACTTCACAGATTAAAGAACTGCAGTCTTCTTATAGTAGTTTCAATGTAAAAATATTTCAGTACTACAAACTTCAGAATACCGAACTTTCCAGAATAACGCTCGTTATTCAGTTTCCCTGTGATGTTAACAATGCCTCAGTACTAGGAACTAATATTCCAAAATCTGGGGATTCTTAGATTTCCGTGTATCCTTCACAGCGGACAAAACAGTAGGCTAGCAGACGATGCAGAGAGCGACGTCCTGGTGCGTGGGTTCAGAAAACTTGAGACGGCACCTGAGAAAAAAAAGAATGGGGGTGAGCAAAGGTGACGACTCATCAGGTTTTGCCAGTGCATGCTCCACTCAGAAAAGTGTCGCCTAGCAACGGAGGTGCATCTCTTCCTTCTTTCACCCTTCTTTGTGCGCTCACCACTTCCTTTCGCGCTTTTATCTGTGGCTATTCTAGCTACGCGCGCGGTGAAATGTAACTTCTGTACTGGCGGAGATGCCACACGGTCGCACTTTGCACTCTCCAGACACCTTCGTTTACGCGCGCTTGTGCTTTGACATAGTTCAGGTGTCTGCCTTGAGCGAGACATTTGCGGTGTTCACTGCACAAGATGTTAAAAACAAACAAAAAGCATGAAACATTGTGCTTAGGAGGCGACGTGGAGCTACCTTTTTGTCGGTAGTTTTATGGCGTCAGAATCTGTTTTGCACATGGCAATCTTGATATGTAATGCTTTGTGGCGGCGGGATCTGTGGAAAATAGCAACAGCGCTTGCCGAGAGCCGACAGTGGCATTTTCATGGATAGCTCACATGGGGACAACTTATGAACTGATGGGTCGATGGGCAGAATGGTTAATTTGGTGGTGGTGGTGAAAAACGTTTATTGGTGAGAAGGCCAAAAGTAAAAACAAATTAAAAAGCAGCGTTGTGGGCGGCCTTCAGGCTGCCGGTTGTGGCGTCCAGGCCATGCCTAGTCGCGACGTCCTCCGCCCAGTTCACCAGCTGGAGTTGGATATCCGGCTCGGTGCTGGACAAAGCAGCCTCCCACTGCTGCGGATTGCTTGAGCGCCAAGAGGCAGGGGGCAAGTGTGCCAGGCAGGAGAATAGGACGTGAGCGTAATCGGCGCGGGAGCCGTCACATAAGCGGCAAGCCGGCGAGTGCGTTCCGGGGTGGAAGAGGGCAAGACGTGCAGGAGTAAGATAGGTATGGGCCTGAAGGTGGCGCCATAAGTGTTGGTGGGGCTGGGAAAGGGATTGGTGCGGACGGGGGAAGGTGAGACGAGAGAGGCAATAGTGCTGCGTGATATTGCGGTACGTGAGGATCGCGTCGCGTGTATGCATTCCCGGCGGGGGCGGGCTTGCTCGGTCAGTCGAATCTCAAGCGATGGAATTGGCCGCCTCATTACCAGGATGGGCTGCGTGAGCGGGCACCTAGATGATTTGGATGGGGTGAGAGGGAACGGTATTGGAACGCAAGATTCCGATGGCTGGGTATGCCACCCGTCCAACCGCGTAGTTGTAGACCGCAGGTTTGGGGTCGCTGAAGATGTACTTCGCAGAGGTTTGCGTGATGGCAAGGGCAAGAGCTGCCTCCTCGGCCTCGACAGAGGTGGAAGTGTAGACTGAGGCAGTAAGAGTGGGTCGGATAGAATTGTCAGTGATGGCAAGGGCATGTGCTGGGTAGCAGCGGTACAGGGCAGCATCTACGTAAGCCACGGCGGCCTGCCGTTCGTACTGACGCCAGAGCGCGGAGGCTCGCGCTGCTCTACGGGAGGGGTGGTGTTCGGGATGCATATTTTTAGGGAGGGGATTAACGGTTAGGAAGGGGAAGACATGGGAAGGGATGGGCAGTGATGTGGGAAGAGGAATAAGAGGGGAGAGATTAAGGGTGGAGAGAAGTGTGTGACCCGGGCGGGTGCGGGAGAGACGGAGGAGCTGGGCCATGCAATGGGCCTCTGTCAGCTCCGCCAGGGAGTTGTGGACGCCCATCGACAGTAACCGAGCCGTCGACGTAGATGTGGGAAGGGACAGGGCTGACTTATATGCATGGTGAATGAGGCTGTCGACTTTGTCTTCCTCGGTACGAGAAAGGTAGAGATACGGAAGAGAATAAATGAAGCGGCTGAGAACAAAGGCCTGGACAAGGCGGCAGAGGTTGTGTTCGCGCATGCCGTGGTGGCAGTTTGCAATGCGACGTATGAGGCGGACAGTGTGGTGTACAGTGTTTGTAAGTCGAGTGATGAGGGTGGTGTGCTTGCTATTGGACTCAAGAAAGAGTCCGAGGATGCGGAGTTAATTTTGGCACTTCCACTATAACAATCTTTCAGAATAACAAACAATTTACCATGGTCCCTTGAAATTTGTTATAATGTGATTTCACTGTACTTTAAATTTTTGGGGCAGATTTTACTATTGTGGCTACAGCTCTGATGCCACGTCATTTGCAAATTAAACTTCTGCTCTGGATATGCTCCGGATATATTCATGTAACCTTACACCAGATGTCCAGTTTCTGCACAAACTGCACTGAATGGGTGTGACTGCACTGAATGGGTGTGCCATTCTGCTGCTGATTACGAGGTTGAAGGATTCATTCTCGGTCACAAAGAAAGTTTTCAAGTGAGGAGCGAAATGCAAAAGCGCTTGTGTGCATAGACTTAGATGCATGCTGGTACAATACCCCCAAGACCCCAGGTGGTCAACAATAATCCAGAGCCTTTCACTATGTTGTCTCTACTATTGTTCCTTATTTATGCATTAAAGTACCTGAAAGAGAAACATTTATTTTAGCTGCGTCGGTAGCTTCTGGCTCTGCAATAGTAGCATGGCCACTCTTAGCATGAAAGGAAGATTAGTAAGCCAGAAAAAAACAAAAACAAAGAAAGGGCAGGTGGCAGACCCACCATGAATTTGCTGTGCCAGCTTGTCATGACATCATGAGTTTTATCAGCGTTTACTTGGGTTTAGTTAATTGTTAATTGAAAAAAAACTACATTTCATCGTAAAGGAAACAAAGGCTAAACATGGCAAATTTTGAGAAGTTTTTCTGCACTGAAATGAGAAAATACTTTAAGATCCATGATGTCATACTGACATATTGACGATGAGGTTTCAGTGCAAGATTCAAGCAAGGGAAGTTTAACTTTTACTTTCTCCTCTAGTAAAGTGCTATAGAACCTTGCTATAACAAAGTAGCATCAGACACAAAAATGCCTGCATTATATCTAATATTCGTTTTAAACATGTAGTCGTTATAACCAATAATGTTATCAATGATTTCTATATGTTTTTCTGTCTTCATTATTCTGATGCATGCTTTTGTTAATGGACTATAGTTAAGACATACCATTTTGAGTTGATATGATCCTAGGTGTTGCTGTCATTGGCATATACGTGCATTGTTTCTAAAAGCCCCGTAAAGGGCTGACAGTATTCTCAGATAAATAAGTAAAAATAGTTGTTCAACTTTGAGTCATTTTTAACTGAATTAATGAATGAGTTTTTGAAATGAATTTTTGCAGAATGCTTTACCAGTTGTAGCTGGTTTAGTGTTCTGCCTTAGGGTCCCCTTAAAGGGACACTGAAGGGAGAAACACTGTATCACTTTAGAGGGATGAAGTATTCTTTCAAAACTTGATTTTCATTAATTTTTCCCTGATAGATTGATTATTGAAAGAGAAAATGGAAGCCAAAGATAAATTTTCTGAATTTCGTGCCGAAATGCCGGCACCAGTATGTCAGTTTGACATCACAGATTTCAGTGTATGTTTTTCATATTGGACCAGTTGGGACTACATAAAAGTTCTCGAAACTTGCCATGTTAAGTATTTGGCTCTTTTAGAAAAGGCTTAATTAGGCCCGAGCAGATGCCGTCACAACTCATGACATCGGGGTGAGATGGTGCGAGAACTTCAAGGGGGCATTGCCACCCGTCTTTCGTACTTGCATCTTTTTCTGGCTTACGAATTGTCCTTTCACAGCAAGAGTTACTTTTTTTTGTTGTTGTTGTGGAAGGGCAATTAATAGTACAGCTAAAAAATTATTTCTCTTTATTGCCCGTTTAATCAAATCAGTCAAATGAATCCTCTTCCTGTACTTCGCAGCCCCTGCCCCGCACGATGACTTTCTCACCTACAAAAGCCAGCTGGAAAGCCGGAAAGAACAGCTCGGTGAGGAATGGCTTGTCGGGGTGTCCGCCCTCCGTTTGCCTGACGCTCAGAGCACTCCTTGTGGGACGCCAGGCACCTACACGTCGCAGGATGGCAGCTTTCTGGCAGCAAGCAAGACAGCATCAGGTGACGCTAAAGATGCAGCCAGCGACTCTGACTCTGGACGGGCAGAATCTCTCAAGACTGTCCTCTTCAAGGAGCCTGTCGTCAAGCAAGCTGTGGACGCTATCGGCGAAGGAGCGAAGGACAGGTCTGCTGAAGAAGAAGGAGAGGGCCCCCAGAGACGCATCTCGGAGCTGAGCCAAGGTGTCGATGTGCTCGACGAGGTGCCACCAGACCCACTGGACGAGTCCGGTGCTTTGTCACCACAGGAGGGATTCAGTTGGACTACAGCCAAGAGTGCACTGACTCCTGAGGCCACAGATATTAGTGAAGGTAAGTCACTACACCGGTTCCAATTACTGCAGTGTAGTGACGGTGAAGAAGCTGTCACACTACCAGAAAAAATTAGTGAAGAATGGATACTTTCATTGGGTAAGCGTGCTCAGAAAGCAAGCAACACTAAAGTGGCAACGACAGCACAGGTCATCAGCTATCGAATCTGAACTGAAGTAGCTCTCAGCTGGCCGCTGTTCTTCATAACAAAGTACGTTTTTGGTAACCCCCATGGAGCATGGTGAATGTTCGCTGAGAAGCTCGAAGCATTTTGTTGAAGGCTAATTTAGCCAGACCAATAAAGCTCAAGAGTAGACTGGTTGCATCGATTCTTGCAGACAAGGTGAGAACTAGCACTCTGAAACAAAAGAGGTGTGTCTGCATGTCAGCAGTGATAAAACTAAGTAAAGAAAATACATCAGGTAGCAATATGTCATTACTTTCTTGAAATAACAGTTAAACATAAAAATTCTAATTATCATTAAATGTCATTAATAAAATAAATTAAAATTACAAAAGTTTGAATTATGCAGAAACCATTATTTGCTTTTGTCTTGTACTGTGTGTGCTATGTTGTGGGAGGCTTATGTACACTTGAACCTCATTATAATAAAGTTGAAGGGCAGCCAAAACTACTTCAATATACTTTTCGTTATTGCCCTTTACTGCAATATATGCCCAATGGGGGACAAAACAGAGCTGACTGATCCAGGCTGATCAGCCGCTCTCACACAGCTCCCCTCTGTGATCGAGGGAAACGGCTTGGCTTGGCTGGCTCGTGGCTTCCGATATTTCATTGGCACAAATGTGGTCTCGGAGGCCTTGCTTAACTGCACCAGTTGGCGGTGTGTGCTGCAGAGAAATAAGAGGATGAACTGGTCTTTCGCACCACCATGCGTAGCTGCCCAGCGTGGCGGGGCTGGCCGAAAGGTAATAGAATGCAAAATCCTTGAAAAAAAGAAAAACTGAAATGCGAGCCACTGCACAATCGCCTGCCACCCCAATTGCTGCCATGCGCTTCTCTCTACAACAGATGCATGCCAGCCTCGCGCGCAGCTCTCTCGTCGCCCTTCCACCCCTCCAAACACAAATGGGCTGCGCTTGTAGCTTTGTGCCATGCCACACCCTGAAACATGAATGGACCACGCCAACCGCACTTACAGCGCTGATGGTGCTGCTCCCAGATTGCTCGCTGGGCCCTCACAGTTGGTTCTTTGTTCTAAGGCCCTCATTCTGCACAATTCTGCTAATGGGTTAAGTTATTCGTGCTCGTCTTTCTTGGTTGCGTCGAATTCGTTCTTGGCCGTGTTGTTTCTCAGCCTCGTTCGACTCGCAGCCGAAACGGAAGATGGCTGATCCACCCACTAATCATCGGTAATACACGATGTTGCCAGTGAAAAGAAAGCGCACTGCTATAGATTTGAAAACTAAATGCTTGTAACTGATCAGGCGATCACGAACACGCTTGCATTGGATAGCGACGGCAGCGATGCTGCAGTAGGGCAGGCTGCCTCAACGTTGTCCTCGCAGGGGACCCTGCAGATGATTCAGTTCCTCATGGCCTTGATTGCACGAGGGACCTTCCACTTCACTACGTGGAGCACCTAAATGCCTTGGAGAAGGATGTCGACAAGCTTTGCATAAAGGAAGGAAGGCTGACATACCTGCAGTTTTCTCGTGCAAGTCAGTGGGAAGTATGTGGCGAGATGCTTGTGGCGGTCACATCTCAGAGTTTCTTCTGGACTTCTCAAGCTGAGATGCTGCTGCGACAACCTTGCTGCATTTTTAAAAGGCACCTTATGGGGCCACCAAAGCGATGCAGTTGTTTGCAGCGTTATGCAAACAAAGTTTGCAGTTGTTATGGCAGCGCCATTCTTGAACACCGACAGCTGCTGCTTGTTAACAGCACACGATCAGAGCGCGCACGAAGCAGAGTTAAACATTTAAACAAGTCAACACAATCGGAAGCCGTATGGAGAAAGGTGGGGGGGGGGGGGGGGGGTTAGAAGAACTGGTCTCCCCTTCATTAATGTTTTCTCTGAACAGCTATGCCATCCCACAGTTTGATCTCTCTCTCTCTCTCTCTTTTTTTTTTCTCATGCAACCTGGTTATAAAAATTATCAGTTATAACAATGGAATTTTTTTGGCACTTGAATATTGTTATGAGTGGGTTTGACTGTGCTGGAAAAGAAAAAGCTTTTCAGACTCCTTGAGAAGCTTTCTGATGCAACCATACGTTGACAGACTGTGAGGCATTTAGGGAACCAGGACAATTTTTACAAGTCTTGTACGTCTTTTTTCATCTGTTACCCATGCACAAAGATAGCCATGCTGAAAAGAGTTGATTTGCGAGCACCGTGATGTTTTATCTTCTTTTGCGCAGACATGGACAGCAAGCTATTTCTTGTTCAGAAATGCAGCGACGGCATTGAAACTTCAATTTTTGTTGGCGTAAAAGATGACGTGATTAGAGAGAGTGACAGCCTCACTGGAAAGATTATACACCGCATGGACCTTAATGTACTGTCCTCTGTATCTTTGGTAAGTGCTGTCAACAAGGTTTCACATTTACTAACTTTCCTTTTTTCCATTTGAAGTTGCACATAGCTTATGGTTTATTTAGTGTGCAGGTGTCTGTTACTTAACTGTGTTCTAAAGGGACTCTGCAATGCTGCTATCTGTCTTTCATGATATCTCATCCTCCTTGTGGTATCGCATTGGCTGTTGTACTGTTTTTGGATATGAAAGCCACCAATGACACACTTGTTTGAACTACCAAGCAAAATGTTTTCACACTCTGATTGACAAGAAAGAGAACTCATTAAAAAAGGAAGTTAGAAGTATGGTTGCCTGTAACTGGCCGAGTATTGTGAGCACCATACATGTTGCAGCATGCATGGATAAACGTGATTAGAGGGAGCACAGGAACAGTTAACGGGGGCGCTAAAATTTTTTTATGAAAGATAAGCAATGTGATCTCAAAAGAACTGTGACACATATATTCAAAGTTATTGTCACACACTCCTCACATATAAAAGAATTGCACCTATCAAGTGTGAACGTTGAAAAATGCAAGATATTTCAATTTGATAGAAAAGTTGGTCTCCGAATGCAAACTTGGCATCATTAACATTACTGTGACGTGAAGACAGAGAACAAAGTTTGCTGACATGTAGCAGTAAGGCCAGGTATGATAACGTTGGTCACAAAAAACAAAACAAAAAAAAACTGAACAAATAAGAGTGCTACACACATTTCTTTTGGCTGCTCTGCAAGCCAGAGTATCATGATGTCACAGTGCACATACCTTAAAAGTACCAAACCAAAACTAGTTCTAAATAACAAGTATTACAGTAAATTATTTAGTGCATGCTAGTACTTCCTAGTACCTGGGGGGGGGGGGAATTAGAGCTTGGGCATTTAATTAATGAAAAAAGAAATGGCTAGTCAAAAATGTCATGTTAGTACACTTTGGAAGTTCGCTTACAAACCTTTTCCAACTGTGTAAAAGTTTTCGAATGAGCCTTGTTCGAATACAATTATCGACAATGAAGTGCTGTTTGTGCCACGCCACTGCTGCCATGTCCACCATGCTCCCCTTATCAGTCGCCTGGTCTTTCTATAGACACGACCTCAAGATTAGGTGGCATAACCTTTTGTTGCACCTGCCAGGGTCACACACCATAGTGTCAAAGCATTGTTATCATTCCCTGCTACAATATGGTACCACTACCTTATCAGTGATGAGACCTCTTCATATTTCACTTTTTTTTTGGCGGCACTGACTTCTGCTGTAAGAGTAAGCAAAACAGTGCCGAAGATATTTGGAAGCTTTGAAGAAGGGGACAAAGATGTTTTTGAGTAAAACTGTAGGCTCTGTCATGTTCATGACAGCATTGTCCAGCGACTAAGTAGCTTTAGTATTTGCCATATTCAAAGAGTTCCTCACAACCACTTTAAGACTGGAAGAGGTACTGCAGGGCTCCTTGAATGTATATGGGTTTGAACCAGTACAAACACATTTTTGTGTGTGTCCTGTGCATTTATATCCTGTGCCACTGCTCACGAAATCTTTTACAGGGCATGTATTCTACAGTGAAAGGTTAGCCATTATGATGACTAAAGAGGTTCTAAGGGTGTAAGGTTGGAAAATGCACGCTCAAAGAGCTTCCAACAATTGGCCCCTTCTTTAGCGTTTGTACTGGTCAACCTATTCATCACCTGTAAAAAGAATGTTCCAGCTAGAAACAACTAGTGCTTGCAGTTCTAGTAACTAACAAGAGTGCCTTCATGTGCAGTTGGTTTTCATAACATTGATACGTTTATTTGCTTACCTTGTTTTTACATATTACCTTGCAGCACGACGACACAGCGGTGAAGCTCAAGTTTGACACAAGTATTCGCAGTAAAAAGGAGAGGTGCTATGTTTTTGACTGCAGTGAAGATGCAGAGGTTTGAAATAGCCCTTGGTAACTCATTAGTTTACGCCTGTTGACATATTAAGGCGAAAGCCTTAAGTGCCTCATGGGTCGACAAATCCGTTGTCCAGCATTATCAAAAAGTTGACCATCGGACATTATCGCACCAAAATTGATGGTACCACCCACGACCTTTGGGGGGAGTCAAACCCACGGGATTTGGTCTAATGAAGGCAAAGTTAATTAAAGTTAATTAACCCACTACCTTTAGTGGGACCAGAATTTGATGGCACCAAAATTGATAGTGCCACCATTGATGGTAGAACCCACGACCATTGGTGGCAGTAAAACCCATGACCTTTGGTGTTAATTACGGCCAAGGTAATTAAAGCACTCGAATCCACGACCATTGGTGGAAGCCGAACCCTCTGTCGAACCCTCGATCATTGGTGGGGCCAAAATTCAGTGGCACCAAAATTGGTGATGCCACCATTGATGGTCTAACCGACAACCATTGGTGGGAGTTGAACCCACAACCTTTGGTGGGAGAAAACAAGTCATAGGAAGTAACAGTGCATTCAGATGAGAATGTCAAGCAATTTAATTAATGTCTCATGAGTACGCAGGCTTTTGCCTTCATCCTCTTTAGCGTATGCAAAGTGACTGTCAACTTTCATTGCTACTATTTGCAGAATACTGAAATAATCCGAGATGCAGATGGCAGTAACAGTGCTAGCAGATATATCTTGAGAGGTTTTGCTCATTGCATTGTATTAGAAGCATTACTGGTTTCTCGAGTACTCTCATTAAATGAAAAGAAGAGAGAGTCATTCTACATTAATGATTGTTGGTCAAACACTTCTACACCAGCACTTGAGTAAGATGTCATTTCAGTTATAGTTCTGTGGGCTGTATTTGAACTCACTACCACCAGATGGTGCCACAAACACTGTTGCTTATGTATACGCTTCTAATATTAATTTATTTCTTAAATATAACAAGCGTTCATACTGCCTGAATAACCCTTATGCCATTGTTTCATCATACATTACCTGGCCTTTAATAACTGTGAAAAGCTTGTGCAACCCGTTGCTTTGTCTTTTTTCTTTTTTTTAATTGGATATTATGTACGTTGGCTGTCCTTTTAACTGGACAGGATTCACCATGCATTTAAAGAGTGACTAGAGCGTAGTTTTTATATCATTTTCAAGTACTACTTAGTTTTAGCCTCTCAAATTTAATCTTAGCATGCTTATCATATTTTCAGCACCCTTAAAAGTTAAAACAGTAGCAGGGTGGATAAAAAAAAAGTTTTGTTTCTCAGTGAGATTTCTTGCATCAGCATGCACATGCTTTACACGTAGCTACTGAAAAATGTTCTTTGTACGGGAACAACGCTGTTTCACATGCAGTGTAGCTGGAAATCACTCAGCTGTCTCAAGAATTTGCTGAATATAGATTACTATAACCAACAGCAATAAAGAAGAGAGGACGTTACATGACTGCACAATGACATAGTTGTGCCTTCGTCAACTGCCAAGATATTAATATCTTCCAGTGCTTGCTTGTGTTGGGCTGCTGAGCACAAGGTCGCGGGATCGAATCCCGCCCACGGCAGCTGCATGTTGAGGGGGGCGAAATGTGAAAACAGCCACGTACTTAGATTTAGGTGGACGTTAAAGAACCCCAGGTGGTCCAAATTTCCGGAATCCCCCACTCTATGGCGTGCCTCGTAATCAGATCATGGTTTTGGTACGGAAAACCCCGTAATTTCATTTTCATTCCAGTGCTTTCTTCCAGCATACTAAATGATTCCGCAGTACAGTCCAATCAGCAGTCTGCTACAATATATGCAACCATATCTTAAATGTCATAATTTTTATTAGTGCTTGTGATAACATAACAAATAGAAATAAAAGAATAATGCACTCATTCTTGTAGCTTTTTAGTGATATACATGTAGGTTATTATCGTCAGAAGCAATGAATAAAGAGAAAGTGTTACATGAGACACATAGTGGAGTCAACTGTTGGTGCATTCTATCTTCCACTGCTTTTTTACTACCTTACAGCAGGTTAGCTGATTTTGCAACATAAGTTTGAACCTTTAGATGCCAGCAAAAGATGCAAAAATGCCTTCAGGAAATGGCATTTTTTGATTAAACATGTGGATAGCAAGTTTTTTGCAGCTTCAAGATGTATATATCACATGGGAGCATAGTAAATTCAGAACTTGTGTCTGAAAATGCTCAAATTTAAAATGAGAAGGCGCTGGCGGAAGGTGCCGTCCATCTAACTTTGGTCACTGCGGTGCTGTATCAAAACTACCATTGTGACTTCAGAGTCGCTGGATGTCTCTATAGCACAGGAAACAGTGCTATCACTGTCAGTGCTTTCACGCACAATCGTGAAAACTGCCATTGTTAAAACCTCTATCAGGCAAACATAGACAAACTAAAATGAATGGTGTCTGTAGGCCCTCTAGCGACCAAAGAGGGAACTCGCCAGAATGACAAAATGAATTGGACCAGCCCAGCCCGTTACTGGCACTTAGAAAAAGTAGCCAAACACGTGGCAGAGACGCTCGTCATTGCCATTAATTTTTTTTAATATTGTCACCGAGTAAGACTCAGTCATGGCACTCAAATGGTTAACCAGAAGTGTCTTTCAACGTATGCTGCATCAAATAAATGTGCAGAATCATGCACTCATTCCTGTACACTGTCAGTAAAAGAATATTTTTTTTTTCTTCGTCTGTGCTTTCAGGAAGTTGTGAAAATGCTGCAGCCTTTCGTGGAGGCAAAGGCTAGAAGAGACCTTTATTCTGAAATGTTGCAGGTAATGCAGGTGTTGGTTTTCGTCAATGACATTGTTGAGTACATGTATATTAGAGGCTCCTCGTTGAGCCAAATGCAATCAAGTCAAGCTCTTGCCTAAGTGGAACAATTTCAAAATGCTTTGTTGTTTAATCAGAATGTTTTGAGGGTCTTGTTGGTTCATTCTAAGGACTGATTGCTAAATGCACAAAATAGCAAAACAGTATGCCACACAAGAAGAGGTGCACGGAAAGATCTGCGCTTGATCTTTCCATGTGTCTCTTCTGTATGGTATTCTGTTTACCAATTTAGCATATTTAGCAATTAGTCATTAGCTTTATTGATACTCAGTAACATGAACATGAGAAATTTGCACAGCACATATTTTATCATTCGCCCTTTAATAAAGTAATGCAACTTCTTGCAATAGCTCCAAACTAAAAGAAAATGAAATGTAATACATGCAAAATGTAAGCAAGTGTCCTTGGAAAAGAAATTCTGCAGTTTTGTTACCAACATTAATAAATGCAGTTAGTAGGGAGAAGCATTTTTGATATTCCAGGAAAGTCAATTAAAAGAACTACGAGACATATTACTGGAAAGGATATGATTACTATATAAATGTGACATGAGCATGAGGCTGCGGATAGAGACAAACATGGTCGCCCGAGCACTGGCTTTATCCTTCATCCTACTCCTTCACCACAATTGCACCGCACCGTCTTTGTGCAGTTTGTCACATAAATATATTTAGCTTGTGCACTAGCTGTTTGCATTTTCAATTAAGTGTTTGGTATGAGCACGTGTGTACATATCTATGTATGCATACATGTATTTATATTTATTTCTGTGTATGTGCACCTGTTTAAGATACGTTGAACCTAAAAGTGATGAGTTTCTAATTTTTCTGTCCTTATCACTGTTATGTCAATGTGTGTGTGGAGTAGCCAGGTCCCTCCAGGCTGTTTATTCAGCATTTTCCCTGGTCTCTTACAGTGTTTACTGCAAAAAAAATCTAATTCAAAATTCAAATTCAGACTGCTGCAATTTTCTGTGGCAGAGGTGCAAAGGAACTGCATTGCAAGAGAGGTGCTTGCATTAAGTACAGCTCTGTATTTTACATGGAATGCAGCAATATTAACCATGACAGACTAATTTCTTGAAGGCCTGTGAGGTATTCATAAATAAATCATTGAATAATTCTGTGTTAACATTCTTTGTCTCTTTTGCAGTGCGTAAAATGTAATGCACAGTTCCCGAAGCAAGCTGCGAAAAAAGTGGTTGTTTGCTCAACAAAGGACACAATTATGACAGGTAACTTTTTAATTGCCTGCTCCCTTGTCTGAAAACAGCTACAAGCTGTTTTCTTGTTGTTCCTGCAAGTGAAACTTTCTGGCTGCTTCTTCCGCAACGTTCCTTGTACTTTGGAACCCCGTGGATCCCATTTTGCAAGGGACCTTAGAAAAAAAAGAAAGAAAGAAAAAATCACCACCCAAGCACTTCATACATATGGTTAACCACTGAAGCTTAGATGTGTGGCCATGGTGTTTATCAATAAGTTAATTCTGATGGTTCATTAAACAACGGCTTGGTAGGCTGCTGGATTCTCAGTATGCAGTTGCTGCTTGCGCTCGGATAAGCAGCAATTTGCTTGTGCCCGGGCTGCAGCATCGGCACGGTGTAGACGAGCTCGTTCCTGGTTCTGCTTGTGGCGTTGCTGATCGAAATTTGCCTGCTGTTCAGGAGTATGTATGACGCATGGCCTACTTATTTTGGAGCTGTAGAAAAACTGCTGCACGCACTTGGCTGCGACGGAGAGCAATACAGTCACTACTGGTGCAGCTAATTGCACACCTCTCTTTCTCTTTTTTTTTTCCTGCATGCGCATGGGGTTGCGCTGGAGGATTTTTCAGCGTACAGATGGACAGACGGATTGGCTAGCCATATACAGCTTCGCTGTAAAAAAACAGCCGGGAAAACATAGCATTGAGAAAGGTCCCAAGGGATCGCCAAATATTTTGGGTATGCTTCACCGCATAAAATTGTATGTATTGCGGCGAAGCTTACTTACGGAAACCGGCAAGAACCACAGTCGTGGTAGGAAACACTTGTCTGGATTGACAATCGCATACTTCCGGCATTTTGTGATGAGGCCATAGAAGGGCTTGACAGGCTTAACCATTGCCCCTTTTAGTAGATCCCTGGCACACGAGCGAAAAATGAGCTACCAAACCCGTTCATTTTCCAACTCTTCACAAATGTCGGTCGTGAGCACCACGTGGCTGGCGGAACCACTGAGCACTACCTGATGTGCCTTATGAAATCTTCATTACACATGCATGCATATCTTGAAGGCCACTAACCTCAATCATAGCTCAGCTAGTGTTTGTAGGCATTACAGGCAACAGCTATTCTAAAGCCAGACAACCAGCTTTTAAAAAGTGCACCCAAAGGATTGTGCCGACCGTGATTTCACTGCAGTACCAACCACGTAAACACCATGTGCTGGGTCATCAGCCATCAGCACTGCCCGCCACCTGTGATGGTAGTGTCAGTCTCAAATGCCACCTCGCAACGCATGTTCACAACTGAGGGCAGGCCCATTGTGCTGGGAGCTTGAGCCATTCCACAGGCATCTAGTAAAGGAGGGAATGGCTTAATTGCGAATTTACGTGACCACCACATTAAAGCGCAGCATAAAATGTGTGAACATTACAAAACAGTGACATATCAAATGCAAACATAATACATAGAAGTCAGTGGGCTTGATGTCTGCATTGAGAAAGTATTGTTTAGCAGCCTAGAAAATGCAACAGTGAGGAGCATATCAATGGGATTTCACTACATGGCATGTTGATTCTTACTTTTTTTTTACCATAATCAACTGCAATTCTGTAAATAGACAAACCTAATTAAATACCACCTTTATGCTTTATCTCATTACATTTCCTCTATGTGTAGATAGCGCCAATTGTTTTGTTCTTGATGCACTGAAGAATAAGCCAGAAAATGTGTGAACTTAATAACGGTGTGTGTGATGATTCAATAACTATAATGCCATTTGACAGTAGGATGCTGAAGCACACACAAAGGCATTGTTTAAAATAGATGGATATATAGCATCTATAAATTCATGTGAAAAATTTCCCATTAGTCTTACTATGTTGAGTGTTCCCTCTGATGCTTGATTGATTGGAGGTATTCTGCAAAATGTGCAGTGTTGCGTAAACATGATCACATCTGTTCTTATTACCAGAAAGTCAAGAACATAAAATCTGGATTTAGTTACAGCGCATGCGCATGAGTAGTGATGGACCCAGCGTAACAATTTTCCTTTGAGCAAGTAACGAGAGTAGAGTAGACTGACATTAATTACACTCAGGTTAGGTTGATGTTTTGGTTAATTAGATCCTAGCCGAATATCCCAGCCAGTGCCCATGCGTTTCTGTGGGTCCAAACGTTGTAATTTTCTATAATTACCCCAAAAAAGGCACGCAATTCTAACGCATGGTGTTGTTTTTTAAGGAAATTGGGCTGAAAATTTTCTGCACGGTGGAATCGGATATGAAACCAAAAACGGTCTTCGTGGTGTTTGTACGCTTTACCGCATAATACAAACGTACTACGGTGAAGCTGACTTTTAAAAATTGTGCGGCAACGATTAATTTGGTAAACCGGTTCCCATTTGTACCACACATTTTCCTTGCTAAAAAATCTACTTTACTAAAAAATTTCTACTTTGTTCAGGAGCTTTATTGTAATAGCTGCGTTAGTTTTTTGTTTTTTTTTACTCTGGACACATAGACAGAGTTTGTGCATCTTATTTGGGGGCATGTTAAATTCTGGCAAGTGCTGCCAAATGAATTGGTGGTGTGTTTTGACATTTTTTATGCATTTGTTTCATTCGACCCTCCGGATAATTCGATCACTTTTGTTAGTCTTGTCAGGGTCAAATTAATGGAATTCGACTGTACTGCCATAATGCGTGTACATGAAAACATTTTGACAACTTTGCGCATTTGCTGCTTGATGATCAAAGAGTCTATAAATGTCCTCGCACTGTGGGTCGTGTGTGAAGCTGCCGCACTAAGAGCGGTCAAGTTTCCAATCAGTCTCGTTTCATTTGTCCATATCTCATGCGGATACTACTGATTTTTCATGTTCATTGTTGTACTGCGGTGAAGAATTGGTGGTTCATTTAACAGTGTTAGGCTGATTATACATAAAGTGACAACCCCAATTTCTCAGTTTTCCTAATGCTGCATTGCTCAGTGTTGGCACATTCATTGTTTGCACACTCACCTTGCTGTAATCTTGGCTGAAAAACTCCTTGCAGCCAGTGGTTAGATCAGATACTATTACCTGGTGTACACATTGCTCACGATAGCAGCATAGCTGATGCACAGTCTAAAACATATGCACTAACATGGACTAACACCACAGCGAAATGCATTGTGTGCAGTTCCTATTAACAGCGATCTTCTTTGTTTGGGCTCTGCAAATGTGAGTGATTGACAAAGGTCTTATTTATTGATACAGTATTGTAGGTACCAGTGCCCGAAAACATCATTCACCATATACATTCGTGAATGCAAGTCACAAATATAATACACGAGTTTTTATTTTAATGCTGGTTTTGTCACCTTTGATCATGCCTAGTTCTTGTGTTGGTTTTTTATGTCTTGGAATTTGTGGCATTAATGAAAGATACTGCCATCTCATCTCGTATTATGTCCCTTGTAACTTCTGTCCCAGCACTCTCTGTGTTATCTAGATCACAGGGATTGACTAGTTTTCGTGGTTACCTTTTTTTGTAAGATGTGAAAATTTTGCCAACTTTCTTGTTTTATTACTGCTTATTTTCTTCTCTTACTGTCTACAACAATTTCAGATATGCACGTATCGGAGAGATGTCCTCAGTGTGGGGGTGCAATCCTTCTAACGTTGGATATGCCAGAGGCTATGGATGCACTTTCATATCTTTCTGCAAGTGCTCCAGAAAACATAAGGTTGGTCTGTAGTTGGCCAGGTTGTTTATTCACAGTAGCCCGCCCTGATTGCGCAATGGCTATGGTGTTGGGCTGCTGAGCACGAGGTCGCAGAATCGAATCCCGGCCACGGTAGCCGCATTTTGATGGGGATGAAATGTGAAAACACACGTGTACTTAGATTTAGGTGCAAATTAAAGAACCCCAGGTGGTCGAAATTTTCGGAGTCCTCCACTACGGCGTGCCTCATAATTGGAAACTGGTTTCGGCAAGTAAAACTCCATAATTTAATTTTTTGTTCACAGTAAAGTGTGTGGCAGGGTAGCAGATCCAAAAATAAGGGCACAGTAAGCACTCCTCTTCTTCAGAAAGACACTAAAGAGGACTACGATTGTACCTCACTATAGTAAAGGTGCATCCAACACAAGAATACCTTCATTATATCCAATATTTATTATACGCATACATTCTTTTAATGTAAGTATTTTATGTAAATATTTAAGATTTACTTTTGTTATATCCGATAATAGAGAGGGTTCGTTATATGAAGGTTCGACTGTGTTAAGTTAAGAAAGCACTGAAACAGTTTTCGGACACAGTAAGAAAATGTTCGTGATACGTAAACAATGCTGCTGTGAACATGTGAACGAAATATTGTTTCTCTGCATGCAACAGGGAATGTAATATCTTGCATGATAGATTGTAAGTAAAGCCCAACTTGGTGCCAGCCATACGGCACACAGTTTCACACCTTTCCAGATATTCTGAGAAACTTGGGAATGATAATTGTTAGTGCATCATGGGATGGTATTCTTCAGGGATAACTTTTGGGCACAATCACTTTTTGCGAGATTTCACATGACTCGGTACTCTATGATTTGGGTACTGTGCCTTTGACTTCATACTTTTGTCAGTTCTTTCTTATATATCCCCTTCAGGCATCAATTCTGTCAGTAGAAAATTTAATTTTGCAAAGCTTTTCTTGCACGTTATATGCATGCATGCATGTGGTAAATGCGTGCGTAGAGAGAGAGAGAGAGAGAGAGTGAGTAGTAATTTTAAATGGTCAAATAATGATGCCCCTGTTGACAGCATGAAAAAAATTCAGCTTTTACCATGGTAAAAATAGTAGAATTTTTTTATAAAATCATGCTTTTTAACATTTTTTTCCATAGCGAAAGTTTGACCATCAGAAAGGCTTCCAGTTCATCGTCTGTTGGTAAAGTAGCACAAGGTAAGCCTGCGTCTACGTTCTCTACAGTGTTGATGTAGATTCACTATGTCATCAATATGGACTTGCAGTGGTTACAGTTGCAGTTCGTAAGTAAATCGGTCAGGTTTGGACTTAGATGATGCTTTATGTTTCTAACACCTTGGTAACAGCGGGTGGTTTTCGTGCTTTTTAATGCAGTGAGAGTTGATATGAGCACACATATTTGCTGCTACACAGCAGATTCGAATTTCACTTGAACCCAAGTGCTAGTTCGCTCAGGCAGGCTTCAACTTCATGAATTAGTCATACTTCTTTTGTAGTACAAGAAGTACAAGAAGAAACAAGTACACTAATATTTTATTGTTTCTGTTTGATTGTCAGGTGTATAGTTTAGTGTTATTTATGGTTTTGTTCTGCCTTTTTGCTTCTAAGCCAATTCTGTTATTTATTGACATTTACACACAGTTCTTTTGTCATGTGTTCTGATTTGTGCCTTATTCTATGAAACAATTTGTTATGTACATCCCCTGTTATGATCTCTCTGGAATTGCAGTATTAAGAAATAAGTAAACTTGAAACATCATTAGTGTGCAAATCTTTGCTCCACAGTATACTACAGATAGTGGTTATGTTGGTTTACAGCATTGCAGACATTTTTTATGAAATGTAAATTTCACACAATTTATGGAGCAATCGTTGGTTCATTTTACGTGTGTCTACAAATGTGCAGAGCTTTTCTTCGTGTTGTTGGGGGGGAATTCTGAAGCTTCACATGATGCATTTAAAAGGCCTATGGTTTGTACCCTGCGAGTCATCCTAAAGCAGGTCTAAAATAATGCACACAGGTCTTGTAAAATAATATAAAATGAAAAAAAAAACAGTCATGTTATGTCATGATACTCATTATTGTACCTCGCTTGTGGTTTTCATTTTTACGTTTGGTGACGCTAACTATTTACGCAGTTTTAATGCAAGCTATTAGCACTTTGAAGTTTATTTTCTAGCAGTCATTGCAGCCTTTCATATCTGCTTTGTATTTCCGTTCCTCCAGTCATCGACAGCTATTCAATTGGGATTGCACTACTACAACGCTGAACACGAGTTTGTGCTGTCACATGCAGATAATGTTTCCGAAGAGAGCATCGAGACTGTGACGCCAGACCAGCACAGCAGCCTACATCGGCCGGGTTTCCGGAAAAGTGCGAGCGACATCACCATCCTAAGTAACCCCAGCCAAAGCAGCATTATGGTCATTTCTACCACTTCTACACATGACGGGGGTGCGGAAAATGCGCGAGAGAATGATAAGACAATGTCTCCGTAAGGACCCTTCTTCTCGTGCTTTCCCAGCTGGGAACCTCGTGACCCCCCCCCCCCCTTTTTTTTTGAGCTGACTGCACTTGTCAAGTTCTGCCGAACTTGCTTTTGGGCTAGTGGTTCATACTTGATGCAGTCACCATAGCATTAACATGGTATACGCATGAAAATTTACGGGACGTACACTAGCATTTGCTAATGTAGCATTCATCCTGTCAAATTTCTTGTGTACAGTGAAAGCTCGTTAATTCGAACTTCAATAATTAGAATTTATGGATAATTCGAACTGTATGATTTGGTCCGGCCAAGCTCCACAGAAGTCTATGTATAAAAAAGTCCGTTAATTCGAACGCGAGAAGGTTCCCTCACGGATAATTCGAACTACGCTCACCTGGCACACGGCCAGAGAAAAGCGCCTACTGCCTACATACAAGGCTGTATTGCCTCTGAAACGGAGAGAACGGCGAGAGAAGGCAAAATTGGAAAAAAATCTAACCGACGCGGGGTCAGCCAGAAGGCAGTGGCGGCTGCCGCCTCTCCGTTCTACGTAACCTCCAAGACTTCTTGCCCGTTGTGAATCTCGGAGGCTTTGCAAATCTTGTACAGCTGCTAATGTTGTGCGGAGATGGCACGGCAAGCGCCAAAACACAGCGAATCAAGTACGTCGCAGCTGTGCTTGCAATCAAGAACCAACGAATCAGGGCCTTCGCCACCTTCACATGTTCAGCGTCTTTGTCTCGGCAGTCTTCATCGGTTGTGCACCTCTGTTTTCAGCTTAGGAGGTATCGGCCATCGCGATTCATTGTGATGGTGTTAAGCCTCGGCTAACGTTCGTTTCGGTGGACATCGGTAGTGTGGCACAGTCGGACCCAGAGCTTCGACTTCAAGATGGCGTGTGCCCGCGGCACACGCCATCACTTTCTGACACGCCAAATTTCTGACATGCCCGACTGCTTCCAAATCGCAGTGTACTGTTGCTCTCCTTCACTTTCGTTAGTTCGAACTTTCGTTAATTCGAACTGAAGCGGCTTCCCCTTGCGGTTCGAATTAACGAGCCTTTACTGTATATCGTTTTAATGCTGTGGTTGCTACGTTTTGTCAGGCTCAGTTGCTATAAAACAAAAAAAAGAAAAGTGAGAGCTGCCACAGAAGTATAACTTTACTGCCATGTTTTTTAACATTTTGTTAGCTGATCACCTGCTCAGCTCTTGAATTTTTCTTAGCTCATTGCTTTGATTTGTTGCTATGGTTAACTATTGCTGTGGTAACCTTGTATGTACCGTATCTACTGGCATAATGATCACACTATTTTGTAAAAAAAATTGCCGCTTATTCAGGGGTGTGGTCATTGTGCAAGTTAAATTTCCCACAAAAAGAAAACATTTTTTTCATCCCGCATTTGCTGCGGGATGACAACAGGTCAACAAACAGGTGGCTGCTGCTGTAACAGTGCGGGACACCGAAACAAACATGACCGCCGGCGGAGCAAGCCGAACGCACTGAACGCAATTTTTTTTTCTTTTCATGAGTACATTACCCTCATTGAAACAGTTTCTTCCGTATCAGTATTCAGTAGTATCATTAATGCCGCAAGTCTGCGGCAATAACGTAGCCATGTCCACTTTGAGGGCACAGAAACGAAGATGGGCATGCTTAGCTGCCAGTGACATAGAAACACATGGTGGGCATGCTGCGGAAACTGCGGCATTTGTCTTCACTACTATCCTAATACGGCACGTTTTTGCTAAGGGTGGGCGAATATCTTAGCTGTGTTACAAGCGCCGGTGTATGAATAGGGTACACTTATAAAGTATCAGTGTAAATGTGGCTACTATCATTGCCACTTGCAATTTGTTGCGTGCCCATGAGTGCAGACAAGAAGAACCTAAAGGCACCTTTGTCGTTGTTGTTGTCCACAACCATTATAAGGCCTACAAACAATGAAGCCAAGGCAAGCTTGGTTGTAGCTTTTTTTTTTTCTCATGGAAGTGTGGAAAGTGATGAAGGGAATAAAATGAGGCATCTGCTTAAGAATGTTTGGTGCGTGCAGACCACTTGGTATGTCTTAAAGAGTTGTTCACATAGCATTTGACAGCATTGGACAGATAGTAAGCACGATCATCTTCATCTAGACTTGGCACACGACATATCGCTGCAACAAGTTTGGGGAGCGATCATTACATGGGAAAGAAAAAAACTAATTTTGATGACAAAATTCAGGGGTGCAATGATCACGCGAGTGCGATCATTATGCAAGTAAATACGGTAACTCGAAGGCAGGATGGAAGAGCAGCCTACTTTGTTAATGGTGGCACTGAGATTATGTTTTAGTGGCCCTGTATAATTACGTTTCCCAGCCAGAATTAAACAGGGATGTATGTGGTACCGTTAGTCTTCACTGTAGTGTGGTTGCATTGTTTATAGGGTGGGCATGCTATTTCACTTTCGTTTAAATCGCATTTGGGTTCATTTACTTTAGTCACGCATTGGTGTCCCTTATGGTCACTTTTGCTACAGCTTTACTGTTTACAATGATGGGCTTATATCCTGGCTTTGTTACAGTGGCGATATCAATTAAAAAGAAATGTGCTTGCACTTGTATTCCTTATCACTACTCTCGGCACTTGAAAACTTTAATGAGCGTTTAAGAATCATGGCAACTTCCGCACAAATGCCTGAGGCAACTACCGTATATACTCACCTAAGGGCCGCACTGTTTTTTCTAAAATCTTGGGTAGATGCAGCCCTTGCACGAATCAGGCTGATGACGGCGTGCTCAAGGTTCGTACTGTTTCTTCAACTGTAGCAGAGGCTAAGAGAGGTGAAAATGACAATGCTGAAGTAAACAACCTCAGATGCCAGCCCATCGTCCCTGACCAGTGCTGATCCAAACAGTGCTCCCTTCTCTAAAGGCAGAATGCCACCGATCTGACTGGAAACAATGCCAACACAGCCAAGACGATGCACCACACAAAGAAATAATGTCGCGGGGGCCAATTTGAAAAAAGTCTAAACGTCCCGTCTGAAAGCGAAGTTAGAAGCTTTCTGGCAGGATGTTCTTAATTTTTTTCCGAAATTTCCTCGAGGGAGACCCTTGCATGAATACATACGGTATATGGAAAGTGTATAAGGCTTGATGATGCAAACTACCACGTATGAGCGTGTTGAGAGCTGAGGGGAACACAGAGCAAGTGCTGCTGCGTTAATGGCTATAACGACATTGTAACAAGCGGCCTGTTTTACAATACAGCACTTAATGAGGATTGTAACACCACAATTACTCATAGTTGCTCATTAGTGTTGAGGCCATTGACCATGACCTTGGCTATCACGTGTGATTTAAGTTCTTGTTAGTACAGCCAAGTATTTGCAGTAGTTCCCATGATATCATGAAAAGTTTGTACAAAAATTAACTTTGAAGGAGGTAAGAAGTTGGCAATGGAAGTACATGTGTTTAACATGAATCTCATGACTGTGCTTCCTAGAATGTTTTGTGGGGACAAGCGACCATCATCTAGAATTCTGCTGTAGCCTGCTTGGTTTAGGAATGTGACTTGTGCAGTCATGGTTGATGCGTTAAGTGGTAGTCGGCAGTAGTCAGAATACTTTTTATTTTTTGAAAGTCCATGCTTCACTATGGACATTGTCATTGTCTGTTCATGATGTCCACTCATAACAAATAAGTGCCAGCTCACCCAAATATCCCTGTACCGTGAACTGTGCGCTGCTCTGGTACTAAGAGTCTGTTGTGGTGGAAATAAAAAAGAGTGTTGCTGGCTTTTTTTTTGCCTCAGGCCACCTACTGTTGTCCTTCCAACACTCAAGGAAATTGTTGAAGAACCTATTCTAAACATCAGCAGTAAGTCTCCTTTGCCTTGTCACATGACTCAACTTATTTCTTGCATGACTCCTGTATAGCTTTGTCATTTTCAAATTTCTGGTTTTAAATTTTAGCTGAAAGTCACCTCTTGCCTTCTTTTTTCTGTCCATCCTTTGTCTTCTGCGCTGTAGAAATAACATGGATCACTGACTAGCCCGTTCCTACACTTTACTCCAGTTGAATGGCTAAGGTGGTTTCCTATGAAATGATTTGCGTAATGAGAGGGAGAATAGGGCCCAACCAGTTCCTTCATCTTCTGTATGTAGCACTTTTTAATGGCACTTGTCCTTGTCTCCACCCAGCATGTGCTGCTGCAATGACAGTTAGTGGAGGAGGGGGTTATTCTATAAATGTCCGCCTAGTGCCCCAGTCCAGCCAATCGGCACTTCAGCAGCAGGCGAAATGGGCTCATTGTTTAGTTGGATGGTTACAGAACACAACCCTTGCCTGTGTCTCTACTTTTGCATGGCATTAGAATTGATTTAACATGATGCTCAACATATCATATCTACTGTGCTGTTTTGGTACCTCGAAACTATAATTTAGCCATGGGAAACCTAATGCATAGCCGATATTAGCCTTTTGGATGCACTGCAGAGAGCTTTCAGTTCTCATTTGTTGAGCGAACCAATTACTAATGAATTTGTTATTGTAATGCTTAACTTATACCTCAAGTAGCATATCATTTTTCTTTATGTACTCTCCAAGGACAGAAATAGAGGTGGGCACGTTCTAATTATCTTGATTTGGAACAGTGTTCAGGCATTATAGGGTTAATAAGAATGCCACTGTGTTGACCATCAATGTACACGCATCACGGTTTTCTCAGTATCACCCTCCATTTCTCTTTTGTTCCCCGTTTACCTTTTCCTAGTACGTAGTAGTAAGCTAAAGTGCAGTAGCATGGTCCAAGCTGAATGCCTTTCTCAAATTACGTTTTTACTCTCACTTATGAACTACAAAATTGTGAGTTCAGATCTCAGCCTTCGTGCCTGTGTTTCAGCCTGGGCAAAATGAAAAAATGCTTGTTTTCTTAGGTTTAGGTTCTTGTTAACTGACCCCAGGTAATAAAAATTGTGCTGGACCCCCCCCCCCCCACGCTTTGGAATCTTTTGTAGCCTGAGAGCTGATTTAGGACATCAAAACCGGTCATTTATATTATTACGATATTATCGTTAGATACCCGAGAGACGAGCCGCTGCGAGAATGACAAGGAAGTGGGTTTGTGCCCTTGGCGCAAGAAAATGTCGGCTTGGTGCTCTGGCTCCAGTCCAGTGTAAATAGCTTGTAAATAGCCTCTTCTGTCTGTATCTTTCTATACGTAACATTCTGGTGGAGGTGAGTGATCCCCGTGCTCGCCATGGAACTCCGGAGTGGTCGGTACATCAAGCTTGTCACCATGCCTCCCGGTGACGAGATCACCTCTGCAACGGCTTCGGCTTGTCCGACTGCTCCTGTCGTCACGGTTGCCCAACATCGTGACCCTAGTGTGTTCTCTGGCCTGGAGGGACAGGACGTTGACGAATGGATCAAGCTATATGAACATGCCAGCGCTGATAACAGGCGGGACCCAACGATCATGCTTGCCAATGTCATCTTTTATCTCGGCGGCACCCCATGCGTGTGGCACCAGACGCATGATGACGAGATAACCAGTTGGGACAATTTCAAAGAAAAGCTCAGGGAACTGTTCGGCGACCCCATTGGCCGCAAGGTTGCCGCGAGAAAGGCTCTTGCGTATCGTGTTCAGACATCTACAGAGCCGTACGTTTCATACATACTCGACGTCTTGGCTCTATGCCGAAAAGCTGACGACGCTATGTCTGAAGCTGATAAAGTGTCGCATGTCCTAAAAGGCATCGCCGACGACGCTTTCAATTTGCTTGTTTTCGGCAACGTCTCGACAATCGACGCCATCATTAAAGAATGCCGTCGCCTTGAACAGGCTAAGAGCCACTGTATCACACACCACATCACGTGGCTACCCAACACTGCTGCTACGTCGACATGTGAGGGTCGACCACGTCAGGCTCGCTCGAGCTCGAGGCCGCCTGTCCGCCAGCTTTTGCCGCGACGCCTCCCGATCCGCCAGCAACCACGATTGCGATGATTCAGGCCGTAGTCAGACACGAACTTGAGAACATGGGTCTGAACTCCGTGTGTCCAACGTCTCAACCCAACGTTCCCCAGTTCTCTACCGACCCTCCTCGTCCCCGACAGTCCTTTTCTGCCATATCTCACCGCAACCCGTCCGAATGGCGTACCCCTGATGACAGGCCGATCTGCTGCCACTGCTGTTGCATCGGCCACGTCGCTCGTCACTGCTGCAACCGATGGCCACCACCTCTTTGGACATGCGCCGCCACTTATTCCCGCACTTTTGGACCTTCTGTTCCCTATGCCACCCACCATGAACCCACTGTTGCTGATGCCCCTGCTCCGAACCTTCGCTATAGCCGCTCGCCCTCACCTCGACACCATCAGTCTCATTCGCCCCAACCCTGCCGCTTCTCTTCGCCGCCTATACCTCCCGGACTCAGCCGGAAAACTAAGCACTGCAGCTTCTGGAGGTGAAGCTGCGTTGTCGACCCTGCCCTTAAATCCTCTGCTCACATTACCAATGAACCAAAACCTTCTTGACGTTGACGGCTATCCTGTCACTGCACTCATCGATACAGGCGCACATCTTACTATTATGAGTGCTGCCTTCCGACGACGACTCAAAAAGCTCCTCACCCTAGCGTCGGCACGCGTCGTCCGCGTTGCGGATGGCGGTACTGTGCCTATTATCGGCACATGTACGGCACGAGTCAGCATTGCCGGCCACCACACCCCTGTCCTCTTCACCGTGATTGCTAATTGCCCCCATGACCTAATTCTCGGCCTCGACTTTCTCTCCGCACATTGTGCCCTTATTGACTGCTCTGCCAGTACCCTTCGCCTTGAGTTGCCGATTCTCGCAGAACCTTCTGACGCACCCCAGTGCCGCCTATGCCCCACCGGCTTTATTTGCCTGCCGTCAAAATCAATAGCTTATATTGAACTCTTGTCTTCACCACTAGTCCCTGATGGCGAGTGCCTCGTCACTCCTCTGCCCGACATTGCACTATAGTATGACGTTACCGTGCCTCACAGTATACTTACTATTACTGCGAACCGCACTCGCATACCTATCTTCAACTTTGGATTGGCAAAGCGAATTCTACCGCAAGATATTTGCCTTGCCAGCGTTGATTGTCTCGGCGACCATCACATGTCAGCGTTATCAACCGATGCTTCTTGCGAGCTTATCAGGGCCATCGTGCCACCCTCGGCCGCCCATCCCAAGATACAGAAAATGGTTGCGACGGACCTATCTGTGCAGGCTGAAGACCTTTACCAAGTATTATCGTCCTACAGAGATATTTTCGACTTCGACGATCGCCCTTTAGGCCAGACGCTCGCGGTCAAGCATCGAATTCTTACTGGCGATGCTACTCCTATTCACCGACGACCGTATCGAGTTTCTGCGTCGGAACGCCGAGTTATTCAAAGCGAAGTCAACAAAGTGATAGACAAAAACATCATTGAGCCTTCTTCGAGTCCCTGGGCGTCACCTGTAGTGTTGGTTAAGAAGAAGGATCGCACGTGGCGCTTCTGTGTAGACTACCGCCATCTGAACAACATTACTAAGAAGGACGTCTACCCGCTCCCACGTATAGACGAGGCCCTTGACTGCCTCCACGGTTCCAGCTATTTCTCTTCTATCGATCTTCGTTCTGGATACTGGCAGATTGCTCTTGATGATATGGACAGAGAAAAACCGCGTTCATCACACCTGATGGCCTATACCAATTTAAAGTAATGCCGTTTGAATTATGCAACGCCCCTGCCACCTTTGAGCGTATGACGGACTCCTTGCTCCGTGGTTTCAAATGGTCCACACGTCTCTGCTACTTCGACGACGTCATCGTCTTCTCACCCACGTTCGACACTCACCTTGAGCGTCTAACAGCTATACTTGATGTATTTCGAAAGGCGAAGCTGCAACTTAACTCGTCAAAATGTCATTTCGGCCACCGCCAAATTACTGTTCTGGGCCACCTCGTTGATGCTTCCAGAGTACAGCGTTATCCCGACAAAACTCGCGCTGTCCGAGACTTTCCAGTTCCGAAGACAACCGCAGACGTTCGAAGTTTTGTCGGGCATTGCTCGTACTTTCGTCGTTTTGTTCAAGATGTTGCGGCAATTGCTAGACCCTTCACTAATCTTTTGAAGAAAGGCATACAATTCTCGTGGGGTACTGCAGAAGCCGCCGCCTTCTCTTGTCTCGTCACTCTTCTCTCCTCACCACCCATTCTCGCCCACTTCGACCCTGATGCCCCTACAGAATTGCGTACAGATGCCAGCGGTCATGACGTAGGTGCCGTCTTAGCCCAGCGTCAGCGTGGCCAGGATCGCGTTATTGCTTATGCAAGCCGCCTCCTCACACCATCGGAGCGCAACTATTCCATTACGGAACGGGAATGCCTTGCTGTAGTCTGGGTGGTTGCGAAATTCCGTCCTTACCTCTACGGTCGCCCTTTTTCCATAGTCACTGACCATCATGCTCTCTGCTGGCTCTCATCCCTAAAAGATCCTACAGGCCGGCTTGGTCGATGGGCTTTGAGACTACAAGAACTTTCGTATTCTGTGGTCTACAAGTCTAGCCGCCTGCACCAAGATGCTGACAGCCTGCGGCGTTACCCTGTTGATGACCCTGACTCCTCCAATATTACTAGTGCTGCTTGTGTATTGTCTGTGTCGCAGCTGCTTCATTTCGCCGACGAGCAACGTCGTGACGCCAACATCAGAGGACTCATAGACCATTTTGAACACTCTCCTACCGACGCCACTCTACGCCTCTTCATCCTCTGCGACGGTACTCTGTACTGTCGTAACCTTCATCCGGACGGCTCTGAGTTCCTACTTGTCATACCTAAACTCCTCCGCTCAACCGTTCTAGAAGAGCTCCACAACGCACCAACGGCAGGACACCTTGGCGTATCTCGAACCTATGACCATGTACGTCGCTGCTTGTGAACTTTGCCAACGACGCAAGAAGCCTTCTCAGCTCCCCGCTGGTTACCTGCAGCCGCTTGACATCCCTGCCGAGCTCTTCCATCATGTTGGCTTAGACCTTCTCGGCCCATTTCCGGAATCTACATCAGGAAACAACTGGGTTGCAGTCGCGGCTGACTACGCGACCCACTACACCGTAACCCGCGCTCTTCCGACCAGTTGCGCAACTGACGTTGCGGACTTCCTTCTACATGATATCATTTTGATGCATAGTGCTCTGCTTCAATTGCTAACAGACCATGGCCGTAGGTTTTTGGCGAAAGTCATTGACGACATCATGCGGGCCTGCTCCTTTATTCAGCATAAATTTACTACCTCCTACCACCCTCAAACGAACGGCCTCACTGAGCGTTTGAACCACACCCTTACAGACATGCTATCCAAATACGTTTCAGACGACCACCGTGACTGGGACCTGGCTCTACCCTACATTACCTTTGCATACAACTCTTCCCATCTCGAAACTGCCGGCTTTTCCCCATTTTACTTCTTGTATGGCCGCGAACTGACGCTACTACTAGACACCATGCTTCCATCCACCACAGCTTCAACTAGCGCTTATGCCCGTGATGCAATTGCCCGTGCTGATCATGTGTGTCAACTTGCGTGCGTTCGTCTACAAGTCTCTCAAGACAAACAAAAGCGACTCTATGACCTCCATCACCGTGATGTCAATTTTGCGCCCGGCACCCTCGTGTTGCTTTGGTCACCATCGCATAAAGTTGGCCTTTGTGAAAAACTGCTTTCCTGTTATACCGGCCCATATTGTGTACTGCGCCAAGTGACCGATGTCACCTATGAAATTGTTCTAGCCACGCCCACTACGTCCTCCGGTGTGACAACCAGTGACATTGTCCACATCACCCGACTCAAGCCCTACAACTCTCCACGTGCCTTGGATATTTAACCCTTTGAAGGTTTTCGCCATACATGTACGGCGGCGGTTTTCTGTCCCGCAAGGTCTTTGCCGTACGGGTACGGTTCCGACCCGCCGTTTGAAATTTCGCGCTATAATGACGATGCGTGCTTACCGGGAGGTGCTGCCACCTCTTAGCACTTACAAGATACATTTGAAATTGGTGCTACCTTCTTGGGGAGATAAACAGAGCTGATTGCTAGCTTCAACGCGTCGCTCAGACTGCGGCAACGCCCGTTTGGCGGTTTCGGTTTTGCCGCGTGATCGCAACGGAGGCGCGCGAAACGTCATCTTTTACTTTGTCTGCACTCTCTTGCAGGGCGGTGGAGGTTGATCTATATCTTGATTGGCGCTGCTCTTAGCTTGCTTATCAGTGCCGTTCGCGAGGTATTCTCGCTCTCCGTGGCAACGCGCTTTTGCGGTTTCAGTTCCACCACGTGATCGCAACGGAGGCGCGCGAAACGTGGTTTTTCTCTTTGTCGGCACGCTGTCGCAGGGGCGGTGGAAGTTGATTTCTATCTTGATTGGCACTGCTCTTAGCTTGTTTATCACCACCGCTCACGAGGTATTCTCGCTCTCCGCGGCAACGCGCTTACGTGAGAGGGTGCCTCAGACCTCTGCCTAAGGCAGCCGCACGCAGAGATGTCATGTGTGTGCCAACACAACTCCTTGCTCCAAGAGTACAGACACGCATTTTAGGTGTGCAGACTGCGATAAGGCGCTGTGCGTAGACCCGTGTTTCAAGGAGTACCACGCTTGGAAATACTATTGAACATTTTGCAGTTCTGAGTGATGCCGACACCAAAATACTGTTCCTAATTATTTTTTACTATATATTCCCGACTTTATACATTTTGGACATTCAAGATCCGCAATAAAGTAATTTGACCACCTGGGAAAGTTTTTTTCGAAATAATTCGACCCTCAAACGGTTAAAAGCACCGTGACGGTGCTTTTGCCGCCGGGGGGGTAGTATTATGATATTATCGGTAGATACCCGAGAGACGAGCCGCCGCGACAATATCAGCCTCTTGAGCTTCTGGTGTGAGTTATATGTGCAAAAACACAGCAGTCACATGCTTCTTCTTGCACTTGTGGATCTTTTTCATTGAGAGCCACGTTCATTCCAGGGACAGACAGCATTAGCATCGGTCACCGGAGCAGAGCGAGTGCATCGGACACCATGCTCTCGGATGCAAGCTTCAAGAGTGCCCAGAGCCAGCCCAACATGAGCCTACAGCTTCCGGGCACCTCGGAGTCGAGCCGGTTGGAGTACTCCGACTCGGCGTGGGACTTGTTCGACAATAGGGAGGAATTGGGCCCCGCCTGCTTCACCTGCCCAGACCACAGTGTCCTGCTGCATCTAGACGTCAACGTCTTTGGAAGGGACGAAACCTTAATGTGCTGCGTGGAGGTTCGTGCACTCTGTCCACTTTCTGCCTCTGTTCCAGAGGTTCTCAGTGCCTTTGGCATTCTGCTGCTGAGCTTAAGGTCACACGTTTGACTTGTGGCCACTCCAGCCGCAGTTCAATGAAAGTACAATGCAGAGATGGCTGTGCTCCTTTAAGTTTCAGTGTGCATTAAGAAAGCCACACATTGTTAAAATTAATCTGCAGTCCTATACATTAGCATCTCTCATGTGCCCCAGTGTAGTTTTTCGACTTTAACCCCTTCCGTGCCTTTGATGAGACGAATTTGCCCACGCATTTCTGACGAAAGAACGGCCAAGGACGAGCTCAGCTCATCAGCAGTGCTTTGAATTTTTCTAGCAATGCCATAGATGAGCCTAGTTTTTGTCTTGGTGCTCAGTCAGTCTTTTGGTACAGGCAGTGCACAATCCATAGGACAGCAGTAGTGTATTTGTTCATTCTGAGGAAGTAGAAAACGTTTGCAATTGGGGTCTTGAAAAATAATTTGGCCATTTTTGGTTAGAATTCGAGATAATAACGTGGCACAGAAGGAGTTAAGCTTCGTGGATTAATTGGTGGGTCGGTTCGACCAACCGACCGACCCAAGATATATACGTGCAGTTGACTTCCATGAATTCGACCCTGACGGGATCGACAAAATTGATCGAATTATGCCACTGCTAAAATGAAACAAAATGCACAATGCATGCTGCTGATTCATTTGGCAGTATTGCCAAATACCAAAATTCGAACACGCCCCCATAATCAAAACGCACCCCCGCCTTCCATGTGTTCAAAGTATAAAGCTAACATAGAAGTGACATTAAAGCTCCAAAACAAAGTATAAGGGCTCAGTCACACCGGCGACTTTAGGAGGTCGCGCGACCATTTGCGACTCGCAATCAAAAAGCGACCGAAGGCGACTGATGTTCACACCGGCAAGCCCGGCTGAGCGTGACCCGCAAGTCGCAATCCCAGAGATTATCGTTCTCAGCGAGAACTCTCGGAATCTACGCGGAATTTGAACGCGCCGCGGGAGGAGGCTGGATGTAGACGCATGAAAGATCACTTCCGGTGCGCCACTGATTGGTTTGTCAGTTTTGTGACCACGGTCACGCGACTGAAAAATCGCGCAGAGAGCGGCTGGCCCAAAATGGTCGCTTTTCAGGAAAGGTGACCGTTTGGGACCGTTTGCGACTGGTCGCTTTGCGACCAACTTGGTCGCGCGACCACTGTCAGTTGCCGGTGTGAATGAGCCCTAAGTCTAATTCACATCCAATTTTTCAACAAGAAAATTGGCAAGTCTCTAATATGTATTCCAGAATGATGGTGGGTTTTCTAAAGCCAGCTTCGTACTGATACATTCAGTTCATCTTATGTGGCAAAGCATACAAGTGCCATAAAGGTGGTTTTGGTTTCGAATCTTACTGCACCACGCAGACAGTCCACAGCATGTTCTTTCAGGAAAAAAAAAAAAGAAGAAAGGCGAACATTATAATCAGGTAACTATTGCAATAAGACATTGTGAGCCACAGTTATTGCTTGAAAATCTTCCTAGGGCAGGCCAAAAATGGGTGTTTACGATGGGAGATTTCTTCATGCATGTTCGGTGCATTCACTGCCTCTTAAAGGGGTACTAAAGGCAAATATTAAGTCAAGCCGTAGTGATAGTTTAGTGCTTGAGAACCTCTAAGGTGTCAGTATTATTACGAACAGAGCTCTAGCAATCGAGAAATTGTGGTAAATGTAAGACGCGATTAGAGACTCCCCCGGGACATACAAGTACTAGCCCAATGACGAAGGCACTCCTTATTATAATTCTGTCACTATTACTCGGTTCCCACCTGCGGCAAGTTGTTTTTTCATCCAGTTGGATTTCCTTTACTGTATCGTTTCTTTACTTAATTTATTAAGCACAAGTAATTTCCCCTATGTTATCCTTGGTGTCAGTGTTTGTTGGCTTCTCATGATATGACTAATAAAAATCGGGCCCCTCGGTTAACCCCCTTTCTTCTCGTTTATTACATAATGAGGGTCTCAAACCCGGCAACATTGATGCCTTCTGGTAGCATGCATGGGTTTATTGACCAGTTGCTTTCACCAAAAAGATCACGTTCTCGTGACGCCTGCGGCACAAAGGACGTTCCACGTCCGCCGCCAAGGTCTGTGAGTAGTGGCGCTGGCTGACACTCCCAGGGTTCTACTAGGACACATAAATACCCAAGAAAAGTGGATGGGGAAACATCGCTGCGGTAGCTCAATTGGTAGAGCATCGCACTCGAAATGCAAAGGTTGTGGGTTCGGTTCCTACCTGCAGAGAGTTGTTTTTTCATCCACTTGAATTTCGATTACCGTATCGTTTCTTTACTTCATTTATTAAGCGCAAGTAATTTCCCCTATGTTGTCCTTGGTGTCAGTGTTTGTTGGCTTCTCATGATATGACTAATAAAAATCGGGCCCCTCGGTTAACCCCCTTTCTTCTCGTTTATTGTACTGCATTGTAAGATGAAAGAGAATGCTACTTGTCCACTTTTATTTGATTTTTGGAAAAAAGAACTGAGAACTAAAAAGAACGCTTGACGACGATGCAGGCAGTCAAAAGGCTTCATTTTGTCCACACTGTGCCACTCGCATCTTCACGTTTCAGTTGTTTCGTTATCGTGTATTGCTTCACCGGTCTTGCTGGCTCGCGAAACTCACACTAACTGCAAGTAGCAGAGAGTGCCACATCCATATGATGTTGCGGGATTCCCGAATGGTCCACGCCACTTGACCAAGAGCAACTTCAGCGGCAAACCTAGCATTTTGCCTTCGCACAGTTTCTCTGTGGTCACGCATTTGAATTCTGCACAAAACACGGTAGCACCGTCTATCGGGCACTGCTTTACTCACCGATGGCAGTAAAGGGCGATGATGGCATATGCAACATCACCACACCCCCGCTCGGCGGCAAATGATTTGAATTCTGCTAAAGGTATGTGGGCCCTTCAGATGCACAAACTACCGTATTTACTCGAATCTAACACACACTTTTCTTTTTCAATAAAACGGGTCCAAAAATTGCCTGCGCTTTAGAATCGAGTACAACCCTAAATCTGTGCTACCATGTCAACATCACCATTTCAAAATGGCCGTTTTGTACATGCGTTGAGCCTAGCTGCAGTAGCTTCCTCCATGTGCTGTAGTAGATGTGCCTAGGTTAGTGCACCGTCCATCTTCCCGTTTTCTGTCAGCCTGCCCTGCAGCCTGGAAGTGCCGACTGCAAAGACTCACGATGCCGAAATGAAAAGGAAAGTGATCACGTGTGCAGAGACGGATGGAAATCGGGTCGCATCACGGGCGTTCGGAGTTCCCGAAACTTGCGTGCGGGACTAACCAAACAGAGGAGGCATTCTACTCTGGTAGCTGCTGCATATGGCATGGCCATGTGGCCCCTATCTTGAAATGATATGCGATGGAGACAGCCTACGCATCTAGGCGCACCACGCTGCATTCACGTCGCTTAGTTCGCGTTGAAGCAAGAGGCTCCACAAACGTCAATTCGCCCGCTCCTGCTACAGCACTTCCTTACTCCAGCGTTTTTATGAGTTTCCGCGGTCACTGAGTGAGACGTGTTCATGTTTGCTTGTGTGCGCGTGATGCCATGCTTGTTAATTTAGTAAGTGAATACTTAAAAGTTTGTACGGCTGATAAAACTGCTGGCCTTTTCATATAGCTGTCTACTAATTTGCTATCGCAATCGAGGCTCTGGCTTTTGGGCGAAACTGCTACTTTTTCTATTTATCGCAACTTTAGTGTATTGGAGTAAATCTTTGTTTTTCCAAATTAGAGAAAGTTGTATTTCTGTATGGAAGAATAAGGTGTGCGATGCTGTAAAGGACTTTTCTTTTTTTGGGTCACAACAAACAGCTGCGCGTTACAATTGAGGGTGTCTCTCTCTATATATATCTTTCTTTTTTTGTCGTGGAAAAATGGGTGCGTGGTACAATCGAAGGTGCGTTAGGATCAAGTAAATACAGTAAGCCTTTTCTTGCATGAAGCAAGCGTTGCGAGGTTTCTGAAATGCTCTTCTTGCAGTCCATGTCAACTTAATATTTGCCTTTAGTGTCCCTTTATGTTCTGCCGATACAGGCACTGCCACTGGAGGGGGTCACTATTGAGGTCACCAGTCAGGCATGTATGTGCCGATTGGTCAAGTTGGAATTATTCGGCAAAGGCCAATTTTAGGATCGAAATAACGTAAGTTTGGACCCATAGAAATGCATGGGCGCAGGCTGAGACCTTCGGTCGGGATCAAATTAATGGAAGTCTACTGGAGAAAGAACTGAAATAATTGGAAAGCAATAGTTTAATAAAAGAAATTGAACACTTCTCCTTTTTTGTACTCAGGTGAGAACTTCAGATGGGATTGTATGGAGGTCGAAACTGTCTAAACTTTGGAAAAGAAACTGTTGAGGGTTGGAGCACTCTAAACAGCCGAGAGGTGCATGCTGTCAAGAATGCGAGCTGCGAAACAAGATTGCCACACAGTTACGACAGAGCGACACGACGCGCACCTCTCCCTCTCCGTCGCTGCAGCTGGGAGGCGTTCAAAGAAGCGACCTTTGCGCTGGAATCCGCCGCCTTCCTCCAGCCCCTTCGACATTGTGACGGAACTAGTTCGGTGTGTGAACAATGATTCCGGAGTTCCCCAACGCGGAGCTGATTTGACACGCATGGACAAGCTGCCGCGGGAACGACGTATTTTTGTGCTTCTCACGGTTCGGAGTGGCACGGAACAACGAGCGACCCTCGATCGGCAACGATAGTTCCCGGAACGGCACCCGCCAACGCCGTCGTCGGGCATCAGAGCGCGGTTGCCTTTGTGTACCTAAACTGTTCTGGAGAGCAGCGGCGCGTTGGTGATGAGTAAACGAACAGTCGCCGCGTCGTAGGACCGGCGGATCGAGTGTATAAAAACTGTGGTTGTGCGACTGCTGAGCACACTTCTCTTGAGCAGTCATGTTAGACTGAGTCACTTCTCTCATGCAGTCATGTTGGACTGATACTCTTTTTCTCAAGCAGTCATGTTAGACTGAGTTAATTTCTGTAAATAAACCCCTTTTCCTCGTTCTCGATGAGAAACAGTTCTTCACTTCATCAACGATCTCAGCGTAAATAAGTTGGACGACGGCATGGGCCAGCTACCTTCGAATTCATGCCGTATTCCAATCTTGGCAAAGGACCACGGACGATGGGATTGAGCCCCCAATCCTGACAACTGGTGGCAGCGGTGGGATGGACTTTGCGACATGGTGCTGTATCTGCGGTGAGTGCTTGGTTTTTGCTTTGACTCTCTAGGCTTCATTTTGTGGTTGTTCTGTTTAGAACAGTAGGGAAGCTAGATTGTTGTGTGTTAGCTAGGTTGTGTTTTCCTAGCTAGATTTAGAGAGCAGAATCAAGGCAGTAAAGCAGCAGTCATGGAGTTAAGGACACTGCTGAGAGACGAGTTGTTGATTGTTGGTGAGGAACTGGGCCTAAATGTACGCAAGGAAATGCTCAAATCGGAATTATTGGAGCTAATTTCCAATCAGGCCAGTGAGGAAGATATTGAAATGGGAATGGAACTTCTCAAAAAGAGAGAGAAACGGGAAAGAGAAAGAGAAGAACGGGAAAGAGAAAGAGAAGAACGGGAAAGAGAAAGAGAAAAGCGAGAGAGAGAGGAACGCGATAAAGATCGCGAGTTTCAGTTAAGGAAAATGCAACTTGAACTTGAAAGCAAACGCTTGGAGTTGCCTCAAGGAAGTGAAGGCACTCTGGGTCGATCAAGTGAGGCAGAATCGTACCGCATGGACAGGCTATTAAAGCCATTTGAGGTCGGGACCGACATAGGCTTGTTCCTAAGCAATTTTGAAAGGACTTGCGAGAAGATGAACTTCGGCCCGAGTACATGGCCACAGCGGTTGCTGTCTATGTTGCCGTGTGAGGCGGCGGAAGTAATCGCCAGACTGAGTGTGCAGGATGCATATGATTATGCAAAAGTTAAGGCTAGTCTCCTGAAGAAATACCGCCTTTCAGCCGAAGCTTTTCGCAAAGGCTTAGGAGCACAGGCAACAAAGATAACGAGGGCTATCCGGAGTTTGCATATAGCTTAAAGGCCAACCTAGTCGAGTGGCTTAAAAGCGCGGAAGCGTACGACAGCAGAGACATGATCATTGAATGCATGTGTCTAGAGCAGTTTTACAAAACCATCCCCCAAGCTGTGAAACTGTGGGTGCAAGACAGAGGTAATGTAAACACTGTGGAAAGGGCGGCTGAATTAGCCGAAGAGTACGCAACCCGTAGAAAGTTGAACGCCGAGGAGGGAAACTGGGACGGTCGAAATGGACCGCGGAAACCATTTCCGTTCAAAAGGGGTGCGCAAGCTAGACGATCAGAGCCTGTAGACATGGCGGAAAAGCCCGCAGAAAAGAGCGAGGAGAAACTTAACGGAGAAACCACACAAAAAGAACAGAAAAGAAAATTCGAATCTGTTAGACCAATTCGCTGTTACAAATGCCACAAACTGGGACATATAGCTGTAAACTGCGAGAAGTCTAGCGTAGTTTTTTCCTACGTGGAGGAAAAAGATGAGAATATGGAACTTTTAAGTCCATATCTCCACGACCTGCAAGTTAATGGAAAACCATGCCGAGTGCTAAGAGACAGTGCCGCCACGCTGGACATTGTCCATCCGTCTTACGTGATGGTAGATGACTTCACCGGAGAAGTAGCATGGATAAAACAGGTTGTAGAAGAACACAGCGTGTGTCTGCCCATGGCCAAAGTCAAAATCAGTGGACCATTCGGGGAGCTAGAGACTGAGGCTGCAGTTTCCAAATTTTTGTCACTGCAGTATCCCTACATCTTTTCGAATCGTTCGAATCAGTTACTGCGTGACAGAGGGCTCAAACTGGGAGAGGGCATAGTACAGGCATTGACCCGAGGCCAAGCTCGTAAGATCGCGGCGCTATCGGCTGAAAATGCTCAAGCTCCTCCAGCGGAAGCAGAAAAGGGGATAACTTCAATACCCGAATCCGAGCTAGGCCCGAGGGACAAAAGAACAGTTGAGGAGAGCCTGCCAGCTGACCAGCTCAATGAGAGCGTAGCACTAGAGTGTCAGAGTTCTAGCCTGCAGGAAGAGCAAGCAGACGCGCTCACAAGCGAGACAGGGTCGTTATTATCACCGGCCTCAAAGAACTTTGATCAACTCTTACGCGTGGATAGAGAGTCACTGGCAGCTGAGCAAAAGAATGATGAGAGCTTAGCTAAATTACGTGACACAGCTAAAGAAGGCATTGCTAGGCGCAACGTAACGATACATGAGAGAGGAGGATTGTTGTATCGGCATTACAGAGATCGAAAGGGTAGGATTTTAGATCAGTTAGTCATACCTACTAAGTATAGGGAGGACCTTTTGAGTCTTTGTCATGGAAATGGGTGGTCCGGCCACCTAGGCATAAACAAATCAAAGGAAAGATTGCTTATGGAATACTACTGGCCTGGCTGTTTCAAAGATGTAGAACACTTTGTAAGATCATGCGACGCCTGCCAGCGTTCTGGTAAACCAGGAGAGACTTGGAAAGCTCCACTGAAGGTAGTGCCCTTAATAACAGAGCCTTTCAGACGGCTTGTAATAGACATGGTAGGGCCTCTTCCAAAAACAAAATCAGGCTACAGGTACTTGTTTACCATGCTGTGTCCGGCTACCAAGTTTCCAGAAGCAATCCCTTTGAAAGAGCTCAGCTCCACCGAAGTAGTAGACGCGCTTTTGACAGTGTTTGCACGAGTTGGGTTTCCAGCCGAAATTCAGGCAGATCAAGGGTCAGTATTCACGAGCGCACTGACTTCCACATTCTTGCAAAAGTGCGGGGTAAAGTTAATACACAGTTCTGTCTATCACCCTCAGTCAAACAGTGTAGAGAGGTGGCATTCGGTGCTTAAGCGAGTTTTGCGTGCGCTCTGTTACGAGCACAAGGAGGACTGGGAGAACTGTCTACCGGCAACTTTGTTTGCTTTGCGAACGGTTCCACATGAGGCGACAGGGTTCTCACCAGCAGAACTAGTGTATGGGAGGACACTCCGGTCTCCACTGAGAATGTTAAGAGAGATGTGGGAGGAAAGAGGGGAGAGTCCAACCGTGGTTGAATACGTGCTAAATTTACTGGAGCGGCTAAGCGCAACCCAAGAACTAGTCGGAAAGAACATGGCACTAGCTCAAAAGAACGCCAAATTCTATTATGACAAGAATGCGAGGCTTCGTACGTTTAACGCCGGAGACCAGGTAATGATCCTCAAACCTTCAAGAAAGAACAAGCTTGAAGTTCACTGGGACGGGCCCGTTAAAGTGTTGCACAAACTTTCAGATACTAACTATGCTTTGAGAATGCCCGGTCGCAGGAAGGAAGTGAGGATATATCACTGTAATTTGATGAAGCCGTATGTAGAGCGGAGCGGAGTCGTTAACTATACCGTCAAAGAGCCGGATGGCATTGGTACCACGTTTAAGGAGTATAGGGCAACCTCCAACTCTGAAATCGGCCTAGAAGAAGTAGTAGAACACTCGGTAAGCTCGCATGCTCTAAGACCCGAGCAGCTAGATGAGCTAAAAGGGGTGTTAGGGGAATATCTCGACAGATTCAGCGATCGGCCGGGTAGAACCGAACTGATAACGCATGAAATTGAGCTGACCTCTACCGAACCAGTAAGATCAAAACCTTACAGGGTGTCTCCAAGACAGAGAGAGATTATGGAGGCAGAGATACAGCGCATGCTAGAGTTGGGAGTTATTGAGCCCGCTGAGAGTGACTACACGTCACCGCTAATACTCGTAGAAACCCCTAACAAGGACCCTCGTCCGTGTGTTGACTACAGGAAGTTAAATGCGATCACTAGGGATCAGCTGTACCCGATACCCAACATTGAGGAACGAATTGAAAGAGTTAGCGCTGCTAAATACATTTCAACTATAGATCTCGTGCGGGGGTACTGGCAAGTTCCCCTTTCAGAAAGTGCCAGCCGCTATGCCGCATTCATCTCGCCTGTAGGCACTTTTCACCCTCTCGCACTCAGCTTCGGGCTGAAGAACGCGCCGTTTAGCTTCTCTAAGTTAATGGATATTGTCCTAAAGGACTTGCCGGAGTTCGCCTTACCTTATCTTGATGATGTGGCCATTTTTTCGGACAGCTGGGAACAACACGTATCGCACCTCAAACAGGTGTTCTCACGGTTGAGGGAAGCCGGCTTAACGATGAAAGCGGAAAAGTGTAGGTTTGGTTGTTCGCAGGTTACTTATCTGGGCCATGTTGTCGGTCAGGGCATGAGACGGCCGGCTGAGCTGAAAATAGCGACGATTGGAGATTTTTCTCAGCCGCGCACGAAAACGGACCTTCGTTCATTTTTGGGACTTGTGGGGTACTATCAACGGTACATTCCGAATTACTCGCAATTGGCAAGTCCATTAACAGACGCCCTCCGAAAGGGAGCACCGAGTAACGTACACTGGGATAAGGACAAAGAGAACGCTTTTCAAAGTTTGAAAACGCTATTTGTTTCTCGCCCTGTGCTTCGCGCGCCAGACTACACAAAGGAATTCATAGTTCAATGCGACGCAAGCGACAGAGGTATGGGCGTGGTACTTAGTCAGGTCGGCGACGATAACGAGGAGCATCCTATCCTCTACGCCAGCCGTAAACTAAATGTAAGTGAGGAAGCCTACAGCGCTTCAGAGAAGGAATGCGCTTGTTTGGTTTGGGCCGCCCAGAAGTTGTCGTGTTACTTGTACGGAGCGAAGTTCATCTTCGAGACCGACCACTGTCCTCTGACGTGGCTCAATCAAATGTCACACAAAAACGGCCGCTTGCTCCGATGGAGCCTCACTCTCCAAGAGTACAACTTCTCCGTTAGATATAAGAAGGGAAAGTTGCATAGCAATGCGGATGGTTTGAGCAGGCTAATTTGAATTCTGCGTTTGAGGGTCCCGCTTAAATTTTAAGGTTACTAGTGTTAGCTTTTCTTCAGGCGAAGAAAATCCCCTCTCTTTCAGCAGAATTCCCTCCATTAATTGCTGAATTTGTCAGCAGGAATTTGCTTCAGAAATTGGCATAGTGAAATGTAGCATTTTTTTTGTTTCTGCACTTATGTTGTTGTTGTTTTTTTGAAGCCTAGCGAGTCTAAAGTGGGAGCCAATGCACGTCATCTCGGTGCAGAGCCGTGTTGTGGGGTTCATTTTGCAGTTGCCTGTCCTTGTTGGATGTTTTGGGGCGGTGACATCAATGCACAAGTGGTCGCTGCGAGCCAAGACATCAATCCCCCCCTGACCAGCAGCCGTTCTCTTCCTGCCTAGCGGTTGTCAGCGCTAGACAGTCGAGACTTTCCGGGCCATGGAGGCGCTGTGAAGAATGCGAGCTGCGAAACAAGATTGCCACACAGTTACGACAGAGCGACACGACGCGCACCTCTCCCTCTCTGTCGCTGCAGCTGGGAGGCGTTCAAAGAAGCGACCTTTGCGCTGGAATCCGCCGCCTTCCTCCAGCCCCTTCGACATTGTGACGGAACTAGTTCGGTGTGTGAACAATGATTCCGGAGTTCCCCAACGCGGAGCTGATTTGACACGCATGGACAAGCTGCCGCGGGAACGACGTATTTTTGTGCTTCTCACGGTTCGGAGTGGCACGGAACAACGAGCGACCCTCGATCGGCAACGATAGTTCCCGGAACGGCACCCGCCAACGCCGTCGTCGGGCATCAGAGCGCGGTTGCCTTTGTGTACCTAAACTGTTCTGGAGAGCAGCGGCGCGTTGGTGATGAGTAAACGAACAGTCGCCGCGTCGTAGGACCGGCGGATCGAGTGTATAAAAACTGCGGTTGTGCGAATGCTGAGCACACTTCTCTTGAGCAGTCATGTTAGACTGAGTCACTTCTCTCATGCAGTCATGTTGGACTGATACTCTTTTTCTCAAGCAGTCATGTTAGACTGAGTTAATTTCTGTAAATAAACCCCTTTTCCTCATTCTCGATGAGAAACAGTTCTTCACTTCATCAACGATCTCAGCGTAAATAAGTTGGACGACGGCATGGGCCAGCTACCTTCGAATTCATGCCGTATTCCAATCTTGGCAAAGGACCACGGACGATGGGATTGAGCCCCCAATCCTGACAATGCATCATGATATTGCAATACAGTAGCTTACTTCATTCCTGTGATTTCTGTGGTCGCCGCAAGCAAGTGCAGCCAGAAGGAAAGAATATAGCACCCGCGTTTGTTTCTTTATGTGCAACATTATCATAACTAGCCCTATTGGTACACGACACTAGCTAATTTCACTTTGCATTACGATGTCACAATAATGTCTGTGACGCAAGGTCCAGCAATTTGTGACCAAGTTTAGTATCTAGTTAAAATGCCATGCAAGTGTTTCCCAACCTCCATACTTGCCGAGTGTCATCCTTTTACCTGTGAGAAGTATGCTGCAGAGTTCGTGCAACTTAAAGAGTATGCGTCAATACATATTTAATTAGTGTCTAATCAAGGTGCTTCTTTAAATGTGATTTTCTTCTCATTTTCTGTTTCCATAAAGGTTGACTTGGTTACGTGGTCATCTTTAAAAGAAGTTCCAGCACTTTTGGTGATATCAAGTAGCAAAGCTTATTTCTTCAAAATCAGGAACCACAAGGAAGAGTGAGTGATGTGTCTTTTCATGATCATCAAAGTAATCGCTTGGTTCTCTGCATGCTCCCTGCTTATTCTAGTGTATGTTGCTGTTCAAGAATAAATGTGACTCATTTCCAGGCATGTGTGTTCATTGAAACGAATCCAGTTTTAGTTATGCTGTGACAGGTTGTTTCTCTTATACTGTATGACACAGAAAACATAGAATGTATGGTTGTACTGTATTTCACTGTCATTGTCATGGCGTCAGCTGTCACCGTGTCAATTGGCCAGCATGCAACTACTTTTCAATGCTTCTGTCCTTATGCCGTTTAGATGGGAATACTGAACATTGATTCATTGGATCATTAACTCATCTATCATATAGTAGCAGTGCCTAAGTTACTCTGAACTATGTCACAGGGAAGACCCCGGGTCCTGGCTTGTGCTCTGGGAGTCGCGGTGGCTTGAGAACCTCAAGGTCATCTCGCTCCTTCTCGGCAATCAGGGTTTCTGCCTCAGCTGGCAAGTTGAGAAAGGAATGCTGCCATGGTACACATGCTTGCTTCGAGACGCCGACACGTGCAACTGCTTCCTCCAGTGTTTGACAGGTACCCTGAGAACATCCTGGTCTTTCTCGCTTGTGCGGGGATAACCACGTGCCTGCTAAGTGCGTTGAACTAGACCAGCGCTTGTTCTGTCAAAAAAGCTTTTCTGTAATGTCTACAGTCAACAACCAATTTCCACACACCTGATATTTCGCACATGCCCAATAATTTGGACGCCTTTGCTGCACCTTCGCAAACCCTGTAGAACCAATGTACGTATAAGGGTGTCTGAAATTTCAGAAAGTGAAACCCTATGCCGTCCGATTTTATGTACTTTTTTGCCGGGAATGCAGGTTCAACGCAGCATTAACCCGTTTACAGCCAAAGCCGGCAAATCAACAAGCAGCCATATCTTGTACTTCTGGAAGCTATAGATAAATGGCAGCACTTGTCAGTTTTTCTGAGCATGGCTAGATAAAAGACATGTTTTTTGCCGTAAGGTAAAACACACAAAAGGAAGACACATAAAGGCAACACCGGCGGCAAGATTTTTGCCGCCCGTGTTGTCTTTATGTGTCTTCCTTTTGTGTGTGTTTTAACTTGCGCCAAAAAACATGTCTTTTAGCAAGCACCAGCTAGGCCAACAAGCAGTTCTATAGCTAGATATGTTACCACTAGATGACAATACAGTAAAACCTTGTTAAACCGTACTCACTTAAGCAGTAGTTTCTTTCTAAAAGTAGTAAAGTCAAATCCCTGACTCACTGTCCATTGAACATAATGTGTTTTGTATTCGCATAAACCGTACCAGCTTATTGCGTACATATTGGTTAACACGTAGTGTTTCCACTTTTCATTGCGCAAACACGACGGTGCTTCGTCTCCATTGGGTGGCCCGGCAGAACAACAAGCCTCAGAGATCTGAACAACGGCCTCCAAGCGCCCTGTGCGTTTGCGCGTGAAGCCACATCAACATCAACATCATTTCGGTGCTGTCCCAGAGAGCCGTCATGCCGTCGTTGTGCCGTCGTGTAAGTGAGGACTCGCGTCATGTCGAAGCTCGGATAAAAAAAGACATTGGGTGCTCAGCATAGAAGAAAAATGAGATATCGTCCGTGCTGTCAAACGTGACACGAAGAAGTCGGCGCTGGCACGCGACATGGGTCTACTGTTGACTGCGGTGTGTGGCATTTGGAATGTGAAGAAGTTGCTTGGCAGCACTGCTGCGGCCGCAAAGAGGTGTCAGCTGCAAGGTTCGACTTTTCGCCATCGTTGCCTCTGTTTTGCTGAAGTGTCGCCGAGCAACAGTGATAAGGATGACACGAAAAGCGACAGCACGGGCGATTCAGGCCCGACAGTGGCAGAAGCTGCGCGTTATGTCAGCCTCATGAATGTAATCGTCGCGATGAGAACAGCACCCCGCAACCAAAAGATGCCCCACAACTTCTGCAACGCTACCGCACCCGCGCACGGAGAATATGCAACACTAACGAGGAATCTGCAATGCGAGTGTTTACTTAGAAGAGGGGGCTGGTTGAAAAGCTGGCTCACGGCTTCAGTAAGTTTGAGGCCGCTGTTGTTGCTGCTAGGCTGCCGCGGCATCAAAAGGAAATAGCACTTTTGTCGCGCAAAGTAAATAAACACTGCATGTTTTTTCCCCCTTTCGTCACACTCTCTCTTCCGTTTTTGACAGGTAAGTGGGCGATCTCGTGCTATTTCGGTTAAGCAGTACTGCCGTTTAGTACATACTTTCTCCGAGCTCTGGCCAACTACGGTTTAACGAGGTTTCACTGTAGTTACATGTGTTGCTTGAACACACTCTTGTATGCTTTTGGTTGTTTTATTATTTTTGGCACTCTGGGAAGGCAGGTGAGGTTCCCAAAGACCAGAAAGTTTAGGTACTATGGATCTATTTATCCAGGAAAGCCATCTAAGACTCTCTTATAAGGATATTAGAGAAGACTGGTTGGTATTAGGTTAGTACTGGTATTAGGGAAGACTGGCTAAGTGGTTGTGCAAGATCTAGGTCTTTCAGTCAAGTGCCTGAAGATTAGTCAAGAAACTAGCATAATGTTGCCTCATCTTATTCATCCATTTCTTTAGAGAAATTCTGAATACCTTATTCCAAGGACATTACTGAGAAGTGGTTCTAGAGACTGTTGTTTTGAGAGGTTGTCTATATTTTAAGTAACCCTCATAGCATGCAAGGTCACATCTAATGCTTCACAAAATTAATCACTCTGCAACTTTGCAAGAAGTACTGTTAGGAGCACATTTCAGCAAGTACATTTAGTAAAGCAATGAAGGGGGCTAGTTGGTGAATGTTCATGGTTATATTGCGCTTAGTTTTACACTGACTGAGTGGTGGGCGGTCGGCGCTGTTGCCGAACATACTTATTTTCTATGGCAGCACAAACCTCTGTCGTCTATGATCGGCGTCTGAAAAGATGCCGCACCGAAGTACCATTCCATTTCTCCTTTCGGAGCAACGCCCCAACCTTCCCCAAGTACTATGTAGTTCATAGCGAAAGCAACATGCCAGTAAGAAAACTCTCACCATTCCTTGTCGCCAAATGCTTGAAAGAAAAAATCGGACCGACGTACAAAGCCTCCAAAATGTCCAGCGGGGACCTCCTCCTAGAATTGAATGATAAAGACCAAGCAGAGAAGCTCACTGACCTTACCAGTATTGGCGACGCCACAGTGACAATTTCACCACATAGAACACTGAACACAAGCCGGGGAGTGATATCTGAAGATTTTATTGGATTGAGCGATGAGGAACTCCTTGAGGGTTTCCAAGAACAAAATGTCACCAAAGTACAAAGAATAGTAATCCGCAGAAACGATCAAGAAATCCCCACTAAACATGTTATACTCACCTTCGGAACAAGCGTAATGCCTACCTCTCTCGATGCCGGTTATGTCAAAGTCAATGTGAGACCATATATCCCGAACCCCAGACGATGCTTCAAATGCCAAAGATTCGGACATGCTTCACACGCATGCCGGGGACAAACAACTTGTGCTAAATGCAGCTCCAACGATCACCAATCTGAGCATTGCACCTCTTCACCATTTTGTGTTAACTGCAAAGGAGACCATCCAGCCTACTCGCGGTCGTGCCCATGCTGGAAAAAGGAAAAGGAGATCATTGCACTAACTGTAAAAGAAAAAATCTCGTTCTTCGAAGCTAGAAAACGGCTGTCGTACCTTTCACGACGCAGTTATGCCGATGTGACGCAGGCGGGGGCAGCGTCACAGAGGCCTCCGGAGTCCTCCGAGCCCACGCACAGGGGTGCCGCAGTGACTCCTCCCGCCCCCGTGGTGGAAGCGGTCAGTACTGCTCCACCCTCTTCGACGGCCCTGCAGACACCAGTCCCGCAGGGCCCTAAGATCAAGCGAACCCCAAGGCCCGAGACATGTGTCTCGGCGCCTAACTCTCGGTCCTCCAGCGCCTCAGAGAGAGCAATGGAGGTCGAAACAAAAACCCCGGTGTCCTTGACACCAAAGGACAAGCGCTCTCTCGAGCGCGGAAAGAGGGACAAAATCCCAATAACAACTCTAAATAAGAAGGCGATAACCTAAGGGTTACCGCTCTGTTGTATCTGCCTTCTTCAGATACATGTCACCTAACATCTTTCTTATCTCCCATTCACTCGTTAATATCATTTTTTACCTTTCAATTTTATAATGGCTTTTATGATCCATTGGAACTGTAGAGGTCTCTTACATAACTTAGGTGACATAAAAGACCTGTTGATAAACTTCTCTCCTGTGGCCCTGTGCTTACAGGAAACCAACCTAGGCGATAAACACAAAAACATTTTGAAAGGTTTCACTGTAGTACGGCGCGACCGTACTCAGGCGAACCGGCTGTCGGGTGGTGTAGCCATAGTTCTTCCAGGTGGTATAGCAGCCAGAGAAGTTCCCATTAACACTCACATAGAAGCCGTTGCTGTCACTGTTTTAGCTCACAAAACCATCACCATTTGTTCAGTATACATTCCGCCGCATTCACATTTTACCGTAAGAGACCTAGAGTTAATTTTAAACCAGCTACCTGAACCATTTTTAATAGGCGGCGATTTTAATTCACATAACACGTTATGGGGTAGTAAAACTACTGACAACAGGGGTCAAACGCTTGAAGATTTTATTCTAACAAATGACATATGCCTTTTAAATACCGGTGCGGCAACTTACTACTCCCCAAGCACAGGAGCTATGAGTTGCTTAGATCTGGCACTATGCTCTCCATCACTTCTTTGCGATTTTCAGTGGAATGTTATTGAGAACCCTTATGGTAGTGACCATATGCCTGGTATCATTAAACGAACATCTCCTTTTCCTACCATCCCACTGAGGCCACCCCGTTGGAAACTCCATCTAGCAGACTGGCCTGTCTTTACTGAGAAGGCCACTCTGGATAACATATCACATGAGCTAACCATAGATGAAATGAACGATCAGATCACCGCCTGTATACTTGCTGCAGCAGCAGAAACAATCCCACAATCGTCAGGCTTCCTAAGAGAAAACCTAAAACCCTGGTGGACGAAAGAATGTACGCAAACAAAAAAATTACAAAACAAAGCGTGGGGTATCTTTCGGCGATACCCAACGCAAGATAATCTACTCTCCTTCAAAAAAGCAAAAGCGAAAGCCAGGTACACACGCCGACAAGCAGAAAGACAGTCATGGAAAAATTATGTATTGACACGTGTACTTATCTTTATCGGGCGACCACGTTTCGCCGCTTAACAACTGTAATCGCACAGCGAGGGATGTGCCTGCATGTATCCGATGTTTCTGGAAAGTTATCGATGCTTCTACCCGGCTGTCTGTTGTCGCCGAACCTTGTGTTATCTGATTTCATCGCGTAAGCGAATGGTGTAGAACTGTGTGGAAGGCACGCGGGTCCGAACGATTAGTCTGGAACATTCGACGAGTGCTCTATAAAAGCCGACGCGCTTGACCCGCTGATCAGATTTTCGACGATCGCCGACTGTGTTCGCCGCTATCGTTGTGCTTTAAGTGTAGCCTGTTTTGTGGGCACAGGTTCGCCCAATAAAAGCTAGTTTTGTCTTTCACAGTACTGCTACTGTGTTCTGTCTTTACCGTCACTACCACGTGACATCTGGTGGAGGTGCGCGGGGCCGCTCTGCGAGCCCATATCCGGAAAACTAAAAGCAGCAACCGATGGAGTAGCGGTTGCTGTTCCTCGAACTGACGAAGATCCTCCGGCGTCGACGAACATGACAAAGAAATCATCTCGACGACCTAATGACGACACGCCGCCGTCCCGAAGAAGTCGCGAAGCCCAGACTACACCGACGAAAGACGACTTGACGACGCAACGTTCCAGCTTCAGTTCAACACGACGCAGCCGTGATCCGACGCCAAGGCCCAACTGCAACGCCAGACAAAGAACCACCGACCTCGACGTACTTCTAGACGGCCACGCAGTCACTGCCTTAGTCGACACAGGGGCTGATTACTCTGTAATGAGTGGACACATCGCCGCCCAGTTAAAGAAGGTTAAGACTGCATGGGAGGGTCCTCAAATTCGGACCGCTGGAGGACACCTCATTACGCCGACTGGAATCTGCACGGCAAGAATTACCGTTCATGGCCGTACTTACCCTGCCACCTTCGTTATCCTGCAACAGTGTTCGCGAGACGTCATTCTCGGCATGGACTTCCTGAACCAACACGGCGCAATCATTGACCTGAAGTCGAAGTCCATAACGCTGTCGGAAGATCGAGCGATACCACCGGAGAGCTCTAGTAGTCACCGTGCCTTAAGTGTGCTCGAAAGTCAAGTCAGCATCCCGCCTCGCTCCAGCATTGTCATTTCCGTAGGCACCAAAACGCCTGCCGACGTAGAAGGCGTCATCGAGGGTGACCAACGTTTACTGCTAGACCGTGAAATTTGCGTCGCAAGAGGGATCGCTCGACTGCATGGAGGGAAAACTGAAGTGTTGCTGACAAACTTCAGCCAGGAGTTCAAGCACATCAACAAGGGCACGACGATCGCGTACATCGAAGAAATTGTGGAAACCAGTAATGCGTTTGTCCTCTCGTATTCCGCCGCATGTAGCCCGACGACCATGGTTCCCGAACCAGACTACGACATTAATCCAAGTCTCCCAGTGATTAAGCAAAAGCAGCTCAGAAGTCTGCTCCGACGATACAAAGGCTGCTTTTCGACGACATCGAGGATTCGACAAACACCAGTCGCCAAGCATCGCATAATCACCGAGGAGTACGCTCGACCACTCCGCCAGAGCCCTTACCGAGTTTCGCCGCGAGAATGCGAAGCTATAAGAGAACAAGTCGACGAAATGCTGCGTGACGACATCATCCAGCCGTCGAAAAGCCCGTGGGCATCCCCTGTTGTGCTGGTGAAGAAAAAGGACGGAACCCTACGTTTCTGCGTCGATTATCGTCGTCTGAACAAGATCACGAAGAAGGACGTATACCCCCTTCCACGGATATACGACGCATTGGATCGGCTCTGCAACGCTAAGTACTTCTCCTCGATGGACCTCAAGTCTGGCTATTGGCAAATAGAAGTCGACGAAAGAGATCGCGAAAAGACCGCCTTCATCACCCTAGACGGCCTCTACGAGTTCAAGGTTATGCCATTTGGACTGTGCTCGGCGCCTGCAACGTTCCAGCGCGTGATGGACACGGTTTTAGCGGGAATGAAATGGCAGACCTGTCTCGTTTACTTGGATGACGTCGTTGTATTCGCCGAAAATTTCGACGACCACCTTAGGCGGCTTGCCACAGTACTAGAGGCCATCAAGTCGTCAGGGCTCACTCTGAAGCCAGAAAAATGCCGCTTCGCTTACGACGAGCTTCTGTTCCTAGGCCACGTCATCAGTAAATCCGGAGTACGCCCCGACCCCCAGAAAACAGCTGCCATCGCAAAGTTCCCGCAGCCCACCGACAAGAAGGCAGTGCGTAGATTCCTTGGCATGTGTGCCTACTACAGGCGCTTTGTCAAGGACTTTTCACGCATCGCCGAGCCGTTGACACGTCTAACTAAATGTGATGTTGAGTTCAAGTGGGAAACGCTGCAGGCCGACGCATTTGAAGAACTCAAACGACGCATGCAGTCGTCGCCGGTACTTGCGCACTTCGACGAGTACACCGATACAGAAATCCATACTGACGCCAGTAGCCTAGGTCTCGGTGCCGTTCTAGTCCAAAGGAAAAACGGAGTCGAAGAGGTGATCTCTTACGCTAGCCGGTCGCTGTCAAAAGCGGAAAGCAACTATTCTACGACCGAAAAGGAATGCCTCACCATCGTTTGGGCTACAGCTAAATTTCGCCCTTATCTTTATGGCAGGCCATTCAAAGTCGTCAGTGACCATCACGCGTTGTGTTGGCTAGCGAGTATAAAGGATCCTTCAGGACGACTGGCGCGGTGGAGCCTCAGACTACAAGAATACGACATCACTGTAACCTACAAGTCCGGACGAAAACACTCCGATGCCGATTGCCTATCACGCGCCCCCATTGACCCGCCGCCGCAAGATGACGAAGATGACGACGCCTTCCCTTCGCTGAACTTCAACTTCGCTGAACTTCGCTGAACAGACTTCGCTGAACAGCAACGGGCAGACCCGGAGCTAAAAGGCCTGGTGGAATATTTGGAAGGGCACACCAACGTTGTCCCCAGGGCATTTAAGCGCGGATTATCTTCCTTCACGCTTCGAAACAATCTACTCGTGAAGAAGAACTTTTCACCAGTCCGCGCAAACTACCTTCTTGTTGTCCCGTCAGGACTTCGTCCAGAAGTATTGCACGCCCTACATGACGATCCGACCGCTGGACACCTCGGTTTTTCCCGGACACTATCGAGGATACAAGAAAAGTATTATTGGCCGCGCCTGACCGCCGACGTCGCCCGTTATGTCAGAACATGCCGAGACTGTCAGCGACGCAAGACACCGCCGACAAGGCCAGCCGGATTACTACAGCCAATCGAGCCTCCTTGCCGACCATTCCAGCAGATCGGGATGGACTTGCTGGGACCCTTTCCGACGTCAACAACCGGAAATAAGTGGATCGTCGTGGCGACAGACTACCTCACCCGCTTCGCTGAAACTAAAGCACTGCCGAAAGGTAGCGCAGCCGAAGTGGCGAAATTCTTTGTCGAAAACATCCTGCTTCGACATGGCGCCCCAGAAGTCCTCATCACCGACAGAGGAACGGCCTTTACAGCGGAGCTCACCCAAGCCATTCTGAAATACAGTCAGACAAGGCACAGGAGGACCACGGCCTACCACCCGCAGACGAATGGTCTTACGGAGCGGCTGAATAAGACCCTCGCCGACATGCTAGCGATGTACGTCGACGTCGAACACAAGACGTGGGATGCCGTCCTGCCGTACGTAACATTCGCTTACAACACGGCGGTGCAAGAAACAACACAGATCACACCGTTTAAGCTGGTTTACGGCAGGAACCCGACGACGACGCTCGACGCCATGCTGCCCACGTCACTGACGAAGAGAATGTTGACGTCGCTAGCTATCTCCAGCGCGCCGAAGAAGCCCGACAGCTCGCCCGCCTACGGATCAAGAACCAACAGAGGACCGACAGCCGACACTACAACCTCCGACGACGCTTTGTTGAGTACCAGCCCGGCGACCGTGTTTGGGTTTGGACACCGATACGCCGACGAGGACTCAGTGAGAAACTACTCCGACGCTATTTCGGACCCTACAAGGTCATCCGACGTATTGATGCTCTGGACTATGAGGTCGTGCCAGACGGCATTTCGCATTCACAGCGGCGCCGCGCACGATCTGAAGTGGTCCACGTGGTGCGCCTTAAACCCTTTTACGGACGCTGACGAAATTCTTTATTTTTTGTTGTTGTTTTCTTTGCTACGGGTGTTTTTTTCGCTTGTATGTAGCATCGGGTCGATGCTTTTTAAGAGGGGGGTATTGACACGTGTACTTATCTTTATCGGGCGACCACGTTTCGCCGCTTAACAACTGTAATCGCACAGCGAGGGATGCGCCTGCATGTATCCGATGTTTCTGGAAAGTTATCGATGCTTCTACCCGGCTGTCTGTTGTCGCTGAACCTTGTGTTATCTGATTTCATCGCGTAACGCGAATGGTGTAGAACTGTGTGGAAGGCACGCGGGTCCGAACGATTAGTCTGGAACATTCGACGAGTGCTCTGTAAAAGCCGACGCGCTTGACCCGCTGATCAGATTTTCGACGATCGCCGACTGTGTTCGCCGCTATCGTTGTGCTTTAAGTGTAGCCTGTTTTGTGGGCACAGGTTCGCCCAATAAAAGCTAGTTTTGTCTTTCACAGTACTGCTACTGTGTTCTGTCTTTACCGTCACTACCACGTGACAGTATCGTCTATAAATAGTTCAATAATATCCAAACGAATGTGGGATCAGCTTCGCAAGTTCAGAGGCGATTACGCTTCTTACACTATCCCCATACTGTCACCTCCAGGCACACAAACAAATGTAGAAGAACAAGCAGACATATTAGGGCAACATTTCCATGATATATCAAGCTCGAAAAACTACTCTGCTGCATTCCTGAAACATAAGCAATTAGCAGAAAAACTGAAGCTTCCGACCACAGGAAGTGCAGAAAGACTGTATAATGGCGCTTTAACACTTCCAGAAATCAACAGAGTACTTACTAGTGGCAAGAAAACAGCACCCGGTCCGGACAGGATACACTATTTAATGCTAGCTCACCTATCCCCGAAAGCAGTTGAGACCTTGCTTCATTTCTTCAACATAATCTGGGAAACGGGAAAAATGCCCAAAGAGTGGAAGAAAGCTATCATAATCCCGTTCTTGAAATCTGGAAAACCTCCCACAACAGCAACCAGTTATAGACCCATAGCACTCACAAGTTGTCTCGCAAAGTCCTATGAAGCCATTATCAACATAAGATTGACATACGTCCTTGAAACAGACAACATGCTAGATAACCATCAGTGTGGATACAAGAAAGGTTGCTCCACAATAGACCACCTAGTTCGGCTAGAAGACGAGATACGTGCGGCCTTTCTACACAAGCAATATTGTCTCACAGTTTTCTTTGATCTTGAAAAGGCATACGACACAACATGGAGGTTTGGTATCTTAAGGGACTTAGCAGATTTAGGAATCCGGGGTAGAATGCTGAAATGTCTAGCCGATTTCATGTCGAACTGAACATTCCAGGTGCGTTTAGGAACGGCGCTGTCACGTGTATTCATTCAGGAAAATGGTGTGCCACAAGGATGCGTACTAAGCACAACACTCTTTATAGTGAAAATGAACTCTGTTAACAAAGCCATTCCCCCCTCTGTTATGCACTCCATATACGTCGATGATCTGCAAATAGCGTGCCGCGCCTCAAACTTACAAACATGTGAAAGGCAGCTCCAGATAACAATTAATAAACTAACCGAGTGGGCTGAGAAAAATGGCTTCCGCTTCTCCACTCAAAAAACCGTTACAGTGCTATTCTCGCAAAAACGAGGATTGTATTTAGACCCGGTTCTAAAATTGAATGATGTCGCGCTGCCGGTAAAACAAAAATATAAATTCTTGGGAGTAATCTTTGATAAAAAACTAAACTTCCTAGCCCACATTAAAACACTAAAGATTAAGGCAAATAAAGCACTGAATATCCTAAAGGTTTTGTCTCATAAGCACTGGGGTTCCGACCGAATCTGTCTTCTACGTATTTACCGGTCTCTTGTGCGTAGCCTTCTAGACTATGGCTCCGTGGTTTACGGCTCAGCCAGGCAGTCCTACATCCAACTACTTGATCCAGTACATAACCTTGGATTGCGACTGGCAAGTGGTGCCTACAGAACGTCACCCATTCAAAGTTTATATGTTGAGTGTAATGAACCCTCATTACAGCAGCGCAGAGCATTACTAACATTCTCTTACCTACTCAGAATTCAGTCATCACCGCAACACATATGCTACAAAATTCTTACACAGTGCAACTCACGCTTACACTACACAAATAAACCGAACATGATTAGGCCACTTGTCCTGCGGTATGAGCAATACTGTCAGGATTACGAGATCCCCCAAGAAGTCCTCCAGGTTGCCAAGAAACCACAACGATTGGCCCCATGGTACAATTTTACACATTTGTGCGACGGGACATTAACACATTTAAAGAAAAGAAACACTCCACACGAACACATCATACAAGAATTCCGTGCTCTTCAGGACAAGTATAAAAGTCACATGGAATTCTACACGGATGGCTCCAAAACAAAAGAACACGCGGGTGTAGGGGTAGTAACAGAAAATTGGGAAACAAGCATCCGTCTACCAAAACATGCTTCTGTTTTCACAGCTGAAGTTTATGCTGTATGGGTTGCAGTTAAAAAGGTTATCACTGGCAAGCACAACAACACAGTCATATACACTGATTCCTTAAGTACACTGAAGGCTCTAAATCTGAAATCGGAGTGTGAACCCCTGTTAGGGGACATACTAAACATGGTCGCACTTAACAAATATGGGAGATCAATCCGCTTCTGCTGGGTACCAAGTCATGTTGGGATACCGGGTAACGAAGCAGCCGATACATGTGCATCGATGGCAGCATTCAAAGACCTAATAAACACAGCACTTCCATGTAAAGATAATATCCGTGCCATTAGGAAGGCCTTGACGACAAAGTGGCAACACGAATGGGACATTTGTAGAGAAAACAAGCTATATCTCATTAAACCAGTACTTGGTGAGTAGAAGTCGTGCAACCATCAGGAGCGCTTTTTTGAAGTAGCTCTATGCCGACTACGCATTGGCCACACACACCTCACCCACAATTATCTACTTACAAAAGAAGACGTGCCAACATGTGAAAAATGCCAAGAACAACTAACAGTCATGCATATACTACTCACATGCACACACATTGAAGTACAAAGACGAAACTTTTTGCACAACCTACATCAAATGCACATACCTTTACATCCTTCTTTAATTTTAGGAGATGATCCGATAATCCCATTACCTGACCTGCGTAAATTCCTAAACGACACTGGCTTTTTTAACAAATTATAGATTAACACGGCCTTTCTCCTCTTAAATAGTATTATAAGACACCTCGTGTTTGGCGCAGCATAGCGCTAGCCGCTTTTGCGCCACTAGACCACATTTAACTAACTAACTTTACACTGACGATATTAAGTGAAGGACAGGACGTGGACGTACGTACATCCACGTCCTGTCCTTCACTTAATATCATCAGTGTAAAACTAAGCGCAATATAACCATCAGCAAGTACAGCTTGGCGAACTGTGAAGAGTCCTTTGCTGTTTTTAGTTAGAACTTACATTTCTTGGCATACTCTGTTATTAGATAACAGAGTAGCTAGATTCGTGTGGATACAACTTGGACGCAGTGTATCACGTTGGAGTCAGGTGCAGCATAGCCTGTAGTGCTCTGTACACCCCAGACTCTTCATTCATAATTTGTCTTGGAAAAAGCAATATACAATAAATCAATAAAGAACTTGGCTACCTCCAAAGTACTTTTCGTGTGGCTCCTCGAGAAACTGAACTGCTAACATACACAACTGTAATGTGGCCCATCCCTTAAAATTAATCTTGTTTTGATCCTTCTTCACAAAAATGAGATTAAAAAGGTTTAGTGTACACAGAAAAAAAGCTGTGCGCGTTATGTGTTGCGGATATGACAGGGATTTTTCGCCTTCCTCCAACCTTTCTAGTCTGAACGTAACCTCTCTATCTATATGTCACCAGATTGAAAGCTTAAAGTTTCTGCATACCCTTACTTGTTCGCTGTACCCACTTGGATAAATACAGAAAGTTTGCTGTATGTCCACATACCCGTTGCTCTCGCACCTTAAAGCTTTTACTTCAATCTATAACCAACATGTATAAACAAGATATATTTCTTTTAAATATAAAATCTTAGAATGCCTTTCCTGGAGATGTTGATTCATGGCAATTATTTGATTTTTGTTTCTGTACTTGATATGTGATGTTTTCCCCGCTCCTGCAAAAGCCATGGCTGCATTACAAACAGATAGACATACAACCAAGCAAACAAACAGCATTATTCCAAGGGGCTTTAATTTTGTGTAACAATACTGTTTGGACAGTTTCCTAACCTTTTGCTGGTGTGACATTCTTGTGTACTAGAGTTGACCGTTGCTGCGTTAAACATAGAGATAAACAGAGTGCGTGCAATATTTTATATTCAAGACTAAAGTAATTCGTCACAATAAACATGGCCGTACTAATCTTATATGACAAACAAATTGTCAGATACGATGAAGTACTAAACCTGAAATTTGGTTGGCTAATCTTGAGTTGTTTGAGTGTTGTATTGCTGGGTAGACAAGACTATAAATGCAGGACCCTATGTAGTGAAGTGAATAGCGAAGCTTACAGAAATAGTTGGAAATTTTTTTGTGGAAGGAATGCTTTGAGCAGCTAACAGCTCACAACCATAGTAATTTGGGTTGTGCGTTTGTTGATAATCTTTTGTGATGGGCTCGAATTACGGTACATAGTTTTGTGTACCATGTTTCGTAATGCAGAGCTCGAAGGAAAGGTAAGCATACTCACTCATATATTGAGGCACAAATTCTTCTGTTGTGCATCTTTGTATGTTAGTGCTGTGCACATGTGTGCTGCTTTTAGACTAGTGAAGCTTGGACTCGTTCACTCGAGGACTTGTGTGTATACTTATTGTTGTGTCGGCAGCGGCAGGCAAGCGGGGGGCCCCGACCAGCGAACGCCCGACTAACGCCGGCGCAGTAAAGGAGACGCGGAGCGAACTGCTCCCGTTGAAAACCGGAACGAAGACTCCGCCGACCGGCGGCTGTTTATTGCTTATAAAGGGTTCACACGCCAGATGACACCTCCCGATTGGTCCAATGCTCGTCTCATGACAGAAGGGGGGTGCGCCATCTACCTAACCAACTACAAAACCCACATGTGCGATGACACATAGATCTGACAGGGGGCGACACTATACTACATCATCCCCCCCTGGAAACAAAGTAACATACAGTGAAACGCGCACACACGACACGCACTTAAGTCCAAAGAAGATTTCAGTTCATTCCCCCCCCATGTTCACACACGCGCACCAGTTGCACACAAGCACGCACTTAAGTCCACAAAAAATTCAATCCGTCCCCGCCCAAGTTCACATACACGCGCACCAGACTTGGGCACTAAAACACAGGCAGTCACTCAAAGTCGGACAAGGAACACGGCACAAAACTCACTGCACTGCAACAAGGAGCACTTTATACCTGTGTTAATGAAACATGTGGACTGTCTCCTAAATGTCGCAGCGAGGCCCCTAGCTGTGGCATTTCGAAGACGGCAATGCGCTCTACACTACATAAACAAAATCATCGAGCCACGGAGGCCGTTTTCTGTCACGATGAGGACGCGTGCGTACCTCAGAAGAACTTTGGGGGTTGCGACGCGTATCGGTGGACTTTAAAGACCCAGTCGTCCCACTATTTCCCTCCCCCTGGTTGGAAAACTGAATGTGGTTGTCACTCAAAGCTGGAGAGGGTTGCCCAGGAAGCTCCTCTCGACGTCCCAACAAGTCCTGGGAGGCTACCGATTCCCCCACGGAATCAGAGACGACTGCTGACTGCGTAGACTCGGAAGTGATACAGTCAGACAAGCTACTGAACTGCTGCTTATGAGAAGACGATGTCGCTACAGACGAGTCATCGGAACGACTATCGAGGTTTGAATACGAGTACAAAAAATCTTTGTCACTTGTACACAATGTACTACCTGTTGGATCCTTCATCACTAGGGTTAACTTAGACACATGCCACGTCTTCCCATCACTGAGTACAAAAGTAGATGGTCCTATCTGGGCCTTGACTTTACGAGGTTTACTGTACTTAAAAATTCCTTTCCTGTTTAATCTAATTCTGACGGTGTCTCCCACCTTGACATGAGTTGCCTGAGCACCTCTACGTTTGTCTACGTACTGCTTAGTTTGGCACTGTTTCTGCAAGACCCTTTCTTTAACGTGAGACACGAGACTGTCCTGTTCCCGTAGATCTATACAGAGCCGCATGGTTCCATCCTTCTTGCACACCACCACGAGTGGAGACACCCACTCAGAAGCCTCGACGCGCTCGATGACGTCGCAGTCCTCGAGACGTCGCAATTCATTTGTTACCTGGGCACGGAGAGCCAGGGGTAGTCGGCGCAACTTTGAAGATACTGGTTTCGCATCTTGCTGCCGATGAATTTGGTGCACAAAGTTGTTGACGAGACCCAACTCGTCACTGGAAAGGTGATCAAAACCCGGAGGCACACCTGTGGGGCTCTGTACTGAAGGAAGTGATGGTAGACGACATGTCAGCGACGTACCGTCGATCTGTATGCCCAAGCGTTGGATGGCGTCTAAACCCAGCAGTGATGTTCCTGTAGTCGTTACGTGGAACGTGACGGAGCATGACCTTTGAAAAAACTGGACAGTGGCTTGAAAGAGGCCTTGAATGTCGATGCGTCGCTTGGAAAAATTTTTCAAGTCCACTGCTGTTTGTGACAGTCTGGGCTGTCGACCAAAGTACTTTCCAAAATCTTCGGCCGTCATCAATGAGACAGACGCTCCCGTATCCACCGGCAGTCGCATGGAGACGCCGTTAACTACGACCGGAACTTCCAAATCTTTAGTTTCAAAAGCGCTTACCGTCAAGACAGACGCGGACGGCTGCCCTGCGGAAGTTGAAGACAGCGTCTCTGCGGAAGAGACGTGTTGAACAATACGGGTTTTTCGGCATACGGATGAAAAATGGCCCAACGTGTGGCGGGCGTTGCACCGCCGGTTCCTTGCTGGACAATTCCTGTCCGTTGCAATATGTTTCGTGCTGCCACACCGATCGCATGCACCACGGTTCCCGGAGGAGCCACGTGCGAAATGTCGGCCCTCTTGGCGGCCTCTCGGAAGAAGTCCGTCGTCTTGGCGGCCTCTCGGAAGAAGTCCGTCGGCTTTGCGGCTTCTCGGAAGAAGTCGGACGTCTTGGCGGCTTCTCGGAAGAAGTCGGACGTCTTGGCGCCTTCTCGGAAGAAGTCGGACGTCTTCATGGCCTCCCGGACTACGTCGGCCATCTTGGCGGCTCCCCGGCAGAAGTCGGCCATCTTGGCTCGTCGACGGAACGCCAAGTTGCGATGCCTCGATTCTTCGCACATTTTCGGAGCCGAACGCGCGGTTCGCTCGATGCAAGGCTTCTAACGAGCGTGCAATTTCTTGTGCCTTGTCCAGGGACAGGGTTTCGCCATGAGCCAGCAACTTTTCGCGAACGCTGGCGTTCGCTATCCCGTGTATGATTTGGTCTCGGACGCGCTCGTCATAGCTTGTGCCGAAGTTGCACTGTACCGCCTTCTCCTTCAATGCGGTCACGAATTCCAGGAAGCCTTCTCCCTCGAGCTGCTTTCGGCTGGTGAATTCGTGCCGTTCCGCCAGGACATTTGTTGACGCGGCGAACAGCCGGTCAAGCCGCTGCAAGAGTCTCGGAAACTCTGACGCTGGCGGGACCGCATCACTTGTCGTTGACGCTGCGCCGGTCGACTGCCTTTCTGCTTCGCTTGAAGCTGACGCTGCGCTGGTTAACTGCCTTGCTGCTTCCTGCTCCTCGGCTGCAAAGTGCTTCCGTTGTCCCTCACGCCCGAGAGCGCTGACGAGCGCAGACGCTCGCCGTGCGTCCGTCCAGTCGCCGCCGCCGGCCGCTTCGAGGTGGGCCTGAAAATCCTCGTCGCCAAAAGATGTTGTGTCGGCAGCGGCAGGCAAGCGGGGGGCCCCGACCAGCGAACGCCCGACTAACGCCGGCGCAGTAAAGGAGACGCGGAGCGAACTGCTCCCGTTGAAAACCGGAACGAAGACTCCGCCGACCGGCGGCTGTTTATTGCTTATAAAGGGTTCACACGCCAGATGACACCTCCCGATTGGTCCAATGCTCGTCTCATGACAGAAGGGGGGTGCGCCATCTAGCTAACCAACTACAAAACCCACATGTGCGATGACACATAGATCTGACAGGGGGCGACACTATACTACACTTATAACAGCTAAGTGTTTCGTTTACCATGACTTTCCTACGTCATGGTTTTACTCTGCTTTAACAGTGGCCTACTGTCTATATTCAATGGTGCACGAATGCATGCCGACTACCTCAGCTTCAGACATTGCTGTACCGTGCTTGCCCTACAGGAGTGCTGCAGGAAAAAATGCCTGAGCCACCCACGGTGGTCATGGATGTCAGTGAAAGCTTGGCACAGGTGGTGAATCAGGTCATAAAGCGTTCCTCAGAAGACCTTCCAGACGACTGTGGCGAGCAGCAGGAGGTGTCACTGTTTGTCATGGGCTTCTGGAGTGAACACTCAGGTAAGATAGTCATGGTGCTCTGGCATGATGCATCTGTCTATCCTCAGCAGCGTCATTTAAGGCTGGAGGGAGTTCAGATGAAGCAAAAGCATCTCTGTACACATTTTGACATTGTGTAATAAGACAGGCAAACAGGAAAAAGTAGCCTTAAAGTTAAGAACCAGGACAGACAGGCAAAAGCAAGTCTTGGAACCAGAAACAAATAAGAATAGCATTTAAAGGCCAATTCTACAAAAACAGCAAATATATTAATTATGAATCTGTTGCATACAAATCAGCAAAAATAAGGTATAAAGTATTATTCTGTGCAAATGAAACACTGTACACTACCTTGCAGATCTTGCCCTACTGAACACAACTGCAGCCAACAACACTGCACTAGTTTAGTGCTACAATTGAACCTGGCTGTATCGAACTTGCAGAGAAAGGCCTATCAGTTTGATATAGGGCATAATTCGATATAAGCCTACTAAAAAATTGGACATCATGTAAGCACATACCATTTATAATATCACTTTATTGATGAAACTAGCTTAGTTTCGCATGAAATAGCCGTGTATTTTCTCCTGCTTGGGCAGTTCCACTGCCTGCGACGCACACACTTCTCCACATTGTCTAAAAGAGTCGGAGCAGCTGAGGCCGCAACCTTCCACATTCGCGCAGAAGCAGCGGACTAGTGCGAGTGCACCAATCACCTCAGATGATGTGGGCAAAGGACCATCATTGCTTTGCTCATTGTGCCCACTTTCACTTGTGCTCAGTATGATGTCGGCAATGTAGTCTTAGGGCCAAACAATGAAATCTTCTTTACCTCAGTAAGGAAGCCTTCATTGCAATGAGGCTACCTTATGTCACTCTGAAAGCTTCCTTACTGAGGGGCCCTCGGTGAAGGCTTCCTTAGTGCTTCCTCAGCATAAGGTAGCTCCAAAGCTACCTTCATGCATCCTTACGCCACTCCTGACCCTGAACGAGCGCTTCACCTTACTGCTTAACCACTTGACCTTTGCTTGCGCATGCGCGCTGTCGCCCACCTGCAGAGAAGCGCGAGCACGGTACGTTTGCCAGGCATGTTCGTTTCAATCACGTGTCCAGCATGAAAGTGTTGCTAGTCGTTGCACGACGCCGGTGTGCCAGCGTTGATGGAGCACATCAAGTTTTGCACTGTAATGCACTACTTTTTTAAAGTTTATTAAACAAAACTAGAAGAAAGTGTCACGCTTCTCTATATCAGCTCTTCAATTTAAAGATTGTGCGACGATACAACATTTTTTATTGAATAATGGTGTTCGCATAAATCTTTTAAGAGATAATCTTGAACCCAGGCATGCGGCAACCGCTCCTTACGTGAGGACGGGTGAAGGGAGCTTTCAGAGTACGCTTGCTTCCTCCGTCGGTCCTTCGCTGTAAGGAGGCCTCACGTAAGGTTAGGAAGCGCTCGAAGGAAAGTAACGTTTCGTTGTTTGGGCCTTAGTTTTCGAGCTCTCCCGTGGTCACAACGCCATCATCTGCACCCACAAACTCGTTGACCATTGATTTGTCAATAGATTCTGGAAATTCTGACAGCTCGCTCCAAACTTCGGCAACACCAGCAAAGGTTTTGTCGCGCTCATAAGAATTTAGTCATCACCGGGCACGTGGAAGCTGGCACGTCCGAAGCAGTTTCGGATAAACCACTTGTACACGGCCGTGCGTACGCAATGGGCGCCAAGGGCACCGGGTCGCAAGTGTCCACTTTAGCCCTAATCTCCCACTTATTCTTGAAGATCGTGCTGAGAGTGCTCCTCGGAATTTTGCACGCCACAGTGACATCAGACTTCTCACCGTGTTCGACCCGATTTATGTTTTCAAGCTTCACGGCGAAAGGCAAATTCTGCTGCTTTATCAAAGCAACACTGCAGGAGAAGGCCCACAAGGTGCAAACACCAAGTAAACTATGCTATTCTGCTGATGTGTTGTAACATTCCCATAGCTGTCATAGTTGTGATGCCCATATCATAGCCATACAGCCATACTAGCGGTGTAGCCATAATATAATTATGCCATTTTAATTGAAAGCTAGCCGTCAAGCGTTGTTGACCATCCTTGTCCAAAGTTTAAATTGAGAATGACAAGTCATACACATTTAAATGAAAGTCAGGAAAACTTTGTTGTATACACAGTCACTACAAATCACCATACAAGCTGTGCTACTCTGTCAACATTGTGATTGCTTTCTTTGAGGTACCCGGGCATAGTCTTTGGCAGTCAATGTGTGTATGTGTATATATATATATATGTATATAAACTCCATTTGTCAGGAAGAGATTTTAAAGAGGGGTGGTCAGAGCCCCCCCAGTCCAAGGCCCCACTGGCCTCTGCCGCCTTTGCAGTAAATGTAACTTGCCAATTATAAATAAAAACAATGGTGATAGTGAAGCAAACGTGAATACAAAGTATTTTTAGTACCACTTTCAACATCATTATAGTGACGTTTGGTTGTAGTACCTTGAACGTGTGGTCCAGAATGAAGCCGGCTCTGCAGTTTTTTTAATGGCACAATGTAAAAACATATTTGTTGCTGCCTGCCTGTGATATAGGTAAAGCTTTTTTTTTTTTTTTCATGCACTCTCCATACACACATGACTGCACGTGAGTGCATGTTAAAGGCAGGAAAGTGCACAAATTTATTGTGGCTATGTTAGTTGCAGTAAAGAATTCAAATGCTTGGAAATGTATTTTGCCTTTCCAGATGCAGCTTCGCCTGCAGCTCTGAAGTCAGCGTGCATTGTTGTCACAGAAGACAGCACCTACATCAGCAAGTCCCACTACATAAAAACACCAAAGGGTTCAACCAAAGCTTGTATCATACAGTACGAGCCATTGGCATGCCAGAGGATCAGCAATATTACGGCTGCGGTAAATATCTTCGAGTGCACTCTTCACTAAAACTGTCTTTTGTACCATGTGCACACTTCAAAAATTGAATGCAACATGAAACAGCCTGGACGGCCGCTGAGTGCTGTTGTCTATTCCATGTTGTGTTCAATTTCTAGCGCTGTAAACATGTCACAGAATTCAAGCAAACAACTAGGCCAGCTTTCTGCTGTAACATGATTCTGTGAATGTGGGTCCACAGAGTTGATTTTGCAGCATGCTACAACATGTTGTAGAGTAGTGCTAAAGTGAAAACAAGCCTTCTTTGAGACAGACTGGGCTAAGCTTTTACTCACTATAGTGGATCACCAACTAGCCCAAACAGTCACCTTGCCTGTTAAGCTGAATGCTCTGAAGGAGAACTGTGTAGACCTTTATTTCACTCGCTAACTCACTGCAATTCACTGAGGGAGGTTCCTGTATACAGCTGTTAAATGAATTGTTGGGTTTTACATCCCAAGACTGCGCTGTAAGTTATGAGTGACACCATGATGAAAGGCTCTGGATTAACTTTGACCACCTGGAGTTGTTATATATTGGATATAACGAAGGTACCTACCTACATGGGCATTTTTGCATTTTGCCTCCATCGAAGTGCATCTGCCGCAGCCGAGGACTGAACCTGTGAACTCGTACACAAGCAAAATACCAAAGTCGCTGAGCTATCACTCTGGGTCCTTATACAGCTTAGCTGAAATAGACTTGTGTTTGCTAGGAGTTTACATAGATTTCTTGTTGGTATCATTTCGTTTTGATGGTACTGCTTTTGACCATCACACGCGGTATGACAAAATGATATAGTCATAAAGACTGACTGGTGTGGAAATGTTATACCTGTGTGATGTGATGACAGTGCGAGTGCAGCGGAACTGCAGTGCAAACAACTAAGCTGGTCCCTCCACTTCACAGGCTAATTCGGCTTGTCCTCTTTATGAAGAGAATAAGCCACCTTGAGGTGCTTGTGACACTTGCCAAGGTGCATGCCAGTGTTCATAGTGTCCTTCATGATGCGAGGTGCACGAGTGGCATTCCCAGCACAATTATTTACTGTATTTACTCGCATATGATCGCAACCCTAAATTTTGTCGTCAAAATTCAATTTCTTTTCTTTCCTGTGTAATGATCGCACCCTGAACTTGTCGCAGCGATATGTGGTGTGCCAAGTCTAGCTAATGATGACTGCGCTTACCATCTGTCAAATGCTATGCGAACGATTCTTGAAGACATACCAAGCGGTCTGCACGCACCCAACATTCTTAAGCAGATGCCCCATTTCATTCCTTCCATCACTTTCTGCACTTCCATGAAAAAAAAGCTACAACCAAACTTGCCTTGGCTTTATTATTTGTAGGCTTCATAATGGTTTTGGTCAACAACAACAACTTAAAGGGTGCCTTTCTATTCCTCTCGTCTGCACTCTTGGGCACGCAACAAATCGCGAGCACTAACGATAGTGGCCATGTTTGCACTGATACGTTAGAAGTGCACCTTATTCATATGCCGACGCTTGTAACGCAGCTAAGATATTCGCCCACCCTTAGCGGAAACATGCCGTATTAGGATAGCAGTGAAGACATTTGCCGCAGTTTCCGCAGCAAGCCCCGCCATGTGTTTCTATGTCACTGGCAGCTAAGCGTGCCCATCTCTGTTTCTGTCCCCTCAAAGTGGACATGGCTACGTTATTCTCACAAACTTGCCGATATTAATGATATTACTCATTACTGATCCGTAAGAAACTGTTTCAATGCGCATAATGTACTCACGAGAAGAAAAATAATCGCGTTTAGCTTGCTCCGCCGGCCCCCATTTTTGTTTTGGTGTCCCGCACTGACAGCAGCAGCCGCCTGCTTGCCATCCCGCAGCAAATGCGGGATGAAAAAAGAAAATGTTTCTTTTTGTGGGAAATTTAACCCATGTAATCATCGTACCCCTGAATTTGCGTCAATGTTTTTGACAAACAAGTGTGATCATTATGCGAGTAAATACGGTACATCATTGTACACTTCTGCAGTGCACTTTTGGCACGGATCCTTACCAACTTGTTCAGTTCACTCTTTTTAGACCTAACGCTGCACCTCTGGGCACGACCTGTTTGAGATGTGTCACACACCACATGAACCAGACTTGCATGCAGTGTTCCATGTCCCTAAGTTGTCCCAAAAAGAATGGATTCCCTTGACATGTGCCCTCAGTACTGGGCAGTGCCTGTTGCACAAGTGTGTCCTGCATTCAGTATGCATTGTGCAGTGTGTAAAGGGGTGCATTTAATAATTCAGCTGGTAGCGTCAAGCGTAACTGAGAAGTCGGACAATGCAGAGCAGGGACCGCTGGACGGCCAAGTGGCTCTCTCTCATGCCAAGCACTGGCGATCTGGCTGGCTCAGTGGTTGCACTGCAGGCATCGAATAGACGATCTGGCTGGCCTTGTCCGTGTGCTCTTCTTCTGCCTCTCAATTACCCCCGGTAGCGGAGCGGAGCCATCCTGGCAACTTACAACGTGGAAACGAGCAGGTCATAGTATTGTTTCGTGTGATAAATGTGAACAGCATTCCAACCACGACGGCACCTGTCGGATGCCGGTTAAGCGGCTCTATGTCATAGTTGACCGGAGAGGTGCGTTTGACGATGCGATATGGTCCGTCATACTTCGAGAGAAGTTTGTTGAAAGTCCAGGGGTGGTACAAGGCACGGAGAACAAGACAAGTTTGTGGGATTGAAGTTTGGGTTGGTAGTGACACCATCACGATTGCATTTTTGTCGTTGGTCATCAGAGGTGAGATTTCGGGCTAACTGATGGCATTTCTCAGCATATCTGGTGACAGCTGAAATGGGAGCACATTCTGACGCGTCTGGTTTGTAACGTAAAACCGTATCCATGGTATGGGAAGGATCATGACTGTAGAAAAGAAAGTATGGGGAAAATCCTGTAGTACTACTTCGTGTAGCCATATTATATGCGTATGTGACTAAACGGGTGAATGATGTCCCAGTTTGTATGATCCAATGAGACATACATGGTGAGCATGTCACCAAGGGTTCGATTGAAATGAACCATAAGCACATTAGTTTGAGGATGGTATGCCATGGTGGTTTGGTGAACAACGTGGCATTAAGCAAGCCTAGCTTCAACCACGTGCGACAAAAATGCACGGTCTCTATAGCTCAGCAGTTCCTGAGGTGGGCCGCGACGAAGAATGAAACGATGGAGCAGGAAGGATGCAACGTCACTGGCGGCGGCTGCAGCTAGAGCAGCGGTTTCGGCATAGCGTGGTGATCAACTGCGACAATATTCCCAAATGCAGTGTCGCATGCAGGAGACCAGGAGGATAGGTCGTTGGCACTACTTATAAGTTGTGTCAGAGGTGAGATAATCAAGGCAAAGTTGCGAACAAAGTATTTGAAGTAAGAACAGAGGCCGGTGAAGGTGCGGAGTTCTTTAAGTGTCTTAGGTTTTGGAAACTGCTATAGCCTGAAGTTTTGATGGGTTGGGGCAGATTCCGTCTTGAGCTACGACGTGACCTAGGATCATGCGGCAAACTGGAACTTTTTCAGGTTAAGTTGCAGGCCTGCATTGGTCAAGGGCGTCAACATTTGCCGAAGGCGTAGAAGAGAAGATGCGTGTTGAAATTGGGGGCGAACACAATGATGTCACCAAGGTAGCATAAACACGTGCTCCATTTTAGGCTGCGCAAGATATTGTCCATCATTTGTTAAAATGTTGCAGGTGCATTGTACGGCATCACCTAAATGGCATCTAAATGGCATCATATAAAATTCGTAGAAACCGTCTGCAGCAATGAATGCGGTTTTAGGGCGATCAACTGCTGACATCTGGACCTGCCTGTAGCCCAGGCATAAATCCAACGAAGGGAAGAATTCAGCACCTTGCAAGCTCTCCAGAGCGTCATCAATGCACGGTAGAGGGTACACATCTTTTTGTGTTATCTTATTAAGACAGCAATAGTCAATGCAGAACTGAATGGAACCATATTTTTTTGTGACGAGAACAACCAGTGACGCCCATGGAATGACACCACGCTGAAGCATGTCGTCAATGTGCTTGCTGATAACCTGATGCTCCTTCACTGAGACATGGTACAGGAGCTGCCGCAATGGCATGTTGAATCCAGTGTCGATGTGATGGCTGACGGTTGATGTGCGGCCCAGAGTAGGCTGGGTGACATCAAAAGAACAACAACATTGGGCAAGCAGGGGAAGACGCTGGGGGCGTCGCTCTGAAGTAAGGTCATCGGCAATGAAAGGAGTGAACACGTCAGGTGATGGTGGAGCAGAAGTGGAAAGCACGCAAAAGTCTGTAAGCTCTGCATACGAAGCAGCCAGCACGTCGATAATAATCATGTCATCAAAGGGCTGAACACAGCCAAGTGCTTCGCAGCAGAGAGCCTTCAGTGTTGTAGGAAGTGGATTGCAGACAATTATGGAGCTTAGACCAGCTGAAATATCAGGAGTGGCAAAGGGGAGGGGAATATCTTTGCGGGTTATGAAGAGTTCCGAAGGAGTGAAGAGGACAGAGCCTTCAGAGACAGCACCACAGAAAAAGAGAACAACACACAAGTACAGCAGTATTGCAGTGTCTTCGCACAGGACCAGCTTGGCAAGAAGTGGTGCCGGCAAGGAACACATCACACAGAAGCAATAGTTTGACTTCAGAATGCACACAGAGAAAGTGCCAACCAAGTATAACGTCATAAGAGCTGGACGGCAGAACCACAAACTCGACAATTTGGGGAACGCCTTGAATAACAACTCTTGCTATGTGTGCTGCTGAAGGCTGGACGACTGGCTGGGTGCTTGCTGTGCAAAGAGAAAACCCAAAAAGTGGTGTTGTAACTTTTCGTAGAGCGCAAGAGAATCATTTATTTAGTACAGAGACTGTTATCTCCAGTATCATGTATCTCCAGTAGACATGCTGCTCCACTATCAATCAGCGCAACAGTAGTGACGCCGTCAACAGTAAGGTCCACATAGTTTGAAGGCGACAATGGAGGACTTGTACATATTGATGGCAACGCATTTCCTGCCTCCTGAAATGTGGCGCTTAGTTTTCTTCTTGCGTGGGTGAAAGGCACCGACGCATGAGAGACAACAAGCGGCGATGCGAGGAAGGTGAACGACGTGCAAGTAACAGGCACTCGGCTGGTAGCCTGCTCGACTGCTGATTAAAATAAGCATTGTGTAAAGGTTGCATATTGGTGTGGGGAGGTGTCTGCACAAAGCCATTTGAGTGCAGCACGCGGTGGCAGCAGAGCCATACAACATGCCCGTATATATCGCAGGCATAACATATGGGCCTGTTGTCTTGCGTGTGCCAAGGATTTACAAAGGCAGGAGCAGGTCGGTGAAAAGGATGATGAACGGGTGGCAGCGGCTGTGGATGTATGACGAGACGCTGGTGAGGAGGCTGCGCGATGATGGATGCTTATGTGAGTGGAGCGTTGACATAGGGACACTGCATAGGTAGAACCTTGGCAGCTTGCTCTTCAATAACTCACCGGAGCATCGGGGTGAGCTGTGTAGGAGGCGGTTGCGACAGCGGCTATTGTTGGGGCAGCTCAGTGAAGGATAATAAAGAAAGCTGACGTGCAACTTCCTCCCACACGAATGCTTGGATTTGTGGGAGCAGGGATGAGTGATCAGAGCGAATGGCCATGACACAAAGGGCCTCGTCAGCCACTGAGAGGCGCTTGGTCAAATCTTGCTGCCTCCTCAACTCGTCGTAGCTTTGGCACAAGTTTATGAGCTCAGCTACAGCAGACGGACTCTTGGCGATCAACACATGAAAAATGTCATCGGTGATGCCCTTCAATGTGTGTTTCACCTTCTCATTTTCGGGCGTAGAACCATGCACACGTTTGCACTGGTGTAGAACCTCTTCAGTATAACTGGTGACTGTTTCACTCAGTTGCTGCACTCCCTCTTTCAACCGCTGCTCGGCGCGCAACTTGCGGACAGCGAGGTGACCGAAAACTTCAGCGAAACTGGTCTTGAATGCTGACCAGGACTGAAAGTCGGCTTCCTGATTTTTATACCACTGGTGAGCCACCCCCGCAAGGTAGAAGATAACATTATTTAACTTGGAGGTATTTTCCCATTGATTGTGCAAGCTCACCCTTTCGTATAAAGACAGCCAGTCATTGACGTCATGCTCATCTATACCGATGAACACCGCTGGATCTCTGTGTCAAGAGCGCCAGAGCAGACCACGGATGGTGTCGGTGACATCTGCTGGATAGAGTCAGGCATGACTGGTGGCAGAGGCCGACACCAGAGTTCCAAGTTGGAGATGTTCTTGAAGACCCAGCACCTTCACCAGTTGTAAAAGGGTGTATTTCATAATTCAGCTGGTAGCATCAAGCGTAACTGAGAAGTCCCGCGACACAGAGCAGAAATCGCTAGATGGTCGCTAGGCTCTGTCCCGTGCCGAGTACTGGTGACCCGGATGGCTCAGTGGTTGCACTGTAGGCATCGAATAGCCGATATGGCTGGCCTTGTTTGTGTGCTCTTCTTCTTCCTTATAAGCCCAACATGCTGCAGTGGAATGCCTGAAGTCCAAACTACATCTGCACTTGTACAGCACAATACTACTACTACACACAGCAGTTCAAGGGCAACAGCTTAGCAATGCAACTTTGCCAAGTTACAAGATGGATGAAACTGGCCAGGCCTCAATATAATGAACATAGTTATAATCAATGTTTCTCAGAATATTGACATGTAACAAAGATTGGATGCAACTTCATTTGAATAACTGTGTAGTATTGCATAGACGGCAAATTATCATGTTTCACGGCCTGTTCCAGAGGCGTGTGTAACTGACCCAAACCAGTTTCTTATTCCACTGCTATTGTTCGCTTATGCAAATTACGGCATCTCTTCACATGCTGTTATTTATATGCAGCCTACTTAGTCAGTAAAGTTTAGTGTTTCAAGCTATATAAATTGGCCAAAATTTTTTTGACAGCAATCTTATTTGCTTCTTTGGAAAGAGAAATATGCCCTCCTTGGTTAATTACTTATAGCAGTCTTGTTGTATATGTTTGTTTAGGTTCAACTGCATATCCAAATGCTCATTGACGTTTTGACATTTTTGCGATTGCAAAATGTGTGCGTCAATACCATGAAAGCGAACATGCATGATTCACAAATCATCTTGTTTAGCAAGTGTGCTCCTCGCTGATTATGTTTTTTAATCGTTTTCATTTCAGCATCTCTACAAGAATGCCAAAAGCGTGAAGCTTACATTCCTGGACGAGGACACTGGCACCGAAATGCAGTGGACTATCGCAACAAAAACAGTGGCGTCGCTGCATTCTTTTCTGAGCACACTTCGAACACCGTGGGAGGAGCTCTTTGGTGTGGAGATGCCACTGGACATAGTTGCAGAGTGAAGCTGTCAAGATCAAGCCCTGCGATTGATTTTATCCCAGACAGCTTTTTTTTATTTAAACAGCAAATCTACTAAACTTATGTGCAGAGACTGTAAAGCAACTTCGAGTGTATCATGTTACAGGCTGTACTGTTGACAGTAGCCCATTGTAATAACGTCTGTTAAAAGTTTTAATCTTACAGAAAGAAGCATTGTAAACTTTTATTAAACTGAATTACCATCCTTTTAAAACCATGAAGTTGTAACAAATATGTTGCTGTAACTTTAACTTTTAGAGCTTTTCATTAGTATTATGTAAATTTCCATTGCTGCGACGTAAATTGTGTGATGTGGAACAGGTGCCCACCATAAATTTAAACAAGGGTGTCCCATGTGTGTTTTTAACTCTGTATGCGTGCAGTGTTTTTATGTCAGATTGCAAGACAGACGGACAACTCTGAATTGTGCATATACCAGCCGTTGGTTGTGACAAGAACTGTCCTTTCTTTTTTTTATTCTGTAAATACAATAAATATTTCAGACAGTTTTTTTATAACCCAGACTTGTCTACCCCCACTTTTCTTTTTTCTTGTAAATATACATGAAAAGATTTTCAAAAATGCCTACAACGTTTGCATCTGCCAGGCATGAGTCTTCTTTTCTCAAAGTGAGTAAGAATGAGGGAGCTTTCATCCAATGGAATGTACATGAGGAAACGACAAAGAATGGCTTTGGTGGTGCCCGGATTGCCGTGAGTCGACTCTGAGGCAGACCTCGCCGCTGCTTCGAAGCATCGTCGACACTGCAGTGGAAGCGAGGTTGGTTTTCCAAGATTGCCGTTCGCCCCCTACCCCCCGTGAGTGATGATATGTCGGGCCCTGCTTTGCACGGGGGTGCGTGAAAGTCTGGCAGTGGCCCTGTTCTCTCACTTGGCCTTCTTCTTTTGCTGCTTCTGCTTCTTTTTGTCTTCCTTCCTCTTCTCTTTGTCCCGCAAGCTCTGGATCAGCTTGTACGTGAAGAAGCCTGCAGGCAAACGAAAGACGGACATTTTTTTTTTTAAAGCTCCCTCGTTTACCGGTGGAAACGATTGTTACAGTGGAAGCATGTTATAGTGGAGTTTAATCTGACATGGAAATATACCTTCATTATGCCAGATATTCAATACAAACCTATATTGGTAGCACACTGATGTCAATGAGAAACATTTCAGGATTTCCTTCATAGCTGGATTCAACTGCAACACCCTGCATGCGCTCTCACCGTATAGCGCACCTTGCTGGCCAAATGTAAAATTGTAATTTTGATGGTAAAATATGAGGCACTTCCACATTTTTACAGGTCATTTATGTTCTCACCCCTTCACACACTTAAAAAATAAACAATAACCTTAACCCAGTAATGCCCAACATATTGTGCATATACTAAGCCAAGTTTGATAACTGAATATTCCAATTTAAGAGCGACAAACTTAGCACAAAGCCTATAGTAGCATTTCTGATATGCTGGAGTGAGCTTACAGTTGTGGGTAGTTCAGCAAACTAATTAATAAGTAGCTTTCACGTGCAATATTATTTCAGATTTCTTTTTTTCTTTAAATATATTTAAAATATATATAAATATATTTAAAAAACAAAGAAGTTGTTCTAATATTTTTTATGTGGAACTGTGTTTGGTCATACAATTTTTCTTCAGCTACAAAGCTTTGTTTCTGAGAAATAAGTGTGTTTCCTTTGTAGCTTCATGCTACATATGGCTGGATGTGCCATTTTTCCTTTCGTGAAGAGTTAACAGATGTATACAAATCCAGACAAGTCGCACATCAAGGGCAGCGAAGCTGTGTGCGAGAGATCTTGGATATTTTGGCACTTGGTTTGCCATTGCCCAAAACGTACCTAGTACTTGCAAATGCTTTACTTTATCCAAAGCAATTCTGTTGCTATAACCGAGTCCTTTCAATCATTTCACTAAATCTGAAACATACTCCCATATGTTGCACTAGGTGTACTACGCCAGCTAAGCTCTTGCACACCTGTGCCCTCTCAACACTGACCATGCTGCCACATAAGAGCTATTGTAGAGCTTCCCAATACATCTTTGCCATTTCTAACAATATGTTTCATGTTCGTTCGTTTTTTTTTCCTTTGTCATTAGCTCGGAAAACGCTGTGCTGCCATTATCACTGGCCACTCGGTGCAATGTGTGATAAAACAATGGACAATCCATTACAAGATATGGGGCCTGGTTTCATTTTTCGCTGCTCCCTTTGCGCAGAGCAAGAGATAGACTCCTCCAAACTGAAGTTGCCTCCGAGATTCATGTATGAAATATACTCCTTGTCTTTCACAAAATAATTGCGTGTTATGACCTGACAAAAATAAAAGTTGCAGAAACAGTATTTTTTTTTTTAAGTTTTGAGATGGGTGCATTGAAACTGGTTCTAATTTCAGGATTTCTGCTTAGTGGATACGGCTTTGGCACTGACCCATGAATGTTCTAAGAATTAATTTATGAATTAATATTAAGTTTAGCTAGTGGGAAATAATTATTGATGTAATTGGCAATTATGGCACTAATTCTGATGCCCGCCACTGGTGCAAATGTCGGCCAGAAAAATTTTTGTCCCGAATCCCGTTTTTCACAGGTACACAGCAGTCGCAGAAACACCTTGTGCATGTTCATGCCACGCATGGTAAAAATTGAGTGCTTTGTGCGCACAAATTGTAGAGGTTACAAAAAAAAAAAAGAATGGCAGCTCGACTAAACCAGGCAGCAATATGACAACTTAGTTCATACAATGTACAAATGAGGCAAGGACGTGGCACCGCACACACAATAGAAGATGCGCCAATGCATACAGTGACAAACCTTTTTAGCTAGAGGAATAAAATTACAGAAATGAAATAATGTTCCCAATGCCATTTTTTATTTGACATTCTCGAATAGATGGTGTAGGCTCCCTGTATGCCTAAAAAACAATAATTTGTGGGTAACGAATGTCACATTCTGTTCACATGGGCATTTAGGACCTATGCCAATGCCAAGTCTTGTGACATGCACCTTATGTGCACATGGAAACATTTTTATTTTTATGTTTCTAAATATAAAGAATCAGTCATTGCCACCATACAATGTGCATGTCAGTAGATGCAAAACTGAATTTATAAGTAATTTAGAAGAGCTGCTTCTTGGGCTAGTTGGCTTCGATGTTGAGGCATGGCTACGCACAAGTCTGGGCTAGTTTGTGTTCCATGACTTAGTGTAGTTGCCCATTGTTTTGCTGTGTACTGCACTAAGACAAACGTCAGGTGTAAGTTAGCAATGCTTTTCATATGTTGCATGTGTAATCACTTTGTATATAAAGAGCGCATTTTTGATGATTGAAAAATCTAGCATAGCAGTGCAAAGCTCACAAACACTGATGAGTTAGGAACTGAAATGATGGGAAATTTTTTATACATTAATGAGACAGCTAGACTAATTCACGACTGTAATCAAAGCACACTTGATGGTGGCAAAATGTAACAACACCCGCGTACCATGCATTGTGTGCACATTAAGGAACTCTAAGTGGTCAAAATCTGGAGTCCCTCACTACGGCGCGCCGTAATCGGATTGTGGTTTTGGAACATAAAGCCGCAGAATTGAATTTTTTCAAAGCACACGTCGCACTGTTGCACAGAGACCACTTTGTGTGTCCGTGGTAGGGAAAGCTCTGAAGTACAGTTGGGTGCAAAGGTCTCAAGCCCACAGCACCAGGAAAAAATTTAATTTTACATTTTTTCTAGCACATCTGTGGTACATGGAATTGTTTCAATGCAGTGTCGGTCGAACAAACGTACGTGGTGGACTGTACTACGTGGTGGACTGTATTTCAGCTTGCAAGCCAAGGCTTTGAAGAACAAAATATTTGTGGCATTTGTGGTCTCCTGACTTTTGCTCATGACTGTACCTAATGGCCTAGAACACATAATGTGGTGAACTAAGCTAAAAAAAAAAACGTTTTTGTAAATGTGCTGATTCTGTAAACTGCGGCATGTAACATAACTGTATATGTGACAGCGATTAGTCAGTGATTACAATCTATATGCGAGTCTTGGTGGAAATTATAAAATATGCTTGGGCATGCACTAAATATCAAGCCCTGAATTTTTATAGTAATAAAAGTTAGGATTTCAACTACTTGCATTTCAAATAACCTGACACCATTGGTTGGGGGGGGGGAGGCTGTTATGTGCTTTTTATAATGTTGTCACAGCTTCATAGCTACAGTGAAAGACGGGCAAGGAATTCGAAGCAACCTACAGATTCATACTATACAGCTTCAAAATGTCGCACTAACAGCAGATCAAATACGGTGGCATTGTGGGAAAGCTTATAAAGTTGGAAACAAACTAGCCCCTAATTTAAACTGTGTAATCAGCTGCCAGACATCGCGAGAAATGCAAAAAATCTGTGCCAAAAGTGGAACAACATGCATCCTACAGAACCTGCTTTAACTTGCAACACTGAACGTCAGCATGACCCTGTACGAACAGAAACCAGAAAAATATTTTAAAGCAAAAAGAAAACAAGGATTTGTTATGCCACTCGTGTCAGGGTAATAAATAACGTCGGGATTCGCAATAGATCTAAATTTTCCACACCACGCGACGACCAGGTGGTCAATCTTTTCCAGATGGTTGTTTCCCTGCTAGTACTAAATAAATTTTTAAAAATCGATTCGTAAAGCTCAAATACTCGGGACTAAATAGCGAGTGCGTGAAGTTCCTGTTAACAGCGAAAGACTCACCGATCGCGGCAACGGGGACGAATATCAGGGCCACGTACAGAACCATGCTGCCTGCAACCTCAGCCGCCCGAGTGCGTGTGAGCGAGTGCTACTCCTGCACGACCGCTCTCGCAACTGCGCCCTCGGAGGCGACGCGGTTCCACGCGGAGCCAACGCGACAGGCCACGTGTACCGGCCACGATCCTGTTTCGCAGGGCGATAAGCGGAAGACAGCACAAAAACGAGTCCCGTAGCTGGGTCAGCACCGAGTCGCCACCACTTGCGCAGCAGTACGATTCGAACAGCGCGCCGTTTCACACCTTTTTTTCTTTTTTTCGTTTATTCACGGCGCTTCGACCTGGTCAAGTGTTTCGTTCCGGGAGTATATAATGCGTTCATGGACCTTCTCGCGAGGTCATCGACCACTTGACGTTTGCGCGCCGTGTCTTCTGTCAGAAGCAGACTACATCGCGATGTAACACAGTATTAAAGGCGCGCAATTTTACCAGCTGTTTCGTTTTACACTATGATGCCCGCCTTCTACTACGACAGGGAGAGACGATCGGTCGAGGTGACAGCAAACAGGTGCCCGTCGGCAATACTTACTGATCAGCGAAATTGTAATAATTGCGGGCAGAATGAAGACCCAATTGCTGAAGCCGTGTTCAATGGGTCCGTCGGGTCCTCCTCCGGTCAGGTCGACCATATTCTGTTCCCGGAACGCGAGCTTATGCCCGAGGGAAAGGTAAGAGGAAGCGAGCGATTTCTCGCGATCTCAGCTGGTCACACGAGCCCAGCGCCAGAGCTCGCTTGCAAACTGTTTGGCTGCTCCGGCGCTTGACAGCTTGAAAAGCGGGCTGTGAGCGTCACTGCTTCCTCGCTCCACGTTGGCTGTGCTGGCGGCCCGCGCATGCTTGCATGCGTGAGCGTGTGCGACGATTCGCGTGACGTCACTGCGGTATACACTCTCTAGCAACTCTCTAGTAATAACTTTCGCATTATTTCTGCATTACGAAAGTAAAGAATATTTAGCTGTTTCGTTGGTCGCAACATCACGCTTCGAAATTTTCTTGTCACTATTACGTTAAAAAAAAACTGTTTGCGTCAAATTTAGCGAATGAACAGTTACGTGTCGGCAACGCGCACATGAAAAAAAAAAAGTAAGATGGCGGCTTGCAGTGCAAAGTAAATTTGAGCAGAACCGGCAAAACTAGCAGAACGCTTCACCATGACGTGAGCGGTATCGAAATTGTGCGCGGGCGCTTTAATGGGATGCGCGATGCCTTTAACGGCGACCACACGCTGTACGGTTCGCTTGCTAAACCGTGCCGTGTGGCGTCAGTTAGGGACACGGACTCTGGCATTTCGTAGCGGCGCCCGCACTGCCACAACTTACCGGTCCTATTTGCATTGCCTGAAACAGGAAAGCTTGCGGTTGCGACAGACACCTTTCCGACCGTCATTTTCGTTTCGCAGTTATTCGTCTAGAAGCGGCGCCGATAGTGTCACGAAGTCGACCATTATACTCCAGGATGGCGTTAGCATCGAAGAGCTGCCGGTTCTCATCAAGAAGGCCACCGCGGAGTCGCTCCTTGACAACGACCCAACGGCGCGCGAGAGCTTCAGTGAACATCCGAAAGCAACGAGGGAAGGCGCCTCGCCTAAGGTGTCGGCGATAATTAAAAAGTGCGCGTCGGTGAAAGACGTTTACCTTGCTCTGAGGAAAGCCGATCCCAAAGACCTGACGCCGGCCATCGGTGTTCAGGCGCTTGACAAGCTGTTGCAAGTTCGAGACGTTGGGCTGGAGGCACCATCAAAACGCCCAAAGTCTGGTGAGTCTGACGGTGTGTCGCTCGTCATTGGGGAACTGTGCAAGCTCATCACGACAGCCGGGAGCTCCGAGGTGATACTGGACGGGCTCAGGTGCGTCGTGAGGCATCGGTACAGCGAGGAAGACCGGAAGCGCTACGTGGACACCTTCGTCCAGGTCATCCTCAGCCGCATCTGCGACGGCACCATCAAGCTCCCCGACCTTCTAGAAGCCACGTTACTACTAGTCAGCTGCGGCAGCCAGTACCTGGGCACGGTGGATCACTTCTGGCAGAGCATCGTCACACAGGCGGTCGACATGGAGAAGGATGACGTTCTCAAGCTGTACAGCCTGCTGCCGTACTTCAAGAGTTCGCAGAGCGTCGTGCTTCGCGCCGTGGCGCGCAACACGACCAAGAACGTTCTGTCGCTGGGCGCAGACGACGTGGCCTACATCTTGAGCGTGCTCACGCGGCTCAAGCTGGTGCCCCAGAGCCTGCTGCTGAGCCTGACCAAGTGGCTGAACCTGAACCTGCACGTCGTTCCCGAAAGGGAGTTGGCCAGCATGGTGCGCTGCTTGCAGGCCCTGCGCTACCTGGACTCGAACTCGTCGAAGGCGGTCGAGCGGTACGTCCGCATCAAGGGCTCCGGTAGCCGCGAGGAAACGATGGACGCGCTGGCCTCTTACTGCCGGGCCTTCCGCTGGAGGAGTGAACCCGTGTTCAACTCGGCGTCCGACTTTTTCGTGGCGAATCATAAGGTGCGCGTTAAAGTTTTTTTGCGTTCGTGCGCCTGGTGCGAAAAGTGGTAGAAAGTGTGCCTGACAGGAGCGTGAATTTGTGCAACATAGCCGGCTGGGCTCAGCCTGGTTAACCTACTCTCTGCCTTTCCGCTATCACTTTTTTATCTCTAGTTTAGTAATCTAGTCTCTTTCATCTTCATCTTAGCTTGCGTTGTCATTGAACCTCATTTTGCAACCAACTTTTATCCAAATACTACCACAGGTCACATGTAGATCTGTGAAACCTCTCATCCATGGACGGTGCTCATTTATCACACGTTCAGCATTTGCAAAGCAGTACATCAGCAAGAGCAGTTTCCCATTATGCCATTCCATGAATTCCTATTTCTGTCCTCTGGCCCTTTATAGCTGGCACAATTTGTGACAACCTTAAACTGTTATCTATCAGTGTTTCAAAATTTTGCAAATGCTTGATGCACTTCCTTGTTACATGACCACATGTGACATGACTTGCTTCTCAATAATCTTTTAAATATGTTTCTCGCTTTTGATGTGGTGCACCTTCCTGATATTTTCCTATGTAGTTAAATCAGAAAGTTGTATCCATCCATCCATCAGTGGCTGCTTACCAGGAAGCTGTGCCGCACGGGGCCTCGCCTCACTTTAATTTAGCAGTCTTGCAAATATGCACAGAATATTATAATGTATGGATGAATTAACCTATTAATGGTCATGGGAACTCTACAAGCGTTGAGCAGGCCACGTTCTCACTGTTTAGACAGTCTTGCTTATGTCAGACTACACAGGGGCTTCATTTACTCTTCTTGGCCATCTTCACGCTTGGTTTTCCGGATTCACTAAAAATCCACTATGAAGAATGTTGATGGGACAGAACATTAGAAGCATCGTTCGTGTCTAACCCATGCTTGCCAACTCTCCCAAATTTTTCATAACATTTACTAATTGTGGTTCTACAACATGATGAATGTTACATTTCTAAAGCGAGCAAAGGACACAACACAAAAGCAGTCCAGGCAATCTCGAGCTTGTGCCTCCCTGGAGACTGGCGATGTGGCTGCAGCACCAAGCATTCGTATTCACTGCTATCACCCCCCCATCCCCCCATCGGAAATATGAGCCAACCTGGCAACTCACGGTGAACGTAGTATCAGCGGGTCGTAATATGGCTTCAAGTGCTGTACATGGACAGTTTCATGACCATGACAGCATTGGTCCGTTGGTGGCGTGACAGGCTCAGCAATAGAGTTCACAGGCGATGTCTGTGCTACAATTGTTTGGAGACAAGCTTGGATGAGAAGCCAGCAATAACAGCTGGAGCCCAAAGCAACACAAGGGAGTCTGGAAAAAAGTGACAATGCGGGCGGTCATTGTCACGTGGAGATTTTTGCTGCCATTGGTCGAGGGTTGTAAAGGAACAGGTGAGCTAACAGCACTCCTTGGCGCGGTGGGCGGCTTCAGAGATGGGCATACTTTGGTATGAGTAGGCTCTGTACGGAAGAATGGCAAAAGTTTGTGGTCATTCTGGTGAAATGTTGTAGGCATATGCGATACTTGGCAAAATATGGTCCCAAAGAGTGGGATCATAGGCGATATATTAAGAGAGAATGTCGCCAATGGTGTGGTTAAATCTTTCTGTCAAACCATTAGTTTGAGGACGGTAGGTCGTAGCGGTGCGATAAACGATGCAACATTCAGAAAGGAGAGTGGTTACGACTTCGAAGGGCAACTCATGTCCTCTATTGCTCAAAAGTTTGTGAGGTGCTCCGTGACAGAGAGTAAAGCTTTTCAGGAGAAAGGATGCTATATCACGAGCTGTGGCAGCAGGCAGAGCAGCTGTTTCCACATGTCACGTCAAGTGGTCGATAACGACGACTATCCAGCAGCTTCTGGAAACCGTGCTCAGAAGGGGTCCATACAGGTCAACAATGCCAATGCGATCGAAGGGCCTGGCGAGACACAGGATTGGCTGGAGTAGACCAGAGACATGCTGAGCAGGAACCTTACCGCGTGGACACTGAGGGTACAATCGAATGTACTTGCACACAAAGGTGTACATGCCATGCCAATAAAAGTGTGGGCGAAGCCGGGTGTACGTCTTGAAGACACCTGCATGTGCACACTGTGGATCAGTGTGGAAGGCAGGACATATTTCACCACAAAGATGTTGAGGTATGACCAGCAACCACCTGCAAACATCAGAGACGTAATTCTTGGGATAGAGAAGGTCATCCCGAATTTCAAAGTGAGAAGTGTGACACTGCAAAGCTCGAGAAGGTGGAGGAAGAGTCTAAGGGTTTGAAAGAAAGAGGATAAGAGTGTTAATCTAGGCATCCTTACATTGCTCCAAAGCCATATTGCAGCACGCTGGGAATGAAAGTACTTCGTCAACAGGCAGGCAGCGCTTTCGGTTGACATGGGCGAACAGGAAAACACGTTGGCATTCCTGTGGTAGTGGCCGAACCTGTAGACAACATGCACATAAAAATCTTGCAACCACAAAGCCCACTGAGCTAATCGACCTTTGGGATCCTTAAACATGGACAGCCAACAAAGCGCATGGTGGTCTGTAATTATGTCTATGGGGCAGCCATAGAGGTAAGGTCAAAATTTACCAAGTTCCCAGATTATGGCCAAGCATTCCTTCTCCGGGATACAGAAACTCCTCCTATACCTAGCGATGAGGTCAGAAGGGCCTTGCAAGACATGAAACAAGGAACAGCGGCAGGAGAATATCGAATAATAGTCGATATAGTCAAAGATGGAGGAGACATAATGCTTGAAAAACTGGCGGCTCTTTATACGAAATGTCTGTCGACTGCGAGGGTCCCAGAAAAGCGGAAGAATGCAAATTAATCCGCAAAACCACACATAAAGGGAGACGTTAAAATCCACAAAAAGGGAGACGTTAAAGAATTGAAAAATTATAGACCCATTAGCTTACTCCCAGTATTATATAATATATTTACCAAAATAATCTCCAAAAGAATAAAGGCAACACTGGACTTTAGTCAACCAAGGGAACAGGCTGGCTTCAGGAAGGGATACTCTACAATGGATTACATCCATGCCATTAATCAGGTTATCGAGAAATCCGCAGAGTATAATAAGCCTCTCTATATGGCTTTCATAGATTACGAAAAGGAATTTGATTCAGTAGAGATACCAATGGTCATAGCGGCATTACGTAATCAAGGAGTGCAGAATGCTTATGTAAATACCTTACAAAATATCTACAGAGGTTCTACAGCTACCTTAATTCTACACGAAAAAAGCAGGAAGGTACCTATAAAAAAAGGGGTCATGTAGGGAGACACAGTCTCTGCAATGCTATTCTCTACATGCTTGGAAGAAGTATTCAAGCTATTAAACTGGGAAGGCTTAGGAGTAAGGTTCGGCGGTGAATATCTCGGCAACCTTCGATTTGCCGATGACACTGTTCTATTCAGCAACAATGCAGATGAGTTGCAACAAGTGAGTGAGGACCTTAACAGAGAGAGTGTAAGAGGAGGGTTGAAGATTAATATGCAGAACATAAAGATAATGATGAATAGCTGGGCAAAGGAACAAGAGTTCAGGATCGCCAGTCAGCCTCTAGAGTCTCTGAAGGAGTATGTTTACCTATATATATAGGTCAATTGATCACAGGGAACCCTGATCACGAGAAGAAAACTCATAGACTATTGGACTATTAGGATTACAGAATGGGTACCAAGAGAAGGGAAACGCTGTCGAGGACGGCAGAAGACTAGGTGGAGCGATGAAATTAGAAAATGCCGGGTGCTAGTTGGAATCTGTTGACGCAGGACAGAGGTAATTGGAGATTGCAGGGAGAGGCCTTTGTCCTGCAGTGGACATAAACTGATGATGATGACGATTTCTCCTTGGTTTATTTGGTGATGGTGCAGCTTGTGCATGCAACAATGTACTCGTCGAATCCAGATTTGCGCAGTGCAAGTACCGAGTCCAACATTGCTGGTATCAGTGTGTACTTCGGTTGGAGCTGTATGGTCAAAGTGACGCAGCACCAGTGGAGACGTTAGCAGATGACACAACTCGTGGAAGGCATCATCACAAGTGGGCGACCAGGCGGAATTGTGGAAGTCGCTCCATAGAAGCTGATTCAAGGGAGCGGTGATAGACACGGAATTCCGAATGAAGCGGCAAAAGTAGGAACAGAGGCCATGGAAGAGCTGCGAAGTTCTTTTACGGAGAAAGGTTTGGGGAAATCAGCAACTGCACGGAGCTTGGCAATGTCAGGAAGTATACCACCTTTTGATAGCACATGGCCAAGGATGGTGAGCTGACTTGCACCAAAGTGGCATTTCTTCAGGTTGAGCTGAAGGCTGGCATCATTTAGGCACTGTAACACTTCCTCTAGCCTACAGAGGTGGGTGGGAAAATCTGGCAAAAAAATAACTACATCGTCTAAGTAGCAGAGGCACGTTTTACACTTTAGACTACGCAAAAGGTTGTCCGTCATTCATTCAAATGTTGCGGAGGCATTGCAAAGCCCAAAAGGCATGACACGAAATTCATATAGGCCATGTGGTGTCACAAAGGCCGTTTTAGGTTGGTCTTATGGTGGCATGGGGATTTGCCAATAGCCGCTGCACAATCCGATAGAAGAACTCTGCACCTTGGAGGCAATCAAGGGCATCGTCAATTCTCGGTAGAGGGTAAACATCTTTACGAGTTATTTTGTTATGACGACAGTAATCGACACAGAATCGAATCGATTCTGTATTGAGTCTGTGTTGATGTGATTCTGTGTCAATGTAACAAGAACAACTGGAGATGCCCACAGGCTATCCAAAGGCTGAATGACGTCGTGTTTGAGCATGTCAGCGACTCGGTCGTCAATAACACAGCGCTCTGTCGCGGATACACGATATGGTCTTTGTCGCAGTGGCGCGCTGGTTCCCGTGTTGATGCAGCTGCACTGCCAAGCATTCTTCTTCACTACACATCAAGTTTCTCAAAAAGTAAGCTGTGGTGTGTGGTGCAGTACAAAAAAAAAAAAGAGCATGCAGAAAAGAAATTGTGATGGGGGTACCAGCGTCACTGTCTTCATGCCAGCCCAAGATGTCACATGCCAGAGGGCACTTGCTTCAAACAAGTTGATTCAGACAGATCTCTGAAGCAGGCCCGATTAGCAACAAAAAAGCTGCTGAAAAAAAGTTCCCATGATCTAAAAGATAATGTGTTTCTTGTCAGTCTGTGCTGTTCCAAGTTTGCTGCTGCTTGTGTGCTATGTCTACAGGTAAATTATTGTCACAATAAAGTGCCTAGAAAGCGTGCGGACAGCATATGAAGTGAGGATTGAGACAAGGAAGACTTCACATAAACACCTATGCGCCTATGTATCCCATAAAAAATATGTTGTCAAAGTAAATGCATAAAAAAAGAAATATGTGCTATGTTGAGGCTCGCAAACTCTAGCGTAAACTAGTCGCATTGCGAGGAACGCTTCAAGTACGTTGAAGGACGAATGGACGGCTTCATAACTTAATTCACATAAAACAGCTTTTTGAGAGGAGGATGAAGTAGCTCCCAATTACGCAACAATATTGTGCAGCATTGGTGACGTAGTGGATGCCAACTTTTATTTCCATCTTGCAGCGTGCTGTTGAGAGGTGTTTTGGGACCCCTTCGACCAAGCAAGCTAATTAATTCTGCAGAGCAACTTAAATGATTCACTCCTGTAGCAAGCTTGGTTGAGTACAAGTAAGACATGAAAAACAGTGAAGCATTGTAAAGCTTTAGCTTCAGTCCAGCATTACTTGCAGCCACAGACATCAATGTGCACTGTGGTATGGACCAACAGCACAGTACAACATGGTCAAATCAAGGGCTAGTTCTGCACGTTTACCAGAACCAGATACCAACAGGATAACCGTGCGCACCACATGACTTTGCTTTTGGCATTTTGATTGTGCACTATCAGTGGAGCTGTCGTATAGCTGCATTTGAACCTCACTATGTATAACCAAGTTTTATCTGACATAAAAGTACCCTTGTTATATGTGATATTTGTTATAAGCATCTGTTACATACTGAGATTGATGAGAAACATTATAGAATGGCTTTGTTATCAATATTTCTGATAATATATCTGTGTTTGCTATATTGAGAACAACAACAACTGGCTAAAGGATTCTCTACTACACCAATGTATTGTTTCCTGTGTTTCTTGGTTTCACACGTTCTTGCAGGGCTATATTCGTAGAATTCACTTTTGTAATTGTCTTTTCTCGCATGGGAAAAAAAGGACATGTCCCTGCCCACGGCTGTAAACATGGTCCGTGCTCTTGGCTACCTCAACATTGTCCCCAAGAATGCCATGGAGTTCTTTGGCTCTTTGGAATGGCTCCTTCGGGAAAGATTCAACCAAATTCCCTCGAACCAGCTGGTCGACATGCTGATCGCCTGCTTCTACTTGCAGAGGTATCCACTCAACTTCGTCAAGAAGGTGTTCAGCCCACACTTTCTCGACAAGATGAATGGTAAGTTTACTAGGTGCTGTGCACAGTCAAACCTGGTTGTAATGAACAGGCTTATGTTGTAAAACCTAGTTCAATATATAAACCAGCAGGCATTGAAGTTAAGGTAAGCATTGGGGTAATTAGCTGTGGTTAGAATTGAAATGTAAAAAATGATGAGGAGGAGGAGGAATAAACTTTATTTGTGCACAGCAGATTTGAGACCTAGGCCTCTACCTAAATGACGGCCTCGAGCCCTTGGGCCCTGGCGGCATCTTTGGCCTGCTGGATTGCCTTGCGTTGGTCTTCCGGTGCACAGCTGAGCAACGCGGTCTCCCACTGCTCTGTGGTTTTAATTATTTTATTCTGTATGGGTGTACGAGGACAAGCCCAAACCATGTGTTGTAGGTCCGCCCTTTCTTCACAGAATCTACATCTATCCGTGTAAAGGTCCAGGTAGTAGCGGTGGTAGGCCACCGGGTTCGGATATGTATCTGTTTGTAAGAGGCGCCATGCTGTCCCTTGCCGTCTATTTAACGAGGAGTGCGCCGGGGGGAAATGGGCCCTTCCCAATTTATAGTGTTTGGTGATCTCGTTAAAGCTGGTCATCCAGTCTCCCGTCGTTCCCAGTATTTGTTGCGTGTCACCTGCTCGGCCTGTCAGTTCTCGAGCCAGGTTGTGCGCTATTTCGTTCCCGGGAAGGGAGGAGTGTGCGGGTGCCCATATAATGTGAATGTCGCTATCTTCACGAAAGTTGTTTAAAATTCTGAGTGCTTCCGGCGAGATTCTTCCTTTTGCATAGTTCTTGACGGCTGTCTTGCAGTCACTTACTACGATGTTAGCTTCCGTGGAGGCTATTGCCAGTGCTAAGGCAGCTTCCTCCGCCACCTCTGCCTTCCATGTTTTCACCGTCCCACTAACTCTGGAGTCACCCTCTAGACTCGTAGCAACTATCGACATACTCTGTCCATTTGCGTACTCCGCCGCGTCCACATAGACCACGTCCCTGGCATTACGGAATCTTTTGTGGAGAGCTCTCGCTCGTGCATTTCTTCGATCTTGGTGAAACTCCGGGTGCATGTTTCTGGGGAATGGGGCTATTGATAGATGTTCCCTCATTTTCCTTGGGATGTCTCTCCGCACTCCGTGCTGTGCTTCGTAGGTTATTCCGATGTCATCTAAGATGTGTCTCCCCGTCAAACTTTGTGTAAGCCTTTCATACTGCGCTGCTCTCTGGGCCTCAATAAGTTCATCTAATGTATTGTGCACGCCGAGCGCCAAGAATTTCTCGTTTGACGTATTTGCCGGAAGTCCCAAGGCATGTGATGCACTGCTAATAGTGTTACAGCGACAGCTATCACTCTGTCCACTAACTTGAGTATTTGTGAGCACTATATCTATCCCTGAATCTTTTGTGGAGAGCTCTCGCTCGTGCATTTCTTCGATCTTGGTGAAACTCCGGGTGCATGTTTCTGGGGAATGGGGCTATTGATAGATGTTCCCTTATTTTCCTTGGGATGTCTCTCCGCACTCCGTGCTGTGCTTCGTAGGTTATTCCGATGTCATCTAAGATGTGTCTCCCCGTCAAACTCTGTGTAAGCCTTTCATACTGCGCTGCTCTCTGGGCCTCAATAAGTTCATCTAATGTATTGTGCACGCCGAGCGCCAAGAATTTCTCGTTTGACGTATTTGCCGGAAGTCCCAAGGCATGTGATGCACTGCTAATAGTGCTACAGCGACAGCTATCACTCTGTCCACTAACTTGAGTATTTGTGAGCACTATATCTATCCCTGGGAGTGTTAGCCAGTGCCACTTAGAGCCATGGTGGACAGATGTGGAACACACATTTCTGCGAATGCTGTGAAGGTTGTAAGTTCAGTCCCCACTGGCAACAAGTTATTTTTGGCCCATTTTCATTTGCCCCTTTTCTTCATTATTTTCTACATTTCAATTTCAACCACACCTAATTACCTTAATGTTTTCCTTGGCTTCATTGCCTGCTGGCTTTATATGGTCATGATTAACAAAAATTGAGCCCCTCTGTTTCACTCCTCCTTGTTCGTTCAATATGTAATTTTATATACCCAAATTCACCTATAGCGAACTGAAACAAACTTTTGTGATGGGTTTGTTATATGTACGGATTTATCACCTCTAGTGGAGAAAAAGAAGGAAGGAAACCATTTGGTTGAAAGCTTACTAGGCAGTAATTTTTGTCTGTGCTCCGAAATGTTTTTCAGCATTGTTAAGAATGATGTTCTCAATGCATTAGATAGTATAGACCTGCTCCAGTCCATTCGGAAGAGAAAGTATGACAAAAAAAAAAGCATAAAAATAACCCCCCTTGAAACTCTGCATCCGCAGCATGCAAGTGGCTGTATTGCACGGGTAGCGGATGTCCCAAAATACATTACATGAGTATCGGTCAGCAAGTTTTGCGTGTTCAATATGGGGAATAATTTACTTTACCTGCGATCATTATATTTGAATTTGAGTGTAGTGTGTTCAGGTAAGAAGCAGGCGAGAAATTAGGAAGTGTTGTTGCGGCACACCAGTCCTGTAAATCGCCTGTAAATCCGGCCTCTAGTTTATCAGTCTCTTTCGTGTTGAGGCCCATATGCACACGTCCATAGTTATCTACTAGCAGCCCCATGTCACTTTTATTCACCGTTGCTGTGTTGATGATTTCTTTGTAAATTACCTCCTCAAATGATTTCTCTTAACTGTACAATCATCAAGTGAGCATTTAACACTTTGAGACATACTAAATGGTTTTCATTGTTCTCTTAGTGAGTGGAAAAAAATGACAATTTATACTTGGAATTAGAGGAGGTTCACCCTCCTCGCACCCCTGTTAAGATACATGCGACACATACAAACACTGCCATTGGCAAGCACTGAATCAACTCGAATTAAATTAGACCCATTTAAAGGGAAGTAAAGTTGCAGTGACTGTTGGGCCACGTTTTTGTTATTTAGGCATCAGAATTTTTTTGGAAAATTGACTGTCGGTGAGATAAAATGGAAGCACCACTGTAGTGCTATAATGAAAACGGATATTGCAAGTTTGTAAACTGCAACTGAATTTATGTATTAGTAAGACCTTGATGAGGGCTTGTTGGTTCGTATTAGAACTGAGGTTGAATAGCGCGAATAAAACAGAGACACGAAGAAACAAATACCGCAGACAAGCACCGACTGCCTACTAGAAATTCTCCAGCCATTTTATACCTTTTCCAGCATAGGCATGCGTAAACCAGTCGCATATACATCAGCAAAACCATAATCTTTCATCCAAAAAAGGTACATTTTTTTCTGACAAAGCAAGAGAGGGAGCGGTTACACATTTACCTCCTTGCTTTCGAATGTGAAATGCCCCTGTTATTTCTCTTTCCCACTTACATTTTCCTTTCCCTGTGAATTTTGCCTTTTCAAATATGGGCATGCATGGGCACTCGCTGCAATGTCCTTCCTGTTAAATGACTTCCGTGGTCATTCTTCACATTACTACTGTGCTGCCAAGCTCTGTCATTGAAACACTGTTCTGGTTGTCCTACACAGTTCAACAGTATCTGACATTGCATGTGCAGTCAGTGAAACGGTATTTATAATTGTTGGTGCACAGGCGCCTTTCGAGCATTTTCATACGATTGCATATCGAGGAAAGCTTGCACGGGGCACTAAAAAGTAAATGAACATTATGTCTATTGGAAACTTTCTTTAGATTGTGTGACAATGGTGTGCACGTGCGTCACCACGTGCACTGGTCTCTTGTCTATATTCTTTTCTTTGCGTGCTGGTTCCAAAATTTTTCTTTTTTGGCAAGGTGGCTTTGCATACCGAAATGATCACAGAACGAGGAAACCCTGGGTTCTGTAATCGTGCTATCTGATTTGTCTGCATAGCGACTGCATGCATTGAGGCAGCACTAAGTGAGTCATATGAGCACGAGTGTGAGCGAAGTTTTGAAAAGACAAAATTCATACTGAAAGGAAAAAGCAAGACGGAAAGAGAAATAACAGAGGCATTTCACATTTGAAAGCAAGGAGATAAATGTGTAAGCGCTCCCTCTGTTGCTTTGTCTGAAAAAAAAAATAGCTTTTTTGCATAAAATATTAGGATGTTGTGATTTTGCTGATGTATATGTGACTGGTGAATGCATGCCTGTGCTGGAAAAGATACAAAATGGCTGGAGAATTTCAAATAAACTTTCAGTTGGTAGTCAGTGCTTTGTTTCTTCGTGTCCTTTGTTTTATTCATGCCGTTCAACCTCAGTTCTGAATTTATGTATTATACACCACCTTGAAGTACATAAATAGTTTGCAAATAGGAGCTTTGCAAAACCCATGTAAACCAAATAATTATTTCATGTAGACTGTGAATTAATGCTATGATATGTTTGCTATACTTCAAGTTAAACTGTCTGGGAAAGTCATTTTGGTGCACAGTTTTTTCTAACCCCTTCTCTCTTGCATTTATGCATAATTGGTAGTTCCAGTTGGTCATTTGTCAGTGCTTGCTCATGGGTGAAAATTCCCACTGTGCGCCTGACACTCGCATGTCAGTCAATCAACTAGTCAACTTATGTGGTATATACACCAGTGTTCCGAACATGCTTTAATTCTTTAATTTTTGAATTCTCTAGCAAGCCTAGAGCGAAATGAGCTGCGTAAGACACACCAGAAACTGAAGTTCCTAGGCTCGGCGCTCTCATTGGAATGCAAGCAGTATCACGGCCCTTATTTACCGAGGGACTACTCATCAAAAAGTGTGAAGAGAGGTAAGTGATTTGCATTCACTCTTATAAAGGCAACTCGCCACCCTTTTCGACTCAGCCCACAAGCGTTGTGTGGCACTTCGTACCTTACATTAAACTAAAGAACATGATGCATGGTCTGCATTCAGTAGTAGTAGGTGCTATACCATTTATGGAAAAGTAAGGTGCTGTAACCAGAAAGTGCATAATTTATAGATTTATAGATTCTGGGCTCAAGTACAGTTGAACCTTGTTATAAAAAGCTCACGTCTGACACAGAAATACCTTCGTTACATCCAATCTTCTTTCTAAGCTTATAATTATTGCATTGGCGAGAAACATTGTAGAGTTACTCCGCTATACCCACTAACTTGTTACATCCATAATCGTTATGTCGAGGCTCGGCGCACCATAGTAGTCTCAACAAACCGAAACTACACCTTGGTTACGAGACACACCATAGTAGTTCGTAAGCTCTGCACTAAGCTTGACTGCCACCCGAGTTACTCTAGTGAGCCCATAAGTCTAAGTACTTAAGCTTTGTCACTTTCCTTCTCCCATTAGAATGTGGCTGCAGCAGCTGGGAATCAAACCAGTGGCCTTCTGCTGAGCAGCGTGACGATGTGGCTCTCTAGCCGCCGCAGCAAGTGAGGGAAGAAGAAGCAAATGGCTGTAATGGCTCAACAATTCTGATCCAGTTAATATCCAGACTGATTCTTTTTGCTCTTGTCATCGCTTTCAGCAGTCAGGGGGCCAATGGAATGGTATCGAACAGAAATAATTGTTCTGCCGGTCACACTCTGAGGAACAGCTCCGATATTCTTTATTCATCTTTTTTTGTGTCTATTATGAAAGGAAACGTATGAGCACACATTGACATGAGGGGTTGCTCGTGTTTGTGAATGTAGGCTTAACCACTTTCAGATGGAAGGCTACTCCGCCTGATGTGCTCGATGCAAGATGACATGGAAGTGATTTTGGGAGGCGAGGGCAACTTCAGCTTCTCTGTGGTGCAACCAAGGCTGCCTCTTTCCGACATGTACATTATTGGTAAGCGGTCTCTGAATTATTAAGACGCATGCAGGCTCAGTTGTTCATTTGAAAGGTTAAGAGCACAGATGCCTGTTTGCAGCTGTCAACTAAATGTCCCTGGTTATTCATGCATGAACTGCTCCAAATTGCTCTGTCATGCCAATCACACATGCGGTCATTTGACCTGGGAATTTAGCTGATCATTGTAGCAGGTGTCTGCGTTGCCCTGTTTTCACTGGCATGCATATTCTTGCTGGCACTAGGATATGGTAGTAGTTGTTATATATTATGCACTTCTCATTCAATTTTATCACATATTGCAGGCAGGTAATACACCTTGTTTTCTTCCTGTGAAGATTCTAATCGCACAGGTTAATGTGCCGTTCATTAATGTCTTTTGTTACTCCTTAAAATGTGTTAGAAATGGCATTACACATTATCATCATGTACTAATGGAAAAAAACTTGGGATAACTGAATGCCAGTTGTCCCAAGAGTGCAATTACTTCTTTTTAACACCAATCACCTGTGCACGAGTATTGTAAGTTTAGTTGCTCGCGATAATTTATTTTGTGTTTGTAGGGATTTATTGTAATTAGGATATGGTCCATATAAAGTAATTTAATATGCCAGTAAAGCTTTATAAAAATGTCTGTAAGCAAATTTAAATTTTCTTTCACAAAAAAAAAAGACTCTGCTTAACTTTGTTTTATGCGCAAGCAAAGCAAAGACTTTGAAATCGGCCAGATTATGTGCGCCGCCTCAAGAGAAACGAGCACCGGAGGAGGAAGGTGCCTAGAGGTGGAGGAGGAAATTGTGCATCGGGGAAATTATGGAGTAGCGCACCGAGCGCATGGCAGAGAAACATCACCTAGAGGAAAGTCTAGGCAGCATTGAGCGAAGCGGGGAAGGTGAAAGGAGGTGAAGCGTCACAGAAGAGGAGGGTAGGCGGAGGCACGCTGGGTTGACTTCCTCTGGCAGTTGCTACGTCTTCTGGGTGTGCTATGGATGTACCGGGTTCGTCTCGTGACTGAGAGGCCGAGTGGCAAGAGAGGACAGAGCAGTGACGCAAACGGCAGCCGGCTGAGCGTGAGTCGACCGACACCAAAGTTGCCGTCAAGTACCGGGCACGAGCTGAACAAGTCCGGCAAAAGGCGTGGGCTTGATGTGCCCAGGAGACTCCAGAAGAGCAAGGAGGAGGAGGGGAAAATGAATGCTGTGAATAGTACATTACGAAATTGCTTGAAATAATAAAGACTACATTTCCTTACAGTGCCTTAGCATCTTTCCTAATAGCACTTTACACTTCATAAAAATAGAATAAAGGACGTAAAACATACAAAATAAAAAAGTAAGGCTTGAAAAATCGCGACACTTACACACAAGCAAAGCATTTTTAAAGCATTCTGTGCGCAATACACAAAAAGGAAATGGCACCCATGCGCTTAAACCCGCGTTCACAAAGTGAAACATCACTTTTTGTTTGTTTATTGTGTCTCGTGACTTTTCAGCACCAAATTTGTTAAGCCAGTAATACGAATGTTTGTTTTCTGTTTTAAGACTACGTTGTGCAACTGAACAAGCAAGGCAAGCCGATTCCCGCGGATGCCGTGAGTGGTGTAGATAAACGGTAAGCAGGAACTTGTGTCACTTCTGTATTCTGTGTAAGTTGCATATGCAGACATATCGCTTTCTACCTGCCCATCATGCCAGGACACTTTTGCAACTGCAAACGGTAAAACTACAGTTCCAAAAAGGGGGGGGGGGGGGGGTGTTCCAATTAGTTACTAGCTCTTTCTATACTGAAGATGAGACCTACTCAACATGGCAGGCCGGAACAATGCCCTTAGCGACAAACATAGTGTTATTGCTTTGGAATATGGCTTCCTAAGGGGCACAGGTGATAATAGCTTGCCACTTTGCTTCTACGGTAAATCCTTGCTATAGTGAACTTCCCGTTCGATAACAGCAAAAAAGATTTTGTTGACAGAACTGGACAGCCATAGTACACTGTAATCAGTGCTCTGCTCAGCTTATTAGTCGATGACATATCTAACCACCAACGATGACCGCTTATTGCTGCAGTTGTTAAAAAAACCAGACCTTTCTTGATCTTTGTCAGCCCAGTGTACATTTTTATTCACACGACTTTTAAAAACTTGAGCATTTCCTGCTTTCATGAAATATGCCTCATGTGCAGCATACTTCTGCCATTAATATAAAATGCACCATGTTGTCATTTAATGTGAAAGTAAACCGTATTGTAGCTTACAATAAAATAGTGAAGAGACAGCATTAATGTTGAAATGGGTGTACAAGAGTTTTTTTGTGCTCTGTTTCACGAACAATGCACAAACTAGCCCAGCTAGAATTCTACTCATGTGTGTATATTACGCATTGCTTTTTAAAGCTCATTTCGGGGTAGACCTAACAGTTTGGACAATTTGGAGCTCTGATCTATTGCTTTAGCTTGACATGCATTTGTGCCCATTTATTAAAAATAACTTTACTTAAGGTTCATGTATCACTTCAAATAAGGATTAGAGGGACATGCAGATGCTTTGAGCTTATTCGTCATCTGAAAAAGGCAGCTTAGAGTTTTGTTCCTTGCTCTGAAACATTCTTTGTAGTCTGTATTCCACAGCAGTAAAATTTTGACCTTTGTACAAAAACAACAAATTTTTGATGCAGCAATAAAACCCTGTGGGTAAATTTGATACAATTTTTGCTGGGCTTCTATGAGAATAGCTAAACATGTCAACATGTATTTATCCCTTTGTGCACATTTCTTGTATCCACTGATGCCTTGTGTCATCAACAGTGGGTAAGCCAGAGACGTCTCGTTCTGGAGCCAGAGTGAATGTTTCGACAAAGGAACTTGTCTTCGTCAGGACAGTGGCTTATGGTGTTTTCCACTAATCAACTTGGAGCAGACTTTTTTTTTTTTTTCTACAAGCTCGTGAATCTGGTTTGTGCTTTCCACTGATCATTTTGGATCAACTCCCTCCGCGTCGGATCGCTCTCACTTTCATCACCGCCGAGGCACGGATCAGGGTAGAAATGGCTTACCCCACCTCCGTCTTAATGGGAAGTTTGCACACAATGTTGTGCCGCTGTGGCACAGCGGTACAGAGTGAAGTCAGGCACCATTTCCGAAACCGGTTTGTGTGATGTGTGCACAGCAGTACAAGTTCATTTTGATAACATGGGTCATGGGGACTGACGTGAAGGTAAACAAATGCCTGACAAAAGCGTCAAAACTTCTCCCTCCAGGTGACACTCAAGTTTCAGTAAGATCAATCGCAGAGCATTTTTTGCCTCAGCTGGCAGACACACATTTTTGCTCTAAAAATGTTGGCTTCGGTGATATTTATCTGGCCGCTGTTGATCACATTAAAGGGACCCTGAACCACCCCTTGGGCTTGATGAAATAACATGGTCCACAGGTAGCATACGCTGCTGTGAACATCTCAGTCAAGTTCTGCTGTCAAACGCAGTGCGTGAAGCTCGCAGACAGATCGCGAAGTCACCTTTCTCTCAAACGCTCTCTTTTCAACAGAAAGCCTGTTCCTCGCTCTCTTTTGGACACTTTATTTTGTAATAAAATAAGGTTCCCATGCGTAGCTGCGGTCGGCTACGTAGCATAGAAATACTGCGGCCGCTGTGGGGTGCTGCCATGAGTCCACTGACTAAGCGCACTGCAGCTCGCCGAGGATAACCATGTTTGGCTTACATTTAGCACACCATGGGCACCAAAATTGGAAGTTGTGGTGTCTACGTTAACATCCACAGTGAAATCTGAATTGCGCGCTACGGTGACATATAGAAGGTGGAGCGTTGTAGGCACGCCCCACTCCGCTGTAGCCTTCGCAGTGCAAGGCATTGAAGAAGTAACGGGAGCACAGCGGAGGCCATATTTGATTGTCAATTACTCTGCTTCTGCTGGCTATTTTTTGGCTATTTTTCCTGAAAATGCCTTTCTCCACTTCAATAAACAGTGGTTCTTCGCCCCTTTAAGTTTCCAGTAAAGCCTGTTAGGCAAGTTGATGCTTAGATGCCAGGCGATAGGCGGCGCAAGAGCACGGATCTCTGCATGTGTTTTTGTTCGTGTCTGTGTACTTCGTGCCGACTATACCATGGCATTTAAGTTTCCAGTTTTATCATCCCGTACGGATTCTGCATGTTTCCCTTGAATTTATTGGCTTGAAGTGTATCATTCACTTTAATACTTCAGGTGCCCATTGAGGTTAACAGAGAGTTAATATGCTGCCATGCTTTTTGAATGCATCGGAACTGTGCAACAAACTGTGTTAGATGCCCAACTCGTGTGCTTGGAGAGTTCCTTCTTTTCAATCTGCCCGTATTTCATATCCCTCCCCCAACACCAAGTAGCCGGACCAACCGGACCCCCTTTAACCTTTTTCTGTACTGAGCGCCACATACTGCAGTACCGAAATACAGAGCACCTTGTCTTCCCTTAGTGTTACTTTTGCCATCATTGTCTATGGCGTAGCATTACACTTTCAGACATTTACTATAGCTAGCCGGAGGTTGCTAAGCTGTAGTACTTCAATCTTTTGCTGCTATATTCTTGATCCTCTGCAAACAGCAGAGGACAATGTGCAGGATTAATTGGGGGGAAATAAAAAAAAAAAGAAGAATGTATGTGGGACACTCGCAGTATTTTTCAGAGTCTTATTTTCTACGTAGCTAAGACGGAAAAGGCTGTTGTTATTAAAATGGATTGACACAAGCATGAAAGCGTGCCAGTGGTATTTGGACCTCCTGAACTGCTTGTAAGCGCTACCTAACTTTTGGTGCCATTGTAATACCTCGGGTGCTTGAAGACAAACTGCAACGAAATCCTGGACTGCATGAAAACTCTATTTTCAGATAGCGTAGATATAGAGCAACCTCCTTGCAAAATGTCACGTTTTAAATACGAATGAGTGTGCCACTAAAAGCTCGGTAAAATAATTTTTTGATACCAAAACGAAAAAAAGAAAGACGAAAAGTAAACATCATTACAGGCTGCAGAAAGTGACGCATGATCTAGAACACACGACTCCAAGGCATGACCTCCGAGCTTAGAGATGCCCACGTCTGCTCACAGCACACTGAAAATTTTCAGAGGCAATGTGCTGTTATTTACGTCATGCCTGCTAACCACCAGGCACATACATTGTCCGTTTAGGTGCTATCTAAAGACAGATAATAAAAGAATAGATGTTACCAACCCTGTAGCTTTGCTAACATTGCTTGACTAGTGTTTTCTGCACCTCTATAATCATTTTAGGCAAAGTGAAATTTTGTTGCAGTTGCCCTTTGATCCTGAGGCACAAATTTCATACTAATGAATGTGTGCTTTCTGCCAACCAGGTTAGCTGTGATTATCGCCCTCCCCGAGCACTACAGCATGGACAGCCTGCACGCAATGGGACACCATGCGACACGAATGCGGCTTCTCCAAGCACTAGGGTACAGTGTCATTGAGCTGAACTATGACACTCTTCTCAAGACGAGACCGGCATCTAAAGAACGACTAAATTACTTAAGTACAAAGATTTTACCCCTATCCTGACCTCCGCATAAAAAGAAGTCGTGGAGCACATTCACTCCTGTAAATATAGAATAAATTATTTAAATTTTATTTTTGTGCCCACTTTCTGTCATTTCTTTGCAGCATGCACAACCATATACACTTGAACTTTGATGTTATGAACACGGATATAATGAAATACAAATTTAAAATGTTTCTCGGCGATATCTGTATGTAAAGAATATCGGGTAATAATTTTAAGGTATTACAAAAGAGCTGGATTGTTTGAAGAGGCAAACATTGTTAGCCCTCGTAATTTAAACACACACATTCAACAAGTTAACTAAAATGAACTAATGAACTTCTTAGTAACTTACTTTACGGTACATATTGCACCGAGTTTGCAAGACCTATCCCTTCAAGTTTCCAGGATGACACCAGTTTTGCAATATTTCTCAATGTGTGGGACAAAATACATGTGCATTCTAGTTACTTTTGTGCTTCAAAGCATAAAAGAGTGCTTTGTTAAAATGTAAGTGAAACAACAGGGCACTCTTATGGCAAGTTTGATGTAGCATTCCGAACTGATGTCTTTCTGGAAATTAATTCCAAGTGGATGGGCCTTGCAATTTGTGGGGTTCTCACCCGTGTTCCTGGGACAAAGGAACGACAACACAGCAGTGCAAACAATCACAAGGACATTTATTGCACCTTTCATATGAGACTAATGCCTGTTAGCCGAGTTACTACCCACAAAATATGCCAATGGGCGCGCGACAAATCGCCCAAGTCCGACTAGCCGCGATCGGATAACGAGTGAATATGTTCGCCCCGTGCTGGACACCAACGCCTGGTCGTTCGCGCCTACGGTCACGCGAACGGTGGCGCGTGTGAACGAGGCCCCGCGAGACGGTCTCGCAGAGGCATGTATTGGCGCACGCGCGGAACGTACGCGCCGCTCGCCGGCTCCGAACCAGAGAGGAAGCGCCTTCTCCTTTCCGCACCCAAGTAACCCCGCCGTTAGGTCGTGTTAGCAGCGCAACACTCGCGCTTCTCTCGGGATGCGCTTCAACCACACCGACTGTCGCGGGCGTCAAGCCACGCAGCGAAGCCGGATTACAGGAGACGGGAGCTATGCGGGAACACAACATATCAGGGGACGCGTGAGAGTCGCGGATCCCCACAAATCTCACCAGCTACAATTCGTAAGTTACCAAATGTGCTGTAAGGTAGAAGTTAAGTTAATTAGTGATTCTTAAAAAATTTTTCGAATATGTGTTTCGATTTCTCGTGCAAGTAATGTACGCCTCTCTGAATAATCCAGCTCAAGGACTAGAATTAAGTTATCTGCAACAGCCGATGTTCAAAAATTCTGTAACGCTTGAAAACAATCACCTTGTAATATGCTTATAATGGATATTCAATATAATAGAGGTATCTTCATGCTGGATACGAGTTCTTTATAATAAGATTCAACTGTACTGGACTCCTGTGTTCTACAAGTTGAGTGACAGATGGGACATTAAGAAAAAGAAGAAAAAATATCAGCCCAAGCACTTCGTACAGATGGTTAACCAGCGAAGCTGAAATGTTTGGCCACAGTGTTTATCACCGGGTACAACCCTACAGTTCATTAAAGTCTTTCTCAATTATTGGTGACACCTTTGTGTTTCCTAATTAATTAACTAACGCCAATGATGACGAACGCGGGAGCAGTGGCACGAGCGTGTTCGCGTGGTGGCACCGAAGGGCGTCTACAAGCCAGCTGTGGAAGAGGACGACGACGATGGAGCCAATCCTGATGATGATAGCTTTTTCTACATGCGGACACGATACTGGGGAAACTAGCCCTTAACAGCTTCGCTGTAAAAATGCGGATTCCACGGACTGTGGGAATCAGTGTAAGTGAAGCTTTCTTTGATGTTTGCGTTGATTAGCGATAACTGGTGGTGATGTTTACAGTGAATGTGCAAGTCCATCAGCATTTAGTACAATAAGTTGATGTGAAACGTTACTTACGTGCGCCACTTGTGTTTGTCTACATAGTACATAGAACACACAGCAAGATGTGTTTTTGAAGTGTTGTGCGCCATTGTTCACAGCCTGCAAGAACGTTAGAGCTGTCATTCCGTCACACTGCGCAATGCATTGTGGCAGAACAATAATTATAGAGATTATGTGGAAATGTACTAGTGGGAGACTCCGTTACAATTTTGACAACCTGGGATTGTTTGACGTAGCTTAAATCTGAGTATACGAGTGCTTTTGCACTTTGTCCCCGTTGAAATGCAGCTGCCGCAGTCAGGATTGAACCCGCTATCTCAAACAACGCTATAGCCATGGCGGGTACAAAAGTGTTAACTTGATGGGCAACTGATTCTGTAGTGTTGTCCAGGCACTAAATTGTCATGGTGTTTAGTTTTCAGAAATAGTAGAAACGTACTGTGCCACACCTTGAATTGAAATTGATCCAGTTTGTCGGCAACTGCTGCCAGGTTTACTATAGCATTTCCTTGCTTTCTTACCTTGCCTTTTCCCTCTCCCATCTTTCCCCCATGTCTGCTAGCTGTGAGCAAAGCGACTTTATAGCAGCACAAACTAAAACATATGCACAAAGAAAGAGACGCCCGGGGACTAGTGGCAAGGCTATTTTTCACTCGTTCCATGACTGTGTCACTTCTACCCATTCCATTGTCAGATTTTGACTGTCAGATCCTGACTAGAAGCTTACCGCTATCATTAAAAAGAAAGGTGTACAATCAATCCATTTTACCAGTGCTAACATATAGGGCGGAAACTTGGAGATTGATAAACAAGCTCGAGAACAAGTTAGGGACTGAGCAAAAAGCAATGGAATGAAGAATCTTACGCGTAATGTTAAGAGACAGGAAGAGAGCAGTGTGGATCAAAGAGCGAATGCGGATAATCGATGTTCTAATTGACATCAAGAAAAAGAAATTGAGCTAGGCAGGCCATGTAATGCGTAGGTTAGATAACTGGTGGACCATTAGGGTTACAGAATGGGTGCCAAGAGTAGGGAAGCGCAGTTGAGGATGGCAGAAGACTAGGTGGAGTGATAAAATTAGGAAATTCGCAGGGGCTAGTTGGAATTGGTTGGCACAGGACAGGGGTAATTGGAGATTGCAGGGAGAGGCCTTTGTCCTGCTGTGGACATAAAATTGGCTGATGATGATGATAATAACCTATAGCTGGTACATAACTTGAAAAATCTAATAGCGCTAAAAATGGGGCTAAACAAAAATAAGACAGCGCAGTAGTATGTGTCTTCTCATTTGCAGGCTAGACTTGTTGCAGCCCAGGTAACAGCGGAGATAACCATTGTTTTCCAGTTGGATCTTCTAGTGAGTGGTAAGGCCACGGTTACGTAGGTACGGAAGTGGGCGGGCACTATTTTGAAAGTCGCCTATCACTCGATCGCGCTTTCGGTGTTCTGCGCGTGCTATATAATTTTTAAATATATACATTTAAATATATACGAATGAACCTTTGTGCTAGAACTTCGATGGTATCATATGATGCAAGTTTCACTCACTTTCCGTGACCTGCTGTCTGACTTGTTCGAAGAGATGGTTGAAAGTAAACTTGCAATCGTGGTATTGTTGTCATCATGCAACACATATTGTTATTTTATCATACCCGGGAATTGATGCAGACAGTCTGAAGCAGGGCTGCTTCCTGTTTAGAAGCCTCTGTGAAAATTACGGTGTCCATAGTTCGCAGTAAAATAAGGGCCAGGAGCTCCGAGATATTTGAAAGAGTCGTGTCTCTGACACCCATCTATTCTGAAAACTACCAACACATTTAGTTAGGATGGGCTCTCTGCAGCAAGCAGCCCTCTTGGCTACGCCTATGCACATCGCCTTTTTTTCTGCCGCACTCCTGCCACGTATATATATGTACATGCTCTTAACCAACTTCCAACACGGCATGCAGGACAGTGACAACAGCAGTGGGAAAGCCGAAGGAAGAGGTAACGAAAGCTTCGCTTTAAGAAAAGGGAACAAACAGCTTCTTGCTTCCTTCTTTTCTTTTTCACATAGCTATTAGAAATTAATTGATGGACAACACAAACAACATGACATGCTGGACAGAAAAAAAAGGAACAGGAACACACCAAACAGGCACTTGTTCATTCTTCTTTCTTTGTGCCCAGTATGTTGTGTAGTTTGTAGCAATGATTTTGTAACAACTTGACCAGTTGTCAACCTGTCAGTTTTTATCACATGTCACTATAGGGTTGTCATTCATGCAGTTCTCAACCAGCACAGCTGGCTTCTTGCGGATGTAAAGGGTTGAAAGCATGATGTCTTGACCAGCATATATTTTGCCGTTTCTCAATCGAATAAACAATTGAAAGACACCATTGCAGTAGCACTTCTCAGGTAGAAACGTCGACTATACGGCAATAACTTTAGAAAATTGACAACATATGATCACTATACCAAGTGAATGAAAGTGTGATGGCTACCTTTTACGTTGTATTGTTCTCAAATGCCATGCATGTTGTAGATGGTCTGTGTAGTAATACAATGTTACTTCTTCGTTCAGTTGAGTTTCCAAGTTTAGTACTATTTACCACATATCAGTTATTTATTATTATCACATATTAGTGCTTATCTCAATACACAAGTTTACAGAAGAAACCTACTACTACTCATACCTCTGGTCGCTGGTTTAGTTGCAACAAAAACATTGACTGTGTGGAACATTTAACATCAGCTTTTTAAATGTGCTTTGTACTTGATAGTTGAATGCCTACTTCGATGGCATCTGTTGTACACAATGCCTTCGATAACTAGTCTGCTTTTCTGAACTGTAATAAAACTGGACGGTTTCCCTGTGCATTTGCCTGTCGCTGTGGCATTCAAATAGTGCTAGTCAACAGTAACAAACAACTGGCGGTTCAGCAGCATACAGGATACATGCAGTCAATTTTTGCGTGACTGGGTGGTGCTGAAGGCACTCTTGCGTGACCTGTGCTTCATCAAACTGCGTGGCACGGTTCATTCGGTGCAGCTCGGAATCTCGTGTCCTTCAACAACCAGCTTGTGCAGAATGCCTTCTTTTTTGCTTCCGCTGCTTGCTGCAGTGATGTAAGCTTGGTAGGGTCCCACTTGAAAATGGGTCTCGGTTCCTCCATCCACAAATTCTGGCTGAAAGTGAAGCAGTTCTCCAAGTAAACATCCAAAGCAAGCAGCTGAGGGCAAAAGGTAGGCATAAATATTGCACTTACCACAACATCAACCTTTTCTCCATTTACGTATATGTCCAGCGTGTCCTTCTCTGCATATAGGGCGAGTGATTCAAAAAGTCACGAATAGCACTGAAGTGAGAGTTTCAGCTTGCCATTATACGTATTGCACTTTACGGAATATCGGGTTACGAGAAATGTGGATGACAGTAACGATGCTAGTTGTGGCATATTGTGACACTTTGTCCAACAATGCATTAGGAATGCTTTTTCGTTACTGGATGGTCTTGTGGAAGAAAAATAAAGATGCTGCGCCATGTTGACAATTATGCTGTTGCCGACACTTTGCACCAGTGGCTTAGTTGTTTACTGGAATAAAAATACCGGTGTCCTCTATGGCTAAATGGTGCGACACAAGATGACGCCGCCTACTCGCATCTAATTCTCCGATAACCCGGCGCAATACGTATACGGACAAGCTAATATTTTTTTCTTGTAAGTTAACCAAGAGCGCTCACCTAGGACAACCCTTGCCGGTTGCTCAAGGAGATTTACTATCCACGTGTTGAGTATTTTAGATTGCCTCTCTCTAAATTTGTCCAGCTGCTTGCCGTCAACGATGAGCGAATACTCGTAAGTGAAGCCGCTCAACGCTCTGATCATCACCACGCACTTCGCCCGACCCACTTCAAAGGGCTCCGAGCCGACAAGCTTGAACATCCAGTCGCGTCGCAGGATCTCCTGCGAGTAGCGGGACGAATTCGGCGTTTGAGAAGGCTCAGCGATAAACGGTAGGCATATTAGTATTCGTTAGTAATATACATATAGTTCGAAGCCACTGCTCGCCTCACAAAAGCTGTGGTCGGACTTCGCTACTGGTTTCGAATAGTAGGCAAAATTACCCCTGTCTATGCCCGCACTTATGGATCGCCAAGAGCGACCGAGAGCGTTGCGGTTTCCGCAGTACTCCGCAACTCTAGCTAAACGCGCAGTGACTTCTGACCTTTTGCTAAAGAGGTTACGCGAGCACGTACCTTTCCATCCACTTTGATTATTCTCCTTCCGGTGGTGGTTCCGTGTTCGAACTCGATCTTATGTATCTTGTCACTGAATGGAACTTCCCAAACAGCCACAGTGTCAGCCATATCGACGTCAAATTGGTTCTTTCACGCGCTTATGATCGATAGCAGGCTGCCACGGACTGATCAGCAGGGCGAACAGTCCACTACAGCCGCTACAGCTAACACAAAAAAGAGTAGGCGAGCATTAATAGATCCAAATTATGTGCACATTCTGTGCATAGCGTGCAGAATTATCGTTTTTGCTGCGTGAATGTCGCTCAAGTTTCATACGAGCGAAGCGGCAGGGCGCTTATTTGCCAGTGCGCGGGGCGTCAACAACACAGTTGCCATAGCAACACAGATTTTGCGATGTCAGTGCGACTGCTGTGAAATTTCCAGCACTGAAAATTTTCTAGAGCGTTTTAGTATTTCACATTGAAATTATCTCGCGACTCTAGCATTATTCATTCGTGTGTACATTTTGTCCTAAAATACGTTTGCCACGCTCATATTCAAACAAAATACCAAACACGCTTCTTTTTGTTTTGCGTAACGGCCCCTAGGCTACCTACGCGGTAGCCGCCCTAGCCCTCTAAAGAAAACATCGCAAGGGCAAAGCTCGGGCGGCAAGCCTTTGTGTGTTTGTGGGCGATAATAGTTAGATCTTTTAACTAACGATATTCACGAAGCTTACGCACTCACTGTTTACTGGATTGTGGCTTCGACAAACAGCGGAACGGATTCGAAATGCAATCACACGCGCATTGTTATCGCTCTGGAAATAATGGATAAGTGGTGACCCTTTCAGAATGAGCAGCATTTGTAGGCGAGTAGAAGTCTCTATTCTTCTGCACGTGTTGTTTGATGAGGCTGGGCGCGACGCGTGCATTTTGAAGCGTCGTAAGCTCGCGAGCGCGCTCTCGCATGTTAGTCGCGACCCAACTAGCGCCTCGCAATAAACGGAGAAGCCGAGGATGGAAAATAAACGCTGATCGCCTTTGTATGTAGTAAACACTCCATTGAAGAAAGGGAAGCTTATCTCTCAACCGCGGCATTTTCTTTCTTATTTTGCAGGGAAAGGAGGCAAGACAAGAAAGTTGCGAAAGGCATACCGCAGAAGGCAGCGGGTCGTTCGAAAAAAGATGGGAACTCCAAAGATTGCAAAAGGAAGTTTAGAAACGTCTGGAAGGATACTTATACGTGGTTGCAGTACGAGGAAGTCAAGAATACTATGCATTGCGTGCTGTGCAGAGAAGCCTACTTCGGTCAGGAGAAATGCGTGCCGTTCGTCGAAGGCACGAACAACTTCAAGGTTTCGGTCATTCAAAAGCACGAGAAGACGTCGGCCCACAGAAACCTCCTGAACAAAAGCGAGGCCGAGAGAAAGAAATTGGCGCATTCGTTCCGAACAAAAAAGAAGCCGCCGGAAGATTCGCGATCCAGATTCGAGCTCCTGTTCAAGACCGTCTACGAGATACAGAAGAACAAGCTTTCGTTTTCGCAATTCCCAGTTCTGGTGAACCAGCAGATCCAGAACGGCGTGCCGCTCGAAGGTCGGTACACGAATCACCATCACGTCGTGCCGGACTTTTCCAAGTACATCGCCATGTCGATGATCAACGACACCGTAGCCGATATTTATCAGGCGAAACACTTTGGCATCGTGCTGGACGATGTTTCGGACGTTGTGGGATCGCGCAAGGACGCTGTGTACATCACTTACCTCAAAGACTGCACAAAATGCACCAAATTCCTGGGGCTCGTCGAAAACGAGAACGGAGTCGGCATCGCCCTCGCGATGGTGGAAATGCTCGCCAAATTTGGATTCCCATCACCCTTCGAGAAGCTTTTGTGCCTAACAACTGACGGGCAGACCGTACACCAAGCGGACGGTGGCCTGCAGATGGCATTGGGAAAAGAAGCGCCTGTTCTCTACACCATGGACTGTCTAGTGCACAAGCTTGAGAGTGCGGTGAAACCGGTCCTCTTCAGGCATCCGCAAGTCAAATGCTGCGCAGACAAGTTGTACAAATTGTTCTGCTTCTTCAGAGACCTACAGAAGAAGACGGGCAGTACGGTGGACATATGGACACCCTCAAGCCCCACTGATCAACATGCTCGTTCCTCTAATCCACAGTTGCTAGTCCTTAACCTCAAGTTCCTAACTGCCATCATTGAAAAGTGGAGCAGTGTCACGTCGTTCCTAAAGGATAACTATCACAACCTTGACCGAAAACTTCGACCTGATGCGGCAGAAATTCTCACCTGCTTGAAGAGCTCGGTTTTCATTGCCCATGTCCACCTGCTAAGAGAGATTTTCAAGGCGTTGCACGTGTTTCAAGAAAAGACGACTGGCACGTTATCTCCTGCCTGCTACACGGTGATCAACGAGCTGAGGACTACTGCAATGATTATCACCGACCAGATTGTCTTGGGCCCCTCTCTGATACCAGTCCTGCACGAGCTACAGGAAAAAAATGGATTCTTCCAAGGCATGGCGATCACACAAGATTTTGACATCGATTCATTTCAATCTGTAGCTGAAGATGTGTGCCAGTGTGTGTCGCAGCAGGTGCTCCAGATGGCGAGCCAGTGCTCGGAGTCCTTGCACAAGTTTTCAGTGCTGGATCCAAAAAACTGGCCAGTAGAATCCGATGAGCATTTTGGTGGATACGGAATAGAAACCATCAAGGAACTTAGCGGCGAGATGCAGTCGTTGCTGCCGGAGAAACTCATTTCAGATATCATACTGGAGTGGTGTTCCTTCAAGTTCTTTGTAAACAGGAGTCTTGCAAAGTGCTTGCGGAAGGACTTCATCAACCTTGCCGCTACCGTGGTTTCCAGGTTCAGTGCGGTCTATCCTACCATCTGCACATTCCTCACTGCAGCAGCGCTGCTTTCGCCGTCGTGCAGAGTGACACACAAGGGCTTCGAAGAACTCTGCGTCATTAAAGAATCTCGGAAGAATGTTCTCACGGACGACACTCTGTGGCAGACGATGGTCATCAATGTGAATGGAGCGCCAGTTGAATTGTGGGATCCAGAACCTGTGGTTGACCTGTGGTTGAAAACGAGTCTTCGTAGGCCAAACAATAGAACTTCAAATAAGCATGCTTTAGATACTTGTAACAAGCAGGAGACCCAGGTTGACGATTCAGCACTGTTCCAGGGTTGCCAGGTTGTCGTCATAACGGGTGAATTGTGTGAGCTGCCTATAGTCTGCAGCAGTGATGCTTCAAGTTAGTAGAACTGTCAACTCCTAAATGTAGTCACCTGTAGCTTGTCTTTTGCATGGTCTCAAGAACAGAACAGTGCTAGGTACGACCATTCAGTATGCTTTCATAGTGTGTCATCTGCTTCAACGAAGACTCAATTTTCTTGACAGTACAGCAGAGATTTTTTTTTTTTTGCAATACATCATCAGTGTCGGTTTACAGGAACAACCATGCGATTATCGGTGGTTAATTATCGCCATCACATTACTTCTTTTGGTCCACTAAAGGTCAAAGCCTCTCCTAAAGACACCCAGTTACCGTGACTGCATCCTATGTTTGCAAATTTCTTACTTTAGTCTCTCTATTTAATTCCTTCCCACCTTTGATTGTCTCTTCCTTCTTTGGAGCCTTTTTTGTCATTGTAATCAACCAAAAATTATCTGATTTATACATTACATCAGCTGCCCACTCCGCTTCTTTATATCAACATTATATGCTATTTGCCCAATTTACTTCTTCATTGGTTACCTTAAAGCGTATGTTGCAAATTCAGATTTGAAGTTTGACACTACTAGCACCAATCTTGAGCTGGTGGTGGGCAAAATTTTTGCCACTAACACAGGCGTTCTTAATATGGAAATGACGCATGTAATGAGGCACTCGTTTATCTGAAAGTTTTGGATGGTATATGTTGTCATAAGTGTTGCCGCACTCCTAAAGAGCCAAGAATGTGTTAAAAATTGTTTCAAATAGTATGATTATTGTAAAAATCTGTCGCTGGGTGTGTATCTTAGATTTGTCTGCTATCTCATTTAATATGTCGGTTATTGGAAGATAGAACGATGGCACACACTGAAGCCATTTTTTTGGATAGCAGAGCAGGCATTTTATTTAGTTGGAAGAAGTGGATCAAGATTGACAGTTTTGCAAAGAAGAAATGGCGGTTGCAGTCACTGCCTTACTTGCAGAAGCATGTTTCATCTTCTCATATTCTGTGCCCGAAAATTACTCGGCCACCAGGCGCCCTCTAAAAAAAAAAGCATGTGAGAGTCTCAAAAAACAAGCACAAGCTAAATTGTCTCAAAACAGAAGTATTTATCTAGTCGAATGAGAAGAGAAAATGCTTGCGGAGTAAGTGGCGGGCCAAAATTGCATTAGTGGTATTTGCTCTCACATCTGGGCTACCACTACAATTTGTGATGGGCTAAATCACTCACCTGTCGGGTGAGGGGTCAGAACAGCATTAGGAGGTCAGCTTTTTTTGTTGCGCATATGCTAGACACTATTTCTTTTCTCTCTCTCTCTTATTGCAATAGCGATTATACGAACACTAAAGGCATGTGCGCGCCACCTTTGTGCTGTCGTGGTATTGACTGTGCGTGTAGGGCCCGTGCTTGGCAGGTTCTCCAGTGACGCGACATGCACGCAGTGCATTTGGCTGCAAAAATGAAGCAGCTAAGTGAATTCACCATCATACTTTGCTCCGTCGACTCTGCACTAAAGCCATGGTAGTGTTCGGCTTTCCGTTGCTGGCACGAGCATTGTGCTGACAAACACCAGCATTCTTGCTGTGCGGTAGTGTGCATACAATGGTCGAAGTGAAATGTGCAGTAACTACAAGCTATGAACGCTGACGGTGCTCGTGCGCTCTCCTCTTCTGCATCATTGAGGTACAATGTTTGCAGTCCTGCTGGCGGTGCTCTTCATCATGGCATTGTTCTGAGTCACCTGGGAGCTGCCGGGGCGCTGTTTCTGTGTGCAGCAACAGTTGCCTCACATGCTGCATCGCACCAACATGTATCCCCCCCTCTCGGTATTTTTAGAACACTGTTCGGGGAGCTTCAGCACAGTGCTAATCCTTGCTACCACTTACAGTGTTTTCCCTTTGGGCAAAACTGCCACTTTCTTTTCTTTTCTTTTTTTCACGCATAGCTACTTGGAAAATGAAGAGACACAAGTTACTCCCGAGATACAGAAATCACAAGATTTCAGAAATTCTCAGCATATCTATATGTTCCAGTAAGAATGTGTAAATATTAATACAATCTATAGATATGACAGCGTGTTCGGCTGCTAAGCACGAGTTTGCAGGATCGAATCCTGACCATGGCAGCCGCATTTCGATGGGGGTGAAATTCGAAACGCCTGTGTGCTTATATTTAGGTGCATGTTAGAGAACCCTAGGTGGTCAAAATTTATGGAGCCCCTCACTACAGCGTGCCTCATAATGAGGAAGTGGTTTTGGCACGTAAAACCGCATAATTTAATTTTTTAGATATGACGGCACTGCCTATGACCTGCGAGTGGTGGCTCGGCAATTGTGGCACTGCGGTGTTGAGCGTGGCATAACAGGTTTGATAGCTGGCCATGGCGGATGCATTCTCGTGGGGCAGGAATGCAAAAACCGCTTTTGTACTTAAATTTAGGTGCAAGTTTCAGCACCACAGGTTGTTCAAGTTAATCTCCCCCCACCACTTTGGTATGGTGTCCCGTGTTCCTTGTGTGGTGCTTCTAAATGTGAAATCTTGTAGTTAGATGCAGTGCCTATACCTGGTAATAGTTCCAGAATTTCTACTAAGTGAACATGCTTTTGGCACCGACTATCTTGGATCCTGCAGTTGGATTATGTGTGCTATGATGTAATAAAATAATTTTAATTAGCAGGCGCTGAGTAGTTTGTGCATAAGTGAAGATTGTTACTGATGTGCTGCATCACCGATGTGTAGCTCCCCTCTTCGAAAAAATTACCTCCACTGTACCTTGCTCAAGAAAATAAGCTATTCTTCGTTGAAGCAGCTGGTATATATGTACATAAGTGTATCTAATTATGTGCATGCCCTACTAAAAGTCTGTTCAATTCGTTCTGCACAGCATGAACTTGTTCACACCAGTTCAGTGCTTGTGCTGAACAATTACTTGCCACCTTAGCTCAGTGGCTGTAGAACTCTGTACCAGAGCACAAAGTCATGGATTTGATCCCCAGCTGTGGCAGGTACATTCTAATTCAGGTGGGATACAAACATTTTAGTACACAAAGTTTTGGGTTTGCGTTAATCCCTGGTGGATAAAATTAATCTGGAGTCGCATGTCTTGCCTAGCCCCAGATTGCGGGTCTGAGAGGGTTAGGAATTCTGCAACACGTGGTTTTTCAAATGGGTAGACATGTCGCTCTAGTCTCCCTCCAAGAGCATCCGCCGCAACTCTTGGAGGGAGACTAGAGCTGTCGGCTGGGTGCCCACCGGTTAAGTGGGTACACGCGCGCTCCCAGTCAGTTGCTCGGCCATTATGCAAGCCGAGTGCTCAGAATCTCCCCACTTAATGGGTGCTTTCGGTTGCTACATGGAAAATGGTCTCCATAAAAGCAGCCCAGATACATACGCAGAATAAGCCTGAAATCTGCATGCCAGCTCCAGCCAATCTCGTGGCCTTCTTGCAAATAAATTCTCTCTGCACGGTCTGCTGCAAGTGCAGGGAACGCGAATCACCAATACCGGAATAAATGCTTTGGCAATTCAAGGTTGCAATAGATGAGCTATACTTATTTGTAAATGTGCAAATCCGAGATGAGCTGGTCTGAAACACAGCAGTGGTTGGCTCGATTTACATTAAAAATTTGCCGACCTGCAATGAAATTCGACATGTGAATGCCGACGTTCCGTAATTGTCAAACGCACTGCGCAGTGGAGCATCTTCTTAACTAGTTCGGAAAGTGGCACAGGCGAATCGAACAGACCTTGCATGTTTTTACCGTAAGCTATTGCGAATGTGGAAACCCACCGAAATAAAATGGTGTCGTGGAGTCCAATGAGCAGTTATTGTGGTACATCCTGAGGGACGTGCGTACTCCTGTGTGATAGGCTGCATTGTTTGATGAAGCCATAACGGCTGCTTTGATGCAACAGAGAAAGTGAGTGATTAAACGTGCAGATGGCTAGCACTGTTACGTGCAGTAAAACTCCCTTTCTTTTATGTAACTTGGAACTGCTGCAAACACTTGCTGCAATATGAGCTATCAGCCTGTTTGCCTCTGTGGCTGCAGCCATCCCTGCAGTCGGTGGATCTCTGGGTCTCACAGGGATTAATTTGTCAGGTTGTTTATACTGCTGCTGGCTCGCATTTGTGCACTGCACGTGACGTGCGTATGACGTAGACACACCATGTGTGTGGCATCATCTCGCTGGTGGGCTGAGTGGCTCTTCCAAGAAAAGCACACTGTATTTTGTTTGAACTTTCAGCTGTTTTTGTGGTGTACTATATTCGTTTCAAAATTCATAGAAATCCTGCGGACATGACATAGAGGGGAAGAGGAAATAGCACAAACTTTTCTTTAACTACCCAGGGGCATGCATACAGACTTTATCAATGATTATTTACCTTTAGACACAGCACACAGGCAGCAGGAAAGTTGGAACACCAATGACTGACAAGCTACACATTGTTTTTTGATTGTAATGTTTACAGCAACTTTGCTGTTGTTGATTTTGCCCGATTTTAGGAAGTCCCCTCATAAACTTGCTCGAAGCAAGCACCCCTCGGGTATTTTTTCACCGTCGCAAGGCATCCAAGGGAAGGTTCGGAGATCGACGAGTCAAACTTTTTTTTTTGCAACCAGAGTTGATTTTTCGTAAATCTCGGCAGCAATGGTTGTAAAATGTACAGCAAGCCCAATTTCGTAAACTTTACATAAAGTTCAGGAGTTGGCAGACCCAAACGTCAACACATTGTCTATGTATTGCACATCTCTGTTTGCCATGACCAAACTGTGTGCAGTCCTTTTAAACTGCTGCTGACTAATGGTGTCTTACTGCTAGCATCAATAGCATTAGTATGCCTTGTTGCCTGTTACTTCCAGTTTCCAGTCTTGCCCACAAAAGTGCTCCAATGCAGCTACCTGGATTTTTGCAGCTCTGGAAAATCGGTGCCTCAAAAGATGGATGCTGTGGAAACCAGTACGAATGGTGTTGCCACCTTCCTGCTTAGGTTTAGGAACAAGAAACAAAAATGATTTTGAGTCATTTTAGTAAATAAGGCAGTCCTGCCATGAGAAAAGGCCTTAAAAAGCCAGAAAAAGCACAAATACAGTACGATCGGTGGTGCCGCTGCCTCAATGTTTCCGCCCCAGCTCAATCTGACATGGTGGCTTTTAATGGTATCTGCTCTGGCCTAGTTAATCTGTTGTATATAAAGATAACTGTATTCAAAAGGAGCCAGAGATTGAACTTGGCAAGGTTTGAGGACTTTTACTGTGTTGCAGTGACTGAAATATGAAAAAAAGTACTCTGAAATCCATGACATCACACTGGCATACACTGCTGCTTCAGCTCGAAATTCAGAGAATGAACCTTTTAACTGCAATTTCTAATAATCAACTTATTGCTGTTAAATTTTAAAAAATATAGAGTTTTGAAATGATACTTTACGAGTACTTACTGATTTACTACTCTTTGGAGCCAAAAATTTTCCCAAATATCTTTTTTGTGTTTCCTTGCGCCCAGTTAGTACAGAGCATTTATTTTTGCCCGATTGGTCTCCTGTATCATCCTTGACTTACTTAGTCTTTGCCATAATCATGGTGAACATGCCTTGAAATGTTTTTCCTCATTTTATATAAGCGGCACTTATGATTTTGTCAGTTTTGGAGTGATGATATCTCTTGTTCTACTTACCCTGTCACAATGATTCTTTTGTCAGAAAAATAAGACAATTAGGCAGTGCAGTAGGCCTGTAATATGAACAAATATTACTTCATAAATTTCAGAAAGTAATTTTCTTATGTGGATTTTAATATGGATTCTTGCTTTTCTATCATAATAAATCTCTCTCTGCTCTAAAAAGCTTGGCGTGCCATGACTTTAGCCCAACTGAATCTAGAGGATTCATTTTCATAGCACTGCAAGTTGCGCAAAACTCTCGGATTAGCACATCGGTAATCCAGCCACAAGCACTTTGGTTGGAATCTTGTGGTTGATGCACACATTTGCTATGAAAGATTAAGTCGTGATGATCTGCATTATGCGTTTATAATATTGTCAGAAGCTGAACATTGTTCCGTTTACCTGTACAGTTAAAGTGGAGCTGGCATCATTCATGTATGGAGGTTAAAACCACACAACACAGTGCAAAGCATTCCATATGGGTTTGAAACCTCCCCCTCCCTGGTAGCTATAAAATAGTTAAACTTAGATATAACTAAGTTATAACTTCTTGTTCATAGAATACCACGTGTTTTGAACCTCACTATAAGAAAGTGTATTTATATACGATTTCTGTATAATAGAATTTCACTGCCGCCACAAAAGAATGCCGGGAAAACAAATGGAAACTTCTGCAGAAGCAAGTGGGCAAATGGTTGAATTACATGTGGCTGCTTGGGACCACACCTCCTAAATCGCGCGCTGAACTGAAAGCGACTGCCGGGGCAGTGGGGGGGGTGCGAAGAAGAGACTTGTGCTTCTAAGGGGAGCACGGCTCAGTGTCCGTTGGGAGAGGAAAGAGTATAGAAGAATGAGGGTGTTAGAGGGGGAGATGGTGTCCCATGACGGCACTGGCAGTGGATGGCAGCAAATTGCTAGCGATCGTTGAAACACTGGACACCTCCGTGTCACTGTCATGTTTCGTATGAAGTCGAATTGTGATACTATCGCGCCCCACACAGGCGAGCTGTGAAGGATGGTTGCTTGGTAAGCACAGTCTACCCGTGCGAGCAAGGGGAAACGGGTGAGGGGTGAGCCAGCAACGGTACACTCTTAAAACTGTTGCACCCTTTGGGGTGTAAATTTGTCCTACAACAATAATCGTCATCTGCCTTGCTTGCGTTTCCTTTCCTGAAAACTGGGCGCTCGCTACTTTCCTGTCGAGAATGCTGCGTCACACTGATAACGCGCATGCCGTTCGTGACTTGGAAGTACCGGGCTCGCCGCGTTAAAGGAAACGCGGGCAAGGCGGATGACGATTATTGTTGTGCACTCTTAAAACGGTTGCAACCTTTGGGGTGTAAATTTGTCCCACAACAATAATTGTCATGTGCCTTGCTTGCGTTTCCTTTCCTGAAAACTCGGCACTCGCTACTTTCCTGTCGAGAATGCTGCGTCACTGATAACGCGCATGCCGTTCGTGACTGGGAAGTACCAAGCTCGCAGCGTTAAAGAAAGGAAACGCGGGGAAGACGGATGACGATTATTGTTGTGGGACAAGATACTCCCCAAACGGTGTAAAATTTTCTAAGAGTGTGGGACAAGATACACCCAAAGGGTGTAAATTTTTCTAAGAATGTACGCTCTTAAAACGGTTGCACCCTTTGGGGTGTATATTTGTCCCACAACAATAATCGTCGTCTGCCTAGCTTGCGTTTCCTTTCTTGAAAACTCGGCGCTCGTACTTTCCTGTGGAGAATGTTGCGTCACACTGATAACGCGCGTGCCGTTCGTGACTGGGAAGTACCGGGCTCGCAGCGTTAAAGAAAGGAAACGCGGGCAGTACAAATGACGATTATTGTTGTGGGACAAAATACGTCCCACAAGAGTGATAATGTTACACTCTTAGAAAAATTTACACCCTTTGGGGCTTATCTTGTCCCACAACAATAATCGCCATCTGTCTTGCCCGCGTTTCCTTTCTTTAACGCTGCGAGCCCGGCACTTCCCAGTCACGAACGGCACGCGCGTTATCAGTGTGACGCAACATTCTCCACGGGAAAGTAGCGAGCGCCGAGTTTTCAAGAAAGGAAACGCAAGCTAGGCAGACGACGATTATTGTTGTGGGACAAATATACACCCCAAAGGGTGCAACCGTTTTAAGAGTGTATATCAAGCGCGTCCGAGAGAGGCGGGTGGCAGGTTGGCCTGCGTGTCCTTTTCTACTGTAGCCGTGGCTGTGCATGCGCACTCAGTTGTTGAGGTACTCTGCAGTCTGGCAAGCCAAAACATTGTGGCATCCTGCGCTGTCTTCCCACGCGTTTAATGCTGCAGTTGGCTTAATTATGTTTCCGAATCATCGAAGCGACAGGCAGACGAAGCCTTTGCTCGCCGCCGCTGCTGCTTTTCATGATAGTGCGGTCGCACTGCGAGCGACGCTATCAGTCGCGGGAGCGGTGCGGACGCGAAGGCGCGGCTGGCTTTGATTCTTATCGCTAACGTGAAGATATAGTCGACACGGTATAAAACTGCATCTTCCATTGCACTCTCAAATTCAGCAGAACTATACTTCATTCGTTTGCTTTTACGCCGATTCGTCAGTTGCCTGTGTGCAGAAAACTCCAGTACAAACCCGTGCGCATGTGCGAAAAAGAAAAGCGCGATCGGCTGCATTAGTAGTGCCGTCCTTGCCCACATGAAAATGGGCTCTGAATTTCTAGCTGGAAATGGTCTTCCCAGCCAGGTTTCCAACTGGAATCAGCCCTTCCAGCTAGAAATTTTCCAGAGCCAGCTGGAAATGGCACTTTCCAGCTTGAAGTGGGATCCACCTCAGCTGGTTTTTCAGGTAGAAGCAGCACTGCCAGCTGGAAGTTTTCCAGCTTCAGCTGGAAACAACTGGATACAGCATTTTTTAGCTGGAAACAGCGCTTCCAACTGGAAACAACTGGATGGAGCATTTTCCAGCCGGAAGTAGAATCTATCGACTGGAAAGTGGAGCTTCCCACTTGCATTAAGACATTTTTTGTATCTGCAACATGCCCATATTTAGCCCAAGGTGGTGTTTGTATAAGAACGAAGAGCTTTTACTCTTGCAGCAGCAAAAAAAAAAAATATATTTTTTCGTTTGTGTTGTGACAACAATCGTAATTGCGTGAACTGCATGGAAATGCTCGTCACTCCGGGTACCTTTGATCGCGGTCGGGATCGATAGCAATCTAAAGTGTCCTGTGTGATCGAGTTGCCAAAAAAAATATATCTCCAGGAAAAACTGCCACTTTTATTGAACCTTGCTTGTAGTAAACAAAAGCGACGCGCTCTTGGTCGACACTGTGTTATCTTGCTACATTGTCGACGTCGTCTAGCGAGGAGCTTGCCCGATTGGTCATGATGAGCCGTTGCGCAAACGGCTAGTGTTTACAGCATAGCAATTCCTTCTCTAACAAAAAAGAGCCTTAACACGTGGCACCTTCAGCAGTTCAGGCTGCAATGACCGCTGCTCCTATTTTTTCCTGTCTGCACGACGCCGCTACAATCGCCGCCATATTTGTTGAATACTTGGGAGCTTTAGTCTCGTATCTTGTCTTGATCTGCTCTTTTGACACTAATAATAATATAATAGCGTGTTATTGCAATATCAGTATTTCTCAGAAAAGCTCGGGTTTTTATTCACAGCAAACAGCAGCATTACAAAGGCAGGCCGAATATAAAAAATGTCACGACGCCACGGGGCCGTAGTTTCGTACAGCACATGGCGGAAACTGTCACGGCGAGGCTATTTTGCGAGACAACGAGTCTCTCTCGGGTGTGCGTGTGATCAAGTTTTTGTGAGGAACCTGCATGATCTTGCGCATGAAGTAATTATTTTTGGACAGTTCCTTCTCTGGACGGTGTTACAAGTACAGGCAAGCGGCTATCAACGGTTGTTATTGCTGTACTTTGTGGTGTTGTGATTCACCAGTGCGGATCGAAGAGCACCGTTTTCTCCAGCCCTGATTCTACAATTTGGAGGTAATTATTTCACTTGCTTATGTTTTGAGCGTAAGTTAATGTTTATTTTTATCCGGTATGTTGGCACGCTTGAGCATGATATCATAGGTCCCTGCTGAACGTGATGTTCGTATACAGGTTGATCATTTTTATGTTTTGCGGAATTTGGTAGAATTAATGGCCTGTGGCAGATATAATTCTTGTCGCTGAGCGGAATTATTCGAAAAGGTGGACATTATTAGCATGCGAAATCGAAAGACATCTTCAAGTAATTAGCAAAAATTGACAAATTAACTTATTACCTTGCTGCAGATATTGCAATGTACGAATTGTAGCCTGTGAGTTTGCAAGATGGATCCACCTTAAATGAATTTCCAGAATTACATCAGTTTCGATATATTATATTCTAAAGTGTGAGACGAATAAGTGGGCGTTCCAGTTACTTTTGTGCTCCAATACATAAAAGAGCGTTTTGTTAAAAAAGTAAGTAGACCAACAGTGCACTTTTACGACGAGTTTGATGACATATTTCTAACTGGTGTCATTCTGGAAAGTAAGTCCAAGTGGATACGCCTGGCAATCTCAATGGCTACAATTCGTAGATTGCGATATGTGCCGTAATGTAATAAATTAGGAAGTTCATTATTGAATTTTTTAAAATTAGTTCAATAATATGTGTTCCGATTTTTCGTGCAATAATCTCCTCCTCTGAAGGATCCAGCTCAAGGACTAGAATTACGGTATCTTCAACAGGCGATTTGTTAAAAATTGCATAAAACTTAAAATTATCACGCAGCATATGTGAAGTGCTTGCCAGTTTGCGTAAGCCCCTTTTGTCTCCAATAGCCCACTTGAATATATTGCCGTGCAGTGTTTGTGCCCAATGTTGCACATACGTACGTCTATTAAATACCGGTGGGTATATGTCAATCTGCCCAACGCAATAGAAGCACATTTATGGCGTGCTTTCACTGCAAGTGCGTGCAAGTGCAAGTGCGTTGCGTCGAATGGCAGGCATGTGAATTGGTGCAAAACAACAGTAACATAAAAAGATTGGCCCTCAAGCTCCTGTGTTATTCAGCAGAGAAATGCTTCTTGGGAGGCTGTTGAGTTACATCACACGCCTAGTTCAAAATACAAATGAGCTCATTTGAATTCTATTTGCACTATAGCCACAGTCAATGGCGCTAAACAATTTAACAATCATTGCATAGCGTCTGCAGCTCATGTTGAGAGCCTCTTGAGAGCTCAGGTTGAGGCCTTGCGCCACATAAACTGTAGAAGGGTCTGTGATGAAGGTAAACTGTAGTACTGTCCAAAGGCTGTTGATACAATCCACGTGATTTTGGTAAAGGTCACTGTTTACTAGAACTGAGTGGATTAAAGTGATGATTGTTTTAAAGTTCACTCACTATGTCTAAATATTTTTTTCAGATGGGGTACAAGGAGAAGTGCAAGTGTATTCCACATCTTGAGGGAGATGCAAGATATGCTTCCGCAATCCTTGCTGCAAGTGTTCAAATAAATGGTTGCAAGTTTCAGCACCGTGCTGTTTCGGCTGCATGTATTTTCACCGGACCAGTTGGTCTTGCGGCCAGTCACATTAGGAACTAACTGTGACTTGCGACCGCAAGCTAAGATCCATGCGAGTTCTGGCCAGTTTGTATCCTGCTTGATACGAGCTTACACACTGGGATTTCACCTAAGCATGGCTCAACACCATGGTGTTGTCGCCAAGGCTCAACACCATGGCGACCGGTGCTGTGTGCCAGCCCAGTCTGTGGGTCTGTATACCCACAGTCCGGGCTGGAGATTCTAGCTGGAACCTCTTCCAGCTGAATTACAGCTGGCATTTCTTGCAGCTGGATCCAGCTGGAAGACCTTCCAGTTGGGACATATTCCAGCTGGATTATGGAACCGGAAATTTCACCCAGCTGGATTTTTTCCAGCTGCCTTCCCAGCTAGAAAAGTATCCAGCTGGGTGAAATTTCCAGTTCCATAATCCAGCTGGAAGTAAAAACATTTTCATCTGGGTGCTCACCGTTGCAGCTGATCGCGCGTGCAGCAGTTTCTCTCCGGTTGCGAAATGGGTCGGCCACGCGTCATATGTACTCCAGAGGAGCAGGTAGCTTTCGATCAGCAACGCCGCGAGCAGAACCGGGAACGAGCTCGTCTACGCCGTACCGATGCTGCAGCCCGGGCACCAGGACAGGCTCGTATGGCCGAGCGCAAGCAGCAACTACGTACCCAGGATCCGGCCGCCTACCAAGCCGTCGTTTAACGAGCCGGCAGTATTAACCCAGGAATAAACAGCAGGGCCGCACGTTTCAGCTTCGCTGGTTAACCATTTGTACAGAGTGCTCGGGCGGTGATTTTTTTCTATGCCCAATGTCACTTTAAACCCACGTGGATCGGTTCAGGGTTAGCAGGCACCGTTTGTAGCCCACAGCATTCTGTGGCCTATCACAGCTTGTGTACAACCATTTAAACTCCCAGAATGAGTCATACACTGAATGGCCAAGCAGTTCAGTTGCCAGGTTCTTTAATGGCCGATTTACTAGGCAATTCTATTTTATCAGCGTTTGATTTGAAGCGGCATTAAAACAATGCAGATCTATCCCAGCGTCAATGCACATAAGCTTGTCTAGTCGGCAGAGCTTTTTTCCAGACCGCTTGATAACTGGGAAAATTTCGTGGTGCCTTCCGTGTAAATCCATTTGTGATCGACTGTGCTTAGTTGCATAACAAAGAATTTCAATATAACAAATTGAATTGCAGATTATAGCAACTTTGTTATATTGAGGCTTAACTGTATTTCAAACTGCAGGTAGGCTGTTATGAAGCAATAAATCATTACTCGTACAACCATGGCCCAGACCTTCGTGCAGACCAAAAGTGCAAAATTATGCAGTACACAAAACATTAGTATTTTGTTCTATTTGTGACTGCAGCCACTCGTTTTATCAGTTACGTTACTATCCTTCCAGCATTTAGTCGGCACCCTTTCAGCAGTTGGTGCAGCTTGTCAAAAGCATGCAAATGAGAATTTGGACACGTGCACTGTGCACACGAAGTGTGCTGAAATTCGAACTTTCATTAGCGATAGAAAATTGCAATGAAACAGACTGCACCAGCCAGCAGGTCTACTACAAAATTCAGTGCCTTGCAAGGATATTTTCCCGAACAGGTGCAGTCAAAGGTAAATGAAGTACAAATATGCATCTGCAGGCTCCAGGTTGGCACTCTAAGCGATGTGTACATTATGAAGATTATCATAGTCTGTTCCATGTCAACGGGAGGACAACTTCTGTGAAGTTCAGTTATACCAGTCTTGCATTAATGCACTTCTATTGCATGCCTGCAAATTATCTCGGCACCAATTCCCTGCAGTCCTTCACTGTTATCTTCCTCCTCTTGGCACCCAAGCATAACCGGTAACAAGATGCCATTGTGGCACAGGTAATCTGTTCTGCACATCGCTGACCTGCCCAGCTTCACTTCTGTGTGCTCCTACCCATTTTTGTTCCAGGAATTTCCTTCTCATGGTACAGGTCCCTTTGACTGCTTTACCTGTACAGTCGAACCTCAATATAACAAATAAAACATGCACTGCAAGTTAACTGGACGAGGATTTTCACAAGAGTCGTCGTTTACAGCACTCCATCTTGCAGCGATGCCGTGAGCAACTCGAGCCAAGAAAACGCCATGCGACTGCTCAAGGAAATGAGGACATCGGTGTAACATGGGATGGACCTATGCTGACAATTTTAATGAGTAAAGGTGGTGTGGTAGATCCCACATAATGTCCTCTTCAGTGTTCCAATCATTTATTGCTAGTCCACTTAAACACTGTCGAGGAAAATGTCCACGAAACACTCCCTGTTAATCCTCCCTAATTTAGCGTCAATATGTCTTGCAAGGAAGGAGTAAATACTTCGAAAGATTGTGCTCTTGTTCAACCTGGTCGACAGTTTTTCCCTTTTTTGTATGAATAATTATTGTAACTGTGGAATGTGTGGACACTTATCCTGAAGTGTCTGCATGTCTTTCATCTACTCTGACTATGCAATGCCTTCACGAGTGCCGTAATCTGTACTGAATTGAATACCTTTTTGTATTCCATGTAGGCCACACAGGGGCAGTTTACATTCTACACATCTCAATCACCCCAATTACAACATAGATGTGATCTCTTTTGAATATCCTTTACAGTAGGCCTCCTCTCTTGAGCTGATTCAAGTCGGGAGGCATCGCATAAGGTTGAACACCCATGCCTTTTTTTTTACCAGGTCTACCGCTACTCCGTCTTCAGCCATTTTTCCTGTACATCCCTAGCTTTGATTTCCGTTACAGATACCCACAGTTAACATACACACAGTGGGGGATTAGCCAAGAGTCGGTCGGCTAGTAAACAAGTTTAGTTCTTACTAAACATAAATTTCGGCTAAAGAATCCAGAGAATATAAAATAAATGCAAATTAACAATTTAGCAAACTTTAGTTTTAATTACACTGAAGTCTGGTGCAATACCTACTGTCCTTGCAATGCCTTCAAAACTTGCCACATAACATTTTTCTGGTCCACGTTGATGAGAGAATTCTTAACAGGCAAACCAGATTGTTCTTGCTTTCTTTAACATGTACACAGAACACAGTATGATGAGGCTACTGTGCAACAAAATGGGTCACTTGTAAAAAAAAAGCCATTTATTGCAACTTGCAAGGCCACAAATGTTATTGCAACTTATGTGCAATAAATGTACAAAACCAGGTCTGTAAAAAAATAGGCTCCCTTCAGGATGGTCATTATCCCAATGATGGGAAGTCTTTGTCCGATAGAGTGTGCGCACGGCAGTTGGGACAAGTGTGGTCCGTCTTGAACCATTCTTGCAGGCACTGCAGACGAGAAAAGCAAAATTTCGGGTTCCACATTTTACAGCAACACGCTTTTATAACCGTAAAAGACCATTTACTGTTATACCCCTACTAGATAACAGTATTATCTGCGCCCATGTTCATTAAATGCTGTAAAAAAGATACTGGACACATTAGTCTCCAGGATTCATTTATGAAACCTTTGGCGCAGTATGTTACCCCCACTTCACACTGCCTCCATGAAGAGGAACTGAACAAAGTGCTACAGTAGAATCTCGTTAATTCGAACTCCAAGGTGACCAGAAATTTATTCGAATAAAACAGAGTTTGAACTAAGGAGAACCCTTTTAAATATAGCACCTAGCCAATTGTGCAGTACAGCGTGCAAGACCAAAATAGTCGCTGGGCTCCGAGGTTTCACCTGGGAGCCCAGTGCACCGTAAGTGTGCAATTTTCTGTGGGAACGAGGGTGACCAGAAGAGGATGGTGGCTTGACAAGCACAGTACTCCCATGTGCTCAATGTTTGAGATGACGTGATCCAGCGTACGCTAGGAGGGGAGCATAGGTGAGCGCAACATGATAAAGTGTGTGCTGCTCTGCTTGCTCCAGTTAGATCTTGGCTTCCTGCGCATCTTTCCCGTTCATTTTTACTATGGCTAGTGATGCACCGAACACTTGCCTTTCTTAAAAGCTCTTTAAAACCGTTTGCACCCTTTGGGACTTATCTTGTTCCACAACAATAGTCATTTGACTTCCTTGTGTTTCCTTTTCGAAAACTCTGCACTTGTTAGCGCTTGCTGCTTTCCTGTCGAGAATGCTGTCATGCTAATAACATGCATGCCGGCCTTGAAATACCGGGAGTACATTGTTAAAGTAAATGCGTACGAGATAAGCCCCAAAGAGCAGTGCATGGTAATCGGAGATTTTGTTCGAAATAACCATTGTGTGTTTTTTGGAGTTTTGCATTCATGGGAGTTTTCTCTATTCAAATACACGGAACCTTGCTGTGTCCAGGAGAGCAGTTTTCATTATCCATGAATTAGAATCAAGAGACTTCACTGTAGCCAGCTGTGACTGATAACAACATCGCATTCCATAATTTATCGTGATGCTACCAAATTGCCTTCCTTAAGATGTTCCATATCGCAGAATTGTGAGCAGACTGCCAAACATGTATTTATGTGGTTTCTGATGATGATTTGGGATTTTTATGGTGCAGCAGTTGTGCAGGCTATAATGCGCCAAGCGTCTCATGCGGTCTCAGGCTCATGGTGCCATCTACTGAAGGTGTGGCAAACAGTACAGTTTCTTTCCTCCTACATCCTGCTGTCTTTATCCACTGCCCAGTGCAGCACTTCTGGACACAAATGCTGAAGGAAACTTGCTGAACCAGATTCCAACTGCTTCAGCTCTGTGGCTACCTGTCAACTATGATGAATGGGGTAGCACACAAAGCTGACAGAAATCTTGCCAAAGTCATTGCCTAAAGCAGCAAGCATGTCTGTTTCTCAAAGTAGATACAAGTTTACTTATTACTTGTGCAAGGGCTGCAACCAAAAAATTCGGGCTCCAATTTATGAAAAAGTAAGGCCCTTACACAATAATATACTGTGTAGTATATACAACACTGCACTCTTATTGTGTGTGTGTGTGTTTGCTGATTGCCTTTTTTATAAGTCTGCATTATTTTGTGCTCATTTTTATACATGAAGCCTGACCAACTTGCTTAGCTTCCCATGTTAAAGTCCCTCTTTCAAGTATACTTCTGCAAAACCTCCCTCCATACTCGTGCTCACTCTCTCACCCAAATGCACCCAAACAAGTACATGTCCTCAAACACACTCACACATACTCCATCACGTACACACTATCACAGCATTCACAGACTTTCAGGTTCTCTCTCTGACACCTACCCTATCTTACAAACATGCAATTGCATGTACCGAGAGACACAAGCAACACTCTCACACGCACCCTTTCGTGGAAGCGGTGCCCGCAAGAGGTGCGCATCTCCCTGTTGAGGCCATTGAGGTCCTCCAGGCAGATGCTGCACTGAGTAGCACGGCCGTTCCATGAGTGCTGCGGCTCATGGCGGCTGGTCCACGTCTTCTGCTGCTGCTGCACAGGCGGCGGCGGCTGTGGCTGGGACATGGCCGTCTGGCTGGGCCGCATCGCCTTTAGCACAAGCCGTGGCTTGTTAGGCTGCTGCGACAAACGGCAAGTAATAAGCTGGGACACACATCTAAATGCAAAAGCATTCTTACGGGTTTACGCAAAGACTGCAATACAGCCAAACTTTGTTATAACAAGCCTGCATCTGAAAGAGGAAGAAAACCTTAATTATACCCAATTTTCACTATAATACACGGTTATATCAGCAAAAAAACAAAGCATGCAAAAGAAAGAAGTGACACCTCGGAAGAGACAGCAAAAGGACCTCCTGTATATTTTGATGACCAATTGGCGGTTTGCCCTGCTGGAACGAGGCATGGGAACAATAAATTACATATGTGTGCCTTGTAGATGCTGATCCATAACCATGCAATCAGTCTGATGGCATGGCATTGACGACACTGGCTAGCTGGCTGTGGCCAAGCCATGCCACAGGCCAAAATGTGCAATTTCGACTTGCTCTTTGTCAGGGATCTCCAAACTTTTTGGTCAGAGGGCCAGATTGGTAACTAGTGGTGGTACCAAGGACCAGACAATTATTATTATTATTATTTGTAGAGTGCCTTGGGTCACCTACACAGTCGACTTTGGTTAATTATAACTTGGTTAATTCTATTAGTCACTTCATTGAAATGCAATGGAAAGTCCCGGCGAGAAACTACACATTGCTAGTGAAGAAAGTTTGTTTACTTTAAATGCAAAATCATGTCGCTTCAGTTAATTAAAGCCCCACCTCAATCCCCTCATGCACACAGTGCTTAGAAAAACCTTGAAAATGCAAGAAATTCAGCAGACGGCATTACTGGTTCCCAGGAGATAACAGTCGCGGCAGTGACTGGCCCTGCACCGATGACGGCAACTTGCGCTGGACCTTGGGCGACATGTTTTAGAGTGCAGATCTTAGGGGCCTATTCTTGCGGCGAGCATTGACGTGCCTCAACGTAACCATGCAAACGAGCCCAGCGAAAGATAAGCTGATGTGGCGCACAGTGGAGGATGAAAAAAGTGGCGACAGCGAATAGGTGCAAGGAGGAAAGCGGAGATGAGTATGGTGAAAGGGTGAGGGGGAAAGCAGGGTGCCGGCGGTGACCAGGCATGCGGCGAGCGCAGAGACAAAGTGCTGGCGCGGGTTTCGGACCCACTGCGCCGCCGCCGCTGCCGCTGGAGAATATGCTCCGTGTGAACCAAACATTCCTGTGTTGACGCTTTCATTCTGAACAATGAGCGACGCTAGTGAAGTATTAAAGTGCCAAACAGACGACACAAGAAGAGACACGGAACCAGTGGAAATGCTTAGTCTGTCTCTGCAGAGGCTCCGCAATGCTGCCGAGAGCACCCTGTCGTTCAGAATGACATTTTTTGCTACAATGCATCAGGAATTAAAACACCTAAACAGCTGCACTCAAAATTTGCATTAGGGAGTGCTGTAATCGTCGGTGAAAATTTGTTTCACAATTTTGTCAGCAGTGACGATAGTGCTGAGGCGTGTGGGCCACCGGCCAAAGATAACCATGTATAGTTACTGTAATACTGCGTTGAAGTAGTTTGTCGATGATGGCAATCTTAATTTCCTGTCCACGCACACCTACACACATGGATAACATATGGTCGATGGTTTCAACTTACAATATTGCCACACTCGACGTGCTTCTGGACACTAGCACCATCCAGCGCCTAAAAGAGGAACAACTTTTCTAGTTTCACTTTCGTTTTTTTTTCCACAATGGGGGAAGGGATTTTTAAAGCACCTTTTAGCTGTGTGTGACAAGCACTCGTAGCTTCCAACATGGCGTTGATGCTGCACGCAGCTGCCCTTCAAAAACAGTGAATTTCCACGATTTCAGGTGAGTCAGAGTGAAAATTTTGTGATGGTGATAGCAGCATCAGCTCAGATGATGATTCTGATACATCTAACTGTAGAACAAACGGCGAAAGTGTGTCGAATAGCCTCGAAGCATCGACAGGTACCTGCTGGTAAGTTCCATTTTCTACTCCAAACCGTATTGTCGCGGCCGCGCTCAAACCTACAGATTTCCGGTGTGTTTTAAAAGTCACAGTCCTCATCTGCAGGGTGTCAATGTCATTTGGGCAGGATCACTTGCCGGTGGCGGCGATGCAAGGAGTGTAGTTTTGCACGAGATGAGCTGAGAGTTGACCGCGGCATTGGGCTCTGTAGTGCGGCAGTTTGCACAGTAGTACGATAGCTACTTGGACTAATTATTTATTTATTTATTTATTCAAAAGGACCTTACAGGCCTTATGGCAGGGCATGAAGTAAGGGGGGAGGGGGGGGGGGGGCATATTGAACAGTAAAGGTATAAAAAGTACAAATTTCCAACAGGAATAGGGCTACAAAAAGATTACCGTGTTACACAATATTGAAGGCAAAAGGAATACAAAGTAATATCTGAAGGCACACGAACCCTTGTTACTGTTAACAGAGCAAAAGGAATACCATATATGAAAATGATATACAACATGGCAATGTTTTTCTTTGTGTGTGAAGAAGTTCTAAAGATACAAAGCTTTTATTTGCAGGAATGTTGTATATAGCATTTTTCTTCAAAATGTAAATTTCGAAAATTTTTTATGTTCACTTGGTGCAAAAACAGCATCTATGCTTTTTACTAAGTTTTCTCGTTTTTGTTCGAAACATTTTTATTAGATAAATAATTTTATCAATGAATCGCTAATGAATGTTTGCTTGAAGATAACACCATTAGGAAGCCCATTCCTTCTCCTACAAATTGATACCATACACTATAATATCAAGCATTTGCTGTTGCAGTAAACAAAAAATCTACCCAAGAACTACCCAAAACTATTAAAAACTGCCTATTTTCCTGCAGACAGGAACGTATTTAACCCTTTAATCACCAATTACGATCGATTGGCAATAAGTGTGTGAAATTAACATCATTTTATGCCAAAGTGCTGGTAACTCTATAGAAAGCAAGTCAAGGTTCGAGAACGACTGTTAATTTTGTTATGTATTGACCCACCATAATTACACAGTAATTAAATATTCATTTAATGTACAGTAAATCACGCGATGTTTCAATAAAAATATTGAATCGCCCACTCAAAATACGTGCACAGGTTAATTATCAGGTGCAAGCATTACAAGAAACAAAAAAAAGAAGATAAAGATCTCTTGCAATTACTACTACTGAAATGCCCCACCTCAAACGTCTCGTCCAACATGACAGTGCCAAAGCAGTCGTCTGAAGTGATACATTTCACTGGGAAGTGAAATGGGTGTGCCTTAGGAAAGCACAAGGCCCAATTTACTTAGTCTACTCCTTGCAACGTGCACAGAAATGGCAAAAATAAGTTACGTCCACAAATGTGCACGCCATGACTGAAGGGGTTAATTTGCTCACTTTTCTGCCATTTGTCAATTCAACATTTTGGATAATTCAACCAACACTTGTGGTCCCACAAGGGTCAAACGAATGGGAGTCGACTGTATTAGTGAAAATTAATTCATAAACACAAGTAACGGTACAGGGCATAAATTAGAATGTTTATTCTGCTAATTAAACATGCTTCCAACAAATAATTTTCATATTTAATTAGTTGTGTTGACTTTGCGGCATTAGCATTCAGAGAAGGAGCGAAGAATTATTTTAGAATTGAAATTTAAATTTCATCACCATGTCCTTGTGCGATGGGTATATTACTTTGAAATAATAATAGAGGTTCAGGGTGGAAAACAAGTTTGTTCACCTTACCCGCTACAGCACGCGGTTTTCGTACTTGTTCACCGCCATTCTATCCGCGCCAAAGACAAAGACATCTACAGGACAGAGAGGTGGTCCGGGAGGTGTCACCATTGTCTTTTAAGGGGCACATTGTTTTGTCATAACTGCAACTTTGGTAATTCTATGAATTTGATTTTCCTGCATAATGATTACGTTTCAGTAGTGTAGAAGCGTAGGCAATGAATCATCAAGCCCGCACAAAATTTCTAGGCAGTCACAGTCGTTGTGAGTGCAAGTTGAAGCCAGCTCATTAGAGTCTAAATTTCAGGCAATCCTTACATCCAAAGGTATCCGCTGGGCAAATGATGCGACTGCCAAAATAATAGGTATCTGATACCTGAACACATTGCAATTTTACCAGCTCTCGCTGATTCAAAAAGACTCAAAAGTTCAATTATTTTGTTCCAGAAGACAGGAAAATCCAGAAGGCGCAAAATAAATATATAATGGTAGCCCAGTTAGCATAGTATAGCCGGAAAATATTTCTTGCAAAAAGCTTTGCGTTCCAAGGTCAAAAAGGTTGCTTTTGGTGGTCGGCCAGAAACCATTTGTGATACATCATCAGATAGCGCTACATGTTGGCTATGCATGTGACAAGTTACAAAAACGTATTTTTTAAATACAAGAAATTATTTTTAAAGATGTTTGTATGTGGATCGCGCAGGTAGTATAAATACAGTAGAACCATGTTCACACATTTTGGGAAACACCATGAGAAAAAACGTACCAACCGGGAAAACGTATGATCCGAAGTAACTAAAAAAATTTGACACTCTACTATTGCTGACATCTACGTAAGGCGAAGCATTGCGCAAATCACTGCGGCTTAAGGAGACACCCACGCAGGCCGAGCTGGCGGCCCCAGATGCGTTTTGGTGTCCTCCTATTGCGTAGTGTTTTAAAAGGGTGATGGGAAACCGAAAAGACACCTGAGCTGGTGGGCGATGCCGCTGAAGCAAAACATGTTGCCCACATCGTGCTGCCTGCAGCAGGGAATGGCGGCACATTTGTATTATCGCCTACTAAAAGCATGCAGTACACTACCGATGGCCCTACGCACCATGCACTGTAAAGGAGATAGGTGAAGATGCTTATCACAATAGGTTTGGTGGCGACAGCTGTGAATGCGGCGTGCGATGACTGGGGCAGAGATTTGCTGGTACCGGAATAAGAAACTGTGCGTGCCGTCATTTTCACGCTAGAGGGTTGGCTATATACTGTTCTCGATTGCGCATGCCTCATGCATTTTCTTGTTTACAGGGGACCTAGTGCCCTGAAAACATATCATATGATCGCAGTTCTGAGATTTATTGAACGTTGGTGCCGTAAAATCGTGTTTTTCGGTGAACCGGTTAATAATGAGCGTAACTCTGGTGGGTCATTTATTAAGTTCTCAATGGTGAACTATGGTGACGAGAAACTGTTTGTAATGGGAACATATCAACAAGGTTCTACTGCAATGCCATCTAGCAAGGAGAGACTGTCAATAAAGTGAGCCCGAGAAACTGTTGAACCAACTCTGATTGGCTTTTATCATTAATACAAAGACGAATGACGTCAAGCACTGCAGCCTTGACTCGCATTTCTTTTTCTTTCCGAGGAATGCAAAAAGCAGCTGTCAACTACGTCTAAGCACATCATCCTCAGCAGGGCACACAAATTTTATAGATGAGCATGTTCAGGCTTATGAACAGCGGCAACGCATCACACCACAAGACCTTGTTGTAGGTGTTCAGTTGCGATTATGAAGATGTTTTCTACTTGCACTGTCTCATGACAGTCTTTGAATTCCAGGGAGCAGGGCACAAGGTGCCCTGCTCCCTGTATGTCACACTGCTTTCTACGTCGCAATGCGACAATCTCTTCAAATGCTTTGTGTGAACGATACCAGTGCTTTTTCTGGATTTACTAGTGCCTTAAGCATCAATATCTCTTTTCATAAAGTGCAGGAAATGTACATTTTCATTTTAACTCTGCAGGACTCCCTGCAAAATTTAACACATTGTGATATTCTATGTGCAATGGATGTATGGTTCATCTGACACACAACAAGCACAAGCTGCAATGCGTTGGAACACGCATCTTTTGGCAATAAAACTCAGACCATGACACCGTTTCTGTCATCTGTGTTGCAGATGAAGCCAGCTTTGTCGGCTGCATTCCAGGCCAGCAAGTTTGGACGCACGTCAGAGAAAAGCTGGTGCTGGCGAAAAAATTCCAAAAATAACTTTTTGTGTTTAAGAAATACCTTTTTATAATGTCTCACATGAATAGCAGACATGTAGAGCTATCTAATCACATATTACACATCTTTAAGCTGAACATCAAAGCTACGTTTCTGACCTTGAACACAAAGCTTTTCGCAAAATAGAAAAGTGAACTTTACAGTTATTTTTCAGGGGATGAGCTGAACTTTCAAGGTTGAAATATTTTCCAGCTATACTATGTCAAAGAGTCTACCCTTCTACATTTAATTTGCGGCTTGTGGAATTTTTCGTACTCCAAGGAAAACAATTCAAAATTTTCTATTTTATCGGCTTTCCTTGTTCCAAAAGCACTCGAAGTGTTCAATATCTGCAATATTGGTTATTTTGGCAGTCACATCACTTCATTGTCTTACCACACACCACTGGAATGACTGAATCACACAACGTGCCTTTGAAAGAAAGAAAAATGTTGATTGATGCCTTCTGGCTCAGCTTGGCAGGAAACATTAATTGTCACCAAAATGCTATAACATTTTTGGCAAAAGAAATAAATGTGTAGAACGAGTTTTGAACTCCAACAAGCGTGTAAATTTTTTCAGCTATACTTGAAATGTATGAAGAAAAAAAACATGCTGGCTAATCTGGCATGGAATGTGCCTGAAGTTAAAAGAATCTGAGGTACGTAATCGGAAATGATTTATGTGGGAACTCCCTATTTGGATGATAGCCACACCGCATTAGCTTGAGAAAAAACACATCATCATCAGCCTATTTTATGTCCACTGCAGGATGATGGCCTCTCCCTGTGATCTCCAATCAGCCTTGTCCTGCACCATCCGATACCAACTTGCGCCTGCTAATTTCCTCATTTCATCACCTTACCTAGTCTTCTGCCGTCCTCGACTCCGCTTCCCCTCTCTTGGCACCCATTATGTAACCCTAATGATTTAATGGTTATCCAACCTACGCACTACATGGCCTGCCCAGCTCCATTTCTTTCTCTTATTGTCAATTAGAATACCAATTATCCCCATTTGCTCTCTAATCCATACCGCTCTCTTCCAGTCTCTTAATGTTACGGCTAACATTCTTTGTTCCGTCGCTCACTGTGTGGTCCTTCACTTGTTCTTGAGCGTCTTTGTCAATACTGACAGAAATTGACAAACATTGAGCCCAACTAAATCTCTTCTAAAGCATGTAGGAACTCCACAATAGTTACAGAGAACAGAATACGAATCAAGCTGACACACATGTCAATCATGACAGGCAACAGCACTGAAACAAAGTGCAAAGCACAATATGCATGAAGTTGTAAAGAAAATTTTAAACAATTACCAAGGCTTTAAATATTCTATTAAAAATGATGGTGGCTGCTCAGTACAATGTATAATATAGTATGAGACACTGTACTATCGAAATGGCACTAATCGAAACAAATACAAATTGCAACACATTAAAGCAGTAGCAGCTGATTAACAGAAACATCAAACACAACAATCATGCGAATAAGTAAATGTGGAATAGAATTTCCCAAAAGGATCAGCAGGGAAGAAAATATTTATATATTTACACAAGCACATTCGCATATTAACTTAGTTAGAAATGGAAAAGCATGTGACGACCGCAAGATGCTGTAAAGGACACTAAGCAGAATGCACTACCGTATATGCACGATTCTACTGCAGCACAGATTGCAACGCGCACTTATATTAGTATCGCCTAAATATCCAAAAACATAACTGTGTGCCAATTCTACTGCAGACATGAAGTAATGAAACCTGAGTGGACACATACTGTGTTGAAACGATATTACGGAACATATAGAGGCATACAGGCGCACACAGCCGAATCTTAGCGACTAGTGGCTATCGGAGTCCGACGACACCTCCCTTTCGCTGTCTACCGACCACAGAAGGTCATCTTCAGTTCCATTTAATGCATTATAAATGCTACACTCCTGGAGGCTCGCGCAACCATAGTCTCTGGGAGTACATTCCACGCACCATGGACCCACCTTGCGACGTCTCAGAGTGCCGCTTTCTTCAGACGACCCGTTCAGTGTCATTGTGGCTAGCTAGTCTGCAATGAGCTTTTTTTTCCCTTCTTTTTTTATTAAGAATTGGTTTAATTTTGGTTTTGCATAGAATTAGTTACGATTGTAACACACATGCAAATTTTAACGCACCTTTTATTTAAAGGGACACTAAAGTGAAAAGTGATTTCTTCTGCATCAGTAAATCACCGTTCTACAACACCAAAAACACCACTCTAACAACGATAAGACGTTTGGTAAGCCAGAAAAAGCGCAAGAACCAAATGCGGGTGGCGACGCCTACTTAAGTTCCCGCACCTGGGGGCTGTGACGTCTTGGATTTTGATGGCATCTTCTAGGGCCTACAAATTATATATAGCGGTACAGATTGACTACATTGTGTTCTAAAGTAACCAAATATTAAACATGCCAAGTTTTGGGAACCTTTATTCAGCCAACGCGGCCCAAATGCGAAAACAAACTTTGGAATCCCTGAGGTCACGCTGACGTACCGGCGCTCGCGTTTCGGCGTGAAATTCAAATACTGATACTTGGACCTTCATTTTCTCATCTAATATTCAAACTATTTTCTTGAAATGACTGCCTGCAGGTTTCTCAAACAATGCTTTATTGGTCTAAACTGATTTATTGTTTCCCTTTAGTGTCCCTTAAAAAAAAAAAAAATGCGCTTTAGAATTGTGGAGATACGGTATATTTGAATTCTTGAAAATTGTCTGCCAGTTCAATTACTTTTAATTGAAGGGAAGCTGGCAGTGCGCCCAAATCGCAGTAAAATGAATTTTGGAACCTTTGCAGTTTGTCCTTCCTGAAGTCAAGGTCAGAGAACCACTCACACCATTGTGTGGGCAGACCGCCGAGGATTCTGGTCTCAAATGGGGAAGGAAATGCTGTCTTAAGTCTCCACATTGATCCTTGAACAGCAGTGAAACTTCCCCAAATTTAAATTTTGCACCTGCTTCTCAAAAATCTGCAATGTTCACCTGAAGCCATGTAGAGATCATGAATGAGGTATGCTTCTACATGCAGTTTTACGTTGAGCTTATTCACGTGGCCCATTATGTCGATGCAAAAAGGCCAATTTTCAGAGCCACTCGTAACCGGACGGCAGTGGCTTGGAACCGATCCTTTTGTGCAAGAAGCCCTTTATTAATTCCCTAATGTTAAAGAAATGGGACAAGCATTTTCTGCAGCTCAGTCATGAAGCTGCCGCATGATACATCACGTCAACTAACTCGGACTGCATCACATTTAAAAATTTACGAAACTGGCAGCGGCTGAACTCGAACGACCTCATAACATTAGCAGCTGAAACAAGTCTCAAAGCACAGGACACGCGTGCATATTTCACACCGAGGGTCCGCTTGTGAACTGTGCAGTGAAAAAACACTGGCTTTTATTGTGCACCGCTTGTATTATTTGCTTAAGTTTTTTTTTTAACGCTGTCATTTGGAGATCGCTGCTCTTGGTGAACAGTAAACAGATTATTTTTAGAACATGGGTGGGGGCCACACATGGTCCCAAAATCATGCTACGGCAGCTATCGGTCTGTCCTGCAGATATCACTATTGATACTGATGAGGTCTACGGATAAGAAGTGGCGGAGGCACTGGGAAGTCGGAATAATCACATAAGCACAAAAGGTTGGGTGCATGAAAAGTCGATTGTTGAGTGTACTCAATATTTTCACCACTCGAATATATATATGTGCAGGTGCAAATGCAAACAAAAAATTGGCTTTGCTATAACTGGTATCAGGTAGCATCACACATTCCCAGTTTCATCTTTGCAGATCAATACTCTATTGAAGTGAAGCTTGACCAACCAAATTTTAATTTTACATCATTATATAAAATAATTTGTTACATTGAAATTCAACTGTATTCATTACATGCCGATGTCAAGAAAAATCATTTTACAATTACTTCATTATTTCCCATAATCCAATATACCAGCGTTTGTTTCGACTGTATAGGCTCGCAACAGACAATTGCTCACTTCCTTTATGCTGTCAACATGGAAACAGCCCAGTATCTATCTGCCCGTTCCTGTAGAGCAGCACTCTATCGTCGCAACTTCACTGTTCCAGTTGCCAGGCATTTGCACTTGTCTTTTTTCGTTCTGTCGTGTATTTCAGTGCACTTACCTGTGGAGCAGCAAATGGCAACGTTTTGGCTGGGACCTTGTGGTCTTCCTCTGCCTGTAACAAGAAAAGTTCCATGAGCAAACTAATACTACCCATTTCATACACAGCAAGCAACGGGGGGGGGCTACACAATCGATGAAGTCATAGAAGTCTCACTTCGCGGTGCAGTTGAATTTGATCTGCAATACGCTTTCTATTGGAACAGCTGCTTCATGTATTACAAATACGACTTGATGCGACCTTAATTTTGTGCAGTTTTAACTCTTTCTGTGGTGTGGATGGGTCTTACACGGTTTCAGTGTCATTCAGCAAGAAATGCCAAGGATGAGCTGCATCGTCCACATGTTTGGGTGTTCTTCTAAGGTGCCGGTAACAAGCCGGCCTCACTCAGTCTGTTTTCACATTCAGATAAGTTCCCTTTCTGGCCCCGCTAGAGGGCCTACCGACCCGTTTCGTCAGGCAGATATAGGCTGCCTGTTTTGTACTGCCACACCCGTCGCGAAAGCGTGGCTTTTAATTGCTAGAGTTGTGAAGCTCTGAAGACTATATGCCAGTGATGACAGTGATGGCAGGGCTTTTAGCGGTATCCAGTGACTCTGATGTCACCGACTACAACGATAGTTTTAATATGGCACAGCAGTGGACAAAGTTGGACGGGCAGAACCTTCCCAGCCACTCCTCGGTTTACAGTTGTGTACATTCAGGTAAGTTGTGAATTTACTACCCCCCATGTTCTACGTACAGTAGAACCTTGTTAATACACATTGGAAAAAAACATGAGAAAAGAATGTACTAACCGGGGAAACGTACGATCTGAAGTAAGTAAAAAAATTTTTACAGACTCAACCATTATTGACATCTGCGTAATGTGAAGCGACGTGCATCGAGCTGGTGGTGCTCTGGCAGCCCGAGACGCATTTTGTTGTTTTCCTATTGCGCTGTGTTTTAAGAGCGCTACAGGAAAACGAAACGAAATCGAGTTGGGGGATGCCGCCAAAGTGAAATGTGACGCCCGCGTATGTCCTCCGCCTGCAGCAGCGAAAGGTGTGTGTTGGATTATTGCCCACTAAAAGTGTGCAGTACGCTACCAGAGGCACTTTGGACCACACGCTGTAAAACAGATAGGCGAAGATGCTTATCGCAACAGGACTGGTGGTGATACAGTCAAACCCTTTTATAACAATATTCAAGTGCCACTAAAATTGCGTTCTTATAACCGATAATTGTTACAACTGGGTTGCTCTTAACTCTCGTTAAGACAAACTTAGGCCAAATTCTTGCATATAACAAACAACATGGGAACGTTTGTTTTCCCATAGACTCAACACGAAAAAAACAAAAACAAAAAAGAACCCTCCACTTAGGACAAACTGCCGCATACGTGTCCTTCAGTTAAGACGAACATTCAAAGTGACCACCACCGCTACCGATCCTGGAGGCTAGGGTGCCTCGATGTGCCGTGCCCAAGGGCGTGCGCATCGAGGCACCCTACTGGAGGCCTGCAGTGTACATTGCCTGTGGACAGAGGTGAAAGCAAGAGCAGGAAATGAATTCAGACAGTGATGTTTCACTTCGTGAACGCGAATGATGCGCAAGCGTATGGGTACTGTATTGCATACGAAGCTATCGGTCCTCGGTGCGCCTAGACTGTCCCCATCACAGATCGTATTCAAGGCTGGGCTCGCGCAGCCACGCTATACGCGGCCGCGGCTGAAGTACAACGCCCCCTTGTAAACATTCACTTATTAAAAAAATTAACAAGCTTAGTATTAGCGCGTACAGGCAAACATAACTTCAACGCAAACGGCGGGAACACAGCACATGCAAAGCTACAGGCCATCAGCCCACCTAGACTGCCCCAACGCAGATTGCATTCAAGATAAAGCTCGCGTGATGCGTGCAGGCTAAGTACAACACCCGCCCTCCCTCCCCTCCCCCATGTCAAGCATGCGAGGGAGGACGCCGTGCAATAAGGTTCTACTGTATTTCGAATCTGCAAAAATTTTCCTATCCAGATAAACAATTAAAGAAAGTGTCATTTTCCAAACACTTCTTTTTCGATTTTTTGCTGGCGCTTAAGGAAGGCGGAAATAAGAACTAACTTTTTTGTTTCTTGACAGAAAGGACTGAAATTTGGCACACACACTGCACATTGCAATAAAGAGACAAATCTAAAATTTCATAAGGATATCTTCATTAGGTTTTGTTCTATAAGAATTTAGAAGTTCCTTGCTTGTAGAAAGCCTGGCACAGTAATGAAACACGATAGGGAGCTGGGAATACTTAGCATGTTTGCCCAAATGTCTAATCTATACCAAGACAGTGTACGATTTTTTTTAGTGCGCTAATAATTTTTTGCTCAACATAACATGCACATGACTGTGCTTCACTGCATGGAGCTGTGTAGTTATTGTGTAATAATTAAATAACGGAAAGATAAAGAAACATTTCAAGACTGCCTTTAAGTACAGCATAGCTTATGGGTCACAGCAAAAGAAACTGGACCAAAACTTGTCCAGCCATTGCTGCGCTACGCTTTCCACGAGCAAGGTGATGGACAAAAAGAAAAAAGAAAAGAAAAAGAAAACATCCGCAATTGAGAAAAATGGCTGCAAAGTTATAAAAGCACTGCAAATTTATTAAAAAGCACCAGGGCTGTAATATTTTGAATCATTGCTGTCAGGCATCTTCTTACACCTTCGCCTCTTTGTTTGGTGGGCTTTGGATGCCTTCTTCAGGTGTTTATCCTTTTTTTGAGCCCTCTGGACGGCAAGGGCGCCAGGATGTACACCCAAGGTAGCAAACATTTCCGAGTAAGCTCTTTGGTTCCCTGAATTATATTTCACGACTGCCTCGTTTACTGCTGTCTCTACTGCAAAATGTGAGGCGTTGTTGACAAAATAACTGAGTGCAAGCTTTCAGCTGCATTCTGGGTCCTTCCACCCTTGCAGCACTCCAGCAAGTGGACTTCCGAAAGGCAGCATGGTTTGGGCAACTCTGCTCATAAGCTTTTATTTGTGAGCAGGCTGTGTTTTTTTTTCCGCTTTTGCTGCTCTCTGCTCACACCAGCTGAGAGGGCCAGGGGGGCACAGCTCATGGTGGGGGTCACTGGTGGCAGATGTCACGTGATAATATGTGGCCATGATAGCTTTCTGCATTGCAGCAACGTTGTTGGGGTTCTCGCCGATGGCCAGGCCATAGTGGTTCGTTAGCTTCTTTATTAGCTGCTGTGTGAGCCCACCTTTGCCTCTCAGTGGTTCCCCTTTATTGGCCTTGCTCAGAATGCAGCGAAGGCCAGTGCCCATTTTTTCTTTTTTAACATGGTTTATGCAGTCTTTCGTGACTGCTATAAACCCATATGGCTGCTCATCTTGCAACGCCTGGAAAACACTGCAGTCTCCGTCAGAGACAACTGCTGTGTATCGCAGGTCGTTCTTGGCCGATGAACGGCCACAAAGCTGCAATGCAGCCTCTACTTCCATTCGCACAGAGCCAACTTCAGTGTTTTTTGGACACTGATGCTGCTGCCTCCACTGAAGGCATGTGAGGTCACTCTCTGCTGGCCCCAGGCTGCACCCAAGGCAGAAGTTTGACAGAACACTGTCCAGCACAAGCCCTGTGTGGAATTCTGTTATGCATCCAACCCCTATGTGGGAGCCATGACCGCACGTGAGGCAAGTGCCATCACAAACAACGGTCACATTTTTAGTGAAGCCAACCTCGATCTCACTGTACATCTTCACAGCAGCTACAGCATCCATAAAGTAGTTGTTGGCAGCCTCCTCTGTAGCAGGCTTGAAAAGTCCCTTCAAGTGGCCCTGGAATGTTTTGTGGTGTAAACCACGATGGAACACATTCATTGTGGCCCAGAAATCGTTCAAAGCTGTTTTCCCTTTCCCTATTGCTTGAACAGCTTGCATTGAGCGAATGTTCACATCAAACACCCTTACACTTTCCTTCCTTTGAGAGGACCACTGGGACTCAATAGGGCCACAAGTAGTGCATGACAGCACCATTTTCATTGCCAGACCGAGCCAGCATCGCAGTGCACACCCACAGAACACTGGGTACAGAGTTTTGGTGATCAAAGAGTTCATGATGGAAACCTGCACAGTAATGAACTCATTGTAACAAGGGGCCGAAATTTATTCTTGGCCTTGCTGGTCCATCAAACTGAACTTCCGCTCAGTTGCGGACACTGCGCGAACGAAGTCGCGAACGCTGCAAGCCTGCGCTTCTTCCATCATCGTTGACACGAAATGCAGCTCGAGGCGCGCCTGAATCGTGCGATGTTCGGGCGACAATTCGTCTGGTGAATCTTGAGTCACCATACTGTAGTTCTTCGACAGTTGGGGCTCACTCGCAGGTTGCGTGTCCCTGTCGCATGAGGCATCGGAAACAGGGTACACCGTCTCTGCTGGCAATGGGGACCTTCGACCAGTGTCGCCTCCAACGACGCGATCTCGGTTGCTGACTCGCGCGGCCGTGCGCACAGGTGTGACAGCCTCCGTTGGCACGTCTTTCGGTGGATCGGTTATCAGTGTCGACGGCATGGGGCGATTGTCGGCTTCGCTGCTCGAATCGCACGGTGCAAGATCGTGGCATGTTATCCGTGTGTTCAGTCGGGTGCTCCACTTTTCCCGCTGGCCGCCGTCTTTTTCTCGTTGTAGGAGGCTCGCGCTTCCATTTTCCGAAGGCATGCTTCGTCGAAAATTTATTTTCGAACGAGCGACGATCTATCACTGACCTGGGAGCTTTCAGAAATTCTAATTTTACGAGTGTCAAACGAAGAAAGATGCCGGCGTGGTTTGCAAAGCAGACAACTGCAGTCCACTGCGGTTGCCAGCTTGCCCGCTGCCACACCAGCAACCAATGGCGAGACGCCTTTTAGCACGGCAACCAATCGGAGGCGCGCTTTCATTGTAGGGTCCGTGTGACCACCTCTAGCAGACCCGCGCTTCTTTTGTGTTTGTTAGAAGATGGCGACGACTGAAGAATTCAGAAACGGAATGGCGAAACTTCAGAGTTTTCAAACGATACCAAGATGGCGGTGTTTGGTGGCGGGAAAGACGAGTTAGGGCTCCGTGAACTGCGGTGATTTTACGCGATTTAAAGCTGCTTTCTTGCCCAGCACACTCATAAATAATTTTTTTTCTTGCACATTTAGTCTGTTTTCAGTCAAACTATTTTGATGCAACCTAGATTAGGCGTTGCAGATACCGAAACGCGTCGTTGCCAAAAATAGTTTTTTTTTTTTCGCAATTTGATTCCCGCGTCCTCCCTCAAAGGTTTAATTAAATTACCGGTGCACCAAATTATTTGGCAATTCTCTCTTATTTGTCAATATTCATGTTCTAAATTGAAGATGCTGAGTGTTATGGAAGTAAGGATTTCGCCTGTGCAGTCAAAAAGTGGTAGTAAAGGCAATGATGGCCAAACATGTCCATGTGAGGCTAGCAGACTAGCCTCATATACACTGCACTGCCCACCTCCCCTTACCCACCTTGGGGGAGTGAAGCTAACGCAAGCAAGACATGCTGAATGTTGCATACCCAGAGTACATAAACACATTTTAGGTGGCATAACATTTCCATCTGAATTCCATTCTTTTCTACCTCTACCACCTTAGCCTGTTGCACCACCTTTATCGCCAACATTGACCAGACTAATTATAACAGAATAAAAATAAGTGAGTATCTATTATCTGGCTGTAGATTGGCAATGCCATGTTGAATCCAAGACACCAAAGTAGGTCAGAAAAGTGTGTCGTCGGCGACAAGTTTACATGTGTGACGCAATGACCTTGAGCTAATGCAGGTTCTTCCTCAGGGCATCCCTATTGATGCTACTTAACCCTTTGAGGGTCGATTTATTTCGCCATATGCGACTGCCCAGGGTCGATTTTTTTATTGCAAATTCCGATTCTTCTTAGGGACTTATTTCAGAAAAAAAAATTACCGTAATTTTTCTAGGGTGACCGTAAAGTGAGAAAAAAATATTTTGCGTTGGTATATATGCACACTTCATTCATGAACAACAACAAGAAAAAAAGGAAATAAACTTATCAGAATTAAAATTTGATGCATTTTTATGCACATAGTTCAAGGCTTTGAAAATCCGCACACGAGAATATTTCGCAAGCCTCAAATGTTCCTGCTCTTACACTAATACGTACGTCCATAGTGTAATCGAACTGTGTAGGTGCGCGCACTCAAGAATGTTTGGTTGTGTGCCCATCAAAAAAAAGCAACGTGTGTGACAAACTTCCGCTAATCTTCATCGTAGCGCCAACCAGCTTGGACAATTAGTTTTCACATGCCTTAATAAAAAAAAGAAAAGAAACGGGAACGCATGCATGTACGCATTTCTTCCTATGCGTACCCCTGTGAGCACTAAACGAACGAGAAACAAGCGGTTGCCCTTTGAGCAATTAGGAACGAAATAGCCATCAATTTCGCAAGTGCAAAAAGCTGAAACCGCCTGCTAAACAAAATACAAACGGCTGCCTGCCTGCGTGCACGCCAATGCGCGAGCGGCAGTATATAGACGCACAGGAGCAAACTAGCGCCAAAACAAACCATGCAACGAAAACCAAGGAAGGGAGGCGCGCGAAAAAAATTCCCTCTATCCCCACATAGCGGCAGCACATGACAGCAAGTTAGGAAATTGGTGCGCTTTTTAAATGTACAGACGGCGTCGTAAATATACGGCATCGACCATTTTCGGATTTGTTTGCGGCGCCGTATATTTACGTCACTGACTGTCAAAGGGTTAAAGAGCCATTTCAAACAGACAGTTTATGAGTGCATACCTGGGTGTCGGCTGCCCGAGCCTGTGGGAATGTCTCATCTAAAACTTCTGATGTGGCCTTGAAGATGTCTGCAATGGTTAACCCTTTGAAGCTCTTTGTTTTGTGAACACGCTTGAGTGCCGCCTGGATGTCCTCACTGGAATGTGCACGTGGAGGGAAAGCAATGACTCAACTGAGCAGTCAGCAAAATGCATACAGGCCAGAATGCATTTCCTTGAATTATGAATTATCAAGGTTTGTCAAAGCGCCTCAAAACAATGGCTTGCTCCGTTTTCGTATTTGCTGCTCATGCGACGCACCAGTGTATGCAGTGTAAGTGTGCGCGGGACTCTATGGTCACTTTTTTTTTAAGAGCAAGGTAATCATACCTGGTCTTACTGCTACACGATGTCAGCAAATTCTGCTCTTCGTCATGTACATCACGATAATACCAATGACGTGAAGTCCTGAATTTCTACACAACTTCACACATTATAATGTTCAATAACTTTCTTCCGACATGCATAACTTTTTTCTGACATGCATACCTGCCAAGTGTGACCCTCCTTTGCATGAGAAGAAGCTCTTAGTGTAGTTTTTACAACTAGCAAAATGTGTCGGTACTCGTGCAACATCATGCAAGTGATGAGGAAGAGCAGCAGAATGTGGTGCACTCACCGAGAGCAACTGGGATATTTCTCCATGAGCCTGCGCATGAGCTTCTCGCTTCGCTGTGGTTGAGCAGGTGCCTCTTTGGGTGCCTGGAAGCACATTTACGCACAATGCTTGTTACAGAGTTTCTGAACTTAGAGGTACCTAAATCTCATAGATAATTGCTAGGGATGTACGAATACCTAATAGGATATTGAATCGAATTGATAAGAATTAAAAAAAAAACTGAATACAGTTAAACCTGGAGATAACGATTCTCAATATAATGAAGTATAACTTAATATTTTAGTCCATAAAACACCATGTACTTAAACCTCAATATAACGAAGTGTGTTTGTATGTGATTTCAATATAACAAAATTTCACTGCTGCCGCTGAGGAATTCCAGGACAATAAATGGAAACTTTCATGGAGACAGATGGCCAAATGGTTGAATTACAAGTGGCTGCTTGCAAAAGCACCTCTCAAATCACGCAGGGATGACATCATGTTCTGTATAAAGTCCAAGTGCGATAAGATCCTATCCCACTCTGCGCTCTGTGTGCTTTAGGTGTGAGGGAAAGTGCGAGTGAGACAAGAAAGATGGTGGCTTCACGAGTGCCTTCCCACAACGCATCTGCCGCATGTGGGCATGCCATCACGCAAGCTGTGTTCCCGTGCGTTTAGTATTGGAGGTTACGTAAGCATTTGCTCCCTGCTGCTGCCGCTTTTTCAAGATAGCATTGTCCCAGTGTGGGCGACGCAATCAGCTGCAGGGGAAGAGTGCAGGCGCAAGTGTGGCTGGCTTCGCTTAATTCGTACCGCCAATGTCAACATATCGTCGACGTAGCATGAAACTGTCTCATTCGGCGTCGGCTCCCAAATTCATCAAAATGAATTGCTTCCCCATTCAAATTTGTTTTTATTTTCCGATTGCTGGATAATTTAGAAAATTATGAGGCCCCAGTCCATGCAAGAAAAATTGATCGGCGACTGTACTTATTTGCATAACAGGTCGAACTTCAACACAACAAAATTTCTATATCATGAAGGAAGTTGCCGATTTTACTGAATTATATCTAGGTTTAACTGTATTAGATAATTTTTCACGAAATTTAATGCTTGCAAATGTTTTGCCCCCCCAACCAAAACCAACCAAAATCCAACCAAAACGAAGTGCTACTGTACTGTTTGCCATGACTGTTGCTTAGAAAATAACTGCCAGAACACCGTCTTTTCTTTTTCTTATGTTTTAAAAGCCACATGCAAGCAGCACTTCTGCAGCACAGTTTATGCAGCAAGTCCCCTTCCGCTGTTTTCCTTCAGTGTGAGACATCTGAATGACTCACTGTTCAAGAAACTGCATCTGCAAGAATATGATGCAACCGCCAATATAATAAGAGATATACTGCATTATACAACAAGAAGGGAGAGGGCACCTCCAATTGCATTTAAAAAAATGTTTTAATTATAACTCCAGACATGTGTAATGCATCCGTACTCATTCAGAATAACGCTTTTTAACATACCGCGATGCGCACGGGCATCGTGGTGATGCCCATTGTGGAATATCCATCGCCTGAGAGATCTGTAGTACAAGTCCTGGATTTCGCCAAAGCATATATTGCACTAGTGGTTTGGCAAATGCTGTATCCTGAAATGTAACAGGCATGCAATACACTGCATTGCGGTGAGCTGCCATACTTGAATAGTGAAGCCGCTTGGACGGGCACTGCTGTTAAGGATCGGCCCACTGGACCTATACTCCTGGAAAGAGCATTCTTAGTGCAGTTAGATTCTTTTGCACACCGTTGCTATCTGCTTTCATTGAGCTCTAAGAGCAATCTTGCTGTCCGCAAACCCGTGCCCCTTGCTACCGAGAGGCTGGCTCCTCCGCAAAGATGGGACGTTGAATGGCTGAGTGCATTTGACAGGTGAAATTTCGCGAGAAGTGTGAAATCATTACAAAATTCAGCACAAAATTAGACCCATATTCTTAGATTAGATATATACAAACGCCGAGTATTGTGTTTGCTCCTGCACGACCAGCAATGCATTCGGTTTGTCTCGTATATCCTTATCTAGCCAAATATTCAAAAATTTTTGAATACCTAGTTTTTGAATTTAATATTAAACATATAATATTTAAATTTTCTGAATATTCATGTGCCCTTATTCGAAATCTAAGATTCAGTATTCAGACAACCCTAAGCGGAACATCTCGCAAAAATGAAAAATTTCCTGAAAAAGCAGTTGCAACAAAATGATTAAAAGCTTTACATATAGTACCACCTGCATCTACCTTTACATTACATTGATATATTTTGGATGATCCCTTCCCCTGTAATTTTGAAAAGCACAAAAACCAATGTCAATGAATGTGGACGCTGCTGGACGTTTCATAGGTGGGTACCTGTTAGCCTACTATGCTGAGGGAAAAATAAAGGTATTTTGAATTGGCTCGACATACAAGGCACCTCCTTTCTATGTTCTTAAAGGGGCCCTGAACCACCCCTTGGGCTTGATGAAATAACATAGTCCTTGGGTGGCACACGCTGCTGTCAACATTTCAGCCAAGTTTTGCTGTCGAATGCTGTGCGCTGAGCTTGCAAGTGGAGCGCGAAGTCATCTCTCTCTCAAACGCTCTCTTTTCAAACAAAAGCCTGCTCCTCACTCTGTTCAGGACGCTTTATTTCCTAATAAAGTAGATTCCCATATGCAGCTACCATTGGTAGCTGCGGTTGGCTACATGGTGTAGATACTGCAGCCGCCGCAGGGTGCCACCACGAGTCCACTGGCTAAGTGCACTGCGGCTTGGTGAGGACAGCTGCGCTTGGCTTACGTTTAGCGCGTCGTAGGCACCAAAGGCGAAAGTCACGGCGCCTGCGCTAACATCCAAAATGAAATTTGAACTTCGCGCCACGGTGACGTTTAGAAGGCGGAGCGTTGTGGGCACGCCACATTGCACTGTAGCCTTCTTAGTGCAAGGCATTGAACAAGGAACGGGGGTGCAGCGGAGGCCGTGTTTGACTGTGCTTCTGTTGAATTACCTGAAGTACTTTTTTTGAGGCAAAGTATTTCTGAAATAGCCTATTTTCACTTCGAATGCCTTTCTCCACTTCGATAAAAAGTGGTCCAGGGGTCCTTTAAATGAAAGAAATATGTACGATGCTTTAAGTATAGATATTCTTTATTCTTTTTTTTTATGTAGTGTATGTATGTATGTATGTAATGTCTCAGCTCATTTGTACCACTTGTATTGCTGTACTGCACTTGTATTATCTGGAACTTGATATTCTGCTCTATGTGTGATATGCATTAATACTTGAAATTCTTACTGTTACCCACCCCTGCAGGACGCACAGTATGCTGAAATAAATAAGTAAATAAATAAATAAATAAATAAATAAATAAATAAATAAATAAATAAATAAATAAATAGGTCACTAGTTGCAAAGGGAAACTGGAAAACAAGAAGCTTGCCAGGGCGTTTTTTAAACAGCCAAATGGTCTACCGTCCTGTAGATAGATGGATAGAAAGGTTATATTATATAAAGAGAAACCCAGCGTTTGACACCTTTTCAGCAGGTCGGCTGGCACCGGGAAGTCCTGGAATTGTGTTTGCTTGTATGCCAGCAAACAATGCAGTTTCGCCCACACTGGCCGTAGATACAGGAGCAGCACCTGCTACACACATGCAAACACGCATTGCTTAGTGATTCATCATAACCAATGAGGTAGGCAAAATTCATAAAACAGAGGAAAAGGGCCAACATTGAACACTAAACTATATCATAGTATACGTGTTTCAGCATGATTGTTGTGTATGAAAGCATGCCATTCAGGGATTCTACGATGGTGATGCACATCGGATCACATCGAATAAGATGCACATAGGATAGCACGCACATCGACTCCTTCAAAATTTACACGTCAACCTCCAGTAACCACAAAATTTTAATCTAGCAGCAGTACAGTCGACTTCTGTTACATCAATCTTGACTGCACCAACAAAACTATCCGTTGAGCTGAATAAAAAGAAATGCATTAAAAATAAAAATGCCCGAACACACCACTTCTTCATTCAGCAGTATTAACCTGATACTTAACATTTGATTTCCCCGAATCAAATGTGCACTCTTAAGTGCACCAAGTTTTATAACACAAAGAAATGTGGCATGCCTCCAATTCTGGCAGGCCCAAATAAGATGCAATAGAGTTTACCTTCACAGAATGGAAGTATGGAAGAATGGAAGCATTTAGTGCCCATTGTTGTCAGCCTCAAACAACATACAACACACCGTCCAGTGTGCACTGCTACACTTTTGTCAAATTGTCCTGTGACACATGCAAGCCTTCGGAGGGTTGAAAATTAGGGGTGTGCAAATACCAAATAAAACACCAAATCGAATCGAATAGTCAACATTATAATAATTTGATCCGAGAATATAAAACCTGCTATTTTATATATTTGGTGTAGAGACCCGTGTGCATGTAGCATGCGCTGCGGGGCCACTTGTGCTTGATGCTGCCCAAACAAGCGTTTCACTTGGTTTACGGTGCAAAAACGAGCGCCAAGGGTGTGACAGACTTTGTCAATGCGAGCTCTCCCTGACGTCGACCCGATGCTGGCATCGCACACAGAGTGACTGAACACTGCAATTTGCACAACGGCACCACGTTGGCCGAGGCTGCCTCTGTCAGATCAACATTTGTTTGGGTCAACAGGACTGATCAAAATGATAATGTGACGTCGACAAAACAACGTCAATAAACGTGGCGAATATTTCGTATAATTTTGAAAGCATGTGCCAAGAACAGGCTGATTAGGCTGTTACAGTAAAACCTCGGTAAACCGTACCCGCTTAAACAGTAGTTTCGGTTTAAAAGTAGTAAAGTCAATTCCCCGACTCAGCGGCCATTGAACATAATGTATGCTGTATCCGCATAAACCGTACCAGATTATTGCGTACGCATCGGTTAAAACGTAGCGTTTCCACTTTTCGTCGCGCAAACACGGCGGTGCGTCGTCTCCATTGGGCGGCCCTGCAGAACAACAAGCCTCAGAGATCGGTACAACGGCCTCCAAGCGCCCTGTGCGTTTGCACGTGAAGCCGCATCAACATCAACATCATTTCGACGCCGCATGGACGCCGTGCCAGAGAGCGTTGTGGCGTCATGCAAGCGTGGACTCGCGTCATGTCGAAGCTAGGATAAAAAAAGACGCCGAGTGCTCAGCATAGAAGAAAAATTAGACATCGTCCGTGCTACCGAACGTGACACGAAGAAGTCGGCGCTGGCCCGCGACATGGATCTGCTGTTGACTACAGTGTGTGGCATTTGGAATGCGAAGTTGCTCGGCAGCGCTGCTGCGACCGCGAAGAGATGTCGGCTACGAGGTTCGACTTTTCACCATCGTTGCCGCTGTTGTTGCCGAAGTGTCAACTAGCGACAGTGATGAGGTCGACAGTGATGAGGACGACAGTGGCAGAAGCTGTGCGTTACGTCAGCCTCACGAATGCGATCGTCGCAAGGAGAACAAGGGTGCGATAACGTAGCTATTCCAAACGAAAAGTTTTCCGAACTCCGGCACCCGGCAATGAAAAAGGCGCCCCGGGACTTATGCAGCACTACTGCGCGCGTGCACGGAGAATACGTAACGCCAACGAGGAATCTGCCGTGCGAGTGTTTGCCGAGAGGAGGGGGGCTGGCTGAGAAGCTGGCACGCAGCTTCAGTAAGTTTGAGGCCGCTGTCGTCGTGCTAGGCCGCCGCAACATCAAACGAAAATAACACTTACGTCCCGCGAAGTGAATAAATACTGCATGTTTTTTTCCGCCTTTCATCGCACTCTCTCCGAGTTCCGTTTTCGACAGGTAAGTGGGCGATCTCATGCTATTTCGCTTCAACAGTACTACCGTTTAGTACATACTTTTTCCAAGCTCCGGCCGACTACGGTTTAACGAGGTTTCACTGTATCTGATTCACTGGTAAGCCACCCGTACGAACATATCAGCGGCAAGCATTCAGCGTTGGCTTGCTGCCCTTTACCACATCTTCCAGTGGCAAATTTTTATCATGGCCACACTGGCTTGGCCATTCGGCCTAATCGGTGCTGCTTCATCGGGCGTTGATGGCTAAAGTTGCGGTTTGGTGCCGAATCGACACAGATCTATTTGCAGCAACTGTGCGGCACTCGGAAAGCCGACAAACCGCCTGGGAAGGGGTGGTGGTAAAGAAGTGAGAGACAATGGACAAACGAGAAGGAGAGAAGGGGGAGTATTGAGCGTAGTGAACTTGTCGTGACCCTGCAGATTTCATATTCCTTGCCATCATCAAAGGAAATCATGATCTCATCACCACTACCATCTTACATGAAAACTTGCTTGGCCACCGCCTTGCGATGACAATGGCAATGATGCTGGCTTCAACAGTAGGTCATTGCTAGCGCGATCAAGGCAATTTCTGTTTTCCATTGGATTTGTCACACACAGGCAATTCACAGACTGCTTAGAAAAAAAGGCATTCATTATAATCTACTAATACGACAACCCCTGATGATGAGCTGCCATTTTTGCTTCAGACCTCAGGCTGAAAATCAACATTTTCGGCAGCAGATAACTTGGCTTCTATGTGTTTGCTGTCACCTAGGTGTCACCAAAAAAGAATGTGCCGCTGTTAGGGCTGCAATGGACGATATGCAGAAGTCCGCCAACAGGCTTTCCCACAGAGCTAACTATCCCTAAATTACTGCTAAGGGACCCTCAATGATTCTGACAATTTTTTGCAAATGTACTGGGTTGTTAGGGTAGACCTTTTCGATCATTAACCCTTTGACGGTTTTAGCCGTACATGTACGGCGGTGGTTTTCTGTCCCGCAAGGTCTTCGCCGTACGGGTACGGTTTCGATCCTCCGCTTTAAATTTCGCGCCATAATGACGATACACGCTCACTGGGAGGTGCTGCCACCTCTTAGGACTTACAAGAAGCGTTTGAAATTTGCGCTACCTTCTTGGGGAGATAAACAGAACTGACTTCTAGCTTCAGCGCGTCGCGCAGAGTGCGGCAAAACCCCTTTTGCGGTTTCGGTTTCGCCGCGTGATTGCAACGGAGGCGCGCGAAACGTCATTTCTCTCTTTGTCGGCACTCTCTTGCGGATGCGGTGGAAGTTGATTTCTATCTTGATTGGCGCTGCTCTTAGCTAGTTTATAATCGCCGCTCGCGAGGTATTCTCACTCTCAGCGGCAACGCGCTTTCGCGGTTTCAGTTCCGCCGCAACGGAGGCGCCTGAAACGCAATTTTTATCTTTGTCGGCACGCTAGCGCAGGGGCGGCGGAAGTTGATTTCTATCTTGATTGGCACTGCTCTAAGCTCGTTTATCACCGCTGCTCATGAGGTATTCTCGCTCTCTGCGGCTGTGCGGAGACTCGTGTTTCAAGGAGTACCACACTCTGAAATACTATTTAACATTTTGCAGTTCTGAGTGATGCCGACACCAAAATACTGTTTCTAAATTTTTTTTTATTATTTATTCCCGACTTTATACATCTCGTACATTCAAGATCCGCAATAAAGTAATTTGACCACCTGGGAAAGTTTTCTTCAAAATAATTCGACCCTCAAAGGGTTAAGTGACACATTTATGCACTCCAGGTAAAGCGAATAATTTACTATAAGGTTTCAAATATGTGCATCAGATCGCAGCGGCATTACTCCTTTGACTTTACACCGACCTCTCACAACTGACATCACTCCGGTGAGCTATCCGACTGGCTACTCAAGTGTTGTCATCGATCATTTTTCCAACTTTATGGTGAACAAATGTTGTTTGTAATAGCTGTAATGTTGGTTGACTTCTTTCTTTAAAACAAGTAACAAGAAGAGAATATGCAACAATTTATTACTACACTCAAGCCCTTCCGGCACACAGCTAGTGTTACAACATTCTCCTGTGTTGGTGCGAGCTGCTAGGTCAGTGATGGTCTCGAGCTTTCTTTTCACAGGCACCATGGATTGACCATGACACGTTGTGGGCTGCAAATTTAGCAATTGGCGACATGTCAAGCTGTGACATTGCGTCCCTCTGCAAGACAACATGAGAGTGGAATGGCTGAAGCGCATCGGGCTGTCGGTAACCCATCAGCACCAGCATGCCGGATGTCACTTCATACCAGAGAATCAGCAGCACAACAGACAGTTTTACCATTTCTAATAGACGCATGCAGATTGGGTGTTTTGCTGGATGGGCGGAGGGGTGCAAACATGAGTGGTCTGCAGGGTGCAGCCACCTGGTGGCACAGAGCTCAACAAGACAAGCACAGGGCTAATGTAGCAGTAACCAAGTGTATTCTACTTTGCTGCTGGTGTATGTTTTCAGCAGCAGCACAATCGTGAACCCATCTTTTTAAATGTTTCAAATGTTTTACAGGTGGTTACACAAGTAGCAGCTCTATATTTCGCTGGTTAAGCGAAATATACAGGTTGCTCACGTTTATGCTAAAGCATAAAGTATGGACGGGCTTTAGTTTACGCCTCCGCCCATTCACCAAAACACTCAGCTAGTCTACATATTAACGAGGTTTTACTGTACAAATTACAGAACCTCATTGATACATTCCTATTACGTATGTTTTCCCGGCACCAACATTCACAATCGAGAACACAAATAAATGAACGAACGAGTTATGCCAATTTTTTACCAGTTCATACATTTTCGGGAAACACTATTTTTTGGCACCAACGTTCAATACGCTGCCAAACCACGATCATATGATAAGATTTCTGGCCGCTAGATCCTATGTAAACAAGAAAATGCGCAAGGTGCACGCCATCTCGGACAGTATACAGCTGCCTGCCGCAACAGCTCCACCGATATACTCGCCTGCCCGTCTCACGTGAAAACGCTGGCACGCACTCAGTTTCTCATTTTGGCACCAGCACATCTCCTCCAGGGTCGTCACACGCAGCATTCACAGCTATCATAACCAATCCTATTGTGATAACCATCTTTGCCTATCTGTTTCACAGCGTGTGATGCCGTTGGAAGCATAGCGCATGCTTTTATTAGGCAAAAACCAAAATGTGCCGCTGTTCCCTGCTGCAGACTGCAATCGTATACGTTTTCCGGCCGCTACATCCCGTGTGAACAAGAAAAGGCCCGAGACGCGCACAATTGAGAGCAGTGTATAGCCGTCCATTTTACGTGGAAACAATGGTGCACACAGTTTCTTATTCCAGTACTAGCGAATCTCCACCTGGGTTGTTGCACGCCACATTCACAGCTATGATCACAAAACCTATTGTGATAAGCATCTTCACCTATCTGTTTTACAATGCGTGGTGCGTAGTGCCATTGGCAGCGTACGGCAAGCTTTTAGTAGGTGATAATCCAAACGCACCGTCATTCCCTGCCGCAGGCAGTGCGATGGTGGCATCACGTTTCGCTTCAGTGACATCTGGCGTCGGCCACCAGTTTGATTTCATTTTGGTTTCTTGTTGCCCTCTTAAAACACCACGCAATAGGAAAACAAAAAAACGTGTCTCGAGCTGCCGAAGCATCACGAGCTCGATGCACGTTGCTTCGCATTACACATATGTTAACAACAGCCAAGTCAGTCAAATTTTTTTTTTGCTTACTTCGGATCGTATGTTTTCTCAATAAATTTTTTCGCGTTTTTTTTTTGTCAGAACATATGAACAAGGTTCTAAGGGTATTTCTCGCCATTATAAACTTTTAGTGAATATTGGATCTAGTGTACGTATTTTCATGCTAGACATGATTTCGTTAAACAAAGTTCTGATGGTATCTGACCTGGATGACCATGAAAAGGTTGTGCTACGAGTTGTACTCGTTACACATTGAGGACAGCTACATGGGTTCCTCGTAAAATACTCTTATTGGTTTGTAGCGCTTGCACAACTACATGGTACACAAAATGCCACACAGTGCTAATTAGGCTTGTGCTTTATGCTGCATGACTTTTGTGTGCGTTGTTGCAGCACTCGCACTACAACCATTTAGAATATGGTCACGTAGGATGTTCCAGAACTCCTGGATCCCATTCAATAAAGAACAGCAAAAAGCAGACGATGGCAGAATAAGCTGCGTACCAAGAAGGCGTGGGCCAAGGCCTGGAGGAGGGGCCACGCCAGTGTGGGCAGGCTTGGGGGCTGCAGTATTGAGCAGGGCCCTGGTTGTTGCAGTGATGGGCATCGCCCTGGCTACTGTTGGCACCTCTGTCAGGGTGGACATGGCTGTGGGCAATGAAGCAAGAGGCTGCATAATGCCAGGTGGTTGAGAAAAGAGGGGGCCTGGGGTCTGGAAGCTGGGCACCTTAGGCCTGCAGCAGATTTTTAAAAAAAGAAAAAAAAAAAGAAAAAAAACCCCACCGATTATGCACATAACATTTGCAGAGCGATTTTTCAAACCTACTGGGGACAGAAAAATAGTCTGAAAAACTTCATTACCCATACCCCCTAAAAATAAAATTTATTAGGTACAGAGTGGCTAAAAAAAAAAAAAAATCTAATATACAGTATCATCAGACATCAGATATCACCATGGTGACCGAAGAAATTAGTTACGTTACTTTGCACCACGTAACTCTCGCAAAGATGCAGGAGGTTGTGTGGATCACACAAATGTGAAGCCACACCAATACACACAAAGATGTGATGTCTCTGAGACACACCTGCTGTATGGACAATACCTCGTGCAAAACAACCACTGATACCGTAAAAACCGGAATATAGGTCAAACTTTTTTTCAAAAAACCATCGCAAAAAGTTGACCCTGGGCTTTTATACCGGACATTGGCGGAAAAACTACGGAAGTCTTGCAACAATGGGTGGATGAAGTAAACAGCCACCATTGCCATCAGCAGCAGCAGGGCGTGGCGTGGCAACAATGTAGCACCGTCAGTTTGCGTTTGCATTGTTTCACATTTTGTTTAAAAATGAGCGGAAGTCGACGGCAATTCACCGTCACCTTAAAAAAAAAAAAAAGGCGATCGAGTACGCAGAAGGTAACGGCAACCTGGCGGCACAGCGCTTTGGAGTGCTTGAAAAAAGCATTCGGTACAGGCGGAAGCAGAAGCAGCTTTTGGTTGCTTGCAGCAACCAAAAAAAAACTTCATTTCGTGGGCGGACTGCAGTGTATCCAGAACTAGAAAACAAGGTTGCGGATTTCGTTCGGGAGCTTCATGTAAGATCGCTGCCTGTGACTGCTGAATCCATCCGTTTTAAAGCGGTAGAGATCGCGCGCGCCTCTGGACTGACGAGGGCGCAATTCAAGGGCTCGCCATCCTGGGTGCGGCGATTCATGAAGAGGAAGGGCTTTGCACTACGGCGCCATACTTCTGTGTGCCAGAAACTGTCCGAAGAATTCGAGGACAAGCTAATAGAGTTTCAGCGATATGTAATTGTGCTTCGGCAGCAACGCGACTACATGATAGGACAGATCGGAAACGCTGACGAAACGCCAGTGTGGTTCGATATGCCCTCAAGCCGGACTGTTTCCGAGAAAGGAGCCAAGCAAATCAAGCTTCTAACAACGGGCAACGAGCACTCGCGGTTCACTGTGATGCTCGTATGTACAGCTGATGGGAAGAACTGCCCCCTTTCATCATATTCAAAAGAAAAACATTAACGAAAGAGGAATTCCCACGCGACGTCATCGTCCGGGTTAATGAAAACGGTTTTATGAACGAATCGTTGATGCTGGAGTGGGTCCGGCTCGTCTGGAAGCGGCGACCTGGTGCTCTCTTTGAGCGAGCGAACATGCTCGTTCTGGACTCATTTCGAGGCCACCTCACAGCCAATGTAAAGCGGGCGCTGTGCGACGGCAAGACGGACCTCGTGGTCATTCCTGGTGGACTGACATCTGTGCTGCAGCCACTAGACATTGTGCTAAATGAGCCGTTTAAAGATAGAGTGCGTGAACTCTATAATGAATGGATGCTGGGCGATAACCCGACTACCCCCACCGGCCACCTGCGACGTCCACCGCTTGCGACTGTTTGGCTGGGTGTTGTCGGCGTGGAAATCTCTCCCCGAAGAGATGGTGCGCAAGTCTTTCAGAAAATGCTGCATAAGCAACACACTGGACGGCACAGAGGACGATGCTCTATGGGACGTGGGCAGCGAGAAGCACTCGTCATCGGACTCTAGTTCAGATGACTCCAATTCGGAGTAGCGCTTGCGCACTTTGTGTCCTTCTGTGTACTGCACACCCGGCAAATTTTTAACAGCATCGCGCGACCATCGACCTGCGTGTTTGTCAGCACCTTATCATCACGGCACAGAGCGGCGAAATAGCGAAAGTAAGCGCATGTGTACACATGCGCGTATCTCGTTTGTTTCACCGCTCAGCGCCGTTGATAAGGCGCTGACAAGCACACAGGTCGATGGTCACGCGATGCTGTTAAGAACTTAGCCAGGTGCACATGCGAGCAGCATTAAAATACTGTCACCATTGTGCAACCGGCTGAGTCGCATTTGTTTCAAGGTAAGGGTGTCTTTCAGTACTTTTGCCATTGAAAAATATTTTTTTCATTTTTAGGATTGGTTAGTTGGGGGGTCGACCTATATTCCGGACCGACCTGTAGTCCGGTTTTTACGGTAATTAAAAAAAAGAAAACTGATCTTACATTAAGTGATTAGGACGACAGCGCCCCCCCCCCCAATAAAACAAAGAGAAAAAGAAAGAAAAAAGAAAGTGTGCCTTCGCAGGAGAATGTTTTCAGCTAAGGAAGAGTGGGCGATTATCTCCGAGAGAGAAAGATGGTGCGCAATCTCTACTGATTGCATGTTCATAAGGTGCACCTCCCAATCTTGGAGGCCATGGAGCGGGCCACTGGAAGCCAAGCCTGGCCAAGCTGGCAGAAACTCCTACATGGCTACCTCCAAGATCACGTCGAGTGGCTTGGAAAAAACAATTTAGTCCACAAAATTGAACTTCGGGGCCCAAATTTGTTTGAAAAATCGGTCACAAAAATTCATTACCTCTACGGGAACCCTGATGGTGCATTTATGAAGTATGGAATATCTATTGAGCCCGAATTTTTAGAGCCCGAAATATCTGTCGGCAACTGTACTTGCCAGCCGAGAGTTTAATTATTCCTAAAATCCTACTGATGCGGCACTGATTAGGAAGAAGGACGCAGCACATAAACACCAGCAAAACCTGGGACAGTAAATACAGCTGAACCCACTTAAGACTATATCGGCTTGATTTAACGATGACCAACCAATGCACCGTCAATTCTGTATGCGTTCCAAGGCAAAATAAACCGCCTACCACAATGCTTCCATGGCACACTACTAGTGATAATTAAATCTGACTACTCAGTGTGTGCACAGAAAGAATAGAGAATACTAGATTCCTGCTTGAGGAAGTTATTAAAAAAAATAAAAATAAAATGCGAGCCATCGCAACCGCCTGTGTGTCGCACATTTTTGCCACACCAGCACACCTTCATTGCACCATGCTACGCATTGGCAGCCCAGACAAGGACCAATTTTTCAACTGCCAGGGTTAATTTCTGAGAAACGGGTTTCCTTTGTAGCTCCATGCTACAGTTCGGATGGATGCCATTTTTTTATCCTTTCAAGCGCTGTCTCTGTGTGCATGTTTCTTCCTACGTCCTCGTTAAGTTGCACTTACATATTATGTCATTGTTAATTTAGTCAGCAAGCTAATGTCTACAACTTTATATGGACGATAAAACTACTATCCTTACTTCGCCAAATCTGTCTACTAATTTTCTAACGCAATCAATGCTTCGCCTTCCGGGCGAAACTGCTACTTCTTTGTTTGTTTTTTTACTTTGGACGTTCCTCACTCATTTTTTGCAATAACATTGTTACACATCACTACTAAAGTTTCAAAAGCGAGGCATTTTGGATATTACGAACTTCGGACAAAACAGACATTTTAGGTCAGATTATCAGCGTCCGTTGCAACGAGAGTCGACTGTATTCGCACACACCTAACTATAACTATGTGCCAAGTAGCCCAGAGTCTCAGTACTACTTCAACAGTTGTTTTTGATTTTCGGCACTTTATATGGAGCAACCACTTCATAGTTTACAACAAGTTGTGGACATAAGGCTGCATCAAATCACATACCATATTTATTCTAATCTGAGCACATAGTTTTTTTTTTTTTCAAATAATCATATACCGAATTCTAGTGTCGGCTTAGATTCGACGATTTAAAAAAGAACGCGGCAGTTTTTAATTAACATTGATAAATATGGAGCATGCCTAGCACCATCAACAAAAGTCAGTGTAGCAGCTACTCGCTGCACCAGTAGCCAAATGAAGTGTAGCAGCAATGTCGCCATTTTGAGCTGTGTCGTATCAGTATGCGGCCTGGCGTTATTGTAATGGCATCAATCAAACGATGCTCTACTACAGTGCCACAATTAAATGAAAAGTTGTGCTATTCGCAGAGGCATTGCCAAATGTTCAAGCCGGGCAGGACTTCGGCATAGACGAAAAAAATGTCCGTCGTTGGAGGGGGCCAACGGGAGATGTTTTTTGCATGCGCCGCAACGAGGATGGCATTTACCGGACCACAGCAGCAATGACGACGTAGCACGAGCATGGCATGTTAATTTTCTGTAAATGCACCGTTTTCATTTTGCAAACGCTGTCCTCGCTTTTTGTTCGGCCTATATTCAAGGTACGTCCCTTCCCCCCCCCTGGCTTCGGACTTCCAGGAGTCGGCTCGGAATTGAGGCCTGCCTAGGTTCTAGTAAATACGGTATTTATGCATCTTTCTGCTTCCGGGATGGCATTCGCGAGCAATCACTTATAGGAGGATACAATCACTTTTGCAAGATTTTGAGGATCCGTCAAAATAACACGGCTAACAGCCTTCCTAGCACTGCGCAATACTACCGTAGTTTGTGACTTACCATGTTTTGGTTGGGAGTGCAACTGGTGCGCTGGAGGCACTGGCTGCATGAACTTTACACTCTGTGCTTTCAGTGATAAACAAGTTCCTATCTGTGACACTTTCTACGTTATTATTTCATTGTACCTTGCAACAGAGTTTAAGACTTAAGGGGGGACGCAGCAACTGAAGTGGTCAAATTGTCAAAATTTCCATTTTTTCAATTTATTCTTTCTGTAATCTACGGACCTTTATTTACCTCGTGGTGAAATATAACGAAACATACGATAGAAATCAAGAAAACAGCACATTCCTAGAGTGCTGTCATAAAAAATTGCGAACAAAATCGGGCTTCGGAAGGCGCCGCGGATCGCTCGGCTATCCATTGATGCAGCGCCGCCATCTTGGTACCATTGTAAAGAGGAGAGATAGGAGCTAAAGATAGCCGGAGCAACGTATTTCTCAGCTGAAAAATAAACCATCAAACCCAAGCGAAAAAATGGCAAATGCGACATTGCAATTGGGCGCAGTACATGCTCCTGTTGGCTGTTGGTAGATTTGAATTGCTGACGAACTTCTCTTGCGCGCATTTGCGCAGCAGTGAGCTGCGCGATCCGATCTATGTGACTGACGATCGTGGCAGCTTAACGCACATGTTCCGTGATGAACCCCAAAGGAATCAAGTTCTGAACGGCCCATGCGTACAGAAGACCAGAAAAGGAGTCGAAAAGAGGGAGGAAACCACTCATAGAAGCGGATGCCACCAAGCTTGTCGACGACGCACGACTGGCGCACGTGGGTGACCGGGAAATCGCGTCTGTGTGCGGTGCTAACGTTGCAATTGTGGGCTGCAATGACAGCGTGTGCGCGAGCGATGGTAACGGTGCATCCGCATGTGATTGTTATGGCAACGCGACCTCGGTGAGAGCAGAAGTTTTCGCATCAAATACAGTCCTCGAGTGATTTTTCGGACTCCAAAAATTCAGATATGCTCGTTTATTCGGTCTGCTTCACGGCACCGCCATTCTCCACATAGACCATCATGTATAACAACTGCCGAAAGCTTGGACACCTTGCAACCTCTCGTCTGATTTTTCGGACACTCGTTGAGCTAACTCGATCGAAAGCACCATGCACCAACCGTGACCGGTGCATGGTTTGACTCGCTGAATGCCATTTTTGTTTTGAACGGAACCTCCTTGCTGCCCTACGAAGTGGTGCTACTGCAAATCTCTGCTCATAATCATAGTTTCTGCCTGGTTTGTGGCTACAGCCATTGCTACAGCAGTTCCGGTCTCAGCTTAGTAAGCCATGTCAAGACAATCCAGCAGCTGATTTGTTTCTTCGTGCACGACGCTGCGAGGAGGCGACATTTTTTGCTTGTGCGACTGGTGTCAGCGTGACGGCACGGTGATGTTTGCTGTGTGTGCCGTGTCGAGGTTGCGGTGATCGAACGCGGCATACAGAAACATAGCGTCAAGTGTCTAACTGCGCCGACAGTGCCCGCACAGATTGCGCTGGGGAATGCCCGCAAGCGGGTGCCGGGAGGCCAAGGATTTGTCGCCTTCCGATGTGCTGTCTACTGACGCCAAAAATGTTCTTCCGAGCATTGCGATTCCGGACACCGTCTCATCTGACAGTTTCACAGGTGCTGACACTACTGTACTGAAATGTGCAGAACTCGAAGACGGCGAGATCATTCATCAGGTTTCTGCTGCACCACCGGACAGTGATGACGCACCATGTGCTAAGCTGCCGTCGCATGCGGAGCGTGTACAAGCTGTGCCTGTTCTTTCAGCTGCCTATAGTGACCGTACGACCCTCTTCGAGATTCAGGCTTATCTGATTGCGCGTAAACGGAACAGCGTGCAACGGCGCGTTCACGATTTCTTCAAGCCTACTGCCGAGCCCGAATAAGGGCGTGAAAATAAAGGATTTCGTTTTTGTTTTCTTAATCTGCTTTTTTGGACACCTGTTTGTTCGGACATTTCCACAGTCCCCGTGAGGTCCGAATAAACGGTCGGCGACTGTATTCAACTGCGGAATGCAGCACCAACTCTCACTAATAAAGAGGTCCCGCAACAAGAGACAAGAGCGGATGTTTTGAAGGCACGATGATCAAGAAGACAACAAAGGTGCACGACACTGCTGCAAGAAAGCGAAAAGCTACATAAAACTAATGAAAATGTGCCCTCACAGGCAAACGACTACATTCCAGGCACGTTTTAGGTGCTCAAAGTTAATATTTAAGTGTTTACAACAAATAAAACTTTGAGCTACGTTTTCTCAGCTTTCATTTTGTGTGCAGTTGCTTTCAGTCATCCCAGTGCCATTTAACAACGAATGAAGAGAAAAACATCGTCTTTCGCACTTGTAACAATGATGAGTGCAATAAAGCTGTCCATTATTACCTGCACCTCATAAAAATATTTCTAATGGATTTTTTTACAAGAGTCAGTAAGACAATGTGCGCAGGAAAGTTCAAAATACATATTTATCCCCACTTCGGCATTTAAAAAATAAACCAATAGCTTTGTTGCACAGAATGGGCCTTTGTGAACATGGTGATATGAAAATCTGACACTTATGTGAAATGCATTTATTTGGGGATGACCATACAAGGCTGTCAATTATTGTAACTCGAAAACTATAATAGATAGCACAAAACCAATTTCAATTATGATATCGGCATAACAAATCCCTCCTGCATGCAAAATTTCACCAATCTGTTCCCATAAATAAAAGAAAAGTTTTCATTACCAAGTGGGGAGACTTGGTAAAGCTTAAAGTTGCATAGAATTGCATGGCATATACTTATTCCCTCATATCTGACACTTTTTTTTGGGGGGGGGGGGGGTCCCCAATTATGAACAGTGAGAAGAGACTTTAACCTTCACAGAATTGCCTATGCTGCAGAAAGAAAAATATAAATAAATAAAAGGGGGAATGAGAGAGAGAGAGAGAGAGAGAGAGAGAGAGAGAGAGAGAGAGAGAGAGAGAGAGAGAGCAGTGGAGCACAAGTGTGGCCCATTATCAATCTCAAAGCATGTGCTTGACAAGCTCAGGTCATTTTCCACGAAGAACGGGTTAATCAATAGCCACGTCTTCCCAAGAAACCTTACCTGGCTGCCGAGGCAATGTCTGGCACTAGCGAGTAAGCTGGCACGTGGGCCGGCTGCTTGGGAAGCGAGAGTAGTGGCGTCTTTGGCATCACCTGCACATTTGGAAAACTCTTTTTAAAGCATCTTTCGCAACAGCACAGGCTGCCCCAAGTTTTACCTTAAGTTCTGAACACACAAACACTAGTCTGTACAAGAATCGAGTGTGCTGCCCCAAACAGCTTGTGGTCAATGCTCAACAAGTTTGCACACTTCATCTCAAAAGGCCAGCACAATGCCACCAAAGTTATCTGCGCCACAACAAGGTGCGAATACCCTCCTTTAAGGTGTTGTGCTCACCACTGAGTATGCCACAATCATCCCGAGCATTCATGAAAATAATGATGCGTAAAACATGCTGCGTATATCTTTTCAGTCACCTGCAACTAAACCAGCCATGAAAATCAATTATGTGCTCAGTGTTAGAAAGCATTACAAAATACATAACAACATGCCTGAGTATTAGCAGCACTAATGTGTGGTCACACAATGGGTTTTGGTTTAGTACTTTTTAGTGCAATAGCAATTATATGGACACACCAGGCGCATCGTTGCCGCATGCCATATGATGTATGTGTGATTGAAAGTATGCGAGGGTGAGCCGCTGATGGTTGCTCAATCTTGCGTGTGCGAGGGGAATCATGGAGAAAGCGTGCCATCTTTCTTTGAGGGAGAAGCACCGGGGAAGGGGAGGGAGGGGGCATTCTGCCTCAGCAGCTGCGTATGGCATGGGTGCTGATTGCTATGTGTGTGCTACGTTCTCGCCGCTTAGTTTGCATCGAAGCAAAAGGCAGCATGAAGGTCAATTCGCTTACTGCCGCCGCTGCTCTTCCTCACTCCAACGTTTTTACAGCGAGTGTGCGTGGTCATCGAGTGAGATGTGGTCATGTTTGATTGTGCGCGCGTGACAACATGCTTGTTAACCTAATCAGTAAGTGAATGTTTATAAGTTCATACGCTCAATAACGCTACTACTCTTACTTTGTAAAGCTATCTACTAAATTGCTATCGCAACTGATGCTTCGTCTTTCGAGCAAAACTGCAACTTTTTTTTTTACAGTGAACTGGTTAGAAGCATCATGTGCATGCGTGCACACGCGCGCGCGCTCACACACACACACACACACGCACACACACACACACACACACACACACACACACACACAAAAGGTTTCCAAAGTAGTAGGCATTGTTTGCAAGTAATAATTATCACTGTTCAAACATGGAGTCCACACTTAAGGTCTTCAATGTGTCTTGCTGCCATTCGCAATACAGCTCTAAGTGCAATAAACATGCTAAATCTAAACTTAATACTGACTGATTGATTCATACAGTTTAACGATTAAAAGCAATTCTGTGACTACAAGGTGTTGTTTTGTCGTCTGTGATGACACAAAAGCCTAGGCTGCATTGGCGGGAACTTTCACAAAAACTTACACCAGTAATGCACATAAACAACTTCAACACAGTTCCACATGCTTGAGACTGTAATTGCGACTTAAGAGTAACTGCAACTGAGCTAATCGCGAAAAGGGATAAAAGCAATGTGCCCAGCTGGGTACTTATGGGGCTGTAGAGGTTAAGCTTAAAGGACACTAAAGGCAAATATTATGTTGACCTAGATTATAAATTAGGCTTCTGTAATAATGAATTCTTCATTCACGATGCAAACAGAGCTTTCGTAAGCAAGAAAATGACATAAATAGGATATCGAAGTGGCGCCACCTGTTGTCGACTGATACCTCTTATGTGTGACGTCAGCGCCTCTGATGCGCAGAGAGCGGCCGCGACCCACCACTGCGAGTGGCCACACTTTTCTGTGTTAACAGCTGAGGTGGCAATGTGTGGCAATTGACCACCCTGCCAGCTCTAGCCGTGGAGGCTCGAGTGACCATAACCGGTAACCTGAACACAAGCAGAGCCGTAGAGTAACACACGCAAGCTGAACACCCCCACCCACCAGGCAGGATGCTTTAAATTAAAATTGTGCGGTTTTACGCGCCAAAACCACAATATGATTATGAGGCACGTCGTAGTGGGGGACTCCGGAAACTTGGACCACTGGGGTTCTTTAATGCGCATCTAAATCTAAGTACATACATGGGTATTTTTGCAGATCCCACCACCTCATGCTTAGCAGTCCAACACCACAGCCACTCAGAAACCAAGGCGGGCAGCAGTATGCTTTGTACATAGATCTGAATAAAACGACGTCAAGTCCTCGGCTTTGGTATGGGCAATTTAGAAGCAGCAGTGGGACCTTTGAAGGCAATTTCCTACGCAAGAAATTTATATATCTTGACACACAGGAAATGATGATAGACTTATAGACAAATACTCAACTTAATATTTTCCTTTAGTGTCCCACTGACTTTGCTATATCAAGGTCTGTGTTTCAAAACAACGCAATTATGATCTTACTGTAGAAAAAAAGAAGAAAAAAAAATACTGACACAGCAAACCCGAAACAGCAAATATTTAACTTACGATTTCAAAATCGGGCATGGAAGGCAAGTTGATCACATCGAGGTCAGCCAGGGCATGGCCGTTTTCCACTTTATGCATGTGGTCTTGAACTTTTCTCTGGGAGGGCGAAGGGGGGGGGGAAGAAGTAAGAAATAAGAATAAATAAAAATAAAAAACAGTCACAAGTTCAAGAAGTCCACAAGTTCTGCAGTCTGGAATCCGCATCAAGCACATCTCATTGACGCACTTGAAGCAGTACAAAACTGTGTCGCTCGATTCATCCATTCATCACACTCATATGACATCAGCGTCACGTCACTGAAATTACTATCCTACCACTGTCGAACAGATGTAGGAGTCGTCGGACGACATCGCCGCTGCCACCATTTGAAGGAGTTGAAGGTCGTAGAGAGGAACTCGGTGAATAGGATTTATTTACATTTTAACATTTTGAACAAGACATATATAGACAGTCTAACATGACTCCCATATGGAGCCTGCAAGACTAACATACAGCAAACAGCTTACGAGCACACGGCTCACTAGTACATCTCGAGCATGACAACGAGCACTCAGCTCCCGATGACGAGCACACACTAGCAGCCAGCAAACGCTGCTTATAAGCACTTGGTCCCCCCCTTGATTCCAAGCAAATGGAAACGTTCGTCCAGTCATCGTTTGACGTCACCGTTCGACGTCACCGAAGGTGACCCGCCCCTTTGGAGGAGGCGGGCTCACATACTCGTGTTGCACACACACACAGGTGTAAAGGTCAGGAGCTGACGTCAGAGGGCTTCGTAGAACTTTGCTTTGTCCTGGGTGGTGCGGCCGAGTACCACATTCCTGAGCCGACCCCGCGCCACGTGGCTGCCGGTTTATTCACAGTTCTCTGAAGGGCGCCTCGTCTGGTTGGATGGGAACATGTGCAGCGGGCTGAAAGCTGGCACGTTGTCACCCGATACAGCCATTCCTAACAGCTTCCAGACCTCGTTTCACGTTGGCACATCACTTCCCTCTGTCTTTACCACAAATTCTTTTACAGTCCTACCTTTCATCAAGCATGCTATATCACGCCCGCAGTGCACATATCATACCGGACCAGCCAGTCACAGCAGGTTTCATGTCTATGTTCACGAGCATCAATATTTTTAGCTTCGTTTTTTCTTTGCATGGCGGCAGACTGGAATGGCCTCCCCCCTGCCATTGTCCACATAACCTGCCCATCCGTATTTTCACAACAGTCACTGACCATCTCCAACTACATTATACTTGACTTTTCCTTTTAAATGTTGTTTATATTTACATTCTTGTATGTATATGTACATATGTAGGCGTTAACCCTTCGAGGGCCAATTTTTTTCGCCTTACGTGACTGCCCAGGGTCGATTTTTTTTATTGCAGATTCCAATTCTTCTTAGGGACTTATTTCAAAAAATATTTACTGTAATTTTTCTAGGGTGACCGTAAAGTGAGAAAAAAATATTTTGCATTGGTATATATGTACTCTTCATTCATGGATAACAACAATAAGAAGGAAATAAACTTACTAGAATTAAAAATTTGATGCAGTATTATACACATAGTTCAAGGCTTTGAAAATGCGCACACGAGAGTATTTTGCAAGACTCAAATGTTCCTGCTCTTACACTAATATGTACATCTATAGCGTGATCGAACTGAGTAGGTGTGCGCACTCAAGAAAACTGTGTGGTTGTGTGCCTGTCAAAAAAGCAAAACGTGTGACAAACTTCCGCTAATCTTCATCGTATCGCCAAGCAGAGGCAATTAGTTTTCACGAATGTTAAAAAAAAAGCAATGGAAACGCATATATTGACCCCCAAAGGGTTAATATGTGTGTAAACATGTGTGCATATACTTGAATATGTATATGCATATGTACGTGTGCATATGTTACTAGAACGAGTGCAAACTAACTCGAATCTTGCACCCATCCCTTATGTAATACATTTGAAGCTGGGGGTCTTTAAGGAAAATAAACTGAACTGAAAGAAAAGACGCTGCAGTTCTTTTCAAAAGCCAACTGCAACGAAATTTCCTTTTGACTAAACTTGTTATAAATGATTAATATATGTCTCTGAAGCAACCTTGACAAAGCCTCAGGGCTGGGAATTGTATAATTTTCATGTTATCAGCCTTTGAATAGCACCTAAGCAGACGAGGCGAGCATCTGGTGGTTGTCACTATGACGCCAAGTCACCGCACGCCACCTACGAGATTCTTCAGTGTGTCGCCAACAGCCGTGAGCGTTGCGTAATCTTGGAGGTTATGCCAAGGAGCTGTGCATTCTATACGCTCGCTACAAAGGCTACAGAAACTTTTCGCACTGCTTGCATTTGCAACTAAAAAGTAGTGTGTCACATATGAAAGAAAGAAATTAGGTACGCACTACGTTATTTGACCCACAATGAAGTCTCATACTTTAATGTTGCAAGGTGCGACACATTTATTACATGAAAAGTGTCGAAACTCTAGGCCTATTTTACCCCCAAACGAGCAGAGCAGATGTTTCTGCGAAGAGTGGCCGCAATGTGTCCCTTGTGCTCCTTACGAAAACATAGTACAGTGAAACCTCATCAAACCGTAGTTGGCCAGAGCTCGGAAGAAGTGCGTACTAAACGGTAGTACTGCTTAACCGAAATAGCATGAGATCGCCCACTTACCTGTCAAAAATGGAACTCAGAGAGAGTGCGATGAAAGAGAAGAACATGCAGTATTTATTCATTTCGCGTGACAAAAGTGTTATTTTCGTTTGATGCCATGGGGCTTAAGGGGGAATGCGGCTTTAGCATTGCAAAAAATTGCCAAAAAAATTGATTTTTTGAAAATCACATTTTCAGTTTCTATAACCCTTTTTCTATCTGATACCCAAATATCATCACTGTAAACCACTTAGAAATGCTCTAAAAAATTCGTTTTATCAGCCAAGGTGGCGAAAAAGCTCGCGGAAATCAAGAAAGAAAGAACAGCATCTTTCAAGCCATAATATCTCCGGAACGGCGCGACCGAGTGCCGCCATCTTGATCTCGTTGGAAGCGCATTTCTCCGTCTTCAAATATGCCGCTTCGGCTATCTCCTCCATGCAGAAACAAGCGCACAAAAAGCAAATGATTGAAGGTCGTGCCGGAGTCTGTGAATGGCCGCGCCTGCCACGTGACTCCAGCGCAGTTTTCCAGTGGTCTGCTTGGCTCCTTGCACCTCGCGAGTCTGGACGTCTCCACTTGCCGTAATTTCTGCTTGTCAAAACGGGCGCTACACGGACATCACAGTAGCATGGCCGATGCTTGTGCTTGTCTCTATGCTTGTGGACGTTTCAGACTTGCGGCTAAGCATTCTGAGCATCGGCGACGCGGACTTCACGACCAAGATTCACGCGTGGAATCCTCGGACATGCGGCTATGCCTTTCAGCACTCGGTGTTTCGGAATTTGTGACGAAGCACATCGATCGCGCACGCAATCCTCGGACACACGGCTATGCATTTCGCGCATAGGGAGTCTCCGACTTGGCAATCATGCATATCGCACGCGGACTTCTCAAACCCTCACCGAAGCATTTTGTGCATCGGCACCTCCGACTGTGCGGCTCAGTACATCGAACGTCGACTCCTCGAGACCGCGTCTAGGCATTTCGCGCGTCGGCACCTCGGACTGTGCGAATAAGCGCATCGAGGGTCGACTCCTCGAGCCCGCGACTAGGCACTTCACACATCGGCTCCTTATATCTGCGCGGCTAGGTACTTCGTGCGTCAGCACCTTAAACTGCGAGGCTGAGTACATCGTGCGTCGGCTTCTCGTATCTGCAGCTTGGCATATCGCACATCGGCACCTCGGTCCCGCAGCCAAGCATATTGCGTGTTCAGTCTGTTATCATATTGTCACGATAGCTCGTAACAATATCTATCATACCACTCCTTCATAAAGGGAACCTCATTATGACCTCTGTTCACTAGGCCCCTTGGGCTGACACAGACACCTGGTTGCAAAAGTGATTGAGGCATCATACAAAAGTACAATTCTGGAAAGCACCTAGCAGCTGCATATTTATCACTGGCTTTCCGATCCTAAGTTCCACAGCCATTGTCAAGTAAGGATGACTTGGGAGGCTGCTGAAACTCAGAGCCTTATTTCAGTAACATGGTCAATTCTACCAAAAGAAAAAAAATGCCTCACTGATTTTACTGGAGATTGCTATCAATCGGGCAGCCTGCTGGTACAGGCTGCCTGAATGTACACTGGAACTCTATTCATGCCCACTCAGAGTTCTGCATGTCACTTGGTTTGAAACTTAGGCACCATGCTCTTTGCAGAGCAGTAGCAGCAAAGAATGCCCCATAAAAAGAAAAGGGGTGGGGGGACCACACCAGACCAAGAGGCCACATGTACAAGAAGCCCCACATCACAAAACACCCCAAAGACTACAAATTTGGCGCCTTTTAGAAGACTGAGGAGAAGGTGAAACTTTGAGAGCGGTTTTCTCAGAACTGTTTTTCTGACTTTCTGCTCAGTTTCTGGAGCTGATTTCTTTCTTACCGTTTAACATATTTTGACTCCATTTTTTTTTCACGTTCCTTGGGCTACAGTGCAGGTCGTGACATTCTTGCTTTCTGATCTCGAACCTTTGTAAGTTTACGATATGCCTATTCGTCTACCCTGAAAGTGTGCTTTATACGAAGGTAACATAAAATATGGCACTCCAAAAAATTTGTGTTGCGGAAAAAAAAAAAAATTGCAAGAATGTCACGACCTTCAGCACACATTTAGCTATGCAGTCAATGCTTAACAAGCCTTCTATCACGTTTGTTATGTTCTGCAGGCTCTCCAGAAAGTTAGATGGAGAAAAATTCTGCTCAATAAAATTGAATAAAATGTTCTCAGGATATCACTCTGAAACTTTTGTGGAAGCGTCAGGGAGACATTCTAAACCTTTGTGCCAGTTTTCATCAAAATCCATGAAGAAATAAGGAAGTTGATTTTCAAAGCCACGTCCCCCCTCAACAGTGACGACTGCGGCCTCAAATTTACTGAAGCTGCGAGCCAGCTTTTTAGCCTGCCCCCTCTTCTCGGCAAGCACTCGCATGGCTGATTCCTCGTTGCATTGCATATTCTCTGTGCACGGGCGCGGTAGGGCAGCAGATGTCGCGGGGCGCCTTTTTCATTGCAGGGGGCTGTTCTCGTCACGACGATTGCATTCATGAGGCTGACGTAATGCGCAGCTTCTGCCACTGTTGGGCCTGAATCGCCCGTGCTGTCGCTTTCTGTGTCATCCTCATCACTGCCACAATGTGACACTTCAGCAACAACAGAGGCAACGATGGCAAAAAGTCGAACCTCATAGCTGACATCTCTTCGCGGTCACAGCAGTGCTGCCGAGAAACTGCTTCGCATTCCAAATACCGCACACCGTAGTCAGCAGTAGATCTCTGTCGTGTGCCAGCGATGACTTCTTTGTGTCCGGTTTGATAGCATGAATGATGTCTAATTTTTCTTCCATGCTGAGAACCCAACGTATTTTTTAACTGAGCTTCGGCATGATGCAAGCGACGCGAGCCCTTGTTTGCAGAATGCCACAACGCTCTCTGGCACGGCGCCAAAATGATATTGATGTCGATGTGGCTTCACGCGCAAATGCACAGGGCGTTTGGAGGCTGTTTTTCTGATCCATGGTTCCAATCTGAGGCTTGTTGTTCTGCCATGCGACCCGATGGAGATGACGCACGACCGTGTTTGTGCGACGAAAAGTGGAAACACTATGTGTTAACCAATACGTATGCAAAGCCAGTACGATTTGTGTGGATACAAAACACATTATGTTCAATAGCCACTGAGTCTGGGATTTGACTATACTACTTATAAAATGAAACTACTGTTTCGGTTCAACGAGGTTTTTCTTTACGTCGCCTACTAGAATCGGAAATATGCATGTGTGCGCTTTGAATAAATGCGTGTCCACAAGTAGCAGTTGTAATAGATGAAGTAGTTATTTCATAAAGAATGTGATGGGTCTAAGAGCAACTGCACTGCGAAATGCACAGTGAGAAGTCTACGGCCGCACTACTTGTGTAAATTCTGCAGCGTAGCCCGCTTTGTATAAAACGGAGCACAGGTCGTGCATCACTTCCTATGGGCGAAAATAGCGGCATTTTTTTTTTTCCCAGTTTCGGTAACAAGAACGGCTATCTTTTGCTACTTTTTCGTGACACTTCCAGCTGTATTTCAAACATCCCAAGTTGTTCATAGAGGCTCCTTATCTACACCATCTTAACTTAGGCTATTTATGCAGTTAATTATTTAATTGAAGTTGGCCTTTAAGCAGACAGGGAAGTTGCAGCACACCTTAAACTGATCGTAGGCCTTGGACCACTCCAAGATGTACAGCTCAGCCAGCTTCTCGTATCGTGAGAACTCGGCAGGACCGTTGGGATCCACAGAGCTGAAAAAGAGAAGACCTTGAACGAGCTGCACAAACATTCAAAGAGTACAGACACAAAATTTCGAAGCTGAGTTGCGAGATCAATTTCTGTGGAAACACAAAGAGCATATACAAAATTTAAACGGCAAATGTAAAGTGTGTGCGCACAGAAAACGGCAAGGTGGAGCACCCCCAACATTGACATCAACAGGTTTGTAAACACCCCAGATCATAACCAACAAGAGCGCTATGTCACAAGATTGTGTTGGCTACCATGCGCCTTGTATGTGCTCTTGGTAGTCCCACGACCTAGTCCTTCACTGCTGCGCTCTTCCTGGGTTGTCAGTTGTAGTGGGATGCTCTCCATACTGCTGCAAGTTTTTGTCATGCCAAATGGAAGACTTCCCTCACCATCTGCGCCGACCGCGAAGCAGTGACCACGCACGAAATGCACGTAAAGCACACTGTCAGGTGCATATTGTGTCATGGACTTCTGCACAACATACAGTGGAATCTTGATGATACGATCGCGGCTAATACGAATTTCCTGATGATACGCATTTTCCTGTAGTCCCAGCCGAGCCCCATTACTTTGTAACGTGCTAGAGAACGATTCTTACGAATAAATTTTCGAGCCGCATCGGTTGATACGAATATTACCGAAGACACTGGAAATTCTAAAGTGTGCTTGGCAAAAGTCAGACGCTGCTGCCATCTGCGCTCCAATTCACTCGCTTTGGTGTACGGCGATGTCACCTGTCACTGCTGCCGCTTTCATTCTGCTTCCCTGCCTTTGGCACCCGGCGATCTAATCAGTCGCTGTTGGCGTTTCCGTTCTGCCTCCCTTGCTTTCGCATCTGATGACGTGTTCAGTTGTCGTACGCGCATTCGCTCGTTGTTCTGGCGTTGGGGAAATCTGGCGACGCTGCTGCTTCCCCAAGCCGCTTGGCGCGGAATCACAGGGCCGCTTCGGAGCCATGCGTCATACTCATTTGACTGCAACGAGACGTCTGGCGAAGGAGCGGCAGTGCAGCTGCCACTGCCGACGTGCGCACGCGTGTTCTACCACTATCATATAGAAAGCAATGCCGCTACTGCGTGTCGTTACGGTTGCTATGCGCAGCGGTGCCCCCACCGGCTGCTAAGGAGGGGAGGAGGTTGCGCTGCTGCGCGGGGGAGAGGACACAGTTGGCACGATTCCAGAGCATGGACGGACGCGACCGCGAGCATGAAAGGCTTTTGCTTTTATAAATGCCGCTCCAACGACAGCCGCGAAAGAGAACAGCGTGCAGTCACACGATTTCTCCCTTTCTCTTTTGGTGCAGAGGCGCGGACGCGGCGCCGGACAGCGCGGAGGTCGCAACTGGGCGCGAAGAGTTTGAAGCGGTGGCACTTTTGTTGCTTTTCCTCCTTTTCCGCGTGCCATCGAACGGATTAGCTACTGTGCTTCGAACCACGTTCTTTGTGTTAAACGTGGGCGATGGCGAAGGTCCACCATTGGCAGCTGAAACGCTGCATGTGCTCGAAGTTCTGAGGCATGCTATGGCCGCGGATGAAATCAGCGATGACACGTGCACGCGTTTTTATGGATTTGAACAAAGTCTGCTAAGTGACCTGACAAAGAAAAAGAGGCAAAAGGACATTAGAGACTTTTTCTTCAAGAAATAAAGGCTTTTTACGTACGTGCCTGAATGAGTTCACCTCTGACTCTTTAGTTTAGCTAGTTTGAATTGTTTCGATGATACGAATTTCAGCTAATACGAATATTTTTCGTGACTCTGTGAGATTCGTATAATTGAGATTCCACTGTATTCAGGAATGGGTATGTTGATGCACAAATTTCCCTGTGCTGGTCCTTAGTGGCATAAGTGGACCAAGTTTGTAGGCACCACTGGATGCAAGAAGTATACCTCACTGAAGAGGAGTCACATTTGCTCATTTCGAGTGCAAGGAAAAAAAAAATGTTCATTTACACTTGTCTTTGCTTTGTCATACTGAAAATTTGCAGAGATCACATTTTATTGCACAGATGGTTCATTATAACATATGAAACCCTTTAAGAAAAAAAAAATGCAAATTTGCCTTCATTTATAGGCAAGCCAGCTGTTGCCAAGGCGGTGCTAACATAGACATGTGCCCCCGTCTGTCAGCAGCCACTGAAATCAAAGCAGTCATTCCAGCAGGGCTGCCATATACAAAAGGCAGTTGGTTTGAAGATGCCTAGGCCTCAGAGTGATCGACCACATCTAGTATGGCGGCGACTCCCACTTACAGAAAATTGTCACTACGGGACGACGAGATAAGGACGACAACATCATGCGGCATGTGTTATGCAGACGGAGAAAAACAACTAGCAACAACAAATCTTGCGCACCAGCGTTTGCTTTACAGTTTTGTGCGATTGCATGATCAGCTGTGGTTACAAACCAACCAGCCTCTCTGGTTGCTCTCCGAAATCAAAACATGGACTGGTTGCAATAACAAGGCTCCAAATAACTAACCATTGCGTAGTGAAGTAAAAAAGGTTTTGTGCTGTGATCATCAGGTTATTAGATACTGATCAAAACAAAAAAGACAGGATTCAAAATTTTTGTGTCAATGTTACTTAAAGCTTTTCACAAGTTTTCCAACTACAAAAGGAAAATGCTGCTTGTTTACACAGATGTGATGCCATCCCAAAAACATTATGGGGGCTGCAGGGTGTCTACCAAGTTGACAGTTCCAAATTTCCTGAGTGCCTTTGCAAAATTCCCCGAGTCAAACAGAACTTTGTTTTACGCCAAGACGCTATCACTCTCTAGTAAGCATGTTAAAAAATAAAAATGACTTAATCCAGTTTCAATAGTAAGGAGTAGCGCTTATTTTATTCAAAATTCAAACAGAAGGAAGGCGTTAGTAAGCTGCACAGTGAATAAAATACCTTCGAAAAGAATGCTATAAAAAACAAAACATTTTCGAATATGAACTATTTCTATCAACTGATAGCAAGCTTATTGGTTTGAGGCCCGAACTTTGTCACGAATGAGATTGTTTCTCAACAGCTGGTAATTAAGCCAACCTAAACTGTCCTGACATACTCTCAGCCCCTGCACAATGCCTCAGTGTTGCATTTCACTGATTTAAAGATTTTATTTTGGTTTGGATAAGGTACACCTGCATCTCACCGTCAGCCAATATGTCTTTTTTTTTATTTTGAGCTCAAGCTCCAAAGAAGTGGTGGCACGCTTCCTCTCCTGTTCATTCCTCAATGTGTAGGTCCTTTCTGTCTCGTTGTGCTTCCGCCGCAAGTTTGCCCCACGCACCATTTGAAGCATCCTCTTGGTTAGTTGTACAGTCAACATCCGATTTTTCGCACTCCCTAGGGGCCGCGAAAACGTCCGAAAAACCAGGCATATAGAAAAAGTGAGGATGACAAAAATATGAATGCATGTCGTTTACTGATTTTGAGGGCTCGAAATTGCCACAGACACATCAGAAAAAGCTCTGAAGGACTGCCAGTACACTTAGGCATATCGGTGTTCGTACAGTGACAGGAGATGGCGGGTGCATGCGTGTATAATTAAGGAGTACGTACTGCGTCCCATGACAATTGCCCCTTCCTACGCTTGTTATCTTCGCCGCGTAACATTTCTGTACTGATGCAAAGCTGACTTTCGGGACCCGGCATTATGCAATGCGCCGTGCTTTCCGAGCTCCGAAGCCAATCGCCAGGACCAAAAAGACGGAGTCGGTGCCATTGCTGACAGGGGCGAATCCTTTCAATAAGAAATGTGGCACCAAACGACAAGAAACTTAATAGCGAGCGGCGAAGCAGCTACGCCTGGCGTGTCTGCGGTGATGGCTACGGCTGCCAGCGGATCTGCGTGAGAGCGCCGGTTTGAGGCGGCGAGATACTCAAAATCGAAGGTGGTGGCTTTGACAAATGCCGTTTCGGAGGTGCGGTCACGGCAAAAAGTCCGGACAATCGGACAGCGAAAGGTTCTTGTGTCCGAAATTTCAGACGTTCTTATGCATTGACCCACGGTATACGTGGTGGTGCCGCGAAGCCAACGGACGTCCAGTAGTCGGTCGTTGACCGTACAATGGCAACTCCTCCAGCCATTGACACGGCGTCAACGACGATTCGTTACGATTCCTCTGTTTTACTCGAGCCAGCTAGCATTATCGCGACCTTCGTTCCCTTTCGATAAAATTCCAGAAAATTTTCCCAGATAGAAGCAGAAATTCCCCAAGTTTTCCCTGAGTATTTCCAGACTATTCAAAATCCCTGAGAATTCCCGGTTTTCCCGGTTGGTAGACACCCTGGGCTGACACTGGGAACTCTCGAAGATAAAATATATTTCAGCAGTTATGTGTGTCATGACTGGACAACTACCGTATTTACTCTAACCTAACACGCACCTTTTATTCAAGAAAATGGGTCCGAAAATTGCCTGAGCGTTACAATCGGATACGAAACCAAAACCATGTTTGCAGTGTTGGCAACAGCCTATTGTTAGAGCTGTCAGATGCAGCGTCATCACCATTACAAAATGGTGACAGAGCGCATTTTTGTAAAGACGGCTGTTGGTTCATTCTGTGCTTGCAGACTATTTAAAGCAGTATTCTTGGCCAATAACTTTCAGAGATACCATTGCTTTCACATGATTTTGTACAACTCTGTCTGGGATGTGTTGGCATAATTGGCCCCCAGCATTCCTGGCACTGCATCAAGAGTGCTATCAGAACACAGTGTCAGATGCATACTTTGACAAGTCCAATGCAGAGTCTCGTAAGTGATAGGAGTACTAGTAGTGACAGTAAATGTCTATGAAAACTTCCCTTTTAGCATATAATGCTGGATTGCCTCAAGGTGTAGATTAATTTTGGCCACCTGGAGTCCTTGAAAGTGCAACTAAATTTAACCTTCCGAGGGTCAAAGATGTAATTATATGGTGTAGTCTGCATGATTGAAAAGCAAACTAATTTTTCAACTCCTTGTTGCCCATTAAGTTCTGCCACTCTATGTGGCTAATTATTATTTTTTTCTCAGTAGCCACTAGGTCTTTATTCCATGGCTTCTTTATCCTAACGTTTCAGTGACCGGTCATGCATCCGCGTGTATGCATGGTGGTTAGATTTGGTTTTGTCCCGCGGGCCATTTTTATTAGTTGCGCTCATAAAAACTGATGTCTATCTGGTTTCGAGTCTCTCAAAGGATCACTGCTAGATACTCGCTCATTTATTGCTCACAAGGGTGGGATTACGTCAATTCATTGGCGGGCGCTGCTATTATAAACGATGCCACTGTATATGAATGATGCTGCCATGCCTGCATTACTTTTCTTGAGACTCGCAAAAACCAATTGCTCCCTGTTGGTGATGGAATGAAGGATGACTGCAAGTTTCTGACTCATTAAGGCTTTTTTGACAGGAAAGCAACCAGTTTTCTTGCTTGCGCTCACATAGACGGTTCAATTACACTGTGGGCATGTGTGCTGGCTGCTCTGCTGCAAGCAAGTTGAGCGGCAATTCCTCTGACGCAGACTTCTATGGAAGTGCCGAATCGTAATATATATATTTCAGTGCATCTACTTTCTTTATTTTTATTATAATTATTTATGCAAGCCCATCTGTATTCATGAATAAACATTGCATGTTTATTTACCTACAGAAAACAAATTCTTTTTGTCACTTAGTCACTTAAAAAAAAAAAAAGAAAAATGTGGCAACATTTTTTTGTTTTTGCCATTGACTCTTTTGTTGGCCATTGACTCTTAAATGAATCTCTCCAATGCTGACTTGGAAAATTCGGTACAAGTCCTGGGTATGCGCTGCTTTTCAGTGAACCTCTTTGACAACAATTTGTGTCACTTGGTCTGTGCTGCCCTTCAATGCTCTTTAATGAACCTGATGCCAACTTGGGCTCATGGCTGTGTGCAACTAGGTATGCGCCACCAAGTAAGGCCCAACTTGGGTCACTGAGTATGTACCGCTGGGAATTTGCCGCTCTTCAATAAACCATTTTGACACCACCTTGGGTAACTATGTACCACTTAGTATGCGCTGCTCTACAATGGAAAAACCACTAAACATTTTTCCGCTGCTTGGGCAGAATCGAACCCGCATCATACATATCCAGACAAATGCGTCTGAATGTATAAACACTCAAGCGCCATGTGCGGACCATCGCGGCGCCACTGCTGAATGATGCAGCATGATCAAAGGAAACTTGCAAGGTGAAACCGGCTGCAGGCACAACTACTACATAACGCATTTCAGTGGCAGCAATACGGTGGGTCGTTACATTGCTTCAATGCTAACTGCAGTAATGCTAACGTCCATTGCGAGACGAGTTCTGCCAGAATCTTTTTTTTTTCCCTTTCATTCTACGTAAACGTACTGGCCATTACAAGGACTCGAGTGTGTCAGGCTGAAATAACAGTGCCACATGACTACAAGGGCCAATGCTGCATAAAATACCGCAAAACCACAGCCAAGAGACTTACCTTTTCAAACCTTCCACATCTTGCAAAGCTTTCTGAGCTTGCTTCTTAGCTCGTTCAAACCTTTCCAGGCCCCAATTGTGAGCAGTCTCCAATATGCGTATCTGAATAGCAACAGTTATAGATGTACAGGATCTTTGAAGTGAAGTTTTCAATGTTTCCATATCAGCATTGATGCAAGGCACATCACAGCAACTGTATATGGATACGACCTTGCTAAGTTTTTTGTTGTCTCCTTACAATACTTTCACATTGTGTGCACTTTTAGAGTTGCCTGTATTATACCAAGTGTTTCACAAAAGACTAATCTATTATAAGAAATACACATTATGACTTTCTAAGTTTTTTCCATTAATGCACTATTCACAGCTGTAGATTTCAGAGCGGATAATTAACGACAAATCAGATATTTGAATAAACTCATAAATACTAGAGCCCCTCACCAGGTCTAGCCATTTCGAGCTCACAAGTGCAGTGCATACAATGCACGCTAATCTTGTCTTCTGAGTATGACATCGCTACGCACCATGAAAAGGGCTGAAATTTCAAACTGAATGCTGTTTGCTCTTCTCCTCGCAGGCACCATGCTCCAAACCAGAGAGTTTATGTGCGTGCAAAAGTGCGCCTACATACATGCATGTCTGTACTGTGATGTCGCTCATAGTTACATGTGAATGCGAGAATTATTCAAGGCAACATGTTATTTGTAGACTAATTACAGATAATTCAAAGACAAACCAATAGACGAATTAAAATTTAAAGAAATAAAACACACAGACTGAATGTCTGCGTGTTCTTGTTTTACTTCACACCGCACCAAGAGAAATTATTTCCGTTTCGTCTGCTTGTTCTCACGTCATGCAATTGCGCACGCAGGCACCTTAACTATGTCATTTTCCACCATGTTCCAGCATTCGATCATGCTCTGTGATCCACTTGTGTTTGCCTCAGTGTTTGCGTAGCGCTGACCTATAACGCTATTCAATTCAGGTGTTCTCGTGCACAGTGCGCAAAATTGACTCTGCATGGAACGAGACAAACGCAACAGCTTGAGCACAACACCATCAGCAGAAGTGCACTGTGCAGCCAAAAAGAGAGCAAAAGAAAAAAGAACGAAAGAAAGAAAGAAAGAAGAAGGGGCCCGCGACGTGTTACGCAATCCTCGAGCTCTGGTAAGGGAGAACACAGAGAAGGAATTCTCTTGCGGAGGCTAAACGAGGCAAGTGGAGAGAGTGTCTATAGTGGTGGTGAAGCTGTGCCCCTAAAGCCATGGGTTCATAGCACTAAAGTACCTCTATCTCGGTTATCAATGAACCAATTTGAAAAGTTCTTGCGGTAGAACGCTCCCTGGAGGGAACGTACCAACTTCCAGGGTATAACCAAAATTTTATATGTGGCCTGGTGAGGGGCCCCTTAAGTTTATTAAAAAGTAGGTAGAATATACAGTCCACGCATTTACAACGGATCCACATACAACATACCTTTGGGTATAAAAAACAATTTTTCTCACTTAGTTTGGACTGCCTAAATTATTAATGTAACCAAATCTGCTTTTAATGGAACCGGCTATAAAGTAATATTCGCGACGACCAACCAATTTTCGGGCAAATGTTGTCTGCATGGTGTACGCGCGACATACTCTGCTGCATGCAACTATTTTTGGCCGCTTGCGAAATTTGTGAAAATACTCCTTTTCTTAAGGAATGAATACACTAGTGCCAAGCTTCCTGCAATAGCGTGCCGCACAACCACCACAAGCAGAGTTTGTGTCGACTGTGCAAGCGCACCACTGCCGCAAACGGTGCCACTAGGCCTAACCAACTTGGAAGAGAAGCTGTACCGTACAGCACTTTCAAAACAGCCATTGACAATTGCTAAATGCACTGTATTGAGAATGCTTTATTTCTCATTGCATCAATTGGCATAAGAAAAAAAAAGACATGCTGCTATGTTTGGCGTTCGGACTGCAAGGTGCGTAATACCAGCTCTCCTCCACTATGCTGGTTGTTAATCTTGCCGTTAGGCTAGTGTATGTATGCTCAACTATGGGGAAACCGCCATTTGTCAGCACCTAGCGCTGGGAAAATGGCGGACAGGAAGACGCCGTGCCACATGGTTGTAAGATCACCGCGTAAGCCAGTTTATCCATAGTTGATCATTTTAATTTCAATGCTTTATCATTTTTTGTTCACTTGCAAATCAGACTACGGAATGTGTGAAGTTCTGCTATTTTACAACATAATGCGACCATAACTTAGGATATAATGGATCTTTTTCGCTGGATTATAATGGTCCCTCGTAACAAGTGCCGACTGTATTGGGAACCAGCGCTGGAGTTCTGAACAGGAAGCGGACATTGTGCGCATTGTTTTGTCATACAAACAGAAGAAAATGGCCAGTGGCGGTCAGGTGAGAGACGTGCAAAAGCCGTGAAAAAAACTTTAAAGCCATCATTATTCCTGTGTGGCTAAATGCCATAACTAGAAAAGTTATAATATAGCCATTTCATGTTTTTTTGTGAAATCTATAAGCATGAGTGATGGCAACAGTGGATTCAGGCAGGCGAGATTGTGTGCCGTTTCATCTATTATCTTTATATCTTTTTGGACAAAATATCCGTGTGCATTTGATTTCACTGTAAACAAAAATGGGAATGACCGAGAACATATTTCTAGTGCAAGAAGATATAGAGCCGCCTTTTTTTTTTTTTTTAGGAGTGCTAAGAATAATCTTAGTGTCAAACGGTGTAAATGATCACTGGGATTCCAGCGGTGCGAGCCTTTTACCGAGCCTGTTGGGTGACGAAAAAAAAAAAAAAAAAAAAAACTGCAGAAAATGACAGTGCTAATCACACAATCTCACAGCGAACATAAACAGTGAACACTTTGTGTTTACTGTGCAGAAACAGCGCACTGACGCTGACACAGCACAACGCCACAGCCCGATGACACAAACATTAGCTTTTTTTGGTTATGCAGCTTCTGTTTTAGGCAAAATCATGCGAGCTCAAGTAAAGTGACACAGTAAGTTCAATTTAATAAAAGTGATGACCACGGCCGAACGTCTAGCACCTACAAGAGTTCCAATACAAGTCAAGTTCAACTGCAATGCACGGGCGCCTATTGCGCACGGCGAACAGGCTGGGCCATGCTCGCATAGCAGCTGGCGGCACCGCAAGATCAGCACATTTTACTTTTCATGTGAAATTATAGTGAGGTGTTTGTAAAGCAGCAACAACGGTAACAAAACCCTGCGCTGTAGGAGCGCCGGTGCTTCATTTTGAAGCGCTGTCAGCAACAGATTCGAAGTGACTCTGAAAAGCCCCAACGGCGACATCAGCGGTGAGGCTGCTGCGCCACAAAGAGATCTCACAGGCAGGTGCTCCGTGTGACGGGGAGATCTAGCTGTTTGCCAGCACGCAAGACCACCCGGCAGTTTGCGAATTGCAAATGACTTGCAATGACTTGCTGATGCTGCTAACGTGGGTGCACTTTTGTTTCCGACGCTGTGGACGACACCAGCAACAGCTCTAAAGAAATAAATGTCACTCTGCTTACAAAGCAACCGTCTCTGTTTGCATCCAGAATATGCAGAAACTGAACAAGTGATCGCTTTTTCGAGTTCTGGCAGCGTTTATAGCTTCTTCACTTGTGAATTGTATTTTGCTGAAACCCTGAACTGCTGCTGTTAGATATAGTTTTCTCAACATAGAAAACAATTTAATGTACATAACCACTGCTCTTCTCGAGTTATTTTGCATGAAATAACTCTTAAGAGTGAGTATCTTTTTCAAACCATACTGCAATGCTATCGGCTGTAAATGCTTGGAGGTGCTGGTAGCTCCCAGTTTTTTTTTTTTTGCTCCAGACATTGCTAGGCCATATTTCATAACTGAACTCGTCCTCGATGATTGTAGCCTTTTCACCCTTTTCGACATTCACAATGAGAAAAATGAAAAAGAAAGACATCAAACTCATTAATGTTGCCATTTCGTAAAAGGTAAAAACTGCCCCCTGCAGCTCCACATTTGTTTGGGAGACTAAATGTTACGGCACTTTCTTATGGCGGCGCTGCGGGCCACTTTTCACGAGCACCCCCGGGGCAGCGCTAGCCTCCTATAGTACCAAGAAAAAAAATTAACATAAGCTGACGGAACAGATAATCTTGCCCGCAAGTGGCAAGGCCTCACACGGAAGGTGCCAGAGTTCTTTATTCGATAAAGATGCAGCTGAAGTGCCTGACAGTTATTTAATAAGCGTCAGTTGAAAGCAGCGCTGCGTCTGTTGTACTTGTGCCCTTGTGTGTGTCCTGTCCTTAGCGTGTTTTTGCAATTTCACTACAGGCAGAATAGACCTTTTTCCCAATGTGCAAGCGTGCTGCTACTCTGCACAGAACATTTGCATAGGTAAAGGCAGCAACGGTCATCGTTCGAATAAGGACGAAGTGTTAGCTCCAAGTGCCAGGGCTTGTCTTTTGCGCATGGTTTCATCACAAGAGCCACATCTAGGTTTTCCATGTCGTAACACAAGCAAATTGCTGTTTGCAAGAATTATTACACCACCATTAGTTAGGCATACTGCCTTGCTGCAAAGCTAGCTTTACAATGATGAAAAGGATCCACTGACCTGCACCTCGAGGAGCTACAGGAACTTACCTCTGCACGCTTCGCCCTGTCCAGAGCGATGTCGGATGCCTCTCCAAGCAACCTGCACGTGTCTTCCAGGTCTTCATTTTTAGACCTGAAACAGGTATTGACAGGCAGCAGGAGTAAACGAAACGTTTCCGCTCATGTCCAAGGGATATCAGCCTCAAGTGAGGTGCTGCTGCAACTTACTTCAGCTCGCCAAATTCTGTGATAGTCTTGCTCAAAGTTTCTTTCACATCGACGTCGTCATTCCTAAGACGAGAAAACAGACCGACATCATGAGTGAACTGTTAGGACAATGCTGCACCTTAATTAGCCACACACACTCAGATGCACACCATTGCTTCCTTAGAACTGTATAGAGCAAATTCGTGTTGCACAATGCCTGTACTGCACTCCACCAGTAAACACTATTCTTTTTTTTTCTAATCAATCTCTCTCAATTTTTTCTTTTGCAATTGAATTGCCACATTTCTGATTATGATTAATGGAGTTTTATGGTGCAGAGCTTGTGCAATTTTTGAGCACTCAAATGCAGCAATGAACATTCATAAGTGTGATTCCAATTGAGTTGGTTTGTTGGTTGGTTACAATTTTCTATGCTAAAATGTATTGTGAAAGAGGTTGGGGGGTGTCACCAATCAGAACCCCTGCACTGATAACGGCAGCTGAGATTCACATAAAAAGACTGCGAACCAATACACAAACGCCTTAATGATAGAAAATTACTTCATAAGTGCAAAGAAACGGATCCAACACAAGAAGATACGTAGAAATGGCATAAGCAGAGACTGTACATTCGTTTTACAGAAAAGAAATGACACCGTTTTATAAATGTGATCCAATGTACAAGAGTGCATGCGCTCAATGAAAATTCGTAATTTCATAGAACTGAGACATACACGATGCCTCACTGATATCATATGCGACTGTCTAGTAAAGGCAGCTGCATTGTGTTGAACGTGGCTGTGAACCGTTTTGTAATGACTGTGTCAAACTATCATGATGACTGCGCACATTTAATATCCTGATGCAAATCTTTCCATATCCAGAAAAGTTGCAAATTCTTTTACAGAAATGAAGCTACCTGCAGTCGAGCCCACATGTAACGGCTCCACTTAAGACGAACTTTCAATAACACGAACGAGAACAGTGTGACAGCCAAAATATACATAATTTAAATGGCATAAAATCACACATGTAACAGACGTCTTTAATCCCTGCCGATCGGTTACAGAGAATGGACGGCGTAAACCCAGCACCATGATATGAGATAATGATGACCTCCGACCCCTTTGCGGCAGCGGTCAGTTTTCCCAAGACTTCTAGCAGGCGAACTATCTGTTCCGTGGCCTGCTACCCTCTCCCCGCCGTCTCGCACTGCCCACGAGTGTCGGCATGTGGTTTCCATGGTCGCCCTCATGCCCATCCTCGCAACTCTACTCCCCTCTCCTTTCTTGCAACTTCCTCGCCATTTCACTCAACAAGTGCACTACAGCGCCAGCCAGAAGTTTATTTTTCTGAATGCTTCCGCAAAGCAGGCCTCTCCACACTGCTTCCTCACTTCCGTGCTTCGTTCTAGTCGGGCCCGAGTTGTATTCCCGTAGCGGTCTCGAAACAAAAAGCACTGGACAGGTCAATGAAGCGAGCAATTTTGACGGAACTGTCTTAAGGTGCCGAAAACTGCAAGTTGGTGAAGAAGTACAACGTGTCGAAATCAACCATGTCGACAATCCTAAAGAACAAGGAAAAGATCGCGGCTCTGACGCCGACTCGGCGAACAGAAAGCGCCTGTGGACGGCCACTTACGTGGACGTAGAGGATGCATTGCTTAAATGGTTCGTCAAAGCACAAGCTCTCATCATTTCGATAAGTGGACCAATGATGCTGGGCAAAGCCAAAAGCTTTTCCTGATTTTCCCAACTTCTGCCCAGGCAATGACTGGCTACAGCGATCCAAATTGTGGCATGGGATTGTTTTTGAATCGATTGTCGGTGAGACGGCTTCGGTAAGTGACCAAGATGTTGCCACTTGGCTCGTAAAAAACCGAGCCATTATTGTAAACTAGTGGAGCCGAACTTGTATAACACAGACGAAGCGCCATTATTTTATCAAATGTTGCCGGACCAGACACACGCCATGAAAGGTGACTCATGCGCCGACGGTAAGCATAGTAAAGTGAGCGTTACTGTACTTCTGTGCACTAATGTGGATGGCAGCGACTGGCGAATGCCCTTTGTAATAGGAAAATCAATGAAGCCGTGTCGGTTTCGGAGCTATGTACCCGTGTGCTACAGGCACAATACTAAGGCGTGGATGACGCACAATTTATTCACAGAGTGGCTGGGCGAGTGAGTGCAACATGAAGAGGCAAGGAAGAGGCGTGCTGCTCCTGCCTGACAACTGCTCAGCGTACTATGTGCGGACTCTCTAATCTTCCTGCCACCCAATACCATTTCGAAAGTACAACCGCTTCATTTGGGCATAATATGCACATTTAAGGCATCGTATAGGCGCTGCATTATAGGGCGCTTGCTCATCACTGTTGACCGTCTGACAGCCAAGTTGCTGCTTTGAGTTTCACTGTATTCAGTTCTTCAGATAGTGAAGGCGGCCTGGGTGGAGGTGACAGCCGCTTGCGTGTGGAACTGCTCGCGCAAAGCCGACTTCGTCGACACAGTGCCTGATGCCGAGCCTGATGCTCCGAAGATGATCAGTTCGGCGGCTGTGGCAGCGTGTCATCGACTCCGACATAGGGGCCACTACATCGGTTAAGATTACTTTATTTCTGCTGATGAAGATGCTGATATTGCGGAACTGTGCACGGATGAGGGCATCGCTTGTAAAGTGTGGGCGGAGAGCAATGCGGAGGAATCGGATAACGACGAAACTATGGAGCCAGCACCCATAAGTGAACCTGTAGCAATGGGCTACATAGAGAGCCTCGGGCAACTTGCCACTGCCAAGGGCCTTGGCCAAGAGTACACTTCTGCTTTAAATAAACTGGAGACTGCCCTCATAGTAGTATCTGCACTCCAGAAACAGACGAGCATCACGGACTTCTTGGCTAAGAAATACATTTTGCCTTTTGACTATCCACTTTTTTAATCTGCGGTGCACTTGCTACAAACTTCGGAATATAACAAACAGATGTCGCATGACGCTCAGGTTCGTTATAACGAGCTAGACTATGTTAACTTCACTTCCACTGCAGGAGATATCATTCCTATCAGGGCGATTTAGTTCTATTACTTCCACGCATGCTCCTTGCTGTTCAGCCTTTCCCGTTTTTTCTTGTAGAGCAGTATGCTACATTGCAACTGCTTGAAAGAATAAACATTTGGTTATTAGTGATGTCTGTCTCTTCCTGTTCCACTGCCCCTACTGAAATCGGGGGTGGGAATGCCCATTTGGTAGCAATTTTTACAGCAGGTAACAGCTCACTCTGAAGCAGATTGGAGCAGACAAATTCCGATTTTCAAGCAGTCTGTAGCATGCAAATTTTAATTTAGAGCATTAATATGATTAAGTGGGGTAAGGTTCACAAAACCTTGTACTCTGAAGCATTAACTCTCTAAGCGCCACTGACGTACTGGCAAGTTCACCACTTTTTCCAGTCAGATGTGCACAGTAATACAAAGTTGCCGAACTACTGAGGTAGTTCCCCTCATCTATTCTATAATTACAGCAGCATATCTCATGCACCAACGCACCTCGCGACGCTTCGCATTACGTATATGTCAACAATATTTCAGTCTGTAAAATTTTTTTAGATACTTCTTATTGCATGTTTTCCTAATTAGTAAATTTTTTCTCACGTTTTTTTTTAAAAACGTATGAACGTGATTCTATTGAATTAGGTAACACAACTTTTTTAATTGAAGATGTACAACATACCTACTGACCTACCTACTACAAAGTGTCTAGTAATAAGGCAAAGCATCCTTTGCTCTAAAACACAGCAAGTTGAATAGCCAACCTGCTGGCCTTGAGAAGCTTGTTCTCCTCCTTGAGCTTGAGTCGTTCCTGCTGCAACTTCTTAATCTCGACTTCCGCATCCAGTTTGAACTTCTTCGCGCTCTGTTTCGTGGTCTAAAATGAGACAAGCCACAATGACGTCCAGATGAGTTATGCAACTCGTTAAATCATTTAAGCTGTGCACTGGACCAACACTTTTTGAACTTAAATAGCAAAACAATTGCAAACTGCAGGCAATGCTGCCGCAAAAATATGAGCCACCAAATATTCATCAATTGCATGCAGCAAGGAGCCCATAATTCCACCTAATAGATTGCTTGCTTTCTACCATGACTTCTGAGGGCCCCCGCACTTTTTCCTCGCTCTATGCATTGTCAGGTTACAACACATGTGATGGGCTTACTGGCAGGGTTGCCAGATTTGGCTCCTTTGGAGGCTTGTGGCGGGAAAACATTTAAAAGGGTTGGCTGCTTGGCCATATTGTGCCTACTTTTGAAACTAACATTCTCCGACGACAATTCCAATCAAACTTTGCACAAATATTATGCTAGAATAGAATGGCATAATTCTCTGTATTGTGCCTCTTATGGCACACATAACATGCAACAACCATTATCACCATGTTTGGAAGGGACAACTTAACCTCAACCATTTCGAGGGTTAAAGGCATATTAAGGGTCAATTTTGGACTGGTGATTGAAACTCATTACCAATTTGGCACTTGTTATCCCGACACAAATGACTGCTTAAGTAAACATAAGTATTTATCATTTATCACACCACACTCCACTGGGAGCCATCTAGACCACTGGGAAGGTCCAAGAATATGTGCCTTCAGGGGATGATCAGGTCAGCTGCGTGTATTTTGTGCGCCGAAAGCAAGCGCTCATTCAATTTTCGTTGGATGCGAGACAGAGCGCTACACAAGAAAGACTGTTACGCCCTATATGAGCCGGCGCTCCGGCAATTCAAGGGTGACACAACAGTATTAGAAAACGCTGTAACATGCTGCTATATGGGAGGATGGATCCCAATAACCATGCTTCCAAGGAAATGTTCCTTCAGCACAATAGCCTCCGAGGGCGACCTGGCGCAGTACAAACAAGCATGCGAAGTGAGCCACATCTCTCTGGCACACCCTCGAGAACAGGAGCAGCAAACAGGTACACAACTGCCCTTCAGGGATGAAGCCCCCTAGGGAGCGCCAGCCAGCAAAAAGGGCTGACGGGGACAACCTGAATTCAGTTAGCACTGCGCATGTTGCTGTCTGAGAACTCCTTGAGCCTCCGGTCCTGTGGCTGGCTTCAGCGGTTACAAGAGAGGGAATGCGAGTTCCCACCCAAGCAAGCCCCCGAAGGTCACACAGAAAGCAGCAGCACACGTGTACAAAGTTCGAAAGTGATTTCCCTGTGAAGAGGCCCCTAAGCACAACACGTGCTGCACTATGGCACCACAAGAAAATGTATGAATGCAATCCCCCCAATCTCTAGTAACAGTGATTTGTCACGTCCACAATTCCAGTTCTTCTAGTCATTTCTCAACGCATTCCTGTGCGTTAACTCCAATTTTTGGTGACATCTGACCTGCTTGGGAGTCTTTTTATCCACTGGGAAAACAAGTTTTTCCAGTAGTTTTTTAATAGTTGCAAATCGACATCTTCATATGCATTTATTTTATCAATGATCAAAGCAAGCCGCATCTTATATCTGTCAAGTAATATGATGTTTTAACCTTGCAGGTTGCCGAGCAATGAACAGTAAAAGGAATCATTCCATGGAATTAGCCAGAAGGTGTCCCTTTTTAGTGGATTTTTTTGTTGCACATCCCAGCTAAGGAGAGAAAGCACAGTGCCACAAGACATGTTATGTTATGAACGAATTGAGAAGCAGTAATAGGAGGAGTAGTTTCATGCTTGGCACCAGCAATGTTTCACGCGCAAGCACAGATGCCCCCCTGTCTGTGAAATCAGCAAAATAACGTTTGTCACCGCAATGGAAGCGAGTGCCAGAGTAGAAAGGTGCCTGGAGGTGGAGGAGAAAATCTCGGCGTTCTTGTCCTTTTCGTTCGCACTTTGATGCCACGGTGCTTGTTGTGCATGTTTGTGGCATCTCTCCTCTGAATATGTAGCAATATACGTTTTCCCTGTGGCACACCAGGTGTTGCACCGTCGAGATTATTGTAGCGTCTGCAACTGGGGCCCCCTTTCCGTTTGTTCTTTGATGCTGCGATGCTCGCTGTGCACGTTCAGCGTGTCCATATGCTTGCGTGTAACCCGTGTTCGTGAACTAAAATGGCACTGCAATTTTTTCATTAAGAGTTTGTCCATGACGGCAGCTTGCAGACACCTCTTGGCTGCGTATGAAGCACTAGCAGTGAAATAGCTCGAGTTACTTCCAAGCAGAAGTTTATGTATGCAAGCACAGACCTCCAGATCTAAGAAATAGGGAAGTAAAGGTTGTTCACCCCTTTGCAGTCATGAGCTTTTACCCACTACGGGGTCATTTCAATAATGAATGATTTCTCGCGTTTTGGAAGTCCAGAAGAAATACAACTACCACAAAATTCCGAGCAAGCGCCATCTCCTAACTTCACTGCTAATTTCAAGTTTCCATGCACCGTTCCAGGAAAGCATCCCCCCGCTCTGCGCCCTTCTCAGGCACTGCACCAAGGCAACACTGACCTGCCCCATCCAGTTCACGAAAAGAAGTTTCCTTGGCTTTTCTTTCTTTCATTCTTTTCTTAAGGCGCATTCCCGTTAGCGATACGGCAACTCGCCACACGCTGTTTGCAGTTTGCGGACTGCCAGCCAACAGCAGTCTTGATGGCAAAAGGAGAGATCTGCCCGTCACACAGTACTGAGGATCTCTCTGCGGCACAATGATGTAGGCACTCGGCGACAGAGGAGTGGTTACGGCTACGCTCTGGTGCCCCGGCAGCCTCACTGCTGCTTATCACTCGCCACCGATATCGTTGCTAGGCCTTTTCAGGCTCACTTCAAATCTGCAGCAAATGGCGCTTCCGAACGAACCACCGATGCCGCCAAGCAGCAGTGTTTTGTTACTGTTGTTGCCACTTTAACTTCCGATTGCAATAACTTCACACGAAGAAGAAAACATGCCGATATTTGCAGCAGCGCCAGCAGCGATGTGAGCGTAGCAAAGCCGCAGTTCATTGTCTGCTGTCAGAGCCATGCACTGCAGCCTAGCTTGACTTGTACCAGAAGTCTCATTAGTGCTCAACATTTTACAGTGAACTTCAAGCGAAATGCTGCAAACTTTTTTTTTTTTTTCGACCGATTCAGAGGAGTCTTCAATGGCTTTGAGAGTGATGAACAGCGCTAACAAATGTTTGGCTTAATAAAGTTCATGTTAAATAAAATTTTAAATCTATGCCTACTGCATTTTTTTCTCTTGCGAGAAAATTTTGTTGTCGCCACATTTACTTTTGGTGCCATTTCGGGATAGACCCCCCTTACTCCCCCCCCCCCCCCACTGCCGGTAATTTCGACTTGCTTGAGGGGGCGCTTGCTCAAAATTCTACGGAAGTGAACATGTGCATACCGTATTTACATGATTGTAAATCGACTCGAATGTAAGTCGACCCCCCCCCCTATCGCGTGTGAAAATTTATTAGTAGCTGGCATGGTCACTGGACTATTCCTCCTCACTAGTGCTGCCATCGTCACTGCTGCTACGGTTTCACAGCACATCACCGTCCAGCGATATTCCGCATTCGCATACATACATAAGTCCACACCAGGCACCCAACCACACAGAGCCGTTAGGGAGGCTCTTTTGACATGTGTGGTTGGCGTAAGTTCGCGGTCTTCTGCCGCCAGCCACTTGTACTCACGGCGGAGCAGGTCCTTAAAAGGCAAAGATCCTTAAAAGGCAAGGTCCTTAAACGGCAAAGGCTTTTCTCATGACCATGTCGTACATCACTGGCAGGGTCTGATCACGCATTTCGGCGATGTACGCCGCAAGCTTGCCCTTCAGCTCCGGAAAGCATCCAGACTTCGGCCCGCGGAAACCTCTTTGCTTGCCGTCACAGGTGAAAATTTTGCTTCGCTGCCGTTGCCACTCTCGCACCCCCCATTAAAAAACATCAAACTTGCGGCCCCCTGCGCAGTTATTTGTTTCTTCAGCGTAAAGGATGGCAGCTTTCTTCAATGCCGTTGTGAACGAGCGCCGAATGTTTAGTGGGCTCGGAGCACTCATGACTGGGGCAGCATGGAAGTAGCACGTCCCCGGCAGTCAAATCGAATGCACGAAACAAAAGAGGTACAGGGAAAGGCAAACACATGTGCCGCGAGCGGTGTCTGCTCTTCTATAAACTATCGATACTCCTTGCAAGTGCCGTTGTTCTGAGGGTGCCGCCGCAAATGGAACAGCGGCACTTCCATGAAATATCGACACCCCCACTTGAGTGCTGTGCGCTGTAAAACTAAAAAATGAAAAACCCTTCCGAAAAGTGAATAAACGTGCAGGACAGTGGAAAGCTACGGGTGGGGCCGTACAGCAAACATAACATTGGAACTACATTGTAGCTCCCCTGATATCCAGCTAGTCTCGCTTTTTTTTTCTTTTTTTGCAGTGCCATGTTTTGCTTTCGATTGTAAGTCGACCCCTCCCCCCCGCGCTTCAGATTTTCAAATTAAAAAAAAAAAGAGGTCGACTTACAATCGTGTAAATAGGGCAAGTAGGCAATTTACTTCAGGTAATTTTTTTTATTACCATACTCTTGTAAAGTGTGGTCTCCAGTCAACATCACATAGCAAGCAACCACTACACAAAATTTTTTTTTCCTCTACAACCGTTATTGTGAATTTCTCCCTCAGTACTACCATTCAAGGACGATTGCTAGTAGCCTGAAGGCTGAACATATGTCTTCTTGACACCAACATCATCTTCAGGTTCACTAAACTCCCACGAGTTCCTTCCATAAAATGGATGTGGAGAAAACTTAAAACATTTGCCTTGTGCCACAAAACGTGTTACCAATACCTTCAAACGTGCTGTTAGAGAAAGGGCTGCACACACATGCTGACGCTTCAAAGGGCAATTGTCAACAGCTTAAAATGTTCCCAAAAGGTGCCACAGCAAGAGGAAAAAACCAGCGCACAGAAGTGCTTATCAAACCAGCATTTATATGTACAAAGACCAATAGTGTAAAGTAAGACGAAAAAAAAAAAAAAGAATATCAGGACCTCCTTTCCTGGAACACCATCACTAAAATCGTGGGCAACCTAAAGCGAACAGATCACTTGTTCTTACTTTTATAATATTCCCATAATTTCATGTTAGTTCAGCATAATAAGCATTTGACACGAGGGGACCGATATCACGGAGAACTGAGCTGTCGGGAAGTCATTAATACCATGAAATGATGTTAATGTTGCAATAAGAACATGCAACATTCGGCACTTGTTATTTTTGTGCTTATGAGACAAGGGTATGAGTTAACTTTCTCAGTCAAGCAAATGCTTTTGTAACAATAAGGCACTGTTTGCGTTCCAAGGACCATTTGAAAGAAGGGGGACCAAAAAGCCTGAAATGAGGTTTTAAACTCACCTGCAGTTCGTTCTTCAAGTCTTCCATCTTCTCCTTGTTCTGGTTGGATTCCACATTGTGTTTCCTGGCCATCTGGGCGCTGTAGTCCAAGGCACTCTCCAGCTTCTCCTTGAGCCTAGAGTTCTCGCACGAGAGCTCTTCACACCTTTCGAGCAAGGCATCTCGTTCCTCCAAATACTTTATGGGCTGCAATACGAAAACGCTTGCTGAGCACAATGAACAGCACCAAAGGGGCGCAGCTGAAGTGATTACATAGTGAAATGCAGACAAATAGATAGCTTCATATTCATCACTGAGAGTCTTTACTTCTTATTCATTATCGGTGCTGCACATGTCGTGTGATGTCAGTCGTAGGACAGACAGATTTGTGGAGCCGTGGCAACATGAGTGTCGCTTCCAGTGCCTGTGATGAAAACAAAAGTTGCAGTTTCATTTGAAAGGCGAAGCACCAGCTGCAATAGCAAATAGCTGTACAAAGTAAGGATAGTACTATTACTGGCCATATGAACTTGTAAACATTCGCTTACTAACTAAATTAACATGCACACTGTCACGCATGCACAGATAATGTGGGGAGCACACGTGCCCACTTCCTCCTGCACACTCGCGTCGTCCCGTTTGCACATTGCAGACGTGTCAAGAGCTGGTGTAGACACAAGAAAGAGGCACTATGCGCCCTCCCGTTCTTCACTATTGTGACGATTATGTGGCACGAGATAATGCAATAACACACCCGTTCTCAGTGGCCGCACCTAGCTACCGCTCCCTGCTACAGTCAGCACCATGCATTAAAAAAATTGTGACCATGTTAAATGTTTGTGAAATATCATCCCGAGCGCTGGAGGAGGTATTCACGCTGCCACAGAGTTTAACGTACCAAAGCAGCAGTGGGGCTAAATGCAGGACGGTACAGTAGAGGACCCTGCATTTATTTTGACCAACTGGGTTGTTGAATGTGCACCTAAATCCAAGTACACAAGTACATTGTAATGAGGCAGTCGCTATGCACTTGAACAGAGCCTATGATTCTGCCCTCAGCAACAGCACGCCAGAGACCCTGAGCCTCCCTGATGGGATCATCTGATGTGTAGCATGCAAGAATTCTGCATACATGTTAAGGTTGAAGCTGGGCCAGTCTTGCAACTAATTATTGTTTGTAAAAGGATAGCTAACAAGGAGGCTCCCACACGAGGGAAGCATGCAAAGAAAAAGGAAAAAATTTTCTACAGCACCTGCATAGAGGGCTTATATACGTACATTGCTTTATATTGTCATGGGTTATGGGTCACGGGCGTGACAGGATCGTTACCCACCACATCCACCAAAATGTCGCGGGAACAAAACTATTTACACGGTGTATTTACAGGGCGTATATAAACAGCAGCCGAGAATCCCGAGAGGCTGTTGCCATTTCGTCGTCTTCACCATCCACGACCTTGTCCGCTTTTTCCACCGTAACAATATGCATGCCAACTGCAATGGCATTCAAACAAAAAGCAAGACACGAATAAATAAATAAAAAAATAAAGACAGCAAAAGAACGAAGTCAGGGTTGTCCAGTGGAGAAATCAATTTCTTCCTGTGCAAGAAAAATTGGCGGCATGCATACATCTGCATTGCCGAAACTAAGTGCACAAAACGCACAAGCCCGGAGACAGAGCTGAACACCACAGAACACTTTAGCGTAATTTTTAGTAATGTATGGCTAACAAGCATCCATTCTTGTGGAAAACCTACCTCTTCAGCCTGCACCCCCTCAGTAGCTTCAATAATGTACCGTCTCGTGGTTCATCTTTTTTTTTACTCACAAGAGAGCATTCATTATGCAAACATCCCCTTGCAGCCACAATCTTGACAATGAATATTGATACAGTCGAACTTCTTCATCACAGAAGTTTCATTGAGCATGAATAATAAAAGCTACCTTGAGTTTAACACGACACATCAGCACAATGACGACAAGAAAACACCCTGTAGGTGGCACCGAGCTGGATGCACCATCTGCTGTGCACAAAGAAGAGAACACTTGAAACAGCCTCGAACATTTGCCTGCAATCGGTTTTGCAGCAAAGCATGGAGGCTGCGATTGAGAGAATGCTCAACACCACCTGGTGTACAAGCACGATATATCCCAGACATGACAGCGAGCGAGCGAGACAAATTTGAAATTTGAAAAAAAAAATAAAAATTACCTTGACCATGCACCTTTTGTGGAATACATGCGGGTGGGAGGAAATGCCCAAAGCCATTTTGTAGCAATATTCGGAGCAGATAACATTTTCATATTTGAGCAAATTGGAGCAGACCAATTCAGATTTTACCTTGGTGAGTGGGGTGTTAGAAAACCTTGCATTGCTGCATTAAGGGGCCCCTCACCAGGTTCGCCTATTTTAACAAACAAGCGTAGCGTACACATGACTCGCCGACTATCTGTCTGCAAAGTATTATGACGCTGTACGCAGTGAGAAGAGCTTTCAAAGATAACATGGCGCTCCTTCGCTCTCGAGGCAGCATGCTCCCAGCCAGAGAGTCACAGTCATATGCACACATTCTTCTTCGTAGTGCATGTGTCGTCACACCCCACGACTAATCGCCCAATGTGGAAGGCAGTACACCACAAGAAAGGAGGTGGGGCTTAAGACGTGGCACGTCCCTTGGATCCAGTATGGGAGATGATAGGGAAGCAACACCGTTTGGGCATGCTACTAGAGGCAGAGGGCGACACTCCGCTCCTAGCGCCATGATAACAGGACAGCTAATGCTTTATATCTCCTCCAATAATGAACTTACTTGAAAATTTATTTCAGTACAACACTTCTTAAACTGTGCTTCACAGCTTCCAGTGAACAACCTAAGTTTGCAATGGGGCTTGGTGAGGGATGATGAGCAGCCTGAAAGCATTTTTTCACGCTATTTTCACATTGTGCTGGTAAAGTGGCTGGAGTGTTTTCCAACAGAGGTTGTAAAGCTGGGGTTGGTGAACACCACAGTGGCTTTCTTCAAAGACATTTCTCGGTATACGACAGCACTATCACAAAGAAAGATTCCGCATGTGACTGTCTTCACTTTGCCGCTCACTAGGGACACTAGGAGCATCTAGACATCTGGAATTCACATAGACCGATAGGTTGTAAGCCTTCTGAATAAGCTAAAGGGATCAACATTCCTTCTCTTCCGAGTCACCTTGCCGCATGTGCTTCCGTCACCACTCACTCTCTTATTTTGAACTTCCTGATAGCGATTATCGCCTTGCACAATGGATTCATGATCGTCGTGATTGTGGGGCTGGGCACCGTGATCAAGAGCAACCGTCATGGCACCAAGGCGAGTCTAAACAAAAAAATGGGAGAAAACAGAAGGCCCTGCCAGAAGTGCGCGGACGCTCGTGCGCATTTCTGCAGAAACGGCGCCAGCAAAACCTTGCGACTCTACTCCACCTAGGGGGAGACGCGGATAAGCACTAGATGGGTCCCTGCTGGCCCTCGCGCGCTGTGTGGGTGGCAAGATAATGAATGTTGCTACACTCAATTTTATTCAGGAGGCTCAATTGGGTGTGGCTGTTCACACCCACTGGTGGCCAGATTACGAAAGCTACTTTTACACGCGCTCCTAGAAAAACCACACAACGCTCTGCATCATGCTGGAGATTTTTCACTAACACTTGCCAAAGCCAAAGCTGCCAATTTGATGCAGTGTGGCACAATATTGGTCATTTTTCCGCTTTTGGTGCAAACTGGCGCGGCAATTTGCTCGAGTATCAAGATGGCACAATTGGCACAGGGTTCCCATCCCTGCATGATTTATCTTTAGATGCAGTACACAAGCAGCAGCAAATTTGGAACAGCCCCAACTGACGAGCCCCCAAAAATGTATTCTTTAGATTACAGTGACTTTTTGATCTCACGTGCTTCGGGGAATTGTCTGCATAAACTTGTTCGAAACAAGTACAGCTCTTCGATGTGGCGTGTTTGACTGCCACATCAGGCAGTTGGAGGCTATTGCTTGTCCGTGTCTGCCCTCTCATCACTATTTTTTCCTCTCTGCACATCAATTTCTTTTTTATGTATGCATGTTTTGCAGTATTAAGCTGTTCTATCCTGCAACAACTTTAAAACATCTTTGCAAACAGTATCTATTTTTCGTAAAACTTGAAGCAACATTCATCACATAGTAGAACTAGCCCAATTCCTAACCTAGCAGGTATGTGCAGAGAGAATAAGTAAACACTTGCGCAGGCAACACGCCACTGAAGTGGGTACAACACTTGTTGGCTGATGCATCTATGCTGAACTGGGACGATCCTAATGGTGGTGTAATGTCACAGCATTTTGGAGAGCTAGATGCCACACAGAAGAAGTAGGGAGACTAGTTCCCTCTCACGGGCTAATTATTGCAATGTGACGTGACACATGTGCTAAGTGCCTCAAAGTGTGAGCTGGCACGAGAGCATAAATGGTAGTGTCGTTCCGTCAAGTTATGCATGCACCTGTGGCCTAATTGGTAAAGTATCGAGCTCCAGCAGGCCTGTGTTAAAAACTTTCCGCTGGACACGTTAACTTTTTAAATATTAAGAGCAACAGAAGCTCACTGGCCGAACTTACTGAGAAACCCAGGGGATCAATCCTAAAGAAATTCTGCAATAGAAGTGTTGCAGGACCTTTTTAAGGCAGTTTTTCTATACATAAAGATGTCAGCACTGCTGTCTAGAGCACTTGAATTCAGCACTGCAGAGCGAGGTAGGCGCATTATCAAAATAGGCACAATATAGGCTACTGCGTGTGTGTTCATGAAGATGCATTTAGCCTGTTTAAAATTCTGTGAGTCTTTGCTTCTGATAATGTCAGTGAAATGCATGTATTGTACTGGACCTTCTATTAGATACGAAATATGTGCACCATCATAACGGACATGACAGAGTCCCACTCTGTGTGACCAGCTCATGATGGTCAGTAATTTTCGCATTGGTTTGGATCTTCTGGAATCTGTGTTCCCTTATTATGCACAAATGTCAGTTGTGAATTTTTTAGCAAGAAAAACGCCTGAGTTGTACAATGGTGCCTGGTTTCCTAAAGTTGGCTTCACCTCATTTTTTTATTCAAATGTCAGCTTACGCGGACTACATTTGTGTTACGCGGTAAACCTTACAAATGTTGCAAAGGCAGTTTCAGTTTCCACCTGATTGGCACTGCGGGGGCAATTCTTGGCCCAATTTTATTGAAAAAAGGAAAAAAAAAATGTCAGGGGATAAAGGCACACGTTAGAATCAGGTCAATACTGCAATCGGACATTGTGAGCTACAGTTATTGCTTAAAAATCTTTTTTGGGCTGGCTGAAAAACGACGTTTTCGACAGGTGATGACGTGTGTACATTCACTGTCCCCTAAGCTCTGCTGAGACACTGCCACTAAAGGGGTTGCTATTAGGGCCACCATAGGCGTCAGGCAAGTGTGTGCCAACTAGCCAAGTTCTGGCGAAGGCCAATTTTAGGACTGAAATAGTGAAAGGCTGGGCTCATAGAAATGCATGGGCACTGGCTGGGGCCTTCAGTCAGGATAGAATTAACCGAAAAACCAAATTAAACATGGTTGATTACACTACCTGAAGGACCCACACCTTTAAGGAGTGGCTGACTGACCCTACAACAGCGAAAGAGGCCATGCCAACATACTTTACCGCAGCCCTTGGGCTGTCTGTACAAGATGCAGACCAACGCCAATCAAGAGCAGACGTCAATGTACCCTAACCCCAGTTCCTCAACACCTCGAACCACCACCCCAACACACAGTAGCCCTGGACAGGGAGCTGAAATACTATACACATTTTGCAAAGACATCACTTGCTTTGGAGCGTGACACTGAAATGTTCCGGGCAGAACAGTTGATGTGTCTGCACTGTATAAAAACTGCAATATTGGTACTTCGATATCTCTACAGGGTGCCAAATTAAACATGAAACCGAAAACCAAATCTGAACTCAAATTTTGGCAAGAACTTAACCGAAACATAATTAATAGCTGTTCCCTGCTTGGAACAAACAGCTCAAGCACTTAGGGTGATGCAGAGTGAAGAAATGCGTCAGACTAAACGAACCAGCTTTTCGTTCCAGCCATGCCATGCCAGCTTCAGCCTCTTATTCCAAAAATGAATTACAAAAAGGAACGCAATCAAAAGGAAAAATGCACATGCAAGTGTTCATGAAAAATATCGTGATCCGAAATGGATGGTATGGAATGAGGAACGTCATTTCAAAGAGAAATGACATGAGGTAAAGGTGATAAGTTAAATGTTTGTTTTTCCAAAAATGTTGAAAAGATAAATGATTTCAGAGCTTATGTGACATTCGTTACTGTCATTTGAGGAGAAGACAGGTGTGCGACACAGTATGCACATATTTTATGAAGTACTACTCAAAGCCCGGCAAGAGAACGGTGAGTTTCAAGGGGCAGGAGAATATTTCGTTTCATTTTTGTAACATTAGAACTTTGGCTGTAATTTCGACTGATATTGACCCACAAGATAATTCGGGTTCAGTTCCGAAGCAGAACGAAATCCACGAAGCTTGAACCTAAAGCAAATTCATTTTTTTTTTTACAATTCAATACTCTGCATCTCTGGATACAGCGTAAATCTGGAAGACAAACAAACGAGACATTAAGGGAGCCGACAACGCCATCATCCGATTCCTCTGGCATTAATGTAACTTGGCACTGCTTGTTTTTAAACATGTACGCGCTGGCTTATAAAATAATGTGAGCCCTCCCAGGACACAAATCGAGCAAACCCGCAGCCAGCGCTGCATGGCACATAACTTTCTACTTTTTTTCTATCTCGTGGGGAGAAAAGCACAATGTCACGCACCTGCTCGACTTGGACGCCAAAGTCCTGCACCGCCACCCTGTTGGACAGCTTGCAGTGCTCCAGTCCGCTGTTTATTGTGGCCAACGTCGTCGACGACAGCGGACCACGAAAGGAATTTACAGCCAGAACAAGAGACTCGCCTAGCTGCTTTGGCGGCAGTGCAACCAGAAGTTTTTGGACCACCACCTCGCGACCCGAGTCCGTACGTGTTGCCGTCGCCGCCGCCTTCTTTCCGATGGAAGGATTCTGCTGCTGCATGTCGCCACTCTGAGAAGCTGCAGCGAGGGTTTCAAGAGGTGGCTCGAAGGCCTTGGCATTGGGATTGAGATGGCACGTCGAAATGGCTTGCATAAGCACTGCACTAGGGTTGGGTGTCGTATCGCCACCAGCAGTGTCTGCTGGGGTAGCAGCAGGTGCTTCCTCAGGTTGGCCCATTGTTTCCATGTACTGCGACACGTCGCATTCGTTGGACTCTCCCTCATCGCTTTCTTCGTCCTCGTCACTCTCCTCCTCGCACTCATCTTCTTCCTGAAAAATACTGGTCATGTTACCATATTGCACACCACATGCTTCACATCTGCCATGATGAAAATAAACCGCGCAACTTTTACGCAGAGCGCAGGCAAAGTACACAAACAAGCACTGAACTTGGAACTAAAGTTTTATTGAAAACTTGAACGAAATACACAGCAGAACCTTGTTCATACGTTTTAGAGAAATAAAAAGGCAAAAAGAAAGCTCACTAACCAGTAAAAACGTACGATTCTAAATAACTCACAAGGTTTACAAACGCAACTGCAGTTGACATCTACGTAATGAAGCGTTGGGTGAATCGCTGCGGCCGGAGGCATGAGACGCCGACACGTGTCGAGCCGGCGGGACTCTGGCAGCCCTAGACGTCTTTTGTTGACCTTATAACGCAGCGTTTTAAGATGGCTATGGGAAACCAAAGTGAAATTGAGTTGATGGGCAACACCGGATGCTGCCAAAGCAAAAATATGGTGCCCACTTTGCGCTGCCCGCAGCAGGGAACAGCAGCACGTTTAGGTTATCGCCTACTAAAAGCGTGCAGTACACTCCCACAGCACAGCAACCCGTGTGCTGTAAAACATATGGGTGAAAGTGCTTGTATGGCGACAATAGTTGCGAATGTGGCGAGCAATGACCTGGGAGATTTTCTGGTACCCAAACAAGAAGCTGAATGCGTGCCAGCATTTTCCCATGACACGGGCAGGCGAGGACATACTGCGGTGAAGTTTCTGTGGCATGCAGCTCCTATTCGGGATGATGTGCGCGCTGCGTCACTTCTTTACAAGGAATTAAGCGGCTAGAAAATGCATCATACAATTGCAGTTGGGCACGGTACTGAACATTCGTACCAAAAGATTGTGTTTTCCAGAAACGTATGAAATGGTAAAAAAAAAATCTCCCTTGGGTCATTTTCTGTTCTCGATTGCAAACATTGGCACTGGAAAATCGTATGTAACGGGATCGTATCAGCAAGGTTCTACTGCATATGAAAAAATTATCAGTGCAAGATTAATGAATTAAATTAAATGGTGGGGTTTTATATGCCAAAACCACGATTTGATTACGAGGCATGCCATAGTGGGGGACTCTGGAAATTCGGAGCACCTTGAGATCTTTAATGTGCACCTAAATACTAAGTACATGGGTGTTGTCGCAGTTCGCCCTCATCGAGACGTGGCTGCCGTGGCTGGGATTCGATCCCGCATCCTCGTGCACAACAGCCCACCACCATAGTTCATAAAAAAGAAAATAATCCTTTCACACATGCCACATTCCGCATGCACAGACAATTAACATGTTTGCCACTTGTCAAGATACTGCACTTCTCTTAATGCAATTGATGGATGCCTGATGCATCTGTATTGTGTATTTTGCATGTGGCAAGCTTTTACAGTGTGCTTAAAGGTTGCGCTGTTCATTTCCATCACGTATGTGTATCAACTGAAATCGAGGGTTTGACAGAAGCCCGTCTGGTCGGGATGAACGTGACATAAGCAGCGCGTGTATGACGGGGGGAGGATTCCCTCATTTCCATTGAGCGTGTGACGTGTTTTTTGTATCTCCAGTGATTCCAGATACAGCAGCAATTTAGGTTTCTTTCTTGGCCAATAATTCTCGAGCGATCCCAGTCGATCTTGTGGCCTGTTGCATCCGTGTGCTCGGCAAGAGCATTCGAAACTGTACGTTTGTTTTCAACATCTTTCTGATGCTGCCTCAGCCTCTGTTTGAAGTTGCTCGATTCACCGATGTATGCGTAGTCGCAATCTGCGCGGGTATCTTATAGACCACGCCGGGAAACAATTCTCTCGGAAGCCTGTCCTTGCCACCGACGAGCGTTTGCCTCAGCTTAGACACGGGCACGTGCGCCACCTCAACGTCATAACTGCGTAGAATGCGAGACAAGGTTTTGCTTATCCCTGGAATGTAAGGTATGGCAGCACGCTTTCTTGGTCGGGGAAAATGCCGGACGGGCTGAATTGGACAGAAGGCGTTCCACAGCACTCAGAAAGGATGTGGGATAGCCGCTTGCCGAGAGATCACCTCACACGTGGTCCAAGTCGGTGGAACGACTTTCTGCTGTGGTGCAAATGCGGTTCGTACGGTTGAGCAGTGAGGCAGCAACCGACCTTTTGTGAGCGTCTGGATGAACGGATTGAAAGTTCAGGTAGCGGTCAGTGTGTGTGTCCTTACGGGACACGCTGAACGAGAGCCGTCCATCGCATCTGGTGACAAGTAAATCTAAAAAAGGGAGCCTGCTGTCGACCTCTGTCTCAAGTGTGAATTGGATGGCCTTTTCCTGACTGTTTAGGTGTGCAGTGAACGAATCCAAAGCACTGCGCCGAATCAGACAGAAACAGTCGTCCACATGGCAGAGCAAAACTTTTGGCCTAGGTCTGAAGGACGCGAGAGCACGCCTTTCCAAACATTCCATCGTAAGATTGGCAGCAGTAACAGAGACAGATGCACCCATTGCCGTACTGTGGACTTGCCTGTAGAAGACCTTGTCGAAACAGAAGTATGTGTTTCCAAGGCAAAAACAGAGGAGCCTCTTGAGGTCGGGAACGTCAATGGGCAACCTGTCTGGCAAGGTCCTGTCAGATTCCAAAGAAGTGCATGCTTCCACAGCCAAGTCAGTCGGAATTGAGGTAAACAGCGACACCACGTCGAATGAAACCATCACCTCGTCGTCATGAGACATGTCACGAACTTTTTCAATAAAGTCACAGGAGTTGCTCACGTGCGTGAAGCTCTTCCCTATGAGTGGAGCCAGAAGCTGGTGCAGGTATGCGGACAATTTGTAGAGAGGGGAGCGAGTGTAGTCGACGATTGGACGTAGGGTGACGTCAAGCTTGTGAACCTTTGGCAGGCCATAAAGTGCAGGTGCAGCACCGTTATGACAGAGAAGCTTGAAATACAAAGACTTGTGCTTGGGAGCTACGAAGCGGAACACGTCAGCCAGGAGAGTCTGGAAGTCCCTCTGAAACCTCAAGGTCAGGTCCCGAGTGAGCCGGACGTAAGTGTCCTGGTCATTAAGCAGAGCCAACATCTTGTTTTTATAGACAGTTGTGTCAATTAGCACTGTTGCATTCCCCTTGTAGGTGCTGCTTAAGTCACGTTCTGAAGTATACGTAAGCTTCCATGAACTTTCAGTCATCCCATGGTGAACAAGGCTTCCGTAGCGAAGCCGAAAGAAACGTCTTTTAGATTTATTCATCTTTTAGCACTTCTGTTGGTCGGTGTCCTTCGTTTTATTTCTTCAATGCTTCATCTCGACCAGACGGACTGCCGTTGAACCCTCGATTTCATTTACCTTTGCCGGGCGTATGGCCAATCTGTAATCACCGGAATTCGCCGTTATGTTTCCCTCACAACCTGCATTGCTGCGTTTCATGGACACCTGGAGTTCAACCTTGCCTGCAAAGCACGGGGCCTCATCCCACGCTCATTGCACCTTAACAGGCCAGTACCTTCTAAGTTTGGCTACAGCATTGTTGCAAAGATTGAGAGGATGTTGCTTCAAGCAAGGATACAGGACTGTCATGACAGTATTAAGAAACTTGAAAACGAGGCGTTTTTTGCACGTCGCCACCTGGAGGACCACTGTCCAGATCATATTGCAAGCATCCAACTACACGCCAACTTTGAAGCCAACATGTGTGCCCGTCATGCGGGGTTGGTGCACAGTGTCAAGCTTGACAGACTTTCGGAATCTACCAGACCATACCGGCCGTACAACCGACGAACTACGGTATACAACCTTTCTTGGCACAGCGTCGACCCAGCTGAGGCCTTGGTCCCGGAGCTAGATCTGAATTTCAATGTTGCACCTCCACCTGACGTCCGCAAGGTTGTGTGTGCGGTGGAGTGCGCAGTTAACCAAGTTGACCCATCCCGCCATGATGAGGCTCGCACCCGCGCCATTGGTGTCCTTTCTGGTCTGCACCGGAGGAAGTTTGTTTCGCCTCTTTCCACTGAGGAACGAAAAGCTGTCAAGCGACTTCGGGCGAACACTGAAATCGTGATCCTTCCTGCCGACAAGGGGAATGCAACAGTGCTAATTGACACGGCTTTCTACAAAAACAAGATGTTGGCTCTGCTTAATGACCAGAACACTTGCGTCCGGCTCACACGGGACCCGACCTTGAGGTTTCAGAGGGACTTCCAGACTCTCCTGGCTGACGTGTTCCGCTTCGTAGCTCCCGAGCACAAGTCTTTGTATTTGAAGCTTTTCTGTCATAACGGTGCTGCACCTGCACGTTATGGCCTGCCAAAGGTTCACAAGCTTAACGTCACCCTACGTCCAATCGTTGACTACACTCGCTCCCCTTTCTACAAATTGTCCGCATACCTGCACCCGCTTCTGGCTCCACTCATCGGGAAGAGCTCCACACACGTAAGCAACTCCTGCGACTTTATTGAAAAAGTTTGTGACGTGTCTCTAGACGAGGTGATGGTTTCGTTCGACGTGGTGTCGCTGTTTACCTCAATTCCGACTGACTTGGCTGTGGAAGCACACTCTTCTTCTCTGGAATCTGACAGGACCTTGCCAGACAGGTTGCCTTTTGACGTCCCCGACCTCAAGAGGCTTCTCTGTTTTTGCCTTGGAAACGCGTACTTCTGTTTCGACGAGGTCTTCTATAGGCAAGTCCACGGTACGGCAATGGGTGCATCTGTCTTTGTTACTGCTGCCAATCTTACAATGGAATGCTTGGACAGGCGTGCTCTCGCGTCCTTCAGTCCTAGGCCAAAAGCTTTGCTCCGCTATGTGGAGGACTGTTTCTGTCTGATTCGGCACAGCGCTTTGGATTCGTTCATTGCGCACCTAAACAGTCAGGAAAAGGCCATCCAATTGACACTTGAGACAGAGGTCGACAGCAGGCTTCCCTGTTTAGATGTACTTGTCACCAGATGCGATGAACGGCTCTCGTTCAGCGTATACCGTAAGGACACACACACTGGCCATTACCTGAACTTTCAATCCGTTCATCCAGACGCTCACAAAAGGTCGGTTGCTGCCTCACTGCTCAACCGTACGAACCGCATTTGCACCACAGCAGAAAGTCGTTCCACCGACTTGGACCACGTGTGAGGTGATCTCTCGGCAAGCGGCTATCCCACATCCTTTCTGAGTGCTGTGGAACGCCTTCTGTCCAATTCAGCCCGTCCGGCATTTTCCCCGACCAAGAAAGCGTGCTGCCATACCTTACATTCCAGGGATAAGCAAAACCTTGTCTCGCATTCTACGCAGTTATGACGTTGAGGTGGCGCACGTGCCCGTGTCTAAGCTGAGGCAAACGCTCGTCGGTGGCAAGGACAGGCTTCCGAGAGAATTGTTTCCCGGCGTGGTCTATAAGATACCCTGTGCAGATTGCGACTACGCATACATCGGTGAATCGAGCTACTTCAAACAGAGACTAAGGCAGCATCAGAAAGATGTCGAAAAGAAACATACAGTTTCGAATGCCTTTGCCAAGCACATGGATGCAACGGGCCACAAGATCGACTGGGATCGCTCGAGAATTATCGGCCAAGAAAGAAACCTAAAATCGCTGCTGTATCTGGAATCACTGGAGATACAATAAACACGTCACACGCTCAATCGAAATGAGGGAACCTTCCCCCCGTCATACACGCACTGCTTACGTAACGTTCTGAAGTATACATAAGCTTCCATGAACCTTCCGTCATCCCATTGTGAACAAGGCTTCCGTAGAGAAGCCGAAACGTCTTTTAGATTTATTTATTTTTTAGCACTTCTGTTGGTCGGTGTCCTTCGTTTTATTTCTTCAATGTGTAACAACTCGACCAAATATCTTCTCTGACCTCATTAGCCATTGCTGCACAGAATCATAACACCCCTTTGTAGTATTCATAGCGTTCCTCACTGCTATCCTCTATTTTTTTGCTTTAATGTGGAATTGTTCAGCGAGTACGCCAGCAAAATCTGACTGATACGCGAAAAGTATAATGCCTTGTATCAGCACAAAAATGCACATATGGCGAAGTTAAGAAATTTAGTTGTTATAATAGTGTAAATGTAGATGGTTGGTAGGTTTGTAACCAATAAGAAACAATAGAAAACAAATTTGATCGGAGAAAACTGTTGTCAGGCTGCCTTGAAAGCTTACTTTCTCGCATTACATGCGTGCACAGAGAAGCCTGTTGTGGGGCTGCCAAGTATAATAACTGATTGGTACATGCGATAATAGTTTGATAACAACAAGTAATAGGTGGCCTAAAAAAAAAAGAAGAATACTGGTCAAGTTGGCATTGCCACATCAAGGTGGCAACAAAAAAAAGGAAAAATAAAATAAAATAAAATAATAAAAGGGAGGGGGGGGGGGGTACAGCAGTAGTAAAACCTGTTGTGACTGTTTTCTGGCTCAGTTGATACGATTGCTTTGAAGGGGTCATGCAGCTTCCTGGCAACTCATCTCCACACCATTCAGTACGTGGATTTCACTTTTTGGGCCGTAGAAAAGTGATGGACAGACATGCATAAGCTAGGAAAAGCAAGCAAGGAAAAGCGAAGTAACAGCCAAGCTAAACAATGCTTAGACATTAGTAAACAATGCTCAGAGTTTATGTACGGTTGCTCTCGCTCAATTGTTCTTGTTTCAGTCTTTTTCGCTAACTTGTGCAATGTAAAGCTGCAGTGTAGATTACTGGCTGAAAGCATTGTCTCCTGCAAATGCAAGCGTACAGTGCCAAAACAAACTCGCATAAAAATGCATTATCCTTAATTACTCTGTAACCGATGTTTATTGGTTCAATCAGTTGTCCATTAACAAACATTTAGTCTTTGTTTTTGCATTTTTGTTCAGTGGACTTGATTTGACTCTATGTTGCCCCTTTGCGACATCTTTCTGCCCTTTTATGAACATTGTATGCCAATCTGCTATGCTAACGAAAAGCAGCAGTATTGCAAATATATTTACTTACTGTAAAAAAAACTAGTATTATACGGAGAATAAATTGGGACTGTAGAAAAACAAAAGAAAAATTGTATCTGCAACCAATATATCTCAGAAATGGTAGCTTTCAGAAGGTTCTAATTATTATTTGTTTAAGCTTACACATGCAGAAAAAAATAATTGCTCGTGTCCATGCGAAAGAAACACATGTATAATGATTTTAACAGGCCAGCAAAGGGTCTCTTGCAGATTTTGATGGCCTATTGGAAGCTTGCCATGCTTGTTACGTGTTGCGCGAGTGCTGCATTATAATCACGCACTTCACACTGCAGTTCATACCCAACTCCGTAACTGGTGCGATCACAGGGGGTCAGCACGTTTGGCTTATCAGCTGCACGCTGGCCAAAACAAGATACAAGCACATATCTAGACTCTGCCATTTGAAGTTCTTATTGAGTGTTTGGCACTTTTTTACTACCAGAACAGCTATTTAGAGATGGTGAGTGACAACTATTGGCTTCGCTGTAACCGATGCCGTTTCAAAACTTCTCTTTTCGATTTCGTTATGGCAGTAGAAACCTCATTGAAATAAAACATGGCCAACAAAATTTTAGATTTACTTAAGTACCCGTCTCTACAGTTTATATATATATATTGTTACGTGTAGCTGATGCACAAGGCTATTTACAAGATATTTACATGTAGGCCAACTGTGGCCAAGATGGCGACCCTATAGCCCAATCGGGAACTCGTCGTCTTCCTTCTCTCAAGTTCAGCCGCACTGTGGCGGCTGTTCCGTATCACCATTACGCACTTATTAAGGTGGGCATGACAAGGGCACCGACCGACAGGACAGGCAATCCAACGCAAATAAACATGTTCCGATTGAGGAGGTCATCAAAATTTAAACACTATGAGCACAGATTCCAAATCCGGAAAATAATGATGGTGCTGATTACGATTGTGCAAATACTAAGAAGTAGCACTCGAACACCGAATTAAATCAAGAAAAGGCACAACAACTGAATACAAGCAAGTGTTCATAGACTTGGTGCATGAGAACCAGCTGCTGCACCTTATGCTCAGGAGTAGGTGGCCCATGACGTCGCTAGAGGTTTATAACTCTGGTACCTAGGAATGCCCATGTACCAGGTTGTATGATGTCGCACCAAGTGGTTATGGCCAGGCACGAAATGAGATAACACAAATTTGGTGACAGCATTAAAGGTTCTGTACGTTTAACATCAAAACACATTGCCGGTTTGTGTTATAAAGGAAGGCAAAAGAATAATGGTAACGTGCCGATGCCATTTAAAATACCCTTTTACACAGCATATCAGAAAGACTGAAGGTGACACTAACTACAATAATCTCCCTAGAGCCCTCAGACACATCACAAGCAAAGCACACGCTCAGACCTCATAATCGGAGCCATCCTCGGGGAGTGATATCTCATCTGGCTTGTACAAGTTGGCACCCCGGGGTCGCATGCCTGTGGTGTAGACCATGTCGCCGTCAAAAGTGAAGCGCAGGGACCGAAGCAGGAAGCTCTGCAGGCCACCTGCCTTCGTCACCGTCTGCCGGGCAAGCTCGGGGAAGGCCATCACCTCCTCTGCCAGCAGCTTGTCATGAATTGAAATGGGGCCTTTGCTCTCAATTAGGTCCTCAAACAGCCTGCATTTCAGAAAACCCGAGCCCAGTCAGAAATGAGGGCTGCAGCCTTCAATGCCCACTTATTCGGCGTATAAAGGCTGGTGTCAGCCTCAAGCATTTCAGTGTCATGCTATTGTGCAGATTCCGGGCAAAAATAAACATTTTTTTTTTCACAATGAAATCTATTATGAAAAAACAATGCAAACACTATTTTAAGCATTCGTTTATACAAAATCGCCATTATTTATTGCAAAAGTGAAGCTTCATAGCACTATGCAAGAAAATAAAGAAATGTCCCAACGATTACAAACACTGATTCAAAACACTGAACATTTCAGAATAATGATCGTTATTCAGTTTCCGTGTCATGTTAACAACTCAGTACTAGAAACGAATATGAAGAAATCTGAGGATTCTTTGATTTCCATGACTTTCACGGCAGCCAAAACAGTAGGCTAGCAGACGACAAGGCAGAAAGCGGATGCCGCGGCACATGGGTTTGGAAAACTTTGGTGCTCAATTTAAAAAGAAAAAATGCAGGAGACAGACAGACAGACAGGCAACAAACTATTTGATCCTGAGGAGCTACTGTCAGGACCCCCTAACGGGTGGCCATTGTAGCCGCTGGCCGCGCCCACGTAGAAGACAGAACGCTGTGACGCTCCGCCCTTTCCTGGGCCCTCTGGATAGCCTGGGCTTGCTTTCGGAGTACCGTGCTTCTGATGGCCTCCTCCCGTTTGGATGCAGGGAATAATAATTTGTTTTTAAAATCTACTTCAGAGGCGACGACGCATCTGGTTTTGCGAGTGCTAGCTCTGCACAGGCAAGTATTGCCTAGCAACGGAGGCATCTCTTTCTTCTTTCACCCTTGTTTCTGCACGTCTCTTCTTTTGCGTTTCTTTCTGCAACCGTAATAGCTATGCGCATAGAGAAATGTAACTTTTGTACTCGCGGGGATAAGAATGGTCGCATTTCGCACTTTCCGGATGGTGTTGTTTACACGCACTCGTGCTTTGGCGTAGTTTAGATGTCCACTGCAGGCAAGGGGTGTGAAAACAAACAAACCAGAAACATTGCACTTTGGAAGCGACATGGAGATTCCTTTTTGTTGTTAGTTTTCTCAGCATCAGTGTCTGCCTTGCGCAGGTCACTCATGGGCTTCAGTGGTGCATGGCGGCAGAATCTATGGAAAATAGCAACAGCATGGGTTGAGAGCCAACCGCGACGTTTTTGCGGATAGCTTACACGGCGACGACTGATGAACTGATGGGTTGATGGGCAAAGTGGTTCATTTGAGGGCTTTCACTATAACAAACATTTAGAATGAATGATTTAAGGATGTCCCGCGTAATTCCTTATATCGAGATTTCACTGTACATGTTTTAATTTCGCGATATATTGAGGCGAAGAATTTGAGACTGCAATTACTGACTGGCAGTGGGCCAGTGCCGTCAGCGCTTTTGCAGAGGGGACTTGATGAGCAGCATCGGAGCCAGCTGCGGAAGACACCGACAAGCTAAGTGTCACAAGCGCATTTGTACAGTTACGCCAAGGGACGGCGACGCTCAACCCAGGAACAGGCACCTAAGAGCTGTGCTCTAACACTACAGTCAAATCTCAATATAACGGATCAGGCAGGGCCGCCTAAAAATCGTTTGTTATTTTGAAATATCGTAATGAAAATCTTGTTGTTATAAGCCAGTGGACAAATTTAGGAATGAAACTGACGTACCTTGGCAGTAGACGTTTGCAGACAAGCATACTCTCAAATAACAATGTTTGACTGACTTCAATACTGCTTTATTTGAAGAAATCAGCGATTTTCTTCTGGCCCATGCAGCACACACTGCCAATTAGGAATGCATCTACATCTTACACTTTGCGCAATACCTCAACGGGCACACGTCATTACACTGAGCGATGAAAGTGCGGACTTTGTTCATGTGTACTAAAACATCAATGTTCTACACGATGTCATCTTCTGTGTTCGGTGACCCACAGTCATCATGTCACGAACGCAGTTAACAATCTCTTCAATTGTCCGGTTCGCTGCCGTTAGTGCTGCACTGTCGCTCTCCACATAGTCGTCGAATGAATAGACGGCGGGCAGCAGTTTATCAACCTCAATCCACAGGTCTCCTGGGTTGTTGTCAGTCTCCAGGTCATCTTCAAGCTGCACAGGTGCTTTGACATGGCCTGCTTTTCACCAGCAGTTGCTAATGTTGGACGCCTTCAATTTCCACCAATCTCCTGTGAGCATTCCCCCTGCCTGATGACTATTGATTGCAGTCGGCTGCTTTATACCCGTGTCACATGGGCGTTTGGAAGGCCTTCTAACCGATAGTCAGTTGACTCAAAGGTCAAGTTCGAGCTGCTACACGTGCGGTTTCGAAGGCCGCCGAGTCAATAGTCTATCGAGTCAACGGAGCACCTTACAACTCTATTGAAATCTCAATGGCCTTTGAGCAACGGAAACGGAAACAGTGCGAACATGCCCTCTCGTTCACAGTGTACTCGTATTATCGGTTAGAAAGAAAAAAATCAAACAAACATGCTCTAAAAATACTATATATGAGTGTTATTAATTATTCGATAAAGTATTTTTGCCACTTGATATGTGCGAACTGCACATACTCTCAACAACAGCGACATGCAGGACATGCAGCACCGCAAACGTTGCCGCAGTTTCGCTACTCAACAACTTAAAAACAAAAACTTATATGTATGGCAATGTATAAACATTCCTTTAAATGTATAAACAAACATAAAATAAATTACAGTGCTTTTAAGTGGTTTTAATGTTGCTTAACTTTTCGGGACTTGAAAACGAAAGTAAAGATCCGCAGCGCCAGACGATTTTACGAGAAACACCTAAATATTCAACGGCCTTTCGAAAGTGCTGTGTAGCAGTGCGACAACTCCTTTGAGTCGACAGAGTTGTGGCATTTCGAAGGCCGCTGACTGGAAGGCCTTCCAAATGTGCCCGTGTGACACAGGTATTAGGCAGAGGTTGATAATCAACTGCAGCACAAAGCATTTACGAAATTCTGCTTTTACAATCTTTACAATGCCGTGGTCTAGGGGTTGCAGCAAGGATGTGTTGTTTGGCGGCAGAAACTCCAAGCGAATGTGCATCAAGCGAACATTCACAATGCGAGCAAAGCAGTTGTTGACAACCAGTAGACGTCTTCAGTCATCTCTCCTCACTTGGTCGTTGAGTTTGGTTTGATGAGCCACTCGGAAGAGAGTTCTCTGGTCATCCAGGCTCGTTTGGTGACACAGTATTCATATGGTAACGACATTAAATTTTTCATGTAGCAGGGCTTCACATACTTGCCGATGACGAGCGGTAAAATTGTTTTTCACACCAGTTGCATTGCAGCAAAGCAGGACTGTCACGTGAAAACGAGACTTCTTCCCTCTTTTGCACTACTACCCTTCGAAGTGCATCGTCTGGTCTGGCAGGAGCTGATAAAAACATGTGGTCTCATCCACGTTGAAAATATCGTCTTCAGAGTATGATTAAGCCACCTCTAAAAAATGATTATTGCGCCAGGAATCCGCGCCTTCTCTGTCAGCAGCCTTTTCCTCGCCCGAGACTGCATGCTAAGTTATTCCATTCCTTTGGTGGAAATGAAAGAGCCAACCTGCACTGGCGTCAAAACCAGTTATTTCAAGTGCATCGGCAAATTTGCGGGCTTTTTCTTGGAGCATTGGACCAGAAACGGGAACGTTTTGCTGTCTGGCATCTTTGAACCACGTGAGAACAGCTTGGTCCCCATTTTCAAAGTTTCGCAGTCGCAGCCGTTTCCTTGTAGGATTTAAGGCAGAAAGCTGGGCTAGCTGGGGGTTATTCGTATAAGGGGACATTGCACTAGCACGTAAAAAAGCACACGAACAGGAACATGAAAAAAGACACACCGAACACTAGACATCAACTGGCTTTATTCTCAGGAGGACTGGTGCAATGTCTCCTCCTAAGAGCGAGTTGCGATTCCCGGTCAAGCATGACGATCTTGTCATAGTCTTTCAAAATGATGCAACGGTCAATGGGGCAATGCCACGCTATCTACACACGTTGATTTGCTTTTTCCTTGTGATTTATCCTGCAATAAGTCCAATTTGTCATACAGCGAAAACTGCTTTCACTTCTTCTTGGCGCCGTCGCTACCTACATTCATCGTTGGATGTCGTGCGAACATTGCCAAAACCTTTGACGAGAAGTTCTTGGTGAAGTTTGTGGTCAAGCAGTTGGCACTCGCAGTTTCTGTTTCATGCAAGAGTTGTGGCGCTGTTACATTTAGCGAATTCGTAATACTGATATGTTCCTCGGTTATAAAGGGGAAAATAAACTACATGCATCATTCTGAAATATGCACCGTATTGAAATTTGTATTTCTGAAATATTTTTGCATTGAAAATATAGGCAATCTGGTGGGGATTTCTAAAATATTCGTAAATTTGAGAAATTCGTTAACACGGGGTTCGCAGTAATGAGATTTGACTGTACGGCCCCTTCTTGTAGCCTGCCATTAGATTTTCTAATATTCGGTATATTAGGTGCAGAGACCCAGTCCGTGGCCACATGTCGTGTGTGCCGCAGACCCCCCATGCTCGATGTCACCCAAGCGAACATTTAACTTTATTTTCACACTTCTTTTGCGCCAAACATCCTACGGTAGCAGACTGTCACTGCGAGTAATCCCTGACATCGGCCCAATGCAAGGACTGCGCACAGTGCCTTAACACCACAATCTGCAGAACGGTGCCACATCGGCAGGGTCTGCTTCTGCCAGTACAAAGTTCTTCCAGGTCAACAGGACCGATACGAATGACAATGCGATGTGTACAGAAGGGAAAGCAACAAAAGCAGCGCGTATTTCACAAAATGCAAAAGCATGTGCAAAGGTGGGGCTGATTAGCTAGCCGGCGATAGGCATGCAGACAGTGTTGGACACATGGTGACGAACTTCAGCCACTTCAAGATCCATTAATCTAACCTGCAATTGCAATCTTGGGACCGATCACTGATGAGTCACCCACACAAGCATATTAGCAGCCAGAATTCCCTGACGGCTCGCAGCCTATTACCAAATCAGTCAGAGCATTATCACATCGGTCAGCGGTGAATTTTTTTTCACGGCCACACTACCTAGGCCCGTAGGCCTAATAGTGCAGCTTCATGAAGCAGCGGCGACGAAAGTTAGCATTTGGTGCCGATTCTCTGCAGCTCTATTCGTAGCAGCCACACAACTCTCGGGAAGTGGACAAACCACTTCACAAATGAAAGCAAGTGCATGGGATGGTAACAGTTGTTCATGGCTGCCATATTTGCAACACACTGTACAGTGGCCTCTTGTTCCCAACGCCTTTTGTAGACATTCATCGATATATTTTTAAAGTTTATAAGAATTTACAAAACCGGTGAAAAAGTGTCACAGATGGTTGCATGCATTTATGTGGGCAGTGGATGAATGAGGGTGAAGGGGGAAGGATGTAAGGATTTTGTAGCAATAAAAAACTCCTGCAAAACAAGGGTCCACTATTGGACAAAACCTAATTGGTATTCAGTACAACAGAACACCACTAATTCACTAGTTTCAGAGGAAAAATATCGCTTGATTCCATCCACCAATACTTCTATTGTTAAAAATTATTTTCCAGACCGTCATATACTAGAACTGAGTAGTCAGTGCTGGCCCACTATTTTGGTGTTCCCTTTAGTAAGGACAGACTATACTGTATAATGGAGCACCTCCTTGATATGATCCTGTTATGTATGATTTCCAAGAGCCAACATTCACATTCGAAAACAAAAGAAGTGACCCGATACAGTTATGTATTTTCTTTACTGCTTCATGCATTGCCGAAAGCAAGCTTTTTTGGCCGCAATGTTCAGTACATCGCCAAGCTGCAATCATATGATGCATTTTCTGACGGCTTGATCCCACGTAAACAAGGCGTGAGACGCCTTGCAGCAACTTTGCTACAATACTCAACCATGTGAAAATGCCAGCTCGCACTCAATTTCCTATCCATGTGGCAGCAAATCTCCCTGGTTGCCGCACACCGCATTCACAGCTATTGAGGCTAATCACACTGCAATAAGCATCTTCAACTATCTGATTCACATCGAGCAGAGCGTAGTACTGTTGGAAGATTTTAAGGGGGGACACGGGTCTTTAGACCCAAAATATCGTAAAAAAACGAATTTTGGAAAATAGCATTTCTCTAATCTACATCTACTATTCTCCCTATCTGCCAAGTTTCAAATCTCGTAAGGTCATATTTCAGCCGTACGAACAATTTAAAAACAGATGGGGCACCTGATTTTTCGCGTGTGTCGACGCGAAAACGACACACATTCAATGACGCCGCGCTCGCGTACTAGTGCCTTGAGGGCGGCCATCTTGGTCTCGTTTGAAAGAACGCGGTTTCAGCTTCAAATATCGCGCGCTGCCGCTTCGTTAGGCTTGCTGGTTCAATACAAAAACCGGCGGCAAAAATAGATGAAACGCGCGTTCTCATTCGCTGTCGCATGCACGTGACGAGATAACGCCACGTGATTGGCTGGGCGCACTCCCGAGCTGTCTGCTAGCCGCAGCAGAGGCGCACGCGAGACGCCATGTTCGATGCGATCGTTGTGTGAGTACGCGCGACGATGCCTCCTCCGCTCCGAAAGTTTGACTCTAAGCACAAGTATGGAAAGAAAAGGAAGAAGTCCATGCTCAACAACTTCAAAAAACGCCCCACCGCGTCGCAAGTGGTTGAGGACGAGCCACCAACGGCGTCAAGCGACGAAACTGATGGAGCCGACCGAGTGCTAGGCCTAGGTAATGCGACAACGAGTAGGTGCGACGAAAACGCCAGCCGCGTCCGTCGTGACACCGTTATGCTGACGCCTTCAGATTTGGAGGTAATCGACATGAGATCCGACGAGAAACTACAATAGCTCGCGTCAACCGCAGCAGTGAGCCGTAAGTCGGAGATCTTGTCCGCTGGCGATGTCGCGGCCGGCCCGCTTGACGACGCAGTTTTCACCGTGGTGTGCCTGGAATCGGTGAACGCACTGCTGGAGCATATGAATTGTAATACATGCGGCGGTAGCGCGAAAATCAGCCGGAAGGAGCGCGAATATGGCCTTGCAGTAAGTCTGGTGCTCATATGCTCGAAATGCGGCGACAAAGCGTCAGCGTGGAGCTCGCCGCGTGTGAATGGGACTCGGAAAGTGAATCCGTTTACCCTCAATATTCTGGCTGCGCGCGCAATGCAAAGCACCGGCAATCGGCAAACTGCGTTCAATGATATTTTCGCAACAATGAATATATCGCACCGCGGGCTCCATACGAAAACGTGGCAGGGGTACGTCAAAACGAAGTTGACGCCCGCCGCGACCCGCGCAGCTGAGACGCTTACAACAGAATGCGCGAAGTCGGTCCGGCAGCTTTACAGCCAATTAAACTTCGGCAACCCGGGCAACGTCGCTGTATCGTACGACGGGTCTTGGATGACTCGCGGGCACAGTTCGCACATCGGTGTCAGCGCTGGTGAAAAGTGTATGCAGCGCATGGAGGAAAAAGACCGGTGCCGATCAGCCGCATCTGAACACAAGCGTGCATCGGCAGAAAATGTGCAGTGCTTGTTCAAAAAGCGCCACAGAGGCACAAATGCCCAAATTGACTATGCCCCAGGAGCCTACTAATGTTTTGGGAATGTGTATGTGCACACATTTGTGACTCTTCACAATTAAATGTGACATTTATTTGTTTTCTTGATTTTCTCGAAATGCTAATTTTACCCACCCAGCAAGACATTTACTGTGATATATCAGTAGCTATCATAGATATAGTACTAATTTTTTTTGTAGCATGAAGCTAGATGTTTGGAGCACCAAACATAGGAAACAGTTTTTCAATTTTCTTTGTTTAAAGTTTTTAAAATTTGTCTTTTGTCTGACTAAAGCATGGCCATGTTCAGAACAATGAAGTTCAGTGCACTATAAAGTAGGAAATATTGATCCAACCATAAAAGTTCTTCCTATGTTGTGAAGCTTGTGCTTTCTTCTATTGGACCATATGTCATTTGTCTATTTTTGTGCAGCGGTTATTTGTCTATTGTAGTAAGAAAAAAGACACCGTAAAATACATTGTTTTCTTAATTAAGTAATGAAATAATGAACCTACAGAAAAAATAATTGCATTTTTAGAATCAGGAGAAGAAACTAAATAAGCATGCCAATTTTTATCAAGTTTGGGTTATAAATAAATAATGATAACTTTTAATCACCATGTCCCCCCTTAATACGCAATAACCCAAACATTCTGCCATTAGTTTCTGCAGGCAGCACGAAGTGGGTGTCATGTTTTGCTCTGGTGGCATCGTATTTCCGTGCTGCCCACCATCTCAATTTCGTTTCGGTTTCTGGTCGCCATCTTATACACTACGCAACACAAAAACGATGTGCGCCGCTGCTTCGCTTGTCCCCACCAGCTCGACACGCGTTGGCATTTCCTGTGGCAACGATTCGCGATGAGTGGGCACATCAAAACTCCCCATCAAAATGTTCTGCTCGAAAAAGCTGCTGACATAGGATGAATTTCAGCAGTGCAAGCATAAGCTTGCCGAAGCTGCAAAAATGACAACACATATCTTGGGCCCGCTCTGCACGCGTCGGCGTCTCATGCTTCAATAATTCGCCTAGTGGTCTGCATTACATGGATGCCAACTAGAGTTGACTCAAATTTTTTTTTTTTACTTTGGATCATTTGTTTTTAGGGTTAGTATGCTTTTCCTGGCAGTTTCTTTTTCTTTTTTAATATGTATGTATCAGGTTTTCTACTGTATCATTTCTGTATACCTTAGTTACCTATAGGTTGCTACATTCTTGTTATGCAATGCTAGGAGATGGCCAAAGCATGTGCAGCTGCATATTTTCTTGCTCAAAACTTGTAAGCATTAAATTTTGTAGAAAACTTTCTGATATTCATTTCAATATTCAGCTTTATTTCTTGATTCAATCTGAAATATACTGTTCAGTATTCGAACACCCCTATTAAACATCAGCGCTACCGATGCAAATACAATGATGTAATGTAATGATGATGTGCAAACAGTGTAATGGTACCAATGGCAATGACACAAAAATGCCATTCATGCCAGTTTCGTCGTTTGATTAGACAGACATGACCATGGACGAAGAAGAATCGCAGCTTGTGCTAGACAATAGATATTTGGTTTCACTCTGACTACTGTTGAGAAGCTTTTTTACTACTTGAGTGTGCCATCGCTCGCCCTGCTGGAAAAAATAGTATTCCTAGAGAACCGATAACGACACTGGGCATTGTATGCATGTGTGCTCTTGTCCGTTTGTGCACGAGTGCATGAAAATGCTATAATGTGCCTCTTTTTGCAATAAACTTCATTTGTTCATTGTTACCAGTGGCGTAGCCAGAAATTTCGTTTTGGGGGGGGGGCTCGCGTTACAGCTTGGCCTACTACTTAAGAGGAAGCTTTAGCTCGGGTGCTCCTATCTAATTACATGTAGAAAGTGAATTCGTTTTTCTCAGCAACCATTGCACCACATTTGACGAGGTTTGTTGCATTTAAAAGAAAAAACGTAAATTGCACTTACTTCTGGTTTCGAATTTTTCCTTTAGGTTGTCAATTCTTTATTAAAAATTGGCAAAAATTGCAAATACTCAGAAAACTAGACTACCATGTTTAAAACTTTTAACTCAACAATGAAAAAAATTATCACAATTCTGTGAATCGCATCTAATAGTACATCCACAGAGGACAAAATTCATATGTTAAAATAAATCTCAAAAAATTTAGTATTATCAAAATACTGCTTTTGCAGGACCCTAGTACACCACGTAACCAATTCATGTAAGGTACAAATTGTCATACTAAATTTTTCCGCTTCGACTCTTATAATAGATGCCGTTTTAAGAACCACGATATTTGTTCTTGATGCAGAGCTATTAGTTTGTAAACGTGGTACTTCTATTTTGTTCGCTCAATCAAATTCTTCAAAATATTTTAACCAAAATTCAGGCCCTTAATCGAAATTCCGCTTCAAACAGATACTAGAATTTAACTTTCTCTCTTAAATGCAATGAATTTCATTAAAAGTGATCTAGGGTTATCTCAGAAAAGCCTTTCTGCGTTTTACATGTATTTGGATAGGCCGCGTCGGAGTCAGGCCCGAGCTAAAGCTTCCTCTTAAACAATTTGTCGAGAGTATAATACATGAATAATAACTGCATTGCCATCGCCAATGACGCTGCAAATGAATTCTTGAACGCTACGCACTGTCAAAACAAGTTTTATGTGTATTTTTTCATCAAAATATATACTGGTATGTGCCTAAAATTGTGCCCCAAATAACTGATATCAGTGATTACATGTTTTTGTCTATTTAATAGGTAAAAAAATTATCACACAATCTTTAGAACTATATCAATACGAAACCAGCAAAGCAGTGCATGCCACTGATATGAAAAATTTTCAGATCGAAAAATTCGGGTTACTAAATATACACCAGCTTTTGGAAGTAACCACTGCAGGTGTAAACACTACTGGGGGTGCACATTGTGTTGCGCCATAAAAAACTAGGTCCTTAAATATCGGCATGAAATGAGCAAGTCTAGGACAAATGTGTTAATGAAACTGTCATTCAAGAACTTTGTTTACATTTTTCTACATATGCAACGGCCAGTGAAAAATCGCAATGGCGCTGTCATTTATTCTAATGTATTACGAAGGAGCAGCTGTCACCGGTCGTGTATCGTGAGTAATTGCAACGAAATTATTGTCCCAACAGAGAGAAGTATATGAAGCCGTGCTGCAAAATATACGAGGGCGAGTCAAATGAAAGTGAGCCAATGCGAATTTATGACAAACAGAGTACTTTATTTGAAAGTAGTCTCAATCAGCATTTAGACATTTGTCCCATTGCCTAATGAGTCGGGTGATTCCCATCTCATAAAACTCCTTGGGTTGCTGCTTCAAAAAATCTGCAACTGACTCTTTCCCATCATCATCCAATACGAATCTGTTTCCCTTGAGCTGTTCTTTCATGTCCCAAAATGTGGAAATCGCAAGGCGACAGGTCTCAGCTATATGGGGGATGTTGCAGCACTTCCCACTTGATCATTGCCAGTTTTGTATTAACCACATCAGTGACGTGGGGACGGGCATTGTCGTGGAACAATTAAAAATTAAATTGTGGGATTTTACGTGCCAAAACAACTTTTTGATTATGAGGCACGCCGTAGTGGTGGACTCCAGAAATTTTGACCACCTGGGGTTCCTTAACGTGCACCTAAATCTAAGTACACAGGCGTTTTCGCCCCCATCGAAATGCGGCTGCTGTGGCCGGGATTCGATTCCGCGACCTCGTACTCAGCAGCCCAACATCATAGCCAGGTCATGGATCAAGATGACCACATTCGTCAATTTTCCACGTCGTTTGTTTTTGATTGCAACATGCAGCCGATCCGGCTTTTCACAATATCAGAAACGATTGATAGTCTCTCAGGCTTTAGCAAATTCCATCAGTAATGGCCCCTGACGATCAAAAAAAAAAAAAAAAAAGTCAACACTTTTCCAGCGGAAATGACAGTCTGCTTTCTTTTGGGGAGGTGAATTCGAATGTTTACACTGTAAGCTTTGCCGTTGTGCTTCAGGCTCGTAGTAGTGGCACCATGGTTCGTCCCCGATCACAATTGCAGACAAGAAGTTGTCACCCTCGTTGTGATGCCGGATCAGATGAGTTAAGGCAGCGCCGAACTTCTCCATCTTGTGGCGGTGGTTCAAAATATTGGGCATCCATTGCACATACAAGAGCCGATAACCGAGATGCTCATGAATTATGGTGTGAACCGAACCACGACTGTTGTTCATACGCTCTGCTAGTTCCTCGATGCTTATCCTCCTTTCTTGTCTCATCAGCTCATCAACCTTTGCAATTTTGTTGGGGGTGGTTATACGATGGCTTTGGCCCAGTCTCGGATTGTCTTTGAAACTTTCACGTCCTTTCAACCGTTTGCTCCAACGTGTCACAGTGGCCAATGAAATGCAATGTTCAACGTACACGGCTGTCATACGGCGACTAATTTCTTTTTGGGAAACACCTTCAGCTATCAAAAACCTCACGGCACCACGCTGCTCAACGTCTCAAGCATCCATTATGTCACGCCACCATGTTCAACCCCGTGTATGAGAGCATTAAGGAACATTTACCCTCACACCTGCGTGTCACTTTTGTACATGAAAAAGGCCTGTGTGTTTCGCGCATGCCTCGCAGATAACGAACGGAACCTTTATTTCGTGGGATAGGTTGGCTCACTTTCATTTGACTCGCCGTCGTTCATTAGAAATGCGAATATACAAATGCTTGATAAAGGGCAAAAGTGTCCCTGGAAAGAAAGTTCACAGTACGTAAACACAAAACCTCGCAACAAGATATTTGAATATACGTATAAGTCTCCAATAAATCTACGTATCTAAGAAAAAGTCACTGTATATAATGCGTCAAACAAGGAAAATAAACATGTTACCCAATCACAGGTTCACGACATCCTAGATCCCGCCCCCATTCTATCCACTCCCCCCGATGTACCACGCGCGACGGAAGGCGGCGCACTTGCTCCCCGTTTTTCTCCTTTGCGCACACAAGACATAGCCACCATCGTCGGCTCAACCATTTGTAGCCCCCCCCCCCCCTCTTTTTCACTCGCACAAACAGCAGGCGGCGCGTAGTCCCGACGTTATTGCCCTTGGACTTCATACGAAACATGAGGGCGACGCCGACAGCAGGAATGCGCCTGGGCCCTATAATGTAAAACTATTCCAATATGTTTCTATTCCAATCTCCTGACGTCAAATTTGTGTAACCACCGACGCAAGCACCGGGCAGTCACCCGAGGGGTTGTCTGAACGCACCAATAAAATGCTCTCCTCGTTCATAGGAGGTCACTTTTGTTTGCTTGAAAAACGAATAACATTGCCAACACTGAGCAGCTTGTCGTATTTAATTGGCTGACAAGAGGCGAGGAGAACGCTCAAGTGGAGAGGGATTCGATGGGGCAGAGCCAGTGCACTGAAAATCGATAACCGGATGAAGAGGGTGGTGCCGGCGCCTGAGATTGGTTGGCTTTCCCTTACTTAGCTTGCGGTGACTGGTCTAAAATCGCGGCGGCATGCAATGGAAGCTCAAGAATGACGCTAAAAGGGACAGTCAGCAAAGAAGAGCTGGCAGAATGAGGTGGTAAACATGCCGAAAGTGCTCGAAAACGTTACACGGCCACGCAAGAAGTTTTATTATGCGCAAATACACCCATGCTCTCCGGCACGTGCAAGTAGCCAGCGCGTGAGTGATCGGCGGCCGCCATCTTTGATTCCTTTTGGAAAAAGGCAGCCTGCGGCTATTCAGAAGAAAATTCAGTTTTATTTGGCAAATTAATGCATCTTTAATGCGTACACGTCACTTTGACGCGGCGAGTTTTTGTGGTTTTGTGACATCGTGTGGCAGGCAGGTGAAGTAGGTGCAGCCCAGAAACTTTTGGCCAATAGCCAGAGGCTAATGGCGAAAAGGTGTCAAATCAGAAACAACTGTTTCTCTTTTTCCTGTCAAATCATGCATAATCAGTGTGTACACATCATATCAGATGGGGAGGTATCACAGTTTTCGTGATGTCACGTTACAGACAGGTGAAGTGGGGGTGGTCGAAAAATGCTTTTGACCAATCGTGGAGGGCTGATAGCAGAATTGGAATAGAAAAGTTTGGAATAGTTTTACGTTATAGCGCCCCTGGAGTGTTCATATAATTGCTATCGCAATAATATAATAATGGTATCCGGCAACCGAAGCGTGCAGTGGTTGATTACTTCCCGCAAAGGTAGTAACAAGCTGGCCCCATACGACTATTCGCTGCACCTTAACAATGTATATTTTTGTTCTTTTGTGGTACGGGAGCACACACACACACCAAAAAAAAAAAAGAAAAACCGCGAAGGAGAGTATGTTGGCCACAATCCAAAGCATACTTTGGCCCCTTAATGTGGCTACCGAATGAACATTGAAGAAAACGTGAGACGTTTGGTTCACCGAGAACTAAACGCATATATTGCTCGGTATCCTATACTGGGGCGAGACAAGACTTTCCGGAGATGTAGCGCTCAACGAACGCGGTGCAATCTGTCGAGTCTTCAAAGTGATGGCAGTGGGTGACCATTGTTTCTTTTTCTCGTCTACTAGCCAGAAGGTGTCCAAAACTCTGCCAGGTGAAAATCTACTCGGCCAGAGAAAACCAAACGCGCACTGAAGTGCATAGTGCAGTGATCAGGGCAACACAAGAAAAACGCATGCGCTCTGGCAGCCCGCTGGTAGGATAGCGAGAAATAAAAAATTATGAGGCTCAATGTGTCCTCACGAATAAAAGTCAAAGTAGAAGAAATAAATAAGAACGTAGTTACCCTGGCTGGCCTTAGTGTCTCGACAATGCTTGTGTAGGTTAAAAAAAAATGCTGATATTTTTTTTATGCGACATGACGGCACAAATGAACTATCACAACGCTTCGTCTCATCGGATCTCACTGCGTGTTTTGTCAACATGTCTGATAGTGTGTTGATTTGGCCTGTCTCGTATGTTCCGATCTAAGAGTTTAGAAAGGTCAGTGCACCTTAGGCGTGAGATGTTTATAACAACATTAAACCCACAAACTTCCGCAATTGAATCTCTGAAGCACAACTTCAGAAATGTCAATGCACGTTTCGCATCGAAAGTTTATAAGAACGTTATGCCCATAAGGTTTTGGAATTAAAATCTATGCGCTCCGTAGCTTCCGCGGCGAGCCCGTCCGCCACCAAAACGCCCTTGAAACTGTGTGCTTGGATGGTACTGCTTGCGTTATGTGAATCCCGGTCACATAAATCCAGCCCGAGTTCGCAATGTTCGCGGTGAGATGTCTTTTCGCGCGTGAAAAAGACGTTCTAGACAAAATCCAAAATGATTTGCGGAGCCGGGGGTCGCTTTGGTCGATGGTGCATGGACATCACGAAAAATTTCAGGTGGGGCTGAAGCCTCATAAGCCCCCCCCCGCCCCCCCCCCCCGGCTACGCCCCTGACTGGTACCCATCCTGCTGTGCATGTTGCTCCATCTGCGTTCGTCTTGGTCAGCTTGTTTTACATATATACTGCCAAGCACAAAACAAAAAGACTGACAAGCGCGCATTTTTGCATCAACAACACTGCTATGGCCATGCCTCTTGCACTAGCACTGTGCAAAGAGCTGGTTTCCAAGATTACACCGAGTGCCTTTCCTGAAAATCCCAAATGACATGCAGTGAAGAGATATGTGCTCACTGGTAGATGGTCTCGTTCACATCAGCGCTGTCCGCTCCACAAATTCTGCCGTGATGTTGAAGGACTGCCTCCAGGGCGGCCTCGTTGTTCCTCAGTCCCTCGGGAATGTAGAAAGGAGCATCGGGGTCAAGCTCTGGGATCCTGGATATGAGAGCAAAGGCCCACTTTGTCAATTTGTACACAGTTCTTGCATGTACATTTTTATTTGTATGGAACAGTAGCTGCACTGTGCAAAAGAACACGGCTAACTAGATCACCTTAACAAAATAAACTAAGTTTGGATGTACTAGCAAACTGAACCTCTAAAATGCCAAAAAAGCCACTATTACCTCGACAGCAGGTGTCTTAATCCAGAATTGAGGCAAAAATTAAGGAAAGGCAACGCCGCCTTTGCAATCCCACTGCAGCTTGCCGGAGTATTTCTGTTTTGTTAAGCGCGGAGACAGATGAGAGGTGCGTCACCTTTGCCCAATGCTTGTGCAAGCACACGTTGCGAAAGAGAAATCTGGGGACTGCAACTAGGTACTATGGAGGAGTACGCAATTTGCACCGTTTGTCCCTAGCTGATGGCAGTGTGTTCTACGCAAAGACCGGCACTTAACTTCTGCCCAAACAGCATCACAGCAGCAGACACATTGTCCGTCGTGGCGAAGCCTACAATACAACAAATTTGCAGTACAATATTCATTGGTCTGTGGCCACTAAAGAGCTAAGCGCTCGTCCTGCACTTTGCGCCGAGTTGCTTCACTCCCCTTGACAGGAACCCTCCGTGTCGGGCCTGGCAGTGAAGCATAGGTAATGAACTACTGCTGTAGAAGTCAAAGAGGCAAATGATACAATACCGTATTTACACGATTATAAGTAAGTCACCCCCCCCCCACCTTCAAATCAAGTGGCAGGAAAAAAAAAAAAGCATACCCGTGGGTGCATTCCATAACAAAAATTTAATAGTAACTGGCATGGTCACCGGACTACTCGTCCTCACTTGTGCAATCGTACTCACTAGTGCTGCCATAGTCACTGCCGTCAGGGAGGCTCTTTTGACATGTCCAGTTGATATAAGTTTGCAGTCTTCTGCCGCCAGCAACTTGTACTCAAGGCGGAGCAGGTCCTTAAAAGGCGAACATCCAGGCTTGTCTCATGACCATGTTGCATGTCAGTTGCAGGGACTGACCACGCATTTCAGCGTCGTATGCCTCAAGCTTGGCTTCCAGCTCTGGAAAGCATCCAGACTTTGGCCCGTGGAAATCTTTTCGCTTGCCCTCATAGGTGAAAAGTTTGCTTCGCTGCAGTCACCACTTCACACCACCCATTAGGAAACATCAAACTTGCAGCCCGCTGTGCAGTTATTTGTTTCTTCAGCGTTAACCCTCTGAGGGCCGATTTCTTTTGCCATATGCGACCGCCCAGGGATCAATTTCTTTTATTGCAGATTCCAATTCTTCTTAAGGACTTATTTCGAAAAAAATTTAACACAATTTTTCTAGGGTGACCGTAAAGAGAGAAAGAAATATTTTGTGTTGGTATATATGTACTCTTCATTCATGAATAATAACAATAAAAAAGGAAATAGCTTATAAGGGTTATAAATTTGATGCATTTTTATACACATAGTTCAAGGCCTTAAAAATGCACACATGAAAATATTTCGCAAGACTCAAATGTTCCTGCTCTTGCACTAATATGCACATCCATAGAGTAATCGAACTGCGCAGGCGTGCGCACTCAAGAAAACTGTGTGGTTGTGTGCCCGTCAAAAAAGCAAAATGTGTGGCAAACTTTCGCTTATCTTAATCTTATTGCCAACCAGAGACGATTAGTTTTCGCGAGTGTCAAAAAAAAAAAAAAAGCAACGGAAACGTATGCACAGTGGGATCATTCCTATGCGCACCCCTGTGAGCACTGAACGACCGAGAAAGAGGCAGTCGCCCTTTGAGCGATTAGGAACGACTTAGCCATCAGTCTTGCAAGCGCAAGAAACTGACACCACCTGCGGAACAAAACCTGAACCGTCGCCTGCCCGCGTGCGCACCAATGCGACAGCGGTAGTATATAGAGGCGCGGGAGCAAATTAGCTCTAAAGGAAACCATGCAACAAAAACAAAGAGAGGGAGGAACGCGAATAAAATTTCCTGTATTCCCCCATAGTGGCAGCACATGACAGAAAAGAAAAAGTTAGGAAATGGCGCACTTTCTAAATGTATAGACGGCGCGTCGTAAATATATGGCATCGACTATTTTGGGACTTGTTCGTGGTGCCGTATATTTACGTCATTTACCCTCAAAGAGTTAAGGATGGCAGCCCTCTTGAATGCTGCTGTGAACGAGCGCCGAATGTTTTGTAGACTCGGAGCACTCATGACGACTGAGGAAACATGGAAGTAGCATGTAGCCGGCAGTCAAATCAAACACATGAAACTAAAGAGCTACAGGGAAAGAGAAACACGCGAGCGGTGTCTGCTCTTCCAAGAACTTTCCAATACTCCCCACAAGCGTCGCTGTTCTGAGAGTGCCGCCGCAAATGGAAGGGCGGCACTTCCATGAACTATCGACACCCCCAAAGAGTGCTGTGTGCACTGTACAACTCTCAAAAATGTTGAAAAACCCTACCAAAAAGTGAACAAACGCGTGGGATAGTGAGAAGCTGCGAGTAGGACCATAGAACAAACATAAAATTGTAACTACGTTGTAGCTCCCCTGATATCCCGTTGGTCTCACTTTTTTTGCGGAGCCATGTTTTGCGGAGCCATGATCCCCCCCTCCCCCCCCCCCCGCCAACTTTATATTTTCAAAATTTAAAACAGAGGTCAACTTATAATCATGTAAATACGGTAATGCAGATTAAAGGAAGGGGGAGGGCAGAGTTAAAAAAACACTTGCCAGGTTCAATTTGGCAACGGACCTCCCAATCATGAGCACAGTGCTGCAACGACTGCTACGTCACAAAACCATGAATAGAGGGCCAGCTCAGTGCGGAGCATTTATCTTCGGCCTCATAGTACAGCTCGGCTAGGGACGAATGGAGCAAAACACATCCCTTCTCCGCAGTGCCTAGAAGTGCAACACTGTTTTTCCTTGCAACTCAAGCATGTGCACACGGATCAGGAAAACACGGCGTATCGCTTGCATATCTGCAACCTTGACAAAATGGAAATATGCAGCTCGCCATCCCGTCACGAATTTAGACCGTCTGCACCCGCTTAGTATTTTTTACTGGTAAAGATAACTTGCAGTTTTCTAAAGGTGCCAAAGACTAAGGTTAGAAAGCTTAGACAACTTTCACACCACCAAATACACACCAGCCCAAATACAAAATACTCAGATTCGTGACGTCCCAGTGATGTACAGGCCCTGTGCAACCTCTAACTGCAAAATTAGCGAAAATGCAATTTGAAAAGAATGCTTGATCAGTCTATTGAACTAATTTCATACTCCTCTTTAAAGGGGCCCTGAACCACTCCTCGGGCTTGCTAAAAAGCACAGTCCGTGGATAGCATACGCTGCTGTGAACATCTCAGCCAAATTTTGCAGTTATGCGCGGCGCATGAATCTAGCAAGCAGAGTGCAAAGTCACCTTTCTCACAAACACTCTCTTTTCAACAGAAGCAAGCTCCTCACTTTTTTTTGGAAGCTTTATTCCGTAATATAGCGGATTCCCCATATGCATCTGCAATTGGCCAATAGCTGACATAAATAAAAAGGGTATATGGATCAATGTGCTTCTTCCTACTGATACTGCGTATATCTGTTGGCACAGTTCAATAAACAGACCGAAGAAAACAAGAACCTGCTTTCAAATTTCAATAATAATTACATACTTCTGGAAGAAGCGTCTGCTCAGTTTTGGCAGAAGCCGCCCTGCTTATTGGTGGTTTAGTCGTTGGGTTTTGCTTATTTCGAGTAATTCTAAACGCTCAACTAGCCTCAAACCACGCAAAACTTAAGGTCAGTCCACGTGCACACCTGCCAGCAAACGCCCACTCCTGGTTGCTCCTGGTTAGACGCCTTGGCACACTTGGCATCGCAATGAGCTCCAAAATGCGCAAGTCAGAAGTGGCTACTATCCGACGGTCAAGCTGGTGCAACTACCCCTGTTGTGCATGAAGCAAATGCTGCAGTTGGACGTAGCTGCTGTCTCGTGTGTAGCGTAGATACTGCAGCTGCTGCGGGGTGCAGCAACAAGTCCACTGACTGAGGGCACCGTAGCTCGCTGAGGATAACAACGTTTGGCGTGCCATAGTTGCGAAAATCGGGAATAATGGTGTCTACACGAACATCAAAAATCAACATTGGAATGCACGTCACGGTGATGTTCAGTAGGTGGAGCGATGTGGGCACAGCCTGCTCTGGTAGCCTTCGCAGTGCAAATAATTGGAGAAGGAGCAGAAGCACAATGAACGGTGTGTTTGATCGCCAATAATTCTGCTTCTGCTGAACGCATTGAAGAACATATTGCGGCAAGGTATTTCTGAAATAATTTCTAATTGAACTTCAATTGACTTTCTCGACTTAGATAAAGAATGGTTCAGCACACCACCTTTACTGTTTCTTTCAAAATCCCAAAACTTACATCTCTTTCTGCCTTAGACAGAAAGTCCTCCAGTCACCATGCTCTTCAACAGCATTCTTGTACTCGGCCAGCCTCTTGATTCTTTCCTTATATTCCGAACTGTAAGAAAGAAAGAAAAAAAAAGAAGAAGAAAGTGACTTTTTCATGCCTGTGTGGTCCTGGCAGCTGGCTACAAAAAACCGCTGACAATTTTTGTGTTGATATGTGCAAGGATCAACATTGCTTGCGGATTATGCTCCGCAGTGGACAAGAGCACCCAGAATGTGCAAGCAGTGAAGAGAGGCATGTGATGTGTTCCCTTCGGTGTGTTCCAATTCTGACCAGCGTTCTAGACGATCTACGTTGACAGCTAAGATGACAGCTTCGAGCCTTAGCAATGAACCATATTTGGAACTGTCCAGAAGCTGCCTTCATGATGTTGCGTCACCTTGCGTCTGCAAGAAAAACCTACGAAAAAGAACATATTATCGCAGTATTTTAACTGTGTATGCGAACCTATCAAAAACACAATGTCACTTACATTAAAGGGCCCCTCACTAGGCCCTATAGCAAATTTTGGTTATATGCTGGAAGTTGTTACGTATCCTCGAGGGAGCGCTCTGCCACAGATATTTTTCAAATCGGCTCATTAATAGCAGAGATAGAAATATTTCAGTGTCATGAACTTATGATTTCAGGAGGCGAGCTTCACCGCAAACATAGACGCCCTTTCCACTTGTCCCGTCTAGCCTCCGCAAGCGAAATTGCTTCCCTGCGTGCTCCCGTAACGGACCTCAAGAATCGTGTGGAGCATACGTCACGGGCCCCGTCTTCATTTTTGTTTTCTCCTCCTAGCTTTTCTTGTGGCGCAGCGCACTTCCGCTGATGGCGTCGCATGTGACCTGTTGAGATTGTCTCATTTCGCGCAGCAGACGATTTTGCGGGCTGTACATGAGGACATCCGACTAGCGGTATAAGTCTGTGCTACACGAATAGTGAGGAAGACACAAGTGGATCACAGAGCATCATCCTGCACTGGCATATGGCAGAAAATTACATAGCGTGTGGCTGCACGATGTGGGAACAACCAGACGAAACAGAAGTACATCTCTCTTGCTGCAGTGCGAAGCAAAACAAAAACATGCAGACATTCGGTTTGTGTGTTTTATTATTTCTCTAAGCTTTAATTCGTTAATTTTAGCAACATACTACACAAATAATAGATGTTGGCTTGAATAATTCTCTAAGTCGTGTGTCACCACGAGTGACGTCACAGCATGAACACGTGTACATAGGTGCACTAGTACGTGTACGTCATCCTCCAGCTTGGAGCACGGTGGCCTCGAGGAGAAGGAAAAACTGCATTCGATTTTAAATTTCAGATCTTCCCACGGCGCGTAGCGATGTAATACTTTAAGACACGATCATTATCGCGCACTGTACACTCTGCGCTTGTCGGCTCAAAATGGTCAGACGTGGTGAGGGGCCCTTTAAGCACATGAGAAAGCATGGCAACGCTTCCCTGTGAGCAGATAACCTTGCCGTTGAGTTTAAAAGCATTCTGCACAACCAGCACCTTGTTTGGACAGCAAATTAGCCTGCATCATTTTTGAAGCCCAATTTGTTTTTTCCAAAGCTGTCCCTTTTGCCATCTTAATCAGAAGTGGAACGAGACTTGAGATGGCCGCTGTCTGCAAGTTGTCTATTTAGCCAGCTATGATGAGCATTTGAACACAGCCCTTAGCTGTACTTACCTTTCTTTGTCTTGCTCAGAGTCTGTGGCTGTAAGCTTTCCAACAAGAGCTTCCTGGGCATCGCCATAATGCCCTCTATACTTAGTTTCATACGAGCAGGCAGTGTGCTGCGGACGCTGTGCAAGTAGTGCTTGCCATGAAAGTCTTACTTTACATATTGCAAAGTGAACGCAGTGGAGTTGTTTTTATGTAAACGCTCTCTAGAGAATAAATGCACTTTGCATATTAGAACTTGTAAACAAAAGGCTACGCCAGATGACACCACATGTGCACCTTTGTGTGATGCTATGTACCACATTTCAGTCACGAGCGCAAGCAATGAACTGTGGCTGTCACCCCTATAAAAGTGCCACACCACTTATCCAGAGGTAAATACAGTAGAGCCTCGTTGATACAATACTATTTCATGATTTCTCAGTGCCAACGCTCAAAAACACAGAAAATGACCCAACACAGTTAGGCTTTTTTTTTACCTGTTAATACATTCGCGGAATACACTACGATACTTTGGCACCAATGTTCAGTACTATGCCAAACTGCGATTGTATGATGTGATTTCAAAAGACCACTAGGTCCCATGTAAACAAGAAGAGGCGCGAGGCAAGCGCAACTGAGAGGGCAAGCGCCCACTACTGCAGCTTCCCTACAGTACTCGGCTACCTGTGTCACGGAAAAAGTATGGCACGAACTCTGCTTCCTATTCCAGTACCAGCAAAACTATTCGTGGGTCGTTGCACATTGCATCTGTAGATATGCGATATGCATCTTTACCGCTTTGTCTAACGGTGCACATGGCATATTGCCGTTCGAAGCGTGCTGCATGCTTTTAAGAAATACACAATGAAGAATGCCAACACTACACCAATGCATAAGAAGGGACATTATACTAATCCATAACAGAGACATCAAGGAATTCAATTGTAGGCCCATTAGCTTGTTTTCAGTATTGTATAAAATATTCAACAAGATAATCTTCGATAGAATAGGGACAACACGACTTAAATCAATCAAGAGAAGATGCTGGCTTCAGGAAGGGACATTCTACAATGGCTCACTTCCATGTCAGCCATCAGGTAACCGAGAAATCTGCAGAGTACAATCAACCCCTCCATACGGCTTTCATACATTGTGAAAAGGCATTGCAAAATCAAGAAGTAGACGAGGCATACGTGAATTTCTTGGGAAACATATCTACAAAGATTCTACACCTACCTTGGTTCTCCACAAGAAAGATAGAAAATTACCTATTGAGAAAGGGGTCAGGCAAGGAGGCAAATTTTTTTCTATGCTATCCACTGCATGCTTAGACGTATTCAAGCTATTAGATTGGGAAGGCTTAGAAGTGAGGATCAAGGGGTGAATATCTCGACAACCTTCAGTTTACAGATGACATTGTCCTGTTCAGCAAAACCGAGTATGAATTGCAACAAAGGATTGAGGAACTTAACCGAGAAGGTGTAAGAGTATGGTTGGAGATTAATATGCAGAAGACAAAGATAATGCTCAATAGCCTTGCAAGGGAACAAGAATTCATGATCGCCAGTCAGTCTCTATATCCTGTGCAGGGGTAGGTTTATCTACGTTAACTACTAACAGGGGACTTTAATCATAAGGAAGTTTACAGAAGAATAAAAATGGGTTGGAGTGCACATGGCAGGCTTGCCACATCCTGACTAGGAGCTGTCAAGAACGGCGAGTTGCGCAACAAGATTGCCACCTTGCCACCCGATTACGACAAGGGGTGCAAGACGCGCACCTCCCCGTCTCCGTCGCTGCAGCTGCGAGGCGTTCAAAGAAGCGACCTTTGCGCTGGAATCCGCCGCCTTCCTCCAGCCCCTTCGACATTGTGACGGGACGAATTCGGTGTGTGGACAATGATTCCAGAGTTCCTCAACGCGGGGCTGATTTGACACGCCTGGAGAAGCTACCGCGGGAAGACTTATTTTTGTGCTTCTCACGGTTCGGAGTGGCTCGGAACAATGAGCGACGCGCGATCGACAACGACAGTTTCCCGGAACGGCACCCCGTGCGGTTGCCTCCGTGTACGGAATGTGTGTGCCTTTGTGTCTGTAAACTGGTCTTCAGAGCAGCTGCGAGTTGGTGATGTGTAAACGAACAGCCGCCGCGTCGTAGGACCGGCGGATCGAGTGTATAAAAACTGTGGTTGTGCGAATGTTGGACACACTTCTCTTGAGCAGTCATGTTAGACTGAGTCACTTCTCTCATGCAGTCCTGTTGGACTAATACTCTTTTTCTCAAGCAGTCATGTTAGACTGAGTTAATTTCTGTAAATAAACCCTTTTCCCCGTTCTCGATGAGAAGCAGTTCTTGACTTCATCAACGATCTCAGCGTAAATAAGTTGGACGACGGCATGGGCCAGCTACCTTCGAATTCATGCCGTACTCCAATCTTGGCAAAGGACCACGGACGAAGGGATTGAGCCCCCAATCCTGACAGAGCTTACCACTAGCACTGAAAAGAAAGGCGTACAGTCAATGCATTCTACTGGTGCTAACATATGGGTGGAGGTTGACAAAGAAGCTTGAGGACAGGTCAAGGACTGCGCAATGAAAAAAAGTTAGGTGTAACATTAGGCAACAGGAACAGAGCGGAGTGGATAAAAGAGCAAACAGGAATAGCCGATATGACAATAAGAGGGAAAAATGGAGCTGACCAGGCCATAGACCATTAGTCACAGAATGGGTGTCAAGAGAAGGGAAGCCAGAGTGTCTACTGAGTTTACATTTCCAAATTGCCTTAATTTTCCACGTTTTCCCCAAGTGCCTTTGCAATATTTTCTGAGTGACACAGAACTTTGTTTTATGTCACGACGGTCTTCCTACGTCATGTCACCCAATGGTGTCACTCTCTAGTAAGCATGTTAAAAAATAAAAAAAAAAACTACTTAATCCAGTCTGAATAGTAAGGAGTAGTGTTTATTTTATTCAAAAAGAAAACAGAAGGAAGGGGTTAGTAAAATGCACAGCGAATAAAATATCTTCAAAAGTAAATAGTAAAACCCATTGCAAACTGACATCCTTAACTCCGAATAAAAAAAAGATGCATACAGAATATTTTTGAATATGAGCTATTTCTATTAAGTAATAGCAAGCTAACTGGTATGAGGCCCGAACTTTATCAGAAGTGAGATTCTCTCAACAGCTGGTAAGTCAACCTCGACTGTCTTGACATACTCAGCCTGCGCACAACACCATTTAAAGAGCTTTTTTTTTACTTGGATGAAGGACGCCTGCATCTAAGTGTCAGCCAACACTGCTTTTAGAGTGCAAGCTCTCTAAAAAAATTGGTGGCGTGCTTCCTTCCCCGTTCATTTCTCAATGCGTAGGTCCTTTGCCTTCTTGTTCTCCTTAGGCTGCGCATTCACCACATGGACTATTTGAAGCATCCTCTTGGACAATTGTGCAGTCAGCGTCCGATTTTTCGGATTCCCTAAGAGGTTGACAAAACGTAAAAAAAAAAATGAATGCATGCATGTCTTTTACAGCCCTTAAAGGTTCAAATCGCCACAGGCATGCCCGAAAAAGTTCTGAAGGCCTGCCAGTACTTATTAGGCATGTCAGTGCTCGTACTGTGATAGAAGATGGCGGGTGTACGTGCATAATTAAGGAATACATACTGTGTCCCGTGACAGCTGCCCCCTCCCACACTTGTTATGCTTCACAGCATAACGTTGCTGTAATGCGGTGAAGCTAACTTTCGGGAACTGGCATTATGCAACGCGTCATGCTTTCTCAACTTCGAAGCCAGTCGCGATGACCGCAAAGGCGGCGTCGATAGCTGGCAGCAACGAATTCTTTCAATGAAAAACACGGTACAGAACGGCAAAGAGCTTAAGCTAGGCCCAGCAATGCTGCGGTGGAGGCTACGGCAGCCAGCGGATCTGCGTGCGAGTGTGCCGGTTCGAGGCAGCGAGGTTATCAAAATGGCGGCAGTTGTGGCTTTTATTAATGCCGTTTCGGACCTGCGGTCACAGCAAAAAGTCCGGAAAATCATACGGCAAAGGGTTCTTGTGTCCGAAATGGGCACCTAACTGACGACATGAAAGCACAGATTTTGCAAACCGACTCACCTATATATCGCTGTCGTACACTGAGAGTTTGACCAACCAGTTGCAGCCGCTTGACATTTGCGTAAATAAGGACAGGCTTGTAGGATTGTAAGGAATAAGGATTGTAGCCTATCCTTGTAGGATAGGCTACAATAGTTTTAAACAGGCCGGTTAACAGGGGAAATGCATCAGCTAACCCTGACGGGCAGTGTCAAGCGTGTGTTTCGAGGGCAAGTCGTGGCTGGACTGCTGTGGCCTGGAACATCCCAGACCTAATCAGACAAGCATTTCTAACCCACTTTATAGCGCTGAAGATTGTGCCCTGTGTGAAGAAGACAGCGACAGAGCTCAGACAACAATGAAAACAATGAGCACAGCGATGATGATTGCGAGTGAACTCGGGCAATTTCATGGCTGGTGCGGAATACTGGTGTAGGAAGAGTTATGGCGGCCGACAAGCCACGCAGTCACCCCTAGATTTATTTTGCAAAAAAGCGAGAAGATGGAGAGCAGTGCGGCGGCTGTGGTGACTAGCCCGGTCCAGAAGGAGAGTGCATTCTGTTCTGTCCGATGCTTGGGACCCAAGCCACCAGGGATATGCAGTGAAATGACAAAGATGACCCCCCCCCCCCCCCCTCACTGTTTCCTGTAAATGATACTTGCCTTGTCTGGCTGTTTACTATTTCTTTGGGTCAGCTTACATTCAAGAAATGTTTTTTGTAACTTTTTGACCTTCTGAATTTTGAGAGTTGGCTTAGATTCGAATGAATACAGTACGTGATGAATGCGGCTATTCACAAGGTAGCAACAGCAGCCACAGTCAGCGAAGTTTGAGAGCATTTACAAATAAGTCATTGCTTAAAAAAAAGTATATCCAAAAGATGTAGAATGCTCAGACTTACTAAAGGAAGTCGCCGGCGTCCAGCTCCAAGACACGCACTGGCTTGCTCCTTTTCTTCTTCCACTTCTTGGCTCTCCCGTCCATGTGAATATCCTAAAGTTGATGGGCAGATGCGAAGGCACCAAACATTTTATTTATTTCAAGACCCTAAGGGTCCAAAGGGCAATACAGAGAGAAGTTGGTACATACCGTAAAAACCGGAATATAGGTCGAACTTTTTTTCAAAAAACCATCGCGAAAAGTCGACCCTCGACTTATATACCGGACATTGGCGGAAAAACTACGGAAGTCTTGCAACAATGGGCGGATGAAGTAAACAGCCGCCTTCGCCATCGCCATCATCAGCAGCGCGGCGTTGGTTCTTTATTCTATGGCGTGGCGACGTTGTGGCACCGGTATTTTGCGTTTCCACTGTCGCAAAGTTATATTAATTAAAGGCTGCATTTTCATTTTGTTTCAAAATGAGCGGAAGCCGACGTCAATTCACTGTCACCTTCAAGAAAAAGGTGATTGAGTACGCGGAAGCCCACGGCAAGCTGGCGGCACAGCACGAACTTGGAGTATCCGAAAATAGCATTCGGTAGTGGCGGAGGCAAAAGCAACGTATTACAACTTGCAGCAACCAAAAGAAAACGTCATTTCGTGGCCGGATCGCAGCGGACTGCTGAGATGGAAGGCAAGGTTGCGGCGTCCGTCCGAGAGCTGCGTGCAAGATCGCTGCCTGTTGTCGAATTGATTCGTTTGAAAGTGGTAGAGATCGCACGCGCAAATGGACTGGACAGCGAGAAGCAATCGTCATCCGACTCTGTTCAAACGTGTTGCTCTGATTCGGAGTAGCGCTTGCGGACTTCGTGCCCTTCTGTGTACTGTACACCCGACGAATTTTTAACAGTATTGCGCGACCATCGATCCGCGTGTTTGTCAGCACCTTTTATCATCACGGCACGGAGCGGCGAAATAGCGAAAGTAAGGGGATGTGTACACATGCGCGTATCTCGTTTGTTTCACTGCTCAGCGCCGTTGATACGGTGTTGACAAGCACGCGGGTCGATGGTCGCGCGATACCGCTAAAAACTTGGCCAGGTGCATATGCGAGCAGCATTTAAATAAATACTGTCACCATTGTGCAACCCGCTGAGTCGCATTTGTTTATAGGTAAGGGTGTCATGTCTTTCGGTACTTTTGCCACTGAAAAAGATTTTTTTTCATTTTTAGAATTCGTTAGTTGGGGGATCGACCTATATTCCGGTCCGACCTATAGTCCGGTTTTTACGGTAGGTTAAAGAAAAACACCAGCCAAGCAACATTACAGAACATCAGAAGAGCTGTTAAAAATACAACACAAGCTTACAAAAATAATGTAAGAATACAAATAAATCTTAAAATACAAAAAGTGCTTATAACTACAGAAATGATTGGTAATGGCCACTTTGAATGACGCAGCATCTTCAATGATGGCAACAGAGTGGTAAATTCAACCTGATTTTAATTTATTCAGAGAAAACTCGCTGGCAAGGGATATAGGCTAAATGCGGCTTAACCCTTAGAGGGTCGAATTATTTTTTAAAGAACTTTCCTAGGTGGTCAAATTACTTTATTGCCGATCTTGAATCTACAGAATCTATAAAGTCGGGAATAAATAGCAAAAAAAAATTAGGAACAGTATTTTGGTGTCGGCATCACTAAGAACTGCAAAATGTTCAATAGTATTTCAGAGTGTAGTACTCCTTGAAACACGGGTCTACGCACAGTGCCTTATTGCATATGCACACCTAAAACGCATGTCTGTTCTCCTCTTGGAGCGATGAGTTGTGTTGGCACACACATGACATATTCTCTGCGTGCGGCTGCCTTGGGCAGAGGCCTGAGGCACCCTCTCGCGTAAGCGCGTTGCCGCTGAGACTGAGAATACCTCGCAAGCGGCAATAATCAACAAGCTAAGAGCAGCACCAATCAAAATAGAAATCAATTTCCCCACAACCTCTGCAAGAGAGTGCCCACAAAGAGAAAGATCACGTGTACTGCAGACGGCAGAAAGCTGCCCCCGTACATAACATTCAAGAGGAAGACGCTGCCGAAAGAGGTTTTCCCGCGGGATGTTGTCGTTCGCGTGAATGAAAAGGGCTATATGGACGAGGCCCTCATGCTTAATTGGATTAAGACCGTCTGGAATCGGCGACCCGGCGCACTCCTGCGGTGTCCGAGCACGCTCGTCTTGGATGCCTTTCGCGGGCACTTGACAGCAGGTGTGAAGCAGGCACTCCGCGACGGGAGGACGGAACTCGCCGTCATTCCGGGAGGCATGACCTCAACCCTTCAGCCACTGGACGTCGTGCTCAACAAGCCCTTTAAAGACCGTGTCCATGAACAATATAATCAGTGGATGGCCGGCGACAACCCGACGACTCCAACCGGCTGGCTGCGCAGGCCACCTCTCGCCACTGTGGCCACATGGGTGTCGCAGGCTTGGCGCTCGCTGCCTGACGATATGGTGGTGCGGGCATTCAAGAAGTGTTGCATTAGCAACTCCTTGGACGGCACCGAGGATGACATGTGGGACGCAGCCAGCGAAAAGTAGTCGTCTTCGGACTTCAGACAGCTCAGACGAATGAGCAAGTGACGACTCTGGCGGCACCACTAAATAAAACAAAGTTTTGTGCCTTATAATTTTTATGTTGACTTCTTTGCTTCAATGTGAGGGGATCGACCTATATTCCGCCTCGACCTATATTCCGCATTATACGGTACTCGAACACGAGCAATGGCTGTGCAGCACACAACAATGCTGAGTAGAGAAAGGCCCCAACACATCTTTCCTGTCCCAGCTTTGAGAGTGCAAGTGTGCGCTGCAGTGCAACGGCAAGTGGGACACGGACCAGCCAATGTGCACCAAGCATAGTAAAATGTGGTTGACGAAGCTGCACATTAACAGTAGTCACTTACCCATGCAAGATCTGCTTGGCCAATGTTTTCTTGGGATGGCTGAAGTACTACTATAAGGTGCAATGACGCATGAAAACCAATGTGAAGTTGTATTCAGGGACGATACTCTCAAGCAATCATTTCCTGTAGTGCATCATCTTCAAGACATTTCATGCGTCTCTACATCGTACGCGTCAAAGTATATGAACGGAAGCCTTTCTGACATAGTGCCAGAAATGCCGTCAGCAGGAACTGCACGCTGGTTTGGTCACGAAGGAGAATGTGGCGTGGCAGCCATCATGCAATGCTACCAGAGTAAAATGGGCCTGCTTGATCATGGCCGAAGTCCAGCCTGTCTGGCTGCAAGTTTACGTGCACTTCTAGCCCCTCTAGCCCGGCTGTGCTGAGTTTCGGCAACTTGTCCTTTACAACAGATGGCTGTAGTTGTCTGATCAGTCAATGAGCCTGGCATTTCCTAGTGCCAAGGCAGTGGCTGGTGCAGTCGGATACATCGAGCCGGAGATTGTAAGATCGCTAAAATTTTACCCTGCGCTTTAAACGTGACTGGCAGCAGTGCGGCGATCCTTTATGGGCGCAGCGCAAGCACTAAAGTGCGTGGCGAGCAAGCGCTTTGTTGGTTGTCGAAGGCATTTGACACCCTGGCTGCTGGTCAGCCAAGCTAGCACGCGATGCACCCTGTTCCAGTGGCTCTGGCATGCAATAGGACATTTTCTACTTCTGCACAAACCACACAAGACCGTAGATCGTCCAATTTTCGTTGATGTAGCATAAATGTGCCACGCGTGGATCCTATCTGCTTTAAGCCGGACTAAATCCTCACCTTGGGCTTGGCCACCCCAATGCGTCCTTTGAGTGGAGGCAAAACGCATCAAGGCTCCAGTATTGAACATACACAACCAGATAGAGAAAACCAGTTTGACTCGGAGAACACTTTGCATTAAAAGAACACTGCTGGCACGCAAAGGCGATGGCACAGTGCACGAAGCAGCTAGCAAAGTATACTAACTCTGAGGCTATCAGACATGCGGGACCTGTTCGCTGATACACAGAAACAGTATACAAGCAAGAAAACCAGATGGCCAGGGCGCTGGTTGTCTACAGTCTCCAAAGTACGTCACTTCTGGTGACTCATAATGGTGGCACCTTTATCTTTTTTGTCAGTTTCAGTATAAAAAGCATTTTTGTGAACATCTTGTGAAGCACCCACTCGCATTTCAAGCATAAAATTTTCCACAGAGGCTACTGTATGCCTAAATTATCTGAAACGGAGCTTTTTATGTGGTCTAGAATTTCGTTGCAGTTGGCCTTTAGGAGCCTAGTCCTACAGCAGCTGCAGGCATGGCGGGTTCAGCCAGCATGGTGGGTAGTACAGTAAAACCTCGTTAATTCTGATTTCTTGGGACCACAACAAATGTCCAAATTAACTGAATGTTGAATTATCAAGGGTATCAAGAAACCTAATAAACAAATGCTTACTATGTCAGCACACTTTTATTTACTAAATGAATCAGCAAATCCCATTTCCACTTCGCACAAAAGCAGCACGGAAGCTGGAATTATAATCTCGTGACTGATTACCGGTTGCAGCACATGTCTTTTTCTGAGACACGCTTTTAACTACTGCGCTCACATCCTGATTATTTTTTCGCAGTGAGCTGGTTGCCAACAGATCATACGTCTATTGCGATGTAGCCAGCACTATTCATCCTCGACATATATATCAAAACGGTCATTATTCATCCTCAACAGCTTCGCACTGTTTGCTGCTGCGGGCGAAATCGCGGCTACTATCGACGCGATCATGGATGACGAACACATTGAGTCAAAATGAAACCACTGTCTGCTGTAATAACAGCACACGAAACCGCGGTCTCTATCGACGAGATCATGGGTAGTGACTACGCAGTTATAAAGGCATGCGGCTAACGCGCACACCATGTTAAAATGAAACTATTGTTCGCCACAACCACCGCCGATGAAACAGCGGTCGCTACTAATGCGATCATGGCTGACGATTACGCAGTTATGAAGACACGCGGCCAATGCGGTGTTATGCATGGGAGTAAAGGCAAGAATAAAGGCTTCAAAGGCACAAATAGGCACAAAGCGTTCCAACGTTGCTGCTATCCACGTACCATTTCTGCTGATGACTATGGCGATGCGGACTCTGCCACTTCATTTCAGTTGGAAGCTAAGCACCATTTTTGCTCTTTTGCATTGCACATATGCAGCACTCGTCAAGCTGCGAGCGTTGTCCGAATTAACCAAAGTGAGGCGAAATATGTTAGAATTAATGAGAGTTGCATTGCATTACATAATGAGTACACTAGCTGGGACCAGAGGACGAGTGTGAATTGTTTTTCCAAATTAATAAGGTCCAAATTAACGCGGTTTTACTGTACATGGTCTTTGCCTAAGCTTCTGTCTTTTGGCTTCAGACAATTCCTTGGCTTTACAAATTGGCCATATTAACAAAATACTACAACAATTCGGAATGCTTATTCTAGCGTGGAAAGACTTATTGCCTGCATGTGATTAGAAAAATATTTTTTATTGGAAATTTAGTAAAATAAAGCGCAATAATTATTGGAGCAAGAACATTTGAAGCTAAAAGCACAAAGATTAGACAAATCCATGAACTACGACATTATCCCCATTATAACTGAATGATTGCAGCACCAGAGTTACCCCCAGTAAATTTCTGTAGAAAACTGTTAGTCGAACCTCAATATATCGAACAGGGCAGTGATCCTGAAATAGTTCGATATAGCCAGAATTTGATATATCAAATCATGTAACAAATGGGTCGAAAATGCCTACAAATCAATCAATGAACCAATCGTGGCATATTAAATACTTCCTTGAACAAAGTATTTATTTCTTTCGCTGAAAGTACTGCAGCAGTGTAGCCTGCTTCTTATTGGCAACCACGTGCTTAACTACAGCATGCTCAAGATAGTCGACAAGCGTTAGGCCAATGCCTTTTATTGCGCCGCAGTGGCAGCGTAGAAGAGCCGAAGCAGCTACCGCCTCAGTAAAAGTCGGTGCTCCTGAGAACATCAGTGCTCACGTGATCACCCTCGCCAGCAATCTCCGTGTCTGTCATCTGCCGCCATACCGCTGCTGTCGTCACCGCCAACAAAGTCTTCAATGCACATGCTTTGTGGCTCAACACTGACAAGCGCTCCAACTTGCACCAGGGGCGCAATGGGAGATAGTTGTTTGAAATGCGCATTCAGTTTACGTTCAGTTTTTCCGCACAACTGTCCCAGGCTGCGGCAACATCACAAGCCACGCGCGTCCGCGCAGTGTAGGCCAATCACATGAGGCGAAACTGAATGCAAACTGAACATGCGTTCTAAACAACAGTCTACGATCGTACTCAAGGTTTCGTCAAACTCGCATTCTTCCTCTATATTGTCCAATCCTGCTTCTTCAGTTGCTTCTTCGGAAGCTTCTTCAGCATGGCCAACGAAACTTGTATGCCAAAAGCAATGAACTATTGTCGACTGCTTGACGTCCCAAGAGGCTTTCACACCATTTGAACTGCACCCAAAATGTCTATGTTTAGCTCTCGGCCCATCCTGATTTTCACAAGCAAAATGTCGATCAGCCAATGCTTATAAATGTACTTGAAAGTGTGAACAATGCCTTGTTGTTTGAAATGCGCATTCAGTTTACGTTCAGTTTTTCCGCACAACTGTCCCAGGCTGCGGCAACATCACAAGCCACACGCGTCCGCACAGTGTAGGCCAATCACCCGAGGTGAAACTGAATGCAAACTGAACATGCGTTTTGAACAACAGTCTACGATCGTACTCAAGGTTTCGTCAAACTTGCATTCTTCCTCTATATTGTCCAATCCTGCTTCTTCAGTTGCTTCTTCGGAAGCTTCTTCAGCATGGCCAACGAAACTTGTATGCCAAAAGCAATGAACTATTGTTGACTGCTTGACGTCCCAAGAGGCTTTCACACCATTTGAACTGTACCCAAAATGTCTATGTTTAGCTCTCGGCCCATCCTGATTTCCACAAGCAAAATGTCGATCAGCCAATGCTTATAAATGTACTTGAAAGTGTGAACAATGCCTTGGTCCAATGGCTGCAGCTTCGATGTGGTGTTTGGTGGTAAAAACTTCACTTCAATGTTGCTCAGCTGGAGATTGGTGTAGCGTGCCAGGCAATTATCAACGATGAGGCACACCTTCCATCCCTGAAGCGCCAGCTCGGAGTCCCCTACCTTCAACCATTTTTGAAATACATCCAGTCATCCACGACTTCTTGCTGCAGGCATATGTCACCGGAATACTGGGGCAGTTCCGCATGCACCTCAGGGCTTAAAACTTGCCTATGACAAGTGGCCGCGGCTTCGTGCTTCCACCCACATTGGCAGCCAATAGAACCGTTATACGAGCCTTGCTTTGTTTGACGCCATGGCGCTTGCCCCCAATGCAGTCGAGCGTTCATCGCAGAAGCATTTGCCAGAACAAGACTATTTCAACCACATTAAATATCTGGTTTGGCTCATACTTCGCAAGAACCTGGGGCCACTCTTGTTTCACCCTTCATAGCCGTCCTCACTTATTTACAACCTACCCCGTTTGAAATAAAAAATGAAAAAAAAATGTATGCAATTTTCCAGGTGAGGTAGAAAGTATTTGATATACGCAATAATTTTGTATATCTGTGTTTGACATAAGGAGGTTAGACTGTATACTGTATTTACTTGCATAATGATCGCACTCTCATAATGACCGCACCTCTGAATTTTCTTGTCAAAATTCGATATTTTTCTTTCCCATGAAATGATTGCACCCCAAACTTGCCACAGTGATACATCATGTGCCAAGTCTAGCTAATGATGATCCCACTTACCATCTGTTGAATGCTGTCAAGTGCTACGCGACCAACTTTTCAAGACACACCAAGCAGTCTGCACGCACCAAACATTCTTAAGCTGATGCCCCATTTCATTCCTTTCATCACGTTCCGAAAATTCCATAGGGGGGGGGTGGGGGGGGGGAAAGCTGCAACCAAACTTGCCTTGGCTTTGTCGTCGACACCAAAACAACCCCCCCCCCCCCCAAAAAAAAACGCGCCTTTTGATTTTTCTCATCTGCACTCGTGGGCACGAAGCAAATTGTGAGCGGCAACGATAGTAGCCACGTTTACACTGTACCCTATTCATACGCCGGCGTATGCAACACAGCTAAGATATTCGCCCACCCTTAGCGTAAACATGCCGTATTAGGAGAGCAGTGAAGACAAATGCCGCAGTTTCCGCAGCAATGCCCGCCATGTGTTTCTATGTCACTGGCAACTAAGCTCACCCATCTGCGTTTCTGTCCCCGAAAGTGGACATCGCTACGTTACTGTTGCAAACTTGCCATAACTAACAATATTATTCATTACTGATACGGAAGAAACTGTTTCAATGCGCATAATGTACTCATGAGAAGAAAAAATAATCGCGTTCGGGAATGATCCGCATTCCGGAATGATCCGGAATGATCCGCAAAATCCCGCATTTGCTGCGGGATTTTCATCCGGCAGCAAATGCGGGATGAAAAATATTTGTTTCTTGTCACAGGAAATTTAACCAGCGCAATGATCGCACCCCTAAATTTGCGTCAACTTTTTTTTAACAAGAAATTGCGATCATTATGCAAGTAAATATGGTATTATTATTATGGCTTCAGCAACGTGGCTAGGCCCACAATCCCCATTAGGCAGCAATGAAACAACATATTAGAACATGAGGAAGTAACAGAAGCAAACTGCGAACACTAGGCTGCAAACATAAAAGCGATAGATTTGCGGATACCTTTAAGTATGCAGTGGATAACAAATACACTTCTAGAAAAAGCAAAAGCAAAACAAAGGAAAGCACTTATGCATAGATAGCCCAAGACGACAGTGCCCGTGAACTGGAAATTTATAAAGGAGTATACGCTAGAGCTTTATGATGAACCAATCACTCATAAAACCAAACTCAAGCTGATCACTTCAGTAGAGAAGAGTATATATAGACTACCGACAAGTCTACACAATTAGTTGCACTTGAGTCCTTTTGTTTGTTCAAGCTCTGCTCAAAGCGTTAAACAGCACAACACTCCCAAGAGACTTGAGTATTGCCTCGACGAATGCGCGAAGAATTCTGCTGTGCACAATTAAAGTGCTGGGCAAAAAAAGCTGAAACTGCAGCATACACACCTCATCAATGTCTTCATCTTTTTTCAGTATGTACGGAGCATCTGAAATAAACGAAAGGGGGTGAAGTGATGCAACAAGAGGCCTATCCCATGATACTCCTTATTGACATCACAGCATTTCTGGTATTCACATGGTGCAATTCCACAACACTTCAGTAACATACGAAAAGAAGGTTGCAATTCAGCTCAAAGGGTAAAGCACAGACAGCGATGACAAAGAAGTAGTAGTACAGTTAAACCTCGACATCACAAAATAGGTAAAATTGGCAATTTGCTTCGTTATACTAAAATTTTTTTGTATTGAAATTCCACCTTTTATGCGAGGAAGTACAGTTGCCGATCCATTTTTTCTACACAGAAAGGGGCTGCAAAATTTTCTGGATCATTGGGCAATCGAAAAAAGCAAATTTGAATGAGAAAACAATTGATTTTGATGGATGTGGGAGTCCGCGACGAATGATACTGTTTCATACCACATCTACAATATCTTCGCATCGATGGTACGAATTAAGCAAAGCCAGCCACACTGTGCACTGCGCCCCTACGGCTGATAGCGTCGCCCTTACTGGGATGACACTATTGGCAGGGATAGAATGCTTCGTCATCCTTTCGCATCAACGGATCGTCAAAACTCGATATTACGCAACTTCCAATCGTACCGTGTTTGCTCGATTCTAACATGCACCCGTTTTCCATTACCAAAGAAAGGAGTCCATTATAATGCACACTAATTTGCTGCGACCTAAAAAAGGAGAAGTCCTTTACAGTACCGCACACCTCATTCTTTCATACAGAAATACAACTTTGTCTCATTTGTAAAGAAGTTACTCCTAATGCACTAAATTTGCGATAAATAAAAAAAGTCGAAGTTTCGCCCGAAAGGTGAAGCATCGATTACAATAGCAAATTTAGTAGACAGCGATACAAAAACTAAGGATAGTAGTTTTATCGGCCGTATGAACTATTAAACAATCGCTTACTAGATAAATTAACAAACATGGCGTCGTGCATGCACAAGCAAACATGAACACGTCTCACTCAATGACTGCAGAAACTTTATAAAACGCTGGAGCGAGGAAGTGCAGCAGTAGGAGCGAGGGAACTGACTATTGTGCGGCCTCTAGCTTCAACGCAAACTAAGCGACGAGAACACAGCGCGGTGTGCCTAGATGCGTAGACTCCATGTCTCCATTGCAGATCGCATTCAAAATAAGGGCTGCGCGGCCGCACCGTACGTAGTAGTCGCTGGTGTTGAAGACCTCTACTGTTTCCGCCAGTCCCACACACAAATTTCGGGAACTCGGAACGCCTGCGATGTGGCCCAATTTCCGTTCGTCTCCGCACACATTATCTGATCGCTTTCTTTGTAAATGCGGCATCCCAAAGAACTCGCATGTCTTTTCAGTCGGCACTTCCATGCTGATGGAGCAAATGCAGAAAATGGGAAGGCGAACGGCGCACTAACCTAAGCCAAAGGAAGCATTGCCTAAGCACACGTACTGCAGCACACGGAGGAACTTACGGCAGCTAGGCTGCAAGCGCGTACGAGGCGGCCATTTTGAAATGCCGATGGCAATATGGTAACGCAGATTTAGGGTTGCACTCGATTCTAATGCGCACGCAATCTTTGGACCCATTTTGTCGGCAAAAAAAGTGCGCGTTAGATTCGAGTAAATACGGTAAACGTGCTGTAAGACAGCTTACGTGATGCCGTGCAGTCTCTGCATACCCACTCTTTGCACATCCGGCAGATTACATTTAAAGGAGGGTGCATGGATGCATATGTGCTCAGTCTCACTCACAGCCTTGCGCAGCCAGGGCTGAGACGCGCGCCAACTTAAACCGGTAGCGCATTCGGATTATCATTTACTAAAAGCGTGCAGTAATCTACTAATGGCACTATGCAGCATCTGCTGTAAAACAGATAGCTGAAGATGCTTATTGCAATAGGTTTCATGGCAACAGCTGTGAATTCGGCTTGCGATGACTTGCGGAGATTTGCTGGTACTGGAATAAGAAACTGTGCGTGCCATCGTTTTCACACGAGAGGGACACGGTTATATACCGTTCTCGGTTGAGCGCCTTTTCTTTTCCACATGAAATCTAGAAACCGGAAAATGTATACAATCGCAGTCTGCAGCAGAGAATGGCAGCTTGTTCTAGTTATCACCTATATGAAACAGATAGGCGAAGATGCTTATAGCAATAGGATTGGCGGTGATAGCTGTCAATGCCGTGTGCGACGACCCTGGAGATCTGCTGGTACTGAAATGAGAAACTGAGTGTGTGCCGTCGTTTTCACATGAAACGGGCAGGCGAGTATTGCGATAAAACTGCTGCAGAGGGCAGCTACGTACTTTTCTCAATTGCACGAGCATAGCGTATGTCCTTGTTTACATGGGATCTAGCAGCCAGAAAATGTGCCACAGATTGCAGTTTGGTGACATAAAGAACGTTGGTGCCGAAAAATTGTTTTCCGAGAACGTGCGAACCGGTAAAAAATGAGTAAACTCTGTTAGTCATTTTTTGTCTTCACAATTGCAAATGTTGGTGCCAGGAAAATGTACGCAACGGGAATGTATCAACAAGGTTCTACTATATATGTATGCATACGAAATTAGCCCTCTGAATCTTAGTCATCACCGCTCCCAGCCATTGTTGGCGGATGTGTAACTTCCTTCCAACCAGCAAACTCAAGGAATGAACGCGTTTAACAAAACCCAATTGGCCACGTACCACCATGCAAAGGATGAGCAGCTTCTGCATTCTCGGAAGCAGGAGGCGGCGTTGGTTCAGGTGGCACTTTTGGTTGTGCCTTGGGTGCCTTTGCCCGCTCGACGGAGGGTTCCTTTGGCACATCTTCGGCAACTGTGGCGCCCGACGATTCGCAGACACTGCCGCTCTGCCCTGAAGGGGTGTCCTCCTCTCTCTCGTTCGCTGACTGCTTGGTGCCCAGCTCAGTGGCACGGCGCTGCTGTTTCTTCTGCTCTCGCTGTTCCAGTTTCTTCTCCTTCCTGAAACAGTATTTAACCCTTTCGCTGTCGGAGCTTTCTGACCGTGACGCACCCCCAGTGTCGGCTTGGTTTCAGGGAACGAGCATAACAGGGAATGAACATAGCAATTTATTTTTGATTATGATTGGTATACAAATAACATAGTCAATGTAATATACGCATTTCAGTGTTCTGCAGCTGTTAGTAAACATCATCATCATCATCATCAGCCTGACTATAAAATCCCTTGAACACCCGAATCTGACGATGCGGAACCCTCTTCCTCGCATGCGACTCTGTCCGAGTCCGAATCCGAGCTCGGCTCGTATTCTGAATCGGAATTGAGCCACCGCTCCAATGAGCAGACGAAGGTCCCGCGCGCTGAGCCATCCGAAAGTAACCGCGCGCAGGGACGATGCGCTTTCAGTCGCCCGCACAACGGAGATAAATGGGACGTTGCGTGATCAAGGTGACAGAGAGAGATGGAAAAAGGCTAAACAAAGTTCGAAGGGCTTTACGTTTACTGCTGCAAGTCGAAAGCGAGGGTGCGACGAGAGAGCGAAAGCAGCAACGAGTCGCTCTTTTCGGAAAGGCAACGGCACGTGCGCCTGAACTTGACGCGCCGTAGCAGGCACACCAACAGAAGAAAAATAAAAACCTTCAAACCAGCGGAGACGGCAGAACAACCCTTGAACCTATAACCACACGCGCGCGAGGCATGATACAGCGAACACGGAGCCACCGCGCCACTCAGCAAAGAGAAAGTGGGGAGTGGCCGTCGCGCCCTACTCTTCAATACATGGAGTAACACAGGTCGGGGCGAATATACGAACTTGTAGAAAGAGTCAACAGAGTGCGTGGCCAATCCAGGAGCGCCAGCTTTGCGCTCTGGCGCGAAATTTTGAACGCACGATAGAGAACGTACCGGTACGTCAGTGACAGTTTTGGGGGGGAAGCGCGATGACGTACCGGTACGTCCGTGACAGCGAAAGGGTTAACGACCTGAGGCTAATAATATAAATGCTTCAAATTGGTATGATTTCTTGCACCCACCGAAATGTGGCTGCTGCTGCTACTAGGGGTGGAAATTGCCCTTTGTCACATAAGCAAGCACTAATGTTGAATTCCAATGGTGGAGTCAGAGCAAGTTTTTCTGCTCGTTTCGGAGAGCAAGTTTGTTCCAATGACAGAGTGAGGGCGGGAGTAAGGTGTTCCAATGAGAGAGACGGAGGGGTTCAGAGCGCGACTCGCTCCGTGGAGCAGAAAAAGATGCTCCGCCAAAATCGGCGGAGTGGACCGGAACTCTGCGTGACGTATTTCCTTTACCACGTTTGTCTGCTGGGAGGCGCCACCGGTCACGATTCGCGAGGAAGCAAAAGCTGCTGCACGCTTGGCGAGATATCCATTCCGCACTTTTAAAAAAACAATAGGTGAACGGCGCTGCAGAGAAAAGTGACCGGTGCGGCGGTGCTGGGAGCAAATAGCGCACGGAAATGACAACACGCAAGGTATCCTGGGTAACTCGATGATAGAACTTCCACTTCCGCCTTGCTCCGGCGGCGCAGGTTGTGTTCCACTCACGGATCTGGAGGCGTTGCTCCACGCCAGAGTCAAGTGCTCGCTCGCTGAGTCCGTCGGCTGCTCCGACTCCGCCATTGGAATTCAACATAAAGTTTTCCGCTTGTTAACACAAAAATGTCTCCAGAAGAATTGGAATAGTGCTGGTTTCATATCAAAATCAGATAACTAAAGCAAGCTTCCATTAATTAGACTACAATTTATTAAACATTTCAGTCAATTCGTTACTGAACAGAGGTTCCGGATGGAACCTGTACATTTCTTCGGACCAAAACTTATTTAAATCTTTATAATAGCATTTGCATGACAATTCTGAATTCACTGGTCAGGATGCTCATGCTTGACCCAAATGATGATGCGAACAGCAGCAGTGTCTTGTCTTCGTGGTGCCTAGAGCACAGTGAATGCACTCAACAAATAACATCTTCTGCTAAAAACGCCAATATTACCTTGCGCTGGAAAGCATTTAAAGAGAAAATAGCAGCTTACAAAAAGCGATTACACTGTTTATCCAATTAAAACGCGTGCCATGGGCCACCATCCTGTATGCATGCAATTGTTGCAGAGTGATTTCAAAAATGCAGAATGCACAATGAACTGTACGTAGGTCAACATGTGGTTCATAGACAGCGATAAAGTGTGGTCTAAGAGTAATAACAACGGACATCAGGTGTAAAAAAATTTCAGTTCTGTGAAGGTAGACTTGGATGGCTGTCATCCTTTTTTCATAGACATAATAGGAGGCATGATACATGTCTCTGGTTAAAAATTTGGTGCACAGTAAATTTTTACCTGAGCCCATAGAAAATGCACGCGTGTTTGATTCACAGCTGTCAGAATAGAGGCAAATACTGACAAATTATTTGATAGTGCTTCGGCATTTTTTTCTGGTTTTGTAGCTTCTGCATAATTCACCCGATTTTGTTGGTCCTATCAAGGCTTAATTAAAGAAAGTTAATAATACCTGAAAAATACAGGGTTTCAATATTCAATCAAGCATACTAAGTGTTTCTGTGTACCCACAAGTATAAAAGAAAACTGAAGGAAATGAAGTTGTAAAAAAGAAATGCAACCCATTTTTTTTTAACACCCAATTCTACTCGAAAGCAGCTCGTTGAGATTTATTTATGGTGTAACATACTAAAGCAATACTGGGGCTAGTGGCAGACTACAAGTAGAAGTGCTTTATACAGTATATAGGACTCAATAACCATAGCAGTTTCTTATATTTAGCCCTAATTAGGGGTGCACAAATACTCAACATTTCAAATACAAATCAAATAGACTTATTCAATTCGTGAATTCATTATTGTAAATTGTCAAATACAAAAGACGTAACATTTATTTGAGACTCGTGGTAGACAGACCAACAAAAGAAAAGACAATTTCGAACGATTCAGCTACAGGAGAGCCGCGGTTGTTGCGTGGAGGCGCCAGTGCCGGAGTGAGTCCACGGAAAAGATATCTGCTCTACCATTTCCTATCATTTATTGATAAAAAGAATGCCTCACCTTTAGGCAGACAATATGTGAATTTGTGGTCTAAATTCTGGCAAAGCAATTTATACTTGGCCACTTCGCATCGCCCTAAAATCAATTTGCAGTGCTGTAATATCACACTCACCTCCTTCAGTGAACACAGCACTCTGTCTCTACCAAGGTGCATCACATAATTGAAAGCAGTTTTCATTTACTAGCTCCTCAAATGGTATTTGCCAAATAGACTCCTTCTCAGCTTCATCTTTGTTTAGAAATAAGACAAGCATTCAATACTTGGATTTGATACTCGAAGGTAGTCTCTCTCGAAAAAATTTGCATTCAATTTAATTAGAAAATTTTGCTGTTTGAACATCCCTAGCCCCCCAAATGAAATTTCAAGATTTCCAACAACCATTCCAGACTCAATAGTCCTCTATACAAGACATGCACAGATGACAATGCTACAATGTAGCTATCAGGTGAAAGACAATTACAAGTAAAACAATGTGGAAATGTTTTGTTATCAGCAAAAACTTCGAAAAAAGTGTGGAGCAACTAACTTACTTTGTTTTCTTCTGCTTAGGCGCTGTCTCGACAAGCAGCTGGGTATGGACAAACTAAGTAGACAAAAAAAAAAGAGCATTAAGGTTGAAAACATAATAAAAGTCTACATGGGACATGTGTGTTAACAGTAATGCAGTGATTTGGGCTTGTTGGTAAGACATTGTGAGGCTTATAGCGTGTGAAAAAGACAAGGACGAAATGAAGATGTGACACACACAAGATTGTTGCAAGTTGGCGCCCGAGTGTGTCACGTCTTCCTTTCGTCCTTGTCCTTTTTCACGTGCTAGAAGCCTCACGATGTGTAAACAGCACGTTTTCTTTAACGCACATATGCGATAACCAGTACAGTAGGCAGCCTATGCCTAGACTTGCTCAATCGTTCGGCCTTTGTAGCGGCACCGATGCACTTTTGTTTGATTTTCCACAAACGGAGTACTTACCTGCTTTCCTACGGTGCCATCTTTCTCAATGGCCTCAACTTTCATGACAACCCCGCAACAGTCCGGAGTTGGGCACGCCTCGCCAAGGAACCCCTGAAGAAACGTTCGCAAAAAATTAGTCTGCAGTGAATGTCACTGAGGTGTTGAAGGAACAATCAGGACAGACCAAACTCAATGGCGTCTTCACTTTACTAAATGCGAAGCAAAAAAATCCACGTACCCTACTCATAGCACAATAAAACCTCCGTAATTCAGATTTCATGGGCCCGAAACAATCAAATGTCAAATTATCGAGGGTATCAAGGAATAAACAAATGCTTACTATGTCAGCAAGCTTTATTTACCGAATGAATCAGCAAATTGTGTTTCCATTTTGCATAAAAGCATTGCAGAAGCTGCAATTCTCGTTTTCTTGTGACTGACTAGCGCTTTCAACGGCGATAGCCTTGCGACTTCCTTCACGGCGTAGCAGTGGTGCGCGTCTTCATCCAAGAGAAACTTCTCACTGCCATGCGCACATCTCAATTCTTTTTCACTGGTGAGCTGGCCGCCAACAGATTGTCCGTCCATCGCGGCATAGCCGGCACTCTTCACCTGCTGCCATGTTTGTGACAATGCGTGCGCAGCCATTGCAGCGAGTCAAACCGAAACTGGTGTTTGTCGCAACCACAGCCAACGAAGCTGTGGCCGCTATTGACGTGATCATGGATGGCGATCGTGCAGTTCTCAAGGCATGCAGACGACACATGCAGAGTCAAAATGACACTACTGTTTGCCGCAACTGCTGCTGCAGATGAAACCACGGTCGCTTTCGAAGTGATCATGGATGGCGACTATGCACTCATGACTGCATGCAGCTGACATGTGCACTGCACTAAACTACTGTTTGCTGCAACTGCTGTGGACGTACTGACCCTCACGATCATGATTGTAACACGAGGGTCGACTTTCCAGTCAAGTGAAAATAAATAAATAAATAAATAAATAAATAAATAAATAAATAAATAAATAAATAAATAAATAAAGTCTTGAATGTCATGCCTGATGAAAGGAAGAAGAAATAGTGCCTTCATTTAAAAAATCCCAATTCGGAAACAAGTTCTCTTGGGCAATCCCTTTCAGAGATAGCTTCACTTTCGTGAAATTTCGTGTGACTTGGCGCTGAAAGCGTCCCCGACAAGTGTTTTAAGCGCTGCGCCAAGCTCGCTATCAGTGCCAAGAGTGCCGTCAGCCATGCACTTCGAGTGGTTTGGTGCCGGGACAAGCCAAGCCTTACGAAAAACCATCTCCAGAAGTAAGTGACTGCTTGAGAACCACATCATCTTTGAGCTTGAGATACTTCTTGAGAGGCTGCTAAACCATCTCATTTGGGGATGCTACCAGGCTACCACGAGGTCCACAGAGCCGTTCTGACCGGCCTCAGATCTAAAGAGGGCCTCCCATTGACCTTGCTATCTGCTGATCGTTGACATTAAGCTGCCAAGCTCAACGGCTATTTAAAGAGGTCTCCAGCAACTATGAACAATTTTCAAATAATTACCTGAGCAGAGACATAGGATACAGCCTACGTCGCATTTCAATATTAATGAAGAAACCAAGGACAAAATATGGCACGTGAACTATCGAGTATGAAACTGTGTTTAAGCAACACATACACTAACATTGTTGATGAAGCTACAAATTGTGGAACAATTCACAAATTTAAATATGCAACTTTCTGATCCCAACATGTTGAATGAATGTTAATAAGTATTGTCTGATGTTAAAAGTGATGTTAAAGTGTTACATTCTAAATGTATAAATTAAGCTTGTAATGGAATGTTTTTCTTTTTTGCAGTGCTGTATAAATTTATTTACTTGCTATTTTGCAAACAGTTACTTTGCAGTGTGTTTATAAACTGCAAATAGTTTTGATATTTTGTTTTATTAGCTGTTGTATTTGGTTTTATTAGTACTGGTACTTCTACACTGCTACTTCTGCTGCTCTAGTGAGGTAAAGGCCTTAGCTGTTTACGCCCTCCTTTTGCCTTACCTTGCGGGCAAACCTTGTATTTGTTTTGCCCAAAGAAAGAATGGCCAAGTTCCGACAAAGTTTCCGACCCCTCCCGGCCATTAAAATTGCTTGTCTCCCAAACTGGGCGTCATATCGAATGCACTACATTGCATCACGTCACGAATAAACAGAGTCTAAGCACTAAAGCCCACAGGGTACTGCAGCACCGTAACCATAACACCAGTGACAAGCACAGTGAAATTAGTGTTAAAAAATTATGGTGTTTTATGTGCCAAAACCATGATCTGTGTATGAGGTACATCATAGTGGGGGGACTCTGGAATAATTTGGACCACCTGGGGTGCTTTAACATGCACCTAAATCTAAATACATGGGTGTTTTCGCATTTCGCCTCTACCAAAATGCGGCAGCTGTGGCCAAGATGTGAAAATGGCAATTCCAACAAACACCAAGTTGTGACTTCAAGCAATTTGTTTACGGATTGGATCGAGACATACCGGTTGCAAACGTAACGATAAATACCACGAGATTTAGAATACTTGTTTTAAAATGGTCAATCATGCCGTTATTCGAATGTAAAGCGAGGGTCAAGCTCAAGCAACGAAAATCATGAAAAAAAAACTTGCCCCAAAGGGTGTACTGGCACGTCAGTGCAAGAGAATCGATGAAGTGTGCAAAATTTCTTTTTACCCTAGTGCATGCTAAGATGTAACAAGAAGACACCAGCAATGAACCTGTTTTTGGCAGGAAGCAACACCTTGTTTCACTAAGCTGCCAGCGTGCTAAACTTGTGCTCTTTGTCAGCAGCGCTGCAAGAATGTGCGACAAAGCTTTTCTTACCCCTATACCACATTTCATGCTTGGCAGGCAATGCCATGGAAGCTACACAAGTACAGCTGACTACAGTTATACGAGCCTTGCGGGACAGCAAGATTTGGTTGAATTATCCGAAAATTTGAACAAATAAACAAAGGCAAAAACTAAACTACCAAGTCCATCTTTGTAAAAAGTCTTTTTTTTTTAATTTTGATTTCTTGAAGTAGTCTGTCACCATGTACTGACTACCTCAATACTGCAATTGCAGTAACTATACATGTTGTCACCAGTCAGTGGCCCACAGATACCCAACACTGCTGTCGACGCTCACATCCCCCAGGGCACAGAGCAAGTCATCATTATCCTTGCAGGACAGGTTGTTGCCATCATAGTTGATGCCCAGGGAAAGCAGTAGTGTCATTGCTGAATTTCTTTTGTTGCCGTGCTCATAAGGGCACGCCAGTTGTGGTCGATTGGTCATGTGGCATGCTTTCGTGTTCGAACTAAAGTTTTTTGTCTAAAGAAATGTATTGTTTGTCGCTGGGACTTTATGGTGCATTCGAATTAACTGAGATCGAATTAATGGGAGTCTACTGTAGAGCAGTCATGAAGTTCCCACTCCACGTGTTTTGCCGTGCAGTATTACTAATCTGCAACCCTTTCGTACAACTGCACCTTGTGGACATAAGGTTATGTTAAACTACCTATTCGAGCACCCTCATGCTTACTATAAGAGGTACTACGTATTAGTCGCAAATGCAAGCAGTGCGCTGTAGCTGCTAGTCCCAGAAACGTGTTGCTCCTGCTTGTCCATTGGCAAATATGTTGAAACATGCGACACTTTCAGCATAATATGTCATATTTAGTGACCTATAAGCGCTAGACTTAACGTTCCATCGAATTATCATATACATCCAGAATTAAGTTGAGATATGTTGAAGAAAGCAGGCCAAAGTCGCCCCCTCATTTTATATACCTGTCTGCAGCAGAATGCGAGTCATCGCCTGACAACCTACAGCAATCATGTTGGCGAACGCATAGCCAAAGCTGTACTCATATCCAAATGCAATAGCTGGCAATTTCTTTATTGTTCACTGCATCTTCTCCGATTATCTTGCGTATGATTTGTGTTTATATTTATTTTGTCTGGCAAATGATGAGTAGCACCATGCAGAGGCAGTTTTCATGATAACAAAAGTTGTAGAATTTGCTGAAGTCAACGACAACGTGGCCACTCAGCGCCAGTTTGACATTTCTGAAGCAAGCAAAAGATATTGGCAGACACAATAAGGTAAACGGTTGGCGAGCGTCATACAGTGCGCATCCAGATTGAGGATGACCTTGCGAACACTGCGTGGGGGAGAGAGAGAAAAATCCTTTACTTAGCCTAATGGCGCATCTGGAGAGAACCTCAGTCCAGAGTCTCGCTGGTGTGATCCTTCAGCACTGCACTAATGAAATCTGCTAGGTATTGCTGAGCTTGTAAGGTGGAAGCATGAGTCAGCCACACAGCCAAGGGAGGGGAAGTGTGTGGAAGGGAGCAGAGCATTGTGTAGGAGCTTTATGTGCACGCTACCAGTGACGGTGCAGTGAATATGCTACAAAGCTGAAGGGCCATTGCGACAACAAAGGTGTTTTGGCAATTTCGTTGCTTTCTTCATTTTTTTTTCACTTCAAGGTAAGGGGTCAATATATTCTGGTTTATATGGTTCATGACTCACACTTTCTTTTTTTCAGATGCGACATGCTGTTTCTTAGCAAACGAATGCAAGCAGTACAAGTAGTCTCACTAGCCGTAGTGTTTTGCTTGCCAAGTATGAAACGGAATACGGTTTCTCTTTCACTAAGCACAGGTCATAGGAGACCTACCTTTTCAGTGAGGTTGCAGGATTCTCGATACTCCCTCCAGCAGGCAGGGTGGTACTGAATAAGGCACTTAGAAGCGCAGTGCAGTTGCTGGAAGCCCTTGAAGTCGGGATCACTGTAGTAAATGGCCTTCTGCAACGGGCACGCCTCGTAGCAACACATGGCATCCCACTTTGGCGGTGCCCGGCACAGAGCCTGCATCTCCTCCATCGCATTCTGCACATGGAAGCACAGAAAAATTTCTCAGTAGCTGACAGGCTGACTGCACTCCCGAGCGATTCCAGGTAATTCGGAATTCTGGACTGTCTTCACCAAGCCCGATTTATTGGTCGGCATTGGTAACTGGATGGATGGCACACAGATGCAGGCAAGGCGGCCATACTTGTGAATAGTGGATGCTTAGATGATCATCCGTGTCTGACGACTGCCGTGCACAAGCATAGATACAAACTTGATTCAATGCTGAGTGGTAGCCACATGAACAGGAGTGTAGGGCCAGATTGCTTTCAATCTACCACTTCGCCTTTGCATGCTCTCTAAGCTGCGTGTTGAGGCTAAAGTCCTGTGTGCCTCATGTATGACTTCCTGCAGCTAAGTACACTCTTAAAGAAGTTTGCACCCTTTGAGACTTATCTTGTCCCAAAACAAGAATCATCTGCCTTGCTTGAGTTTCCTTTCTTGAAAACTGCACTCGCTACTTTCCTGTCGAGAATGCTACGTCACGCTGATAACGTGCATGCCAATAGTGACCTGGAAGTACCGGACGCGCAGTGTTAAAGAAAATTCAGGCAAGATAGGTGACAATTATTGTTGTGGGACACGATAAGCCCCACAGGGTGCAAACTTATTTAAGAGTGTAGGGTTATCATCATAGAATGAAAGTCCTTTAGCAGTCGATATGATCCACCTCTCCTTTGTCCCCATCTCGTTTCTCATGCTATATTTTTTATCCTGTGAGGGCATCAACTCAATTTAACGCCCTTTTTAATACGTTCGACAGCCGATTGTGCATGTTACAGAGTGCTCAAATCATGCATGAGAAAACCTTCAGCACCCCCCCCCCCCCCCCACCCATTTCTCCATTTACGCAGACAAACTGATTTAAAAAAAAAGGGGGGGGGGGGGGAACAGGGAGAAGACAGCATGAAAGCTTGGCGTTTACATAAACCTCAACAAACCTGAAGTTGTGACCTCTTCGCATTGTCGACCTTAGTTTTCGTCTCGGGCCATAGCAGATTCTCGTTGAACTGTATGCCTTTTTGAAGGATACTCAAACATTTTTCAATGTGTGGCAGCGCTTCTGAGAACCTGCATTCAGAGAGCAGCGGCCATTATTAATGGTATATTAAGAGTTTCATAGTGCAAGATATTTGCTCATTTTAAAACTAACACTCATGTATCTGCATAGCTTTTTGCAACGTTTTTTACATGTCTTTACATTAACAAAACATTTAAGAGTGTTAGGCGCATTCAGGTGGGAGTGCATGTAGCAGTGTATTTACTCGAATCTAACGCGCACCTTTTTTCTGATAAAACAAGTCCAAAAATTGCATGCGCGTTAGAATCGAGCACGACCCTAAATCCGCATTGCCATATTGCCATCGGCATTCGAAAAATGGCCACCTCGCACACACTTCTAACCTAGCTGCCGTAGCTTCCTCCATGTGCATACCTCCATGTTGTATGTGTAACCAGGCGTTGGTGTAACCTAGTCTGCCGTCTGTCTTCCCATTTTCTGCATTTATTCAATCAGCATGGAAGCACCAACTGCGAAGACATGCAGAGTCCACCATGATGCTGCATTTAAAAGGAAAGTTATGTGCCCGTAGATGGGCAGAAATCGGGCCGTATCACGGGCGTTAAGAGTTCCCGAAACTTGCGTGCAGGACTGGCGCAAACAGAAGGAGAATATTTTCGCCAGCAAAGCAACAAGGAAGGGTTTCAGTGGACTAAAGCAGGGCCGCTTCGTCGAAATAGAAGAGCTGCTGGAATACGTACAAGAGCGGCAAGCTTCACAGCGGCCCGTGACGATCAATCTGCTCAAAGTACGGGCGATGCAGTTAGCCCTACAGAAAGGGCTAATGTGGAGTGCCTTCAAAGCAAGCAGGTGCTGGCTATCAAATTGTATGAAAAGAAAAGCCTTTTCTCTTCGAAGGCGGACAGGGATATGCCAAAAATTGCCCGAAGAATATGAAGGAAAATTGGACAGTTTTCAACGGTACACTTTGAAGTTGCGCCATAGAAATGGCTACCACTTCAGACAGATTGAAAATGCTGATCAGATGCCGCTCTGCTTTGACATGCCTGCCACCACAACTGCTGAAAAGAAGGGGGCGAAGCAAGTGCGCGTTTTGTCTTCCGGCCACGAAAAAACTAGTCACCGCAATGCTTTGTTGCACTGCAGATGGGCACAAGCTGCTACTCATGTCTTATCTTCAGATGGAAGGTGCTCCTGAAAGGAATCGGGTTTGCGAGTGGAGCAATTGTGAGCGCAAATCAAAAAGGTTGGATGACTACAGACTTGGTCGCTAATTGGATTGATAACGTTTGGCAGAAGAGACCCGGTGGCAGTTTGCGCTAGTGTGGGATGCTTGTGCTGGACGCGTTCAGGTGCCGCCTTGACCAGCGCATCAAGGACAAGCTGGCTGCATGCAACACAGACCTTGTCGCGATACCCGTCGGCATGACATCGCAGCTCCAGCCCCTCTATGTTTCTTTGAACATAGCCAGTGAAAGATAGAATTCGGGCGCTCTACACCGAACGGCTCGTTAGTGATTGCCACGAATTCACGCCCGCCAATAAAACGAAGCGTGCCTCGCTGCAGGACTTTGCTGGATGGGTGAAAGATGCATGGTACACGATCCCGTCTGCCATGGTCAACAAGGCCTTTAAAAAGTGTGAGATTTCGAATGCCATGGACGGCACCAAGGATGAAATGCTTTGGTCTGTTGATAGCGACAAGGAGTTGTCCGATAGCAACGACTAGTGATATCTATTGCCCCGTGTGACTCTACCGGCGCAGTGAATAATCTTGGCGGCAAGGTACGCCACTTCCATTTGTGTTTTTATTCATCGCAACTTTAGTGTATTGGGAATAAATCTGTTTTTTCCAAATGATAGAAAAAAGTATTTCTATATGAAAGCATGAGGTGCACGGTACTGTACTCTTTCTTTCTTTTTTTTTTTTGGTCATGGGTAAACGGGTGTGTGTTGAAAAACAGGTGCATGTTACAACCGAGGGCGCATTTGAATTGAGTAGATATGGTAACACGACTATTAGATAGTGCACACAAGTGTGTGCTTGCACACATGTGTACATGCTAGAGCTGGACGTATATCATCAACTTGTTTTTTTTTTAATACGAATAGTAAGAATGAAATATCAAACAGCCGAACGCAGACATTTTTTTAACAGAAGGAATTCCTATATAACTAGGTGCCACATGTGCCCTGAGTAGTGGTAAATATACAGCTATCAGGGACAAGGAAGCGGTGTTAAAAAATCCCTGTCATTAAAAAAACTGCATGAATAGCCTTTCAACCATTCTACAGCCTGGTTGCAAACAAGGTTTCAAAGAAAGAATGACTGCTGTACGACTAGCTTTCATTAAACACTAACTAAATGGTTGCCGAAACAACATTGCAGGTTGTGGGAAAAAAAAAAAAGAAAAAAGCTACTGAAGCACTTGTATGCTGTAGACACATGTAAGAGGTCTCGTTGCAAGGAACACATAACAGGTTGTAGTGTAAATGGTAAAGCTGCTTGAAATTGAAATTCGACCTTTCATGCAAAGAAGCACCGTTGCCAATGAATTTTTCTTACACGAAAGGGGTAGAGTCGCTGATGGTATTTTCTTACATGGAAAGGGTCACAAAATTTCTCAAATAATTGGGCAATCGGAAAAAGCAAATTTTGAATGCGAAAAAAATTCATTTTGTTGAGTTTGAGGGTCATTGATGAAAGATACAGTTTTGTGATGAGTCGACGACACCGTCACATCAGAAGTACAAATGCAACGACGGCCACGCTTTCGCGTCCACTCTATCCCTGCGGCTGATAGAGTCGTCCGCAGTGAGACGACACTGTCATGAAACGCACTGGCAGCGGGGAGAAAATGCTTTGTTTTCCTCTTGCCTCAATGAGTCTCCTAAACTTCAGATTACGCAACCTTCAATACTAAACGTGTGGGAAGACAATGCACCTAATGCCACACCTTCTCATCACGGCCTCTATGTGCACATGTGGCCGATTAAATCTAAAGATGCGCAGCAGCCGTGGCAGCGTTAAAAAAGGAAGCATGCGGCAACCTGCCCCCGCCCACACATTTTCTCCCTCCCACAATTTGATAACCCCAAGGCCTCGCACTTTAGTAGCGCAATGCCAAAGCCCCAAAGCAACCACGACAAGCAAGACTGAAGTTAGCAAGCTTCAAGACGCTTTACTAGGCTATGACAGCTTTAATACGGAGTACAATTGAACCTCACTATAACGAAACGGGATATAACGAAATAATGGATATAACAAAGTAAATAATATTCCGCTGGAAAATTTCTTTTAAAACTTGTTTGAAGGAAGTGAAATTGTCCTGCTAATCGATACAACATACTAGATTTGTTTGCAAAGGCAAAAAATACCCAGCCGTTGAGTGCCAGGTACATCGCTTTTTCCGCGAGGTTCCGCACTCGTTTGCCACAGCAGTTAAAAACTTTCGCATCTCCGAAATGAATACGCATTCGATTTCTCACCACCGTGCACAGCTCCGCACCATGCACAAAGCAGCAGCTCACTGTCGCACTTCTCTAGCAACCTCTCTCCAGCACTAGCCTAGTTATGTGTGGTGGTGCAAAAGGTTAGTGCATTCACTCCAACTGTGCAGTGTGCCGTGCAGGCAGGCAGGTGCAGCTGGGCATGGCCTCCGATACCTCCTAGTGCAATCTCGAAGATCATACCCAGGCTGTGCATTCACTTCTCTCTCTCCCAGTGGCTGGCAGCTGGGCATGCCTTCCAAGATTGCACTGGCACGTATGCAATCTTGGAGGCCACGAGCAGTAGTTCACCTGCCTCCTTGATCCTTAAACTAGCGGAGCGCTGTGTTGTGTGTCACATGCTGCTCGACTGCGACGAGCAAAGTAGAAAGACGATCACAATGGAACAGAAGGCAGATATCTAAAGGCTCCTACATCAGGTGTTAAGTCGTGTGTTCAACATGCCTAAGATTCTTTTGTTCTTTTACTTAAATTTCATTGCATGCATGGCAGTGTAGCAGTTCTGCACGCTGCAAAGCCATCTTACTTCAATGTTTACAACTGTGCACCCCAGTAGGCATATACTGCAGTTAGTGACAATAATGGATATAGCAAAGTAGCGGATATAACGAAGTAATTTTGGCTCTCTCTTCAATTTTGTTATAACGAAGTTCAAGTGTGGTACTTTGGAATTTGTGGCGCCATGATGACATACAATCGAACCTCGATATAACGAACACTAATATAAATAAGTAAAACATTCTCACTGCAATTATAGTGCAACATATATAGATTTATGACAAATATCGGGTATAATGAAGCTATTTTTGTGTAAGATGCGACTTTGTTATAACAAGGTACAACTGTACCAGCGCAGGGGTTTCAGCACAAAATTATCAAAATAAATCTAACCATCATTTTCACTAGTAACAATAAACCTATTATTACAAAAATAATAATAACAGTTTTGGAACAATACTTTATCACTCTAAACTTGTTGTTTTCTTTAAGTGCCCAATTAACGTGCACCATAGCACAGTTCACAAATGTTTCTGCACTGAGCCCAGATCTGTATGCAGCCACTGCAGCTGGCAATCAAACCAGCAACCTCGTGCTACGAGCGAACATGGTAGATATAATGCTATCTAGTACGATGCAACTAGAGCTAGCTCACCCATGTTGGAAAGAAACCCTCACCTGTTCATTTTGACCAGGGCCTTTGTGACGCCATAGTACGCCAGAGGAAACACAATGTCCTTATGATTGTTGATGATGCCGAGAAAATATTCAACCGAGTTTTTCAAGTCCTACAGAGCAAAGGCAACAATGAGTGTGAGGGCCACAGGGGCCTGCTAAACAATGCAGCTAGGTGCAATCTTTACCTCCAGGGCTCCCATTCCAAGCAATGCATGTCCGGCTGCGTATTCCACAAGTACGACGTCCAGCTCGGTAAGATTTTGCTGAAGAAGTAAGACAAACCATGAACAGATAAAAAAATTATGCAGATCCAACACACATCTTGGAATCTATGTGAAGCGAAGCTTTCATGAAACAGTTAATCAAATGCTATAAATTTGGCCATTTCATTCCTGCATCTTTGGCGTAAAGGAAACCGAACCCCCTACATCTGCGCTCTGCAATGTGACACCTGTGGCAGTCATCTCAAAGAGCTTGCTGGTGCTCACCTGATAAAAGTATACCTGCGACTGTGGCCTAACAGAGCACTTGGCTACTGAGCCAGAGGACCGAGGTTTGATCCCACCATCGGACATGTAATGCAATATTTATTTGACACTCCAGGCACATTTCGACTGCGGTCGTTGCTGTGATGTTCTGTATGAAGTCCAAGTGCAAGAACTTTGTTAATAACTTTGTCCAAGGCAATAACTTTGTTCCCCCCCCCCCCCAGCATACGCTGTGGGGGAAGTGAAAGCGTGCGAGGGTGAGCCTAGGATGGTGGCTTGATCTCATGCTTGCAAGGAAGGAAAGCGGGGAGTAAGCGTGCCATCTTCGATTGTGCGCAAGGCACCAGGGGTTGTGCCGCTGAATATGGTGTGAGCGAGCGCAGTCATGCGGGCCCCACCTTAAAGTGATTTACTATGGGAACAGTCTAAGTGCGCCAAGGGCTGGTAGCAATTCGCATGCGCTGTGTTTTCACAGCTTAGTTCGCTTTGAAGCGAGGAGGAGCACGAAGGTCATGCGCTCGCTGCTGCTGCTGCTCTTCCTCGCGCCATCGCTTTGACAGCGAGTGTCCGCGGTCATCGAGTGAGATGTGTTCATGTTTGTCTGGGCTCGCGTGACACCACGCCTGATAATTTAGTTTGTGAGTATATGTTCTTAAAGTTTATTATGACCGATAAAACTATTATCTTTACTTCGTATCGCGTGTTTGCTATCGCAATTGATGCTTCACCTTTTGGGCAATACTGCGACTTCTTTTTCTTGCAAAGTGTTATGGCGTTCGGGTGGCGTTTTCTGCACCACACAGGCTTAGTCGCATTTGCTCCATTGTGCACAGAAGGGCCCATTGTGTCTCAAGAGTAGTATACAGAATTCCCCTAAGCTGTGGTCATATGTACGTTGGCCAAAGAGGCAGATGTGTCAACATATGCCTAAGAGAACACAGAAATTTGTTAAATGGTGAGCCATCCTCTCATCTCGCCTTACATTTTAAATCATGTCTGTGTAAACCTATCTTCGAAAACAGTCATTTTGTTCTGTCACCCTAACCAAACCACATAAGAAATCTCGGAAGCCTATTATATCACCAAAAATGCCGCACTGTGAGTAAGCCAACCATCCTTATTACTACATGATAAAGAATCCAATTTTATTAATGATACTTGCACGTGCCTTAGATGCTATACCTCATCTTGACATGCCCGAAGTGTCCATTTTCTATATATGTATTTTTCCATACGTGCATTAAACATCAGCGGTGAGTCAGCGTGTGAGGTGTGTGTTTCTTTTCCTACGTCTTTCATGTTTTTAGCGCTCTAAGTTTTTATTGATATGCGTTACCAACCAGCCCACCTATCCATCCTTTCTTTTTCTCTTTTAGTATGAGTTTTTCGGCAACAAAGCAACCAGCAGCCATGGTCACGAAACTCCGAGAAAGTTGGGAAAGAAATCTTCCTTTTAGGAATTGTTCTGTGTTTTATCTGTGTTAGCAATACAGTCATAGTCAACTTTCTGCAGTAATGAAGGGAAGCTTCCACACGTGTCACAACCCTTTTCATAATTCTAACGCCAGCTTTCCTGCGAGACTCTTTTCTAGTCAACTTTACCAACCAGCATGTAAGTAACAGATGCTTGTATATTATGACAGGTAAAATATAAACCTGCCCGGCAGTGGACTTCACTTCAAAACCACAATGTTAAGCTACCACATTTTCGGGAATATCATTGTTAGCAGCTTCGTTTGACGACTTAGGCAAAAAGAAAGCTGGCAGACTTGTTTGGCCATGCCGAATCACAATCCAAATTCCATCTGATCACAGAGCCTTAGTTAGCAAACAGTTGGCTAAAAAGGCTTCTATTTCTTTCAACATAGTCGCCAACCAAAATTTTAAGAAGCGCAGCAAAAGCAAAGCTTAACAACTCACCTTTTGAGCCAGCACTGTCTTGAACCCTTGCAATGCTACCTTATACAGGCCATTTATAAGGTCATCACACGATTTTTTTAAAATTTCCTTGGTCTGCTTGTCACTAACAGGTGGCGTCTGCAAGTTGCAAAATTGACAAGTGCCCATAAACACAGGGCTATTAGCAACGTTTGCTGGAATTGACCCCAATCTGTGGCCAAGCCGCCACAGTTTAGTGAAGCCAGAATATAACACAGACTGGAACAAATTTTATGGTTTTACCAATGCGTAAGAATCACTACAGGCACTATTAAGCTTGAAGCAAGTACTTAGCCCTGAAGTCATCTTGGAGCAATTATTGGAGCAAGTAAAATTACGTTATGAAGCAGTCTGGAGCAGAAAAAATTGGATTTTGGAACAGCATGGAGTAGACTAAATTCATTTTGGAGAAATTTGAAGCATGCTAATCTGAATCTTGGTGGAATAACGGAATGTGGAACATGGCAGTACACTCTGAAACCTTGATGAAACATAGAACCAACATAAAGCACATCATCAAATTTTTTACCGTTCTCTAGTTTTCTTTCTTTTTTTTTTTCATGAAGTACTTTCTCAAGGAATTGTTAATAAATGTCTGCTTGAAAATAACACCATCAAAAACAAATTCCTTCTACAAATTGATCCCATACATTTTAATATCAAGCGTTTGCTGTAGCAGTAAAAAAATTGCTTACTAGAGTACCCAAAAACTGCCCATTTTCCTGCGGAGAGGAAAGTATTAAGACCTTTCAGTGTGTTTATCTTGTGTCTGCTCGATTCACTTTCTGAAAGGAAAGCCCATGGAGGGCTTTCCCATACACCCACACACAAAACCGCATTATGGATACAAAAGAAAGGTAAGCATAAAGCATTTGTGCGCACCTGTAGACTTTGAAACTCGCGCAACGATTGTTTTTCAGCCACACGAGAAGCATGCTGAGCCATTCCCAAGAGAGCTGGCCCCCCTTCAGTGATGTCGTACATGAATATGCAAATTATTGTATGTTCTCTATTGACTGAGAGGGAGAAAATAATAAAGCACCAGTAACTATGCGCGCACGCAATAAAGAATTTAATGCTTCATCTCGTGCGCACTGCAGTGGCCCACTTATTGGTTCTCTTGCCGAGTGTCCAATGTCAGTGTGAAGTGAATGCTGCTCACACCTGCTTTATGCCAGAGTCTTATGCACACATGCAGGAGCAAGAGCTTCCCCTGCCACTGCATGCAGCTTGGCAAACACGGAAAATAACCATTACTGTACTCATACTGATTGCGGTATGCTAGCATCACACGCGATCGAGATGACAAAGCTGGATAAAAACGAAGCACAACGTACAGTGGTAGCACGCAGCACAAATATGATACTCTTCTTTAGAAAAACAAAGTATACTGTACTAGATGTCGTCTCTTATTTTTCATACAGGGCCTCAAACCCTAAAGAACATAGCTGCGCAAATCTTGAAGAAAAAAACCTCGGCCAACTGCACGCGAAGCAGACGGCACTGCAGCTTCATCGAAGCAGACAACACCACAAGGTGCTCACGCTAAATGATCTCCTTGGTATATTTTTCTGATCTCAAATGTGACCGAATTAAAGAGGACCCAATTACCAGCATTCAGAGACTGCAAGACAGAAGAACCAGATAGCGCCAGCGTTTTTGGTACTAGCCACCACAGGCTACTGATGAACAGCAAACACGCTGTGGCCCCCTGTCGCCTGTGCCGCTTCCGCAGTCCCCTCACCATCATCATAACCAAATCATGGCGGCTACCTACAGGCACTGGAAATTCTGGTCCATAGAATCTACTGGGATAAACCACATAATCTGTAACGTTAAACTTTCTTCCCCTGGTACAGACAGTACGAACCCAAAGTTTCTCAAGTGTACTAAGACATACTGATCCATCTTACTTCCTCTGCTTTTCTTGCAGTCCCTAGAACATGATGTACTCCCAGACAAGTGGAAGATTGCATGAGACTTGTAGTAATCATTACCCGGAGAACTATCGACCCATTTCACCGACTAGTATGCCTTGCAAACTGATGGAGCCTATCATTCGTTGTCACCTCTAAACAGGTTAGGAAACAAACGTTATTCACCACACCACAGCAGAGGTTTACAATAAATTACTGCTGCGGGACACAGCTTTTCTATTTCACTTACAACTTATTTAGCGTTCTTGATTGTTCCTCCGTCATAGATTGCATCTTTATAAATTCTGCGAAAGCATTCGATTCGGTATGCCATAAATTACTCTTTAAACTATGCAAGCTTAATTTTGACCCTACAGTACTAAAATGGATGGAGTGCTTCTCGTCTGGGCACACGTCATTCAAAACAACAAGCATAACTCTCCTCGTTGTCCTATTTGCAATAAGATCTGCAGTATTGCAAGGGTCTGTTCTAGGACCCCTTGCTCTTTCTTATACTAAATTAATTACTTGCCTAACAACATTTATTTTTCCATAAAACTGTTTGCAGATGACTGTGTTATTTATCGTGAAATGTTAACTGCTGACCACTCTACACTTTATTCTGAAGTTGCCTCCCACGGCTGCTCAGGGAAGCAGTACCCAGAGGAGGTGCCATGTCTGCGCCACCACCACTTGGCAGCAAAAATATCGCAAGGACACAAGGTACATGTGCGCCGAGTGCAACAAACCACTCTGTGTGGACCCATGTTTCAAGGACTACCACATGCTGAAGAAATATTAGTGCAAGAGGAACATTTGAGACTTGCAAAAAAATTTTCATGTGCGCATTCTTCTTGTGTATTTTTCTCGTGTGGACATTGTGTATAACAATGCGCCAATTTTTTGTTGTCTTATAACTTTATTTGCTATTTTTTATTGTTTTTGATGAATAAAGAGTACATATATGCCAACGCAAAACATCTTTTTCTCCCTTTACGGTCACTCTAGAAAAATTACGGCAATTTTTTTTCGAAATAGGTCTCTCTGAAGAATTTAAATGTGCAATAAAAAAATTGACCCTGGGTGGTCGCATATGGCAAAATAAATCGACCCTCAAAGGGTTAAATGTGTTTTGTTTGTTTTGATACCACTTACTCCTCTCTGTAATGCAACAGCCCTGATAGAAAATTACGATAGAAATTAAAGTAACGAAGGTATTTCTAATTGTGACAGATGCGACTTCGTCACAGTGAAGTTAGACTGTAATAAGAGAAAGGAAACTGTAGAATAACAATTTTCCATGCTAGCATGCTGAAAATGAACCCAATATGTCCAACTCCAGTTGTTCTGCTCACATTTGCAACCAATTGACAAAGACCAAATTATATCTAGTTTCAACTGTCCATACTACACCCTGCAAGTACTCCACTACAACCGCGTACTTTGTCTGCACAAAACAAACCAAGAAACTTGCCTGTTGAGTAGGGGGTGGTTTGGATTGCGTTGTAGGTTGAGGAGCCGCTTCATCTGAGGAGTCCGAGTCTGACACTAAGTCTGGAACCTTTCAGGCATCAAAAGAACAACAGCTATCAGAACCTCCTGCTTCGGAATGCCAACATCTTGTTCGTTTTTTTTTTCAGCAAACAGAACAACAAACATAACTTACAGCAGGTTTTGCCTTTTGCTTGTTTGTTGCTGGTTGACCGCTAGAAGAAAAAGAAGGCAACAAACTTTTGAGCTGGAATTGAGAAAAATTGTGATCCACCTGACTGTAGCGCAAGGCCACAAAGAAAACCTATACGGGTCTCTCTACCTTGCAAGTCTTCCACAGAACCGATTTGCCATATTCAGCTGAAAATGATTGCTTATACTACTCAGGAACAATACAGTGAAAGAGTCACAATCATACGAAATAACAGACAATGAAGCCACAGAAACCATAGAAATGAACTATGTTTTAATTGAAATGTAGAAATAAATAAGGTGAAGGCAAATAAGTGTAAGATAACTTGATACAGGTGGGTACTGAACACACGTGTACTGCATAATGTATGAGGTAATTTAAACTAAGTTACAGCAGCACCATCCTCTTGTCCACTATTTTGGGTATGTGTGTGCAAGATTAGTCCTAGGGATGTTAGCCAGTGCCACCTGTGGCCAAAGCGGCAGAAATGGAATACCCTTTTAACCACAGGATAATAATATTTGGGGTTTTACGTGCCAAAACCACTTTCTGATTATGAGGCACGCCGTAGTGGAGGACTCCGGAAATTTTGACCACCTGGGGTTCTTTAACGTGCACCTAAATCTAAGCACACGGGTGTTTTCGCATTTCGCCCCCATCGAAATGCGGCCGCCGTGGCCGGGATTCGATCCTGCGACCTCGTGCTCAGCAGCCCAACACCATAGCCACTGAGCAACCACGGCGGGTTTTTAACCACAGGAGTCACGAAGTACATGAGCTTAGGACAGGCAACTGGCCAATAAACTCTCGTACACTACACCTCATGACATCAAGACTACCAAATTCGAGTAACGGATACGAAAGGCAGGTACAAGACAGAAGAGAAGACGAAGAGGACGAAGAGTTTGAGAGGCTGGACTGCACTACGATCATGCTACAATCATCGTAAAAAACCATGTAAAAAAAAATAATAATAACACTTCTTCACAGCTCTTCGTAAAAGTTGTGGTGGAAAGTGGGGGGTAGTCGACACCCGAAGACGGAGGCTGAACCACAAGTTCTTCGACGGTGCCGTCGCCTTGCTGGACTCCCACCGAATCCAGAGTTGAATATGTCCCATGACGCAGATGAACGACGACACAGATGAACGACGACTTATTCCAACTGCTGCGCCGAGCAGTTCCATTCTACAACTGTGATGCGCGTCCCTTCGCCGGAAGATCGGACAAAGACGTCGAGGAATGGCTCATCCATTATCACCGGGTGAGTGCCGCCAACAAGTGGAACAGTGCTTCTGAGCTTTCGAATGTCGTGCTCTTTCTAACAGATATGGCGTTCATGTGGTTCGACAATCACGAGGAAACGTTCACAACATGGAGAAGATTTGTTTCGGAAATCAAAGAGCGATTCGGCTACTCCTCGATGAAAAAGATAAGGGAGGAACAGATGCTACTGCAATGCACGCAAGTGCCAGGCAAAACATGCACGACCTACATTGAGGCAGTAATAAAACTGTGCAGGATGGTGGACTCTGGAATGTCTGAGGAAGACAAAGTCAGGCACATCCTAAAAAGAATTCCCGAGGATGTTTAGAGTTTCCTCATTGCAAAAGACAACCTGGCTTCCGTTGCCGACATCATTCGGCACCATCGCACTTTCGAACTGAAGACAAGGCATATCACGCCGAAGTTTGGCAGGCTCGCCAATGTGACGACAGTTTTGCTTGCCTCGGTCGTAGAGACGTGGCTGCTGTCGGGACGCAAGTTCATAATCCTCAGTGCTTCTCGCCGCAGGATATGGGGAGAAGGATGCCACATTTGGCTCGAAATCTGGTGGTAGGAGGAAGCTATGAGTGCCTGGATGTGTCATTTGCGTGTGCAGGCTGAGCTCTTCCCAAACAATTTGTCGGATCATTGATGCAAGATCGAGGGGCTGGTTGCTGTCTACGCTTGCAACTGTCATCACATTGGCTATCCTGCCAAACTTCGGCGTGATGCGCCTCGTCTTCAGTTCGAAACTGCGACGGTGCCGAATGATGTCAGCAACGGAAGCCAGGTTGTCTTTGTGATGAGGAAACTGTAAACATTCTCAGCAATTCCTTTTAGGATGAGCCCGACTTTGTCTTCCTCAGACATTTCATTCCGTTCTTCCTCACCACCGCCTGGAAATTAGCATCCGCGGCCAATGGAGGTGAGGTCGCTGGACAGTCTTTGCAAGAAATACCTCTGCCTGTTGTGATGCTCAAAAACAAAGTGAATGTCTCGATTGACGGAACACCGACCATGGCGTTAGTTGATACTGGGGCGACTGTGTCTGTGATGAGCCTCGCTTTCAAAAACCATCTAGGCCACAAAGTTGTTTTCTTGGAACGACGGTATTACCTTTCATGGAGTAGGTGGCGAGTGGCTTCGTCCCCTTGGTGTGTGTGCTGTGAGTGGTTTGTTGGCTGGGAAAGTGTGTGTCAGAATTCCTTGTTCTTTCTTGCTGTTTGCACAATGTTATTCTTGGTGTCGATTTTCTTGAACAATGTGGCACTTCCGTGGACTGTTGTGGCGAAATATCATTGAACAAGTTATTTATATCAGCACATTCTGAACAAAGCTCGCGTGGTGAAGACAGGGACACAGACACACTCAGTGTTCTTGATGAAGTGATTGCACCATCGTGGTGCCTGATGCCCATTCGTGTTTTTGCAACTACTGTTGACACTGATTGTGTTGACCTTGTAGTTAGGCCTCTCCGCATAAACTGTGCTAAAAAATATATACTTGTGCCCTGCTCTGTCGTGTACATGACGAAAGGAGTCGCCACATTGTGGGCGCTGAACTGTTCCGCCATGCCAGTTGTCCTTCCTCGGGGCATGAAAATCACTGTTTGATGAAGCTGCATGTAGCTCAATAATGGCCCTAACTGTGGACGTGTACAGCTTGCTCTCCTTGCAATATCGCCATCCTGAAGAGCTATTGCTTGGCATGATCAGCGAGGCTCTCGGTACTCGGAACGGCAAGCACTGGTACAGGTCCTTGCCAGGCATGAGGCTGCATTCGACTTCGCGCATGGAGATGCACCCTTTCATTTGCCGTCCTCCCGCGCTCGACACAGAATAGATACCGGCTCAGCGCACCCCATCCGCCAGAAGTCCTACCAAGTGTCATCCTCCGAGTGCAAAGTTATTGCTGAGCAAGTCAAGGAGATGATGAACAAAGGCGTCGTTCAAGAGTCGTCTAGTCCATGGGCAGCCCCAGTAATCCTGGTCCGAAAAAAAGATTGCTCCTGGAGATTCTGCGTGGATTACAGACATCTAAATGCAGTGACGAAAAAGGATGTCTATCCACTACCGCGAATCGATGACGTCATTGACTGCTTACACGCTGCTTCTTACTTCTCAACACTTAATTTGCGATCGGGGTATTGGCAAATACCTATGGACCCTGCCAACAAGGAAAAGACCGCTTTCGTGACTCCAGATGGCCTATTAGAATTTAATGTTACGCCTTTTGGCCTTTGCAATCCTCCTTCCTGCCATCTTCGAAAGATTCATGGACACAGTACTACCCGCCGTGGTTGCTCTGTGGCTATGGCGTTGGACTGGTGAGCACGAGGTCGCGGGATCGAATCCTGGCCATGGCGGCTGCGTTTCGATGGAGGCGAAATGCGAAAACACCCGTGTGCTTAGATTTAGGTGCATGTTAAAGAACCCCAGGTGGTCGAAATTTCCGGAGTCTTCCACTACGGTGTGCCTCATAATCAGAAAGTGGTTTTGGCACGTAAAACCCCACAATTTTTTTTTAACCCTTTGACGGTTTTTGCCGTACATGTACGGCGGCGGTTTTCTGTCCCACAAGGTCTTCGCCGTACGGGTACGGTTTCGACCCTCCGTTTGAAATTTCGCGCCATAATGACGATGCACGCTTACTGGGAGGTGCTGCCACCTCTTAGGTCTTACAAGAAGCGTTTGAAATTTGTGCTACCTTCTTGGGGAGATAAACAGAACTGACTTCAAGCTTCAGCGCGTCGCGCAGACTGCGGCCACACCCGTTTTGCGGTTTCGGTTTCGCCGCGTGATCGCAACGGAGGCGCGCGAAACGTTATTTTTTTCTTTGTCGGCACTCTCTTGCAAATGCTGTGGAAGTTGATTTCTATCTTGATTGGCGCTGCTCTTAGCTTGTTTATAACCGCCGCTCGCGAGGTATTCTCGCACTCAGTGGCAACGCGCTTTCGCGGTTTTGGTTCCGCCGCAACGGAGGCGCGCGAAACGTGATTTTTATTTTTGTCGGCACGCTATCGCAGGGGCGGCGGAAGTTGATTTCTATCTTGATTGGCACGGCTCTTAGCTCGTTTATCACCGCCGCTCATGAGGTATTCTCGCTCTCTGCGGCTGCGCGGACACTCGTGTTTCAAGGAGTACCACACTCTAAAATACTATTGAACATATTGCAGTTCTGAGTGATGCTGACACCAAAATACTGTTCCCAAATTTTTTTTACTATTTATTCCCGACTTTATACATCTTGTACATTCAATATCTGCAATAAAATAATTTGACCACCCGGGAAAGTTTTCTTCAAAATAATTCGACCCTCAAAGGGTTAATGGACACAGTACTATGTGGTCTAAAGTGAGAGATATGCATGTGTTACCTCAATGATGCTGTAATCTTTGGCCGCACGTTTGAAGAACATAACGAACGCCTCAGCCTTGTTCTCGACTGCATCGAGAAAGCTCGACTGGTTTTAAGCTAAAAAAAAAATGACGGTTTGGCGAACGTGAAACACTGGTCCTGGGACACTTTGTCGGCAAGGACGGTGTTAGACTTGATCCTCAAAAGATTGAAGCAGTGAGCTCATTCAAGCCACCGCAGTCAGCACGAGAACTTCACTCATTCATTGGCCTATGTTCGTATTTTCGTCGTTTTGTTCCTCGGTTTGCCGACATCGTTTACCCGTTGACAAGTATTTTGCGACAAAATGCGTCCTTCAACTGGACACCAGAGTGTGACGCATCATTGTCTCAAGTGAAGTTCATACTAACGTCAGCACCCCTCTTGCGTCACTTCGATCCATCTTGCCCGACTGAAGTTCACACTGATGCTAGTGGAATTGGGATAGGAGAGGTGCTTGTACAACGTCACAGTGGCACAGAACATGTTGTCGCATATGCCAGTTGTTGCCTGAGCAAATCTGAATGCAATTATATGGGTACGGAACAGGAATGCCTTGCAGCTGTTTTCACCATACAGAAGTTTTGGTGTTACAGGGTGTCTACCAAGTTGACATTTCCAAATTCCCTGAGTTTTCCAGGTTTTCCCTGAGTGCTTTTGCAAAATTCCCTGAGTGATGCAGAACTATGTTTTATGTCAAGTCGCGCTGAAACCATATCGCCGTATGCTGCCACTCTCTAGTAAGCATATGAAAATTTTTTTAAAGAAAACCGACTTAATCCAATTTGAATACTAAGGAGTAGTGTTTATGTTATTCAAAAAAAGAATATAAGGGAGGAGTTATTAAAATGCACAGCAAATAAAATGTCTTCGAAAAAATTTTCAAATCGAGTTGGACATTCCCTAGTACAAATAAAAAGGAGATGCACACAGAAGCAAATATCTTCGAATATGAGCTATTTCTATCAACTGATAGCATGCTCAATGTCATGCAACTGTCCTGACATACTCTCAGCTCGCGCAAGATGCCTCAGTGTTGTGTTTCAATGCTTTAAAGAGTTTATTTTGGTTTGGATGAGGGATACCTGCATCTCAGCATCAGCCAACAATTTGTTTTTTGAGCGCAGGTTCCTTCAAAGAAGCGGTCGCGTACTCAATTCCCCGTTCATTCCTCAGTGCGTCGATTCTTTCTGTTCTCGTCCTCCTTTCGCCGCGCGTTTGCCCCACGGACCATTTGAAGAATACTCTTGGTCAATTTACAGTCAACGTCCAATTTTTCGGACCCCTTAGGGGCCGCGAAAACTTCCGAAAAATCAGGCAGTCAGAAAAAAATAAATTCATGTCTTTTACTGCCCTCAAGGGCTAAAATCGACACATGTACGTCTGAAAAAGCTCTGAATGCCTGTCAGTGCACTTATTAGGCATATCGGTGCTCCTACTGTGACAGGTGAGGGCGGGTGCACACGTGTAAAATTAAGGAATACATACAGTGTCCCGCGACAATTGCCCCTTCCTACGCGTTACGCTTCACCGCGTTACATGACTGTAATGAGGCGAAGCAGACTTTCGGGAAAGCGCATTATGCACAGCGCATTATGCAATGCGCTGTGCTTTCCGAGCTTCGAAGACAAAATTATTGCTGCCAGCGGAGAAATGAAGAAACACGGCACCGAACGACACGACGCTTAACAGCGAACGTCGAAGCAGCTAGGCCTAGCGTTGCCGCAGTGGTGGCTACGGCTGCCAGCGGATCTGCGTGCGGAGCACCGGTTCAAGGCGGCGAGGTAATCAAAATAGCAGCGGTGGTGGCTTTCATTAATGCCGTCTCGGACCTGCGATCACGCAAAACGTTTAGAAAATCGGACGGCGAAGAGTTCTTGCATCTGAAATTTTAGACATTATGATACATTGACTTTTTGGGGTACGTGGTGGTGCCGCGAAGCCGTCCGAGTTATCGGGAACCCGGAGAGTCGGTCGACTGTACACTGGCAACTCCTCCAGCCGACGACGAGTCGTTACGAGTCCTGTCTGTTTCTCGAGCCAGCATTACCGCGACTTCTGACCCTCTAAAAAAATTACAGCTAATTTTCCCTGATAGAAGCGCAAATTCCCTGAGTTTTCCCTGAGTTTTTCCAGACTACTCAAAATCCCTGAGAATTCCCGGTTTTCCCGGTTTTCCCGGTTGGTAGACACCCTGTGTTATCTTTACGGTAGACCATTCAAGATTATCACCAATCATCATTCTTTATGCTGGCTGGTTGGTTGGTTTGCATGATCCCTCTGGTCACCTCGCACGATGGGCCCTGCGCCTCCAGGAATACGACTTTGTGGTGTCGTACAAGAGTGGCCATCGTCACGCTGACGCAGGCTGCCTGTTTCGGATTCCTCTTGCGACTACCGACTGCGATGCTGAGAATTTTGATGACTGTATCGCTGCTGTTACTTCTATGTTCCCTGACACGGCAGACTTTCACGAGAACAACGGAATGATGTAACCCTCGACACGCTTTTTGTCGCCGTCCGTACTTCTCAAGGCAGCGGTCGCTTTAATGTCCATGATAAGTTGCTCTACAAAACTAATTACTCCAGGCATGGAGCGCGTTTTCTGCCTGTTGTCCCCGAGAGTCTCCGTTCCGACGTTCTATGCGCCATGCATGACTATGTAACATCCGGCCATTTCGGCTTCGTACGAACGCTACACTGCATGCAGGAGCGCTTTTACCGGCCGAAGGTGTACGAAACAACCAAGCGCTATGTCGCTAGTTGTGAAACTTGCCAACGTCACAAGCGACCGACCACCGCAGCCCCGAGTCCCCTTCGGCCACTGGCACCGCACAGTATGCCGTTCGAACAAGTAGGCATTGACCTTTTGGGTCCATTCTCATTATCTAACCACAAGAACAGTTGGATAATAGTCTGCGTTCACCATCTTGTGCAGTATGCAGAAACTGCAGCCATGCCGTCTTCCACCGCTGCTTGCTAGCGGTCTTCCTGCTGCGTTCCGTAGTCCTTCGTCAGGGCCCACCATGTGTTATCATCAGCGACAGTGGTCGCCAGTTCACTGCTGATGCCATTGAAGAGTTTCTTCCTTTGTACACTTCACAGTTTCGTCATTCCACCCCGTATCATCCACAGACCAATGGCCTCATTGAAAGGACAAACAGAACGCTGACCAACATGCTTGCCATGTATGTCTCCTCCAATCATAAGAACTGGGACGATGTGCTGCCCTTCATCACTTACGCATACAACACGGCGAAACACGAAACCACGAACTATAGCCTATTTTACCTCCTGTATACAAGGTTACCGCGAAGCCCTCTGGACACTTTCTTACCCTTCGTTCTATACAATGATGATTCTGTATCGAAGACTGTGTCTCGCCGAAGAAGCCTGTCGAATAGCTCGTCTTCATACTCTGGCGTCGCAAAGTCGTTCGAAAGAGCGATACGACGACCGTCACGTACAAGTATCGTTCGAAAAAGGTGACTTGGTTCTTTGGACACCGCAACGCAAGCGTGGATTGTGCCAAAAGTTTTTGCCACAATATTTAGGCCCATTTGCAGTTGTGAACAGTCTGAGTGAACTCACTTACGTCATAGCTCGCCTCCTGTGTAATGGTCGGCGATCAAGCATAACTCAGCTGACTCATATTGCTCGCCTGAAGCCTTTCTACCCTGCTTGCCCATCCTGACTTGGCCCACGGGCTTCGTCTGCTTGCAGGGAAATGTAACGGATACGAAAGGCAGGTAGAAGAAAGAAGACGAAGAGGACGAGGAGTTTGAGAGGCCGAACTGCACTACGATCATGCTACGATCCTCGTCCATCTCCTGTAAATAAAACCATCTCTTCGAAACTCTTCGTAACAATAGCTTTTCATCCACTTTCATTTACTTTTTTATACCTACATTTAAATTAAATTTAACAGTAATCTTCCACCATGCCTCCTCTGGCTTTGTTGTGTTATTTCACATGATTGTGACTAACAGAAAACCGAGTCCTTTGGATCTCATTCCTTTTAACTGGGTGATAAAGATGATACCAGACTGTTACATCCTTTCTCATCATCTGTGCAGTCCAGCTGTTTTCTTTGTTCCGTATCATGGCACATTGAGATCAACTGCTTATTATCCCTTGTTCTGATAATAAATGTTTATGACTGATGAACATAAGAGATATGATGATGACAAAATGATGCAACTGTTATTTACCATTGGTCTTTCCTAAGGTTGTGGATGAACATGTTCTGCTTACTTATTTTTGTGCCATCAATGCTTGTAGAAATGAAAAATAAGCGGAATTTAACAATGTATTATGGCAGGTATGCACCATGTTCAAAGCTGAAACAAGCAATCTGCACCAAGTGCAACAACTTCCCTACGGCAACTCTAATGTGGCCAGGTCAGGGTGGAGGAACAGATGGGACTGGAAAACACCACTCAGCACGACAATGTTTCTTACTGCACAAAAATCCGAATGCAAATGTTGAGTCATTTGTCATGTTTCCTTTCACAACTGGCCTGCTTTTAACGCATCTCTGTGTCACTACAGCTTGAATGCTTGAAACGAAGCGATGCGATTGGTTTACTGAAAAATGCCCACATTCCCAGACTACTGTTAATGTTTGCAGGAACTGAAACACACCTGTAGTTGATTAACTGACTGATGAATGAATAAATAAATTGGTTGGTTTTAATCATTTCTGTGACATGCTACTTTCCTGAATTCTGACCAAAAATGAGCAATTATTTTTTATTGCGGGATCCTTTACAAAGAACAAAGACACTATTTTAGATCGTCATTTACATAAGTATTGAGCACTTACGGCAAAGGCGAAAAGTACAGCCAGAAATAAATTATTGGAAATCACAAGAAAATGAACAGTATTGCCCTGCTCAGGTTAGCTCTTTACCAGAAACGCGCAGACAAACCCAACTCGTTCACGGCATGGAAAAGAAGGCCCAAAAGCACCACAGAGGCCACGAGAATCACTGTGTGGAAAGCTCCAGATAAAGTGAGCGAGCGCAGCTCAATACTTAAGTAAGCTAATACCTTATAAGAAAGGATGACTCAAGGCACACTTACTTTTTAGTAGTATCCATTTTTCCATTTTTGGTCTTTTCTCCTGGAAGAAGAAAAGGGGAAAAAAAGGAAAGAAAAGAAAAAGGTGGTGCTTCAGCCACATATGCAAATGAAGAATTACTGGGTTAAATGAGTACCAGCACATACTTTCGAAGCTGTAGAAACTCCACGACAAACTTTTCGCTTAAAAAGGACGACACTTAGCAAACATGGAGGTGTTGAAGACAAGGTGTTGCCCTTGTCTGGCGCGTCCTATTACTTTATTTTATTTATTTATTTTCGTACTGCCAGCCTGTTTTAGAGGCCCTAGGCAGGAGTGGGATATACATAAAGGGTTAACAACCTAGTAACATTACGTTATCAGCTTTACTGATAAGCTGTGCTCAGTGCTTTACACAATTGACAAACACCAACTAGCCCAACTTCTTGCTTTACTCAACATCTTTTGCAAATTTATCTGGAATTAGAGGCCACCTCCGTGCAAATCTATTTCGCCGCATCAAGAAACGGCAACGTCGCACCAATTCAAACAGTGCTTGTGCCATGCACTCGTGGCCTCCCCATCGTTGTCATCATTCCCATTACTGCCAACAGCACTGTGCCGACAAGTGCTGTAATAACCATGAAAACAAGCTGCCCAGAAAGCTGCTGCAAAAGCCCCTTCAGTCCTCAGCCTCCTGTACACACTCTGGGCTGGCCCCATTCGTGTTGCATGGCTCCTGCCGTAGAGAAGCAGGGTTCGTCCCAAATGAAAGTAACCATTTCCTCCACAGTGCATTTTGCCACAATTCCCATTGTAAAATTTAATGTTGAATAATTTTGTTTCCTCGAATTCATACCAGTTTTCCCACTTCCTTGCAGTTGCACCTCAACTTGTCTTATGTGCACACAACTTTTAGTTCCAATCACCCGTTTCATTTTGTAGACACGTACGTCGAAATTGCAGACTGACACAAACAGGATTTGTACTTTTTTCTTTCTTTTCTGTTGCTAAAAGCAATACTGGCTTTCTTTGCATCCCTGTCTTTGCTCGCAGTACAGAAAATTCAAATCATGATCATCATCATCATCAGCCTGGTTACGCCCACTGCAGGGCAAAGTCCTCTCCCATACTTCTCCAACTACCCCGGTCATGTACTAATTGTGGCCATGTTGACCCTCCAAACTTCCTAATCTCATCTGCCCACCTAACTTTCTGTCGCCCCCTGCTACGCTTCCCTTCCCTCGGGATCCAGTCCATAACCCTTAATGACCATCGGTTATCTTCCCTCCTCATTACATGTCCTGCCCATGCCCATTTCTTTTTATACAAATGCTTTTTTTTTATTCTATGTGCCTTACCTACCACAAGGCAGCTAGCTGGCACTATGTTAAATGTGCTTACGCTAAGTACTTCACATGGTGGAAGGATCATTAGTCCATCTGAACACAGGCTCTGTAGGTAGACCCCGTCACCAGTGGCCCAAAAAGCAGGTGCTATTGAACACTTGCCTGCCTCAGTCAGCCTCTTGTGAAGGTCGAGGATTTCGCGATTGAAGTCAAGGGACAAAAAGTTCCAGCGCTTGGTGTAGTACTCGATAACCTTCTTGGCTCGGCTATTCTGTTTCAAGCTTTCGTAGACTTGCGCCATCTTGAAGTAACCCTGCATCAAGAGGTTTTCGTGGCATATTTCAAGGACCTGTTTCTTGTCGCCCATTAAGGGAAACATGACCATGTGTGTTGTGACAAATCCACTGAATTGCAAGTAGGGCTACAACAGACCAATAGACAAGCTGCAACATAGCAAGCCTCATTAAGACTGGGATGTCGTCCTATTTGCCACCAACGAAATCATGCAGGCACTCTCTGACCTGCCAACCTCAGCAGTTGAAAAATACTACAAACGCAGAAAAAAAAAATAGTGATGTTGATTGTTTATTTAAAAAATTGAAAGAGCATTCTGTAGGGACGGATTTATGCTCTATAGTGATAGCAAGTGTGATTTGCACTACAGACAAACAAATGCTCATAAAGTTCATTTATGAAATGTTTATGTAACTGTGTCCAAAAAATTCAGATGACTTTATATACCAGTTCAGTGAGCGGTGGGTAGGTATGAGTGCAAATAATCCAACAGGTCAATTAGGCTAAGAAATTGGTTAAGGGCTGTCTCGAAATTTACTCTAAACTAGATGCAAATGAAAAATTGCTGAATTATTTGTAACTACTGCAACTTTGAATGAGCTTTAAAAAAAATTGGGCATTTCACAATACCAAATAAAGAAATTGACAAGTACGCATGCGAAAGCTGGCCTTCCCTCATGTGGCTTCTAAATGTTACCAGAAGTTACAAGGCACTCGCAAAGCGGGATGATTTTTTGAAATTTTTCCCTATTCCGAGCAAAGGTCCTGGCTGGCCCCATACATTTCTATGGACCTATCGTTGTTTCCATCTTGACATTGGCCTTTGCCGATGTCAAGATAGAACTCGAATGGCCAGCATGCACATGTCTAACACCAATAGCGACAGCGTCTGCCTTGGCGATGCTTAGGGAACAGCGAATGCTTCAAACACATCATCTCCCGCTGAAATTACCCATTTTCAGTATGCCGTGATGAGATCTTTCAAGCACCAAATGGTAGCTCAGAATGAGTGATTACAACATTTACCTAATTCCAATGCACATCATTTTTTCCAAGGAAAGCGGTCCGAAAATTGCCTATGTGGTGCTATTACAACACTGAAATGGCATTTGCCATAGCCTAGCCAGCATCATCTTTATTGCCATCATGTCATGTCAGTACTCCGAGACCAAACAAGAGCAAAATTATTGCGCTGAATTAAAAGGCATATTAGAAACAGTGTGTTCCCACATCGAAGCAGAATTTACATGTTTTTGCAAGCAAGATACACATAACTACAGCACAAGTCGCACAATACACGAAACTGTCATTCTAAAGAAGAAATAAAGGAAGGAGAGGGTAAAAGTGTGTTTACCTTTTCGAAATTTGGGCTGAGGATTACAACACGGCGAGCGTCCAGCTCAACCTCTTTATACTTCTGTAGCTGAAGCGCACTCAGTGCTCGATTGCTGTACAGGAAGTGGTTGTAACGCCTGTCGACAGAAAAGGCATGTTACGCGGATGGCAAAAATGAAGGACGAACATCTCTTGAATCAAAGGGACAATAAAGGGCAATGCTAATTCATTTTAAACAGATCAAGTACTTGTTATATCCCCATTTAGCATGGTAAGCATGGTAAGCATTTAGCATATCCCCATTTAGCATCTAACGAGCATGTACTATGGCAATCCCAACTTTCTCACGCCCCCGGGCATTTGTCTTCCCTGCATAGTTCTTGCATCTCTTGATGCTCAGCTTCCCCGCAAGACACATGTGGTGGTGGCAGTTGGTACATAACTATGGGAGACGGTGCAAGTGTTTTGATATGAGCGCCACCTGACAGCATGGATACCGAAGCGCGGGAGGAGCTTGCTTCCCCTTCTTTGGCTGCAGGATGACACTACGCGCTCATTAGTACACTCAGAGGGAGTAGCCCTCGAAAGGCTTCACATGACTGAAAAGCTGCACCAATATGGCCGAACACAATTGTGTGCCATGCTCTTGCTCGCGGGACCGCACCCACAAATGGTTGGGCTTTGGTGCCAGGCATGGGCGAACCATTCGCTTGGTAACATAGTGGCGAGTGAACTTTTAATTCCTGAACATGCTCCACCGAAGAACCATTCCTTATGTATTTCTGCTAGCTGGCTTGTATAGGAAATGAAAATGGCTTCCTTTGTGCTTGCAGTACTGCGCTATTATTTCCTTTGTTTTCTTAAAACCATTTAGGGGCAAGTTCTACACCACCACCATCACCGAAGTGGAGAACAGAGCAGCTGGCCAAAGATATGACGAGGACAATTCGTGCATTTGCAAATGAAAACTTTTTACAAAGACTTGAGTGTTGTATGCAGTTAGTTATATATGCATATGCATGCAATTTTCTTTCCCGCAGGGATGTTTTAATTGTGGGGTGTGACTTATACACATAGAAATATGTATTTAGTTCGTTTTGAATAGTAAGAAATCTTTTAAACTGAAATTCGAGTAAAAGCAAATATAGATTTTTTTTTTAGTCGAATATTAGCACAAGCCGTATAAAAAATATTTCTGTGTGCACTCCTGCCCATGGAGAATGTCGGCCAGTTTAAGAAATCCCTGTGTTATCTAATCTACCTATACAGCTTAACGTAAGTAGGATGACTATATCTAGCAGGAAATCGCATACGTTCCTGTGAACCTGCCAAACTAAACAGGGCATTGATGATGACATTGATTGGTTTCACTTGCATGGTGTTACATACAAAAAGCAACACTGGGTGTGTGAATGACGTAGTGGAGGGCTGTGGACTAATTGTGACTGAACAGGGTTCTTTACCATGCACCTAAATTTAAGTATACAGGTGCTTCTGACCTGCCCCTATCCCTAACCGAAATGAGGCCACCGCAGCCAGGATTCAAACTCCTGACCTCCTCTTGAGCAGAAATTCTATGGCCACTGCAGTGTTTTTTTCCGGTAATCAAGTAGCACGTGAACGAAGGCGATTTATAAACACGAAACAAACATTCACCCCAGTTATCGATACTTTGTTTCCTTGGTAAATCCAGAAGTGTAGTTATGTCCAACCTTTCATGGTCCTGCACACTTCAAAGTGATGATGCAGACAAGTACCTATCGACATCATCAATGCAACTTGTTGTATACTCTTCGCTTTCAGTCTCAACTTGTGCTCTTTTTTAAAACATTCGAACCCACTTACAACAATATTCGAGTGCCACGAAAGTTCCATTGTAATAACCGATAATTGTCATAACAGGGTTGTATAAAAAAATCAAAACAGGGGGATGGCAGAGCTGATGTGAGAAAACTATAATGGCAAGGAGGCCAGTGCCCTTCCCCACCGCCTTCCACCACTCTATTGCCAAATGCATTCGTTTAACTGCGTCCTGGAAGGGCAATAGGAGAGAGGCGCATGGAGAAGGCTGTAAATTGAGTGCATGGCGGCTGTAGGGGCAGCTGCTAGAACTTCTCGTTTTTGTTTTTCTTTTCAAGGATTTTGAATTCCACTACCTTTCAGCACGGACACCCAGTAGCAAGACTTCATTGTTGTAACTGATAATGCGGCATCGGGGCGTTGTAGTAAGTGGATTATTTCACTATGGAAAACATAAAAAAGCTGACGGCACAGCAGTTTCTCATTGTTACAAACGACATGTTGTTAAAACTGGTATCGTTATAAGTGGGTTCGACTGTACACGTCTTTTATCTCGAACCTACTACATTTTAAGTAAATGACATTAACAAATTGGATTTCAGAATAATTTACCACAATGGCCAGTTTCAGCATATACAGAAAACAGACACGCAATGTTTACAATGAACCAACAGTACAGACCCAGCTTGAGGTCTGAAAAAAGAAGAGCAAGAAGAAAAAGAAAAAAAGCCTGATCCAATATCCGATTCACACCTTCACAAAGCGCAGTATAATGCACACAATTAAATTTTCCATTCTTGGGTCAAAAACTTGAAAACGGCAACTTACATTTCTGCAATTGCCTTCGTGTAGAGTTCGCATGCCTCCTGGTATGCTTTGTCCTTGTACTTCTGATTCCCGCATTTCTTGAGTTCGTCTGCATGGCTTCCCTGCAACCAGGTATGAAGCTAAGCAGCAAAACTAAACAGTGCATGCAACAAAACATCAGTGATCGTTGCTTCCGCTGTTCACATATATTGCAATTTAATACATGCACACTTGTCTGTATGGTACACATAGAATGCCGTGCTGTTCCCTTGACCACACCTATGAAACACCCTCGAGACAATGTTTAATAAATCAAGGGTGTTTAACGTCAGAAACAGTGCAGTTGGTTACGAGGGACACCGTACTGGAAGGGCTCCAGATGAACTATGACTACCTGGAATTTTTTTCAGGTGCACCTAATTGTAAGCACACGAGCATTTCCATCAGGCCAGGCACCACAGTCGGGACTCAAACCCGTGACCTCATGCTTGTCAGCGAACAGCGCGGCCACTGAACCACCAAGACGGGTGGTACAAGGCTGTGTTGGCTGAGTGGAAACAAAACTCCACACAATCTCATTTACAAGCACAGAGAATAAGCATTACCTCTACATTCTGTTCGCAGTCTCGCTTAATGTATGTCAACATGGTGTCCAGAGCACCGTTGCAATGGGCGAGTGCTGCCAGAGAAAAAAAAAAAAAACATAATCAAGTTTCTTCTTGAGAGTTAAGCGCAAGAAGTACAACATACATATGAGCTTGGTGCACCGTTCTTCCTACAAAAATTAGTGGAGGCGAATATGACACCAGTGTCTATAAGAGCTGTAAGTATGGTGGGTTCAGCAAAATGATGGGCAGTACAATATAGACTTGCCTAAACTTTGAATTTATGGCTTCAAATGACTCAGACTTTGTAAACTGATCATATTCAACATAATATTGCATTACAAATGCAGCAGTCCATGTTGATTGTGAAGGTGCAAAGTCTTACTGCCTTCATGACTTTAGAAAAATAAGATTCCTTGAAATTCAGAAAGGTAAAGCGTAATAAGCGACGCTACAAGAACAACTGAAGCCACCAAGGCATAAAGATTAGACAAGTCAATGTATTATCTCACTCAGTTCCATGTTAATTGAATGATAACAGCGCCAGTTGTTTTTAGCAAGTAGAAAACAAGGTGCCACAGACAACTATAATAAACCATGCCTCCTCAGAAAACATTTGCTGCCAAATGCTCACAAAAAGCCACTCTAGAGGGATTCTGTAAGTCTATAATACATGTCGCAAGATAAAACACTGGCAATATATCGAGAGAGAGAGAGAGAGAGAAATCTATTCCTAGATTACTCTCTCTCTCTCGATATTTTGCCAGTGTTTCATCAAGACATCAGGCCTTCCAACAAGATATCAAGACATCAACAACAACAATATCAACAACATATCAAGGCTATCAAGGCAACAACAATATCAACAAGATATCAAGGTTTCCAGCTGAGGTTAGCAGATGTGCAACAGAAAATCATTTTTATTACAACAAAGTATAGAATTATATTCAACTTCTGGATAAAATCACTTGCAACCTCCCTACAGCTCAAGTGCAGCAACTACAGAATTAAAACATTTGGAAAAGTTTAAAACTCGACGTAGTTTACGATTTAAATTTAGAATCGTAACTGAAACACAAATGCTTTGAGGAAAGGGGCCCAGCAAGATTGAATAGCTGCATGATGCTTGGGAAATTCTAAGAAAATTTTTAGTTGCTGAGTTTGGGGAAAATAGGCTTTGGAAAGTTGCAGTGCTGCCTGTCCTGCAGCGGTGATATCCTCAATTGAATCACTTTCGAAGACATTTGAATTTTTTTGCGTTACGTGGCAATGCGTGCACCACCTCACTAAGATGCCACAGGCTAAGCCAGTCAACGTGAACTCAAAGTAAACCCATTTAGAACAGCCTCAGCAGAATAAGCCAAACTGGTAATGATGTTATTGCCTGTTATCATTGAAGTGCACAAAACTAACCTACAATGCTACTAAACCTGGGAAAAATCTACTAGTTCCCACTGTCAAATTAAAAGAACCACTCAAAAGTGGGAGAAAGAAATGCACAACATGCAGCCTTGACAGCATTATTATGCTGTCATTAAATGCAAAGCAATGTGCCATCGAATTATTACTTACACACTTTCAGGGCAATCATGAAACATCCGAGTATCTGTTCTTCTCTTAGTGATGATACTGTCAATTTTTTCCTATCGAGAAAAAGGGCATGCTTAAAAGATGCAAAGACACATTATAATGTTTTCCGATATCAAGCAGAAAACCAACCAAAATGCAACAAAACAACACACCACACATCCTAATTGGAGGATGTTGACCTAAGCTATTAATCATAGCATGAGAAGGGGGAAAAAAAAATCTATTGCATTTAACTGATTATAGCCCTGCCCCTGTTGTAATGCTCACAAATTTTTTATGTTCAGTGAAGTGATCAGGAAAGCTGCCATGAAAAACTCCAGAACCAAACCTTCCCGTTGCATCCATGCCTTCTTTCTCTTTGCACTGTGTACGCTTGCATGTCGACTTCGCATGTAAGCCTGGCTAAGTTTTCAATAGATGCAATTTTCCACAAGTGGCAGGTTCTAGCGAAGCAAGCAAAGAATAAACCGCATGGTGCGCTCATACACGTCTAACAAACTCACTAATGTTTCCAAATCCATTGTGAGGACAGAAATAAAGAGACAACAAAAGCTGGAGACGTTAACCTAGCCACATCTATCTGTGCAGTATTCCAGATAATTCAAGCTAAACAAGAATATAGCAATAAAAAAAAAACTAGGACAAATGCAACTGAAATCTACTGATCTGATAAGCTGAGGAATGCTAAACGGATGAAATTATTTTATCAATCCTCATACTTCATCTAACACTTTCTGGTTCATTAATTCTGCAGGAATCACTGTGTAGCACAATATATTCCACACCGATTCCACACCGTTTTGAGCGCCTCGGAAGCGTCGACGAAAGCCACGCTCCCCCACTGGATCCTCGACATCGGATGGAAAGCGCAATCGACAGCGACAACATCGTTCCTGCCAGCGTATAAAGAGCACCGCTTCCCGCCTGCGTTTTGTGGGCTCGGTGGCTGTGCCATGATACAGCCTTCTCATCCACTGACTTTCGCAATGCAGGTACTCGTGACTACCTTCGCCTACGTCTTGCCAGCATTCTTCAACGTTTCCTCGGTCGTCGTACCACAGCTGGAAATGCCGTTCTGCAACAGGAACTACGGAGCCCTTGTTTTGAGCGCCTCGGAAGCGTCGACGAAAGCCACGCTCCCCCACTGGATCCTCGACATCGGATGGAAAGCGCAATCGACAGCGACAACATCGTTCCTGCCAGCGTATAAAGAGCACCGCTTCCCGCCTGCGCTTTGTGAGCTCGGTGGCTGTGCCATGACACAGCCTTCTCATCCACTGACTTTCGCAATGCAGGTCAGTAAACCATGCTGCCTTTTCGCTAAAAAAACTAACAACTACTGTCTGGTACAGCTGCCGAGCCTGCAGTGTTGCATTTGTGTCGCTGGTGAATGTTTTGGTGTTATGAAATCCCTCCTGCTCTTGTCGGGCGATATAGAGACGAACCCTGGTCCTGACAAATTGGACCGTGTTCTTGCTAAGCTGGAGACGTTGTCAACCGGCCAGGACCAAATAATAACCGATGTACAGGACCTTAAACATCAGATGCGTTCTATTGACACAACTATTTCTGATTTGAGCAAGCGCGTAGCAGATCTAGAAAGTGTTTTCCAGGGTATTTCAACTCTCAAAATTGATCTGCAGTCTGCCCAATCTGTATCCGCAAAGACTGCTGCTCTTGTTACTAACCTTGAAGCTCGGTTAGATGACGCCGAAAATAGGTCACGCTGCAACAATTTGATATTTTATGGCCTTTCAGATTCTAATTCACGCGAAACGTTCGTTGAATCGGAAGAATTGCTAATCCGCCATTGTCGTGACAAATTACGCATAACCTTGGACCCATGTCAAATTGAGCGTGCACATCGTCTGGGCCGCTACGAAGATGGCCGTCAGCGGCCGATTATAGTTAAATTTTTGTCCTATAAAACAAAAGAAACTGTCCTCTCAAACGGGCCCAAGTTAAAGGGCACCAATTTTAGCGTTGGAGAAGACTTTTCCCTTCCAGTTCGTAAAGCACGCAAACACCTTGTCGCATTTGCAAAAGCAAAAACCGGACCGTTCTCCCTGCGATACAAGACTTTGTTTCTCGGAAAGAAACGCTACACTTTCGATGCCGCCACAGAAACGGTTACGGAAATAGCATAGCGCTTACCTCGCCATCGTCACAAACCTAATCTGTGCGATACCGCCCCTCGAGAGAATATTTGCCTCTCGGTTATCTACACCAACATACGCAGCCTGCTTCCAAAGAGCAATCTTGTGTCCAGCCTCGTGTCTTCAATGGGCAGCAACCTGCTCATCTTGACAGAGACCTGGCTGACTGATAACATAAGTGATGCTGAAGTTCTTTGTAACCTACCTAACTTTAATCTTTTCCGCACTGATCGCACAAACTCTCGAGGGGGTGGCGTCCTTATTGCTACAAGCAATAAGCTACAGTGTTCCCACATAAACATCTCATCAGACCTCGAAATATTATGGCTCCTTTGTCGCGCCACACCAGTATCTATATTAATTGGCGTTTGTTATAGACCCCCTCACAATAGCCCCAAATTCCCCCGTAAACTTCACAAAATTTTAAACGAACTTAAAACTAGACACCCTAAGGCACACATTCTTCTTTTTGGGGATTTTAACTATCCTGGCATAGATTGGTGTGCCCCTAATTATCCTATTTTTAGACAGGATGAATCCCGTGAATTTATGGATGTCTGCTTAACTTTTAACCTAGCCCAACTAGTAACCCAGCCTACACGCATCGCCGGAGATACTGCTAACATTCTTGACCTCATACTATCTAGCCACCCCGACAGCCTGAACACTATTACTTATCTCCGTGAAATCAGCGATCATAAAGTCATTCATGCATGCTTTAACTTCACCCCAATAACAAAAACAACTTGCCAAAAAACAATTTCTCTCTACAACAAAGGAAACTATGAGGCCTTCAACGCGGAATTGGAGGCCTTTTTTCCATCATATCAGGGGTCATTTGACGAACAAGACATCCACACAAATTGGTCAATGTTTAAACATAAAATGAATGAATTGACTAATAAATATATTCCCAAATGCAGCTTCCGCGCTAACCACCACAAGCCATGGTTCACCAAGACACTGGGAAGATTAGAAAATAAAAAGAAACGCCTTTTCCGTTGTGCTAAACTGAGCAGAACAGACTGCGCATGGGAAAAATATTACGCTGCTGAACAGGCGTATTTGGTCGCAGTAAAAAACGCTAAACATTCCTTTTACCACATCGATTTGCCAGACATACTTACAGATAACCCGACTAAATTCTGGCAGCTTTTAAAGCCCCAATCTTCGCGCGTTGTTACCCTGACTGACGATTCTGGACGTGTTATTTCAGACGTTGAGTGCGCTAACATATTTAATTCTGCCTTCGCATCTGTATTCACTAAAGAACAAAAACCACCACCCCTCATGACAGCCAGTGACCCCACAATTGCAATGCCAGCCGTTACATTCTCAGAAACCGGCATATCCCTTCTTATAGATAAGTTAAAACTTTCTTCATCTACCGGCATTGATGAAATCAACACAAAGGTCTTAAAGAACACTCGCCACACGTCTGCCAAGTTTTTATGCTTGCTATTTTCGCAGTCCATTTCTACAGGTATCATACCCCACGATTGGAAAGTGGGGAAGGTCATCCCAGTCCACAAGTCGGGTAAAAAAGATTCACCACTTAACTACCGCCCCATATCACTTACCAGCATACCCTGCAAGCTCATGGAACACGTCATTTACTCTTTAACAATGCAGTTTCTGGACTCAAATAATTTCTTTCACTCATCACAGCATGGATTTCGTAAAGGTTACTCCTGTGAGACTCAACTAGCCATTTTCGTTCACGACCTGCATGCCAATCTTGACGCTAATCTCCAAACCGACGCAATCTTCCTCGACTTTGCTAAGGCATTTGACAAGGTACCCCATAACCGCCTGTTTCTGAAACTTTCCAGCCTAAACTTGCATTGTGACACACTAGCATGGATAAAAGAATTCTTGACTCACCGCTCCCAATCAGTCATCATTAATAGACAAATGTCTAACTTACTACCAGTTTCCTCAGGGGTACCCCAAGGATCCGTCCTTGGGCCTCTTTTGTTTTAATTTATATTAACGACCTACCTCAGAAATTAGATTGCCATATTCGGATGTTTGCCGACGATTGCGTTATTTACAAAACAGTTACTGACACCTTTAACCAACAATCCCTACAAAATAACCTAAATCTGGTAGAAAACTGGTGCAACGACTGGCTAATGACACTTAATATAAACAAATGCAAATATATATCTTTCCACCGTCACAGTAATCCTCTCCTGTTTCCCTACACTATCTCTAACGTTCCTATCGACCCTGTCCAATCATATAAATATCTCGGTGTTCACCTTAGCCATGATCTTACGTGGAATAGCCATATCGCGAATATTATTTCATCTGCTAACAAAACGCTTGGCTTCCTAAAGCGTCATCTCCACTCTGCCCCCCTGCATGTTAAGCTACTCGCATACAAATCGCTAGTTCTATCAAAATTAGAATACGCATCGCCCATCTGGTCCCCGAAACAAGTATACCTTGCTAATTCACTTGAATCAGTTCAAAACAGGGCAACTAGATTCATTCATTCCTCGTACTCTTTTGATATCAGCATATCATCTCTGAAATCGCAGTCCAACCTACCTACTCTTGCACTTCGTCGCCACATTTCTAGTTTGAGCTTATTTCACAAATTCTTTTATTCCGAGCTATCACAGGAACCCTACATCTGCCCTCCCCCACCACGTTTCTCTCTTCGCACCGGACATCAGCAGCAGGTGTCTCGACCACGAGCACACACAAAAACTTTTTCTTCGTCATTCTTCCCCCCGGACTGCTTGCGACTGGAACGACCTTCCCCAAGAACTTGCTGCCATCACATGCCCATCTATGTTCCTTACCCAAATTACGCGTGCGCTTGCATCACAATAATCATTTTTGTTTGTATAACTCGTTCAACATTTTTCTGTTTACTGTTGTTAACCTATACGAGTCCCACCCCTTATGTAATACCCTCACATGAGGGTCTTTAAGGAAATAAAGTGAAGTGAAGTGAAGTGAAGAGAAGAAGAGAACCATTTTTAGAAATGAGAGTATCAGCAAAGCCCATTTCATCAATAATTTATTTACCACGTGCCAGGGATAAACATGGTGCTCCCAGAAATTTCACAAATGTCCATGCACCACATCACGCCGAGGTTACGTCTCTGCGCTTTATTTTTGTAGCCCGTTGCCTAATGCCTATAATGTGCCTTAGCGGACACAAGAACGGTCTTTAAATACACTGTGGCCATATTTCGTGCCATTCCAACAGTGAATTAAGAAGCCTGAAGAACCCCATGCTGCTTAACAACACTGAGTTTTTGGCAGTTTACAAAAAAAAATGCTCAGAATACTTACCCAAAGTTCAAGTGGAGAGTATTTAATTTTCCCCGGCTTCTTTACGTTTTGATGCATGTGATAAAATTTTTTGCGTCAATAAAAAAAATTTGGACATACAAGAAAGGTACAGTAATTCAATGTTGCAGAGAAGCCAGTGACATAGTGTGCTTGTAGCCAGCATTTCCTTTTAGTAAAGCAATGAAGGGGGCTAGTTGATGAACGTTTATGGCTATACTGCGCTTTGTTTTACACTGACGATATTAAGTGAAGCACAGGACATGGACGTACGTAGCACAACCTATATTAACGTAGCACAATATTATATTGCGCTACGTACGTCCACGTCCTGTCTTTCACTTAATATCGTCAGTGTAAGACTAAGCGCAACATAACCATGATCAGCATTTCCTATCCATAATAAAGCTAAATAGAAAGGCTGGATGGAGGACAACAGGTGCCAGGCGTTTAACTCACCGAAATAACCGGAAGAAGTCCGACGATTCCACCATTGACCGAACGTTTGAGTAAATTGTCTCTTTGTCAAAGTCTGTGAGAAATCCCTTGTGCTTCTCAGCCATGTGTGCCACGTTGGAGTGCCCATACTCGCGTACATTGCACTGGTGGAAACACGCAGCAAAGCAAGGGCTTTAGCAGCAAGCACTACACAGAGGAAAATCCCAGCCACATGCGTAGTAGGTATCAAAAGTTTACAGACTGTGGGACCTTAGTAAAAGAAATATATGGGGTTTAATGTGCCAAAACCGTGATCTCATAATAAGGCACGCTGTAGGAGGGGACTCTGGAAATTTGGATCACCTGGGGTTTTCTAATGTGCACCTAAATCTATGTACACGGGTGTTTACGCGTTTTGCCCCCGTCGAAATGCAGCCGCCATGGCCGGGATTCAATTCCATGACCTCGTGCTTAGCAAAGCAGCCTATAGTTACTAAGCAACCATGGCAGGCAGCACCTTAGTAAAAGAACAACCTGGTAAATCACTGGCCGATTTCTTGGCTATGGGTAGCATTTCCCAGCATGTCCGAATAATCAGGCACTTCAAAAAAACTAATTTTGGTGGTAAAATCTCTTTTTATTACGCCAGAACAGTGGAAAACTTGGACATTTTCCTAGACGCTTTCCGAGTTGCGCTTGATTAGCCCAATGTGTGTGGTCAAAAAGCGCAGATACTGCACATAGGACATTGACTGTGCCAAGTTTAGGCTGTGCTGCGCAAAATCAATTCGTGGCTTTATTGGCTTTGGACCCATGGGCAAGCTTGTGCTATTCCACCCAGTAAGCGCACACAAGACCTTGGTAGACATTCGTGGTAGTTCACAGCCGATTGCCCATGGACCTAAACTTCGCTTCATGCATGTGGCTGTCAGTCCAGCTCATGCGTGTGACATCAAGCTTGATCTCTGATGGAAACTAAGGGTCCAAAGGTGTCAAGGATGAGATTCCACGACAGCTTTCTGGCTAAGATTAACCAGCACCACTTTGTCAAGAGTCGGCTACCAAAGTTGAAGCTGCATTATGGTAATGAGATGCTGAAACACTCTTTGCAGTGGCCACACAGCCCTCGGAGAGCCGAGGAATCGCTTGTGACAGCAGAAGTGAGTAAAGTGACAGCCTGAATGACGGCAACTTTGTCAGTGGCTGCCATGTTTTGCGACATCACGCTTGCGAATCAGTTCAAAAAAATCAAACACGCCATGCGAAGTTCTAAATTTGGGTACCGTTATACACATAAGTTCTATGAAGCAAGTTGCCGTGCCACGAGGGAGTCTAAATGTATGAACCCGTCCGTAAAATAAGGCATAGAAAAAAATCGACCAGTGATGTTATTTCCACAATGTACTAGCGAATACTGCAGTGTTGCATGGTTTTACTGGCTACAGTCACAAATTCCCAGGAATTCAATGTTTTCTCAGATCCGGCAGTCTGTAATCTTTCGACACTGACTGCACACAGGATAAGGGTTACTTACAACAACAAGGACAAATGAGACGTGGTATGCCAATGTGTCGAGGACCAGGATGGCTTCTCGAATTTCTGTACTGATAGTGCTATCCACAAGCCTGAAAAGGCAAAAACCTCAGCATCTGCTCAATGTTTAGATGGACATCTATGTAAAGACAGTCTAGATCAATGGTTATGAAACTACACACTGTCATGGTTGCCTTGATCTATGCATATATCCTAGAGTACTCCACTTCAGGAGAGAGAAAAAAAGTAAGGAAAAAGACGAAGGAGAGTACATAATAACAGACCTCAAGCTAGCGACTGAAATATTCAGGTTCTGGAGTTTTACGAAACAATTTGATCATGAGGCCCGACATAGTGAGGGACTCAATCAATTTAAACCAACTGGGGTTCTTTACTGTGTACCCGAATCTAAGCTCTCCATTGTTTTGGCATTTCGCCCCCACTGAAGTGCCACTGCTGCGGCCATGGTCAAACCCGTAACCACAAGCTCAGCAGCGCAACAATGCAGCCACTAAACTATTGCAGCGGTGACTGAAACATGCTACATTTAAGGCAACAAAATTTGCGTTATGGGCATGCCCAAGCTTAACTGCGCAATCTAAAAGCAGTTGTCAAGTGCTGCCTAGGAATTATTTTCCCAAAATAAATTTTCCAACAGCAGAAATTAAAATGTCGCTCCACCATGGTGCCAAAAAGATATTTGCGCCCTTTGCTTTGACTGGCACCAGCCAGCAACATTCCTTTCCTGCCTTCTCCCATGTCGGAGCCGAGGTGCAGCATTCACGTAACGAGCTCCGCTTCCCCGTTAATGCAAGGCATTCTCTGCCTCATCCTAGGCACACTGAGGTACCGTGAAACCTCATTAATTCCAATTTCACAGGACCAAACAACATATCTGAATTAGCTGCATGTCAAATTATCAAGGGTATGAAGAAAACTAAGGCTCAGTAGATTAACGCACTCTTAATCACTGCATGAATCGGCAAATCCTGTTTCAAATGTGCACAAAAGCAGTGCAAACTATAATTCTCCTCATGTGACTGAATAGCGCTTGCAGCAGCGAAGGCATCGCAACTTCGTTCACAGCGTGGCATCTTAATTTGAGACATGCTTTTCACCACTGTGCAAACATTCCAATTATTTTTTTTGCTGGTAAGCTGACTGCCAACAGCTCAACCAATCATCACAATGTAGCTGGTGCTCTTCATTCACAAAAGACAAAACGAAACTATTGTTTGCTGCAAGAAGTGCGAACAAAAACGAGGTCACGATCGATGCGATCATGGATGGCTACAGCACAGCTTTGAAGGCATGTAGCCGACACGCGCACAGAGTTAAAGCGGGACTACTGTTTGCTGCAACCACTGTGGACAAAACTGCAGCCACTATTGACTTTATCATGTATCACGACCTTGCGGTTCTGAAGGCATATGGTCGACGCGGTATTATGTATGGCAGTAAACGCAAAGAATATGAAGGCACAAATAGGGATGAAGTGGCCCAGTGTTGCTGTCATTCATGTACGATTTCCACTGACGATTACGGCAATGTAGACTCCGTCGCTTTATTTCAGTTGGACACTAGCCCCGTTTTTTTTGCTCTCTTGCGTCACACAATTGCGGTGCTCCGTGCTCGCCAAGCTCCAAGAGTTGTCTGAATTAACAAATGCACAGATAAATATGTCCAAATTAACGAGCTTTATTGCATTAAATAGTGCATACACCTGATAAAACAAGAGGATGAGTGCAAACTGTCTAATTTTCCAATTTAACGAGGGTTGAATTAATGGTGTTATATTGTAAGTTTTTCCTCCATAAAAAATGTGCGACTGATGGTCGGTTAAAACCTCTGTCTTTCGGCACAGCAGCCAGATATTTTAACCATTAGGCCACGATGGCTTTCTAGCTCAATGAAACATATGGCGTGTGCGTCACGTGCCAGTTACCTGCACTTTTCCCTCGTGGCAGCTACACTAAGTTAAGACTGCACCCCCACCTTTAAGCCAACCCACATTTCCCAGTCCTTTCCTTGTACCAGCTAATGCTATGTATGAGCTGTGTGACATTGTATTGACTTCACGATCAGCCCAGGTCAAGCAGGTTATAACATTTTTTTTTACCAGCATACAAATGCCATAGTCATTTTAACATAGTCCACATGACAGACGTAGACATGTAGGATTGTATAGCACTTCGCAGCAGATGACACCACAATTAGGGGTGTGCGAATACCAAGATTTTCAAATATAATTAGAATACGAATACTTAGCATTGAATATTGAATCAAACATTAAATAGTGATATGCACATATCTTTATTAGCTAGTTGGTTTATTTACCACACTCATTATACAAAAATATTGTGTAATTGGCTCATGTTAGCTTGGGTAAATTGAATAATTTCTGCTAGTTGTCCGTTCTTGCTAACCTGTGCCTTATTGCACAAGTTTCCCGTAAACTCAGAGGCATTTGACCCTGTCCCAGTATTCATCACTCATGGCATTTGTTGTCAAGCAATAAGCTCAGCATTGGGGGTGGAACATGCAAAAGAGTGTGCCTTCACTGTTCGCAAACCCGTGTTCCTTGCGACTGAGAGGCTGGCATTTCTGCAATGCTTTGGCGTCCAGTGGCTAAGCGTGTTTTACAGGCAAAACTTCGCCAGCAGCATGAAGTTATCGCAAAATTCCGCACAAAATCAGACACGCTTTCTTATATTAGATATAAATAAGCCCTAAGAACCATGTTTGGTCCCGCATGGCCAGCAATATATTTGACTTCTTGCGAAAATCCATATCGAATCGAATATTCAAAAATTTTCGAATAACTAGTTCTTGAATCGAATATGAAAAATATAATCATCGATAATACTTGAAATTTTGGTATATTTGCACACCACTAGTCAAAGTCCATGCTTTTTTTCTCTTACACCTACCAGTGCCATATGAAACCCAACATTCAGGACGTCAAACTCTCATCAAACGGCCAAAATAGAAAACAAGCCGTTGCTGCCATATCGTCGCTGTCGTACAATTGTCATCACCATCGTCGTCTTGCTGGTGTTGCACACACCACAAACACATTGGTCCACAAGGTAATGCATTGCAGAACCTAAAACTATGCTGCATAGCCAACTACCCGCAAAATGCTTTGCATAACATCGATTCTCTCAGTGTATATCTGCACAATTTTGTTTTCTCTTCTTGCTGCCCGGCACCCTTCATGAGGCAGTTCTGCGCATTCCTTCATTAGACAATGCTGCAGGCTGAGGTCTGACCTAGAGGCACTTATGCACAAGACCTTCACTGTCTGGCTGGAAGCAGGGCTCCCTCAAGAGGAACAGTGCATGCGCACTTGATTAAAATTTAAGCTGTTACCACACAGTGCAGTGGTTTTGCTACTTTGCAGAGACAACTGTCAACACATGATCTACACACTGCGCTTGTCTGTTTGCAATGACCGAACTGGGCGAGGGGCCCTAATCTGAAAGCAGCTAAAAAGCACGCTTCATCTGAAGCAAGCAGACCGAAAGGATCGACTCTTTTAGACAAAATGGAATTCATCTTTGGCAACACTGGCACTAATTGTCAAGACAGGTACACAGACTTGTAATTAGGGGACAAAAGGTTTGTTTCGTGAGCTGTGATCAAGGCCTTTGATAGCACGAGGCAGGAAATGCAAACACTGACTTTGACGGGTGGTAGTATATTCCGGAACTCCTGGCCCATATTTCGCACTCTTTGCTGAAGAACGTCGAGCCAAAGAGATAAGGGCCAAGGCAGGCAACGCGAACGAGGTGATTGTTTCCATCATCAGGAGTTCCTGGATTGAAAATGGTGTTCGAGTCACTCTGCACAAAAATTACTTAATAGGAAAGGCAGAGAATAAAAAATGAATAATACAAAATGAAAAAAGAAAGGTGTGCTTAGTACTCACCTAATGTGTAAAGCAGACTCTTGGCATCCTGCAGACATAGAAACAGCAGGTCAGGCATTGGATTGTGAACACTGAAAAACTTCTCTCCAATAAACATACAGTATGGTCCCACTGTTTTAAAGAGTATCAGCATGACATTTACTATTTTATTTAGTTTTTTGCTTTAAATGAAGGTTAAGACTAAGACCCTGAAAACCACTAAGATTGAAGACCATTGAGAACCTAAAAAACATACTGATAAACATTAGAGTGCCCTAAATAATTTCATCCTCTATGAACTAGTTAAGGTTTCATCTCACATGAGATGCAGGTTTTGAAGTCATAACACAGAAAGTGGTCATGTGGGAGCAAGACATCACAATATTGGCCCTCGCTCTGGCTCGCTCGAGGTTGTTTCAATGACGCGATTTTTCTTGCGATCTTGCAGGTGCAGCATATAAGCTGTGGGCCCTTCCGCAAGTGCAATTTTTCAATGTTTACATAACTGAACCTCACTGCAAATTCACACATGTGGCAGAGACAGGGAACTAACGAAGTAAAAAGTCAGACGCAACACAGTGGCCTGCCAGCTCATTTTTTTGTTTTGATTCGGCAGAGTAACAAAAAATCCAAACACAAAAAAATGCTTGACGAAAACAGATGCTAGTTTGTTTTACTTTCCTTTCACCGACAGGGTGTCTAGCAAATTCCTTTTTCGAAATTCCGTGACTTTTCCAGGCTTTCCACAATTTTCGCAGAAAAAGTTCCAAGACTTACAAACATCAAAAGACAGCCAATGTATTTTCAACACAATTTTTCTCGCAATGTAAAAAAAAAGAATGGGCGACGGAGAAGAAACAGGACATGGGAGTAAAACACTGGCAGCAGGAAAAATTTAAGTACAGTAAACTTCCGTTACCTGGAGTCTGGTTAGCTCAGACTTTTTGGTTGATTTGATCCTGACCAAAGGCATTGGCCAGTGCCCACACTAATTACTACTGGCACGAAGTTTCATTATTTCGATCGTGAAATTGGTCTTTGATGGTTAATTCCAACTTGGCTGGTTGACATGCACACGGCACTGTGAATGCCTCTAACACCCATCGCCCATCAAAAACTCCTATATTCAGCCAGTGTATCTCCGCCTGGCACTAACCCAAAAGACGAGCTTGTTTCTAAATTCTGAAAAACTTCAGTGGGCAAATATGCCTCAAATTATACTGCAATATTATCACTTGCAAAGCCATACGAGCGGAAGGCGTCCCACGAGATTAAGTGAAACTTTGCAGGATGTCAAAAATTTTGACTCAGTGGGACACGTAATCGTGCTGTGAAAACATCAAAATAATGGTATGACTGAACAAAGACCATTCATCAAGCAAGAATACCAATGAAAATTGCGCAAAAGGGCTTTATCTAAAAAATCAGCAACCAGTGGCCAGTTCAGAACCCGCTTGTCAATCACAGATGGAATATTTCATGTTCTTTTTAAATATCAGTGCAAAAGGGTTTATTGACCATGCATGTGTGTTTATTCCTCCTCCTCAAGGAAAAAGCATCAGCTCCCCTCTGCAATGAAGTCGACCCTGTTCAATTTATATTTTAAAAGTTGTGGCTAGCTGCTACACTTAGTGAAGTACATTCCCAAAATATTTATAGCAGAAAAAAAGAAATCTACATCTGTGCCATTAAAATTTCACAATGCAAGGCAAGACATGGCGTATGAGAGTCTTTTCTTAAATTGCACCTAATTTTATAAGAAACATCTTGTGGGTAATATAGAAAAATCAAACCTTTATGTGTTGCCATTACAGGGTCCCGCACCAGGTGTGGCCATATTGAGCTGATAAGCGCAGAGCATACAATGGGCGCTAACGATTATGTTTCCAACTTATTACGTCGCTACGCACCACGGAAAGGTCTGAAATTTCAATCCGACTGCTGTATTCCCTTTCCCTCGCGGCGAACATGCTCCAAGCTGCACGGTGCATGGAAAAAAAGTGAGGGAAAAAGGTGAAGGTGGGGCCCATGACCGGTGCGTCACGCGATCCTCTAGGTCCGGCATGGGAGAACGCAGGGAAGGAATTTTGCTTGCAGAGGTTAGACTGGGCGTACGGAGAGCCTCTCACTTGGCATTGGACCTCGCCTGCTAAAATAATGGGTTCGCAGCACTGAAATATTTCCATCTCGGCTATTACTGGGCTGATTTGAAACATTACTGCAGCAGAATGCTCACTGGAGGACACATAACTTCCAGCATATAACCAAAATTTTCTACGGAGCCTGGTGAGGGGGCATTAAACTTTTCTTTCGCCTCTGCCATAATTTGAAGAAAATTGGCAGAAGGGGAAGCATCAATGTCTTTTATGTGCCAAATTGCATTGGTAGCCTATGCAATAAGGCTAACAACAGTGAGTATAAACTGAGGCTGCACTAAGCAGCACCACAAAATGTTTGTCAGCTGCTGTGAAAATCTAGTATACAGTAGACTTCTGTTATTTCGACACTGCTTAATTCAATTTTTTTGGTTATTTAAATCCTGACTGAAAGGCCCAGCTGGCACCCATGCATTTCTGCAGGCCCGAGCTTTCCTTATTTCACTCATAAGATTGGCCTTCATCAGATAACAGTTATTTTTTGTTGCTCCCAGTTTTCCTTACTCTCTGCTTTTTCACACTATAATTAAACATTTGTTGCACATTAAAGCAAACAAGTTTCTTTGGCATGATTACAGCGTCAATAGGTACTGATGAAGCACAAAAAACAAAGCCGTAAGAATTATGTTGAAGTTCTCCTTAAACAGAGAGAAGTGAAAAAAGTCAACAATGTAAACTCTTTTCAAGGGGACACCCAGTCAGTATTGCCACGTTGTGACAGTAAAGAACAAGACAGCAGCGAAACAATGAGTAATGACTTTAACACTTTGTTGGTCAAACTTGTGCACAGAAAAAAAATTGACTCACAAAGTACGATAGCAGCAAGCCTTCATCAGTCGTCAAAATCTCATCTACAGGTCTAATGCTTCGACAATTGATACATGGCTCATCATAAATTCCATCATAATCACTCATGCCCATGTATGCTGCATTGTACAAACGTATTTGTGATGTGCTTGCAAACATATTAGACAAGATTCTTTTGCTATAAAATCGGTGAAAATATTTGAGAAAGTTCTGATACATGTAGGCTCGCCTTGTGCCGAGCGATAACTTTGCAACAGTGGTTAGCAGGTGAGAAACCCCCACCGAAAAAAAAAAAGAAACAAACGCACATGTGTCAGTATTTCTATGCCAATCACTGCTTCATCATAGCATGACGACATCCCGGCTATTTTTACAGAGCATAGATGAAAAGCCTCACACATTCTACCAGCCACCCTTGTTTTTTTCAATACGGGACACGTTTACTGTTTATACTGGCTTCATTACCAGCTAGGCGTTATTTAAAGAACTGACAAAAAAAGTATGTGCCCAGTTATGTCTCTTTTTTTTACCTAGCTGCAGACTCCATAATTACTGTACGAGAACTAAAGTCCTCAGAAGTACCACATATAATTACTTGCCGTTGGAGTTCACTAGTTCAAAATGCATGCGAAGTTCAGCATGGCTTTGGGCCTGTTGTATTGGCAACATGTTTTAGTGTGGCCTCAGCCCCCCTACTGCGGAATACATATGCATCTCATTAACTGTTATTTAACTTTAGATTGCAGCACACAAGCAGCAGTAAATTTGGAAACATCAAAGACTGACAAGCGACATACTGATTTTAGGCCACAATGACATTTACAGAAACTTAGTTGTTTGCGATTTTGCCTGCTTCGGGAACTTGATAGAAAGATCTTGAGTGAAGCAAGTACCTCTCCGGTGTCCTTTCAATATCAGAAGACTTCCAAGACTATGGCCGGAGACTAATGAGTAAAACACTATTCAGGTCTTGTTTGCCGTATTAACCCTTTGAAGGTTTTTGCCGTACATGCACGGCGGCGGTTTTCTGTCCCGCAAGGTCTTAGCCGTACGGGTATGGTTTCGACCCCTCGTTTGAAATTTCGCGTCATAATGACAATGCGTGCTCACTGGGAGGTGCTGCCACCTCTTAGGACTTACAAGAAGCATTTGAAATTTGTGCTACCTTCTTGGGGATATAAAAAGAACTGATTTCTAGCTTCAGCACGTCGCGCAGACTGCGGCCACACCCCTTTCGCGGTTTCAGTTTCACCGCGTGATTGCAACAGAGATGCGCAAAACGTAATTTTTCTCTTTGTTGGCACTCTCTTACAGAGGCGGTGGAAGTTGAATTCTATCTTCATTAGCACTGCTCTTAGCTTGTTTATAACCGCCGTTCGCGAGGTATTCTCACTCTCAGCGGCAACGCGCTTTCGCGGTTTCGGTTCCTCGATCGCAACAGAGGCACGAGAAACTTGATTTTTCTCTTTGTCGACACCCTATCACAGGGGTGGCGGAAGTTGATTTTTATCTTGAATGGCACTGCTCTTAGCTTGTTTATCACCGCCAATCACGAGGTATTCTCGCTCTCTGTAGCAACACGCTTACGCAAGAGGGTGCCTCAGACTTCCGCACAAGGCAGCCACACGTAGAGAAGTTGTGTGTGCCAACACAACTCGTCGCTCCAAGAGAAAAATATACATGCATTTTAGGTGTGCAGACTGCGATAAGGCGCTGTGCGGAGTCCCATGTTTCAAGGAATACCACACTCTGAAATATTATTGAACATTTTGCAGTTCTGAGTGATGCGGACACCAAAATACTGTTCTTAATATTTTTTTTTTTTACTGTTTATTCCCGACTTTATACATCTTGTACATTCAAGATCTGCAATAAAATAATTTGATCACCTGGGAAAGTTTTTTTTAAATAATTCGACCCTTGATGGGTTAAGTATATGTTTTCCTAAAGCATTACTGCAAGGAATTTACAGTATCCCCAGTATTACCAATGTGATTCTGTGGAATCTCAGTTGCAGGCACTGATAAGCATATAGGAAGCTATGCTTGTGATAAGGGGAACCTCGTGCTGCTACAAGAGGGTGATGCAGGTACCATCACATTTAAAAAAAATTTTTGCTCGCATTTTGTGTCACCATACCTTTCAGCACCTTAAAGGGGGGCCTGAAACACTTTTCCAAGTAATTGGAGCATGATCTCACCATTAAAAGACGTCTCATGAATCTCATGCCACAAAAATTTTTCCGACTCCTTCAGCTGCAAGTCATCACACTGATACCAGACTTTCTCTCTCCTTTCGTCTTCGCTTGCAAGCTGGAACTTGCGCAGTGGAGAAGCCAAAAGGGCAAAGCTACCGCCAGAAGTTGACTGTCATGGTTGCGAAAGGGCTTGTCTTGGCGGCCACGGTTGACTACGCCACACAGCATGCCACTGCCATCTCAGAGGCCACTTGCAGTGCAAGAATGAAACGGATTTTCTAGTCTTTTTGTGATCACAGACATATATATATTTTTTTATTTGCCTGAAAATTAGCAATTATGTATTACTGAGAATGTTCTCACGATCACAAAATTGTCAGTAGCGTTGGTGGGCCAGCTGCTTTTTTTAGACGCTCCATGATGACACTGCAGTTTTGCAGATTGTAAATTCCCTGCTGCATGCAGTGCATTAATATTTGGCTCACACGTTCAGTGCAACCTTTAAGACAGTTAGGAAACATTTCCTTACTATGCTCAAAAACTGTTTCAGGGCCCCTTTAAACCTTTTTTTTGCAAACAGGATTTATTTTTCTCAAGACCTGAGGCACCATTCGTAAAATCGTAGAGCACCCGCAAATTTGTAATTTCACAGGAAATTCTGGGGCATTGGAAAGTGTGCTGAAATGGGTATCAAACATAGCAAAGGTACTTTTGAGCCTGGTGTGACCTTGTTATGGCGAGGCTCAACTGTAATACGAGCAAGAGAAGCTATGCAGCTGTATAAGAACACCTTTTCAACACAGCTGAAGCACACACAACAAGATCATGACAGGGCATACCTCAAGGCTACTCTGTGAAGAAGACGTCAGGAAGCGCAATGACTCCTGTGGCAATTGGCTCCAATCCCCACACCACATGGCTGGGCTGTGGCCTCCTGAGACACGCAAGGAAACATGAGCACCTTTAATGGCACAGAAAGAGCAGCAAAATATCCCGCACAAGACCTGTACTCCTTAAATAGCTGTATTCTATTTCCGAACTGTGATATGGGACCACTTTAGCCCTTTTCTACGAGCTACCCAAGCAATGTGTCATTTAGTGTTGAACTACTGCAAACACACGTGAAAGCCTGTTTGGAAGCTACCAGAAAAGTCTCCTTCTGTAGCTACCCATTCGTGACAGTTGAAAATGTGTGTGCGGGAACACGTAAGCATGCATATGTATAGTAATGGTAGAAAAGAGGCATCAATCATGCTCATCTGGTGCTAACCAGTCAAAAAACATGCGTCCATTTTCATTACATTTGTTCCTTGCATATGTATTGCATGCACCTTCTGCCGAGATTTGTGTAAGCACTACCGGGAGGAGAGAGAAAGAGAGAGACCCATTTGTCTTAAGAATGAAGAGCTGTTTTCTGCCATTGTGGTGACCTCAGGAAAATAATGTTGACATGCTGGACATAGGGATGCACACCTGCCAACTTTTGAACTGCCAAAATCCCGCGGACAATACCAAAAGTGGGGAGAGAGGGATAGTGCACATATTGAGGATGCATTCATACATAAAGGCAAATGATTATTTGCCTTTATACACAGAGTACGAGCAGCAGCCAACTTGTAACACAAGCTTACAAGCAACACGTCAATTTGTGGATTGCAATGACTTTTTTGGTGACATCGTTATTGCAGATTTTGCTTGCTTCGGGAACTTGTCTGACTAAGCATTCTCTTTTTTTTTTTCTACCTGTATGCTGCCCATTCTTAGTAAGACAATTTTGAAGGGTATGATCAACGAGTGGAACCTTTTTACAAACAAAATTTTCTATAAACTCGACAAAACATTCGTGTACATTACAGAAAATTCAGAACAGTTGACAGGTATTGGCTTAAAGTGGTGCACAACAAATAAGATGTATGTGTTAGTGCAATAAAGAATCGCTTCATGCTTACAAAATTTACGAGGACACCTTTGCCTTTTTTCTAACAGTGATGTCACAGCTAAATCAGCCTGCAGAAGGAAAAAAGGCAAGAGGTTAAAAAAGCTGAACTGTTCCAAGCAAGGAAAGCCACTCATTCTGTGCACTCCACAATTGGTGCTTAAGTACTAAGAACAAGTGCAATAAGCAGACTAATGCACCACTCTCCACAACTAAACGGGTCAGATTGCAGGCCTGAACACAATGAAAAGCTTGAAATACAGACGCACAAATTCAGCAGCCTCATAATAACTTGTGATAGAGCGTTGGTGGGTGCCACGTTGCCGCCGACCCTCCTGGTAGCAAGAAACTTCCGAAAAAGGGCGTTCTACGTTGCTTCCTCACGGCCACTACTAGCTGCCACGGCAGTTTGACAGACACACCAGCTATTCACTGGGCCATCGCAGGAAGCAAGGTGCGCCAATCGTGACGACACCTCTCAGAAATTTAAAACAATAAAAGTGAACCAGCAAAATTTAATAAAGCCACCTCACCATGATAGGTCATTTTCGTTCTAGAATCTTTCAATATGCAGTCATGAACAATTTTGTATATAGCACTGGATCGATGCATCGTGACACAATGAACTCTATATACATTGCCAGCCAGTCTGAGAAATAACACTTGCAAACACACGAAGCTGCAAGGAGATGCAAGTCACTCAGTACTTACGTACCCTGCACCTTTAATGTAGCAGTTGCTGCCTCATTAATCCTTCTGTATTGTGCAGTGCAGCGCTTAAGTGCTTTAAATAGAATTGCAAACGTCTCTGTTCATTTGAAAGGCTCCCCCACAACAGAAAAAGCATAAGTCACCTATTATAGCGTATAACCATACTTGCCACTCCAAAAATGTGCAAAAACATTTTTTTTTTTCATTAAAGCAACACGAGTTGCCACCCTGCCTTTGTTCCAGACTTCAAGGTAGTTGTCAAATTGGTAACTAGTTCACAACTTTTGTCGTGCTTAGTAAATTTATGCACTGCGGCAAAATTCCGTTATCGTTACAACAGAGAACGAAGACAACTATCATGAGGAGGTAATAAAGCAAGGAAAAAAAATAACAAAATAGGACACGTGAAAGAAAGCGCCGAAGCCCGAGAATGTTGCCACTTTACGCAAAAACAACTCGTAAACGCTATCAATAATGAAGGCCATTTTACATGTGCAACCAAGAAAAAAAGGAGAGGCGGCGTTCCTAAAAGAAAGGTTACATCGCGTGAAAACGACCGTTGACAACTGATGCGGATCACTCGTGCACACACATTGCACATCGCAGATACCGAACAGGCTCGCGTAAAACCAGCTCTAGTGTGTTTCATTAAAGCGCAATGCACCAAGGCGCTCGCGAGAAGTGGGTTGCATAAACTGATAACGGCGTGAATGAACACGTCGACGGTTATTAACGGTCACGAGTCGGACGGCTGTCAAATTTGCTGACACTCTAAAGGCAGAAAGCAATAAAGCACTCGGAAAGTCACATGAACTTTCTTTTCAAAGTTACCAGTTGAAACCTGAACCCTTGCATTTTGTTACGCAAAGTCAGCAGCACGGGTGTTTGGAAGACGCAAGGCGGGCAAGGCATCGAAAACGCGGGAAACGATCTACTGCAGCTCGAACTACAACGAACCAGTTTAATTTAATACTCGGTAGTGCGTGCATGCAACGGCTGCAAATATGAGATTCCCAAGCCAGAACAGGAAAGAGATAATTACGCTTGATTAAGCTCACCCTTTTCGAACGCCACAAGGCAGGGACGCGGACACGCAGCCTCGTACAATACGTTCGAAGGGTCCCAAAACCATGCAAATTTTGAAACCTCAAGGCTCGTTCACACACTTAAAATAAATAATGTTATGTCGACGAATGAATATGTATGTCACGGTGCAAATGTCACTGACAGCCAACTCACCACGGTGCTTCGTATGCAGACAAAACGCAACTCAAAACGAAACCATAGAAATGCTTGCAGACATTTGACACCGCCGATTCCTCAGCTGGCTGAACTTGGGGATCAAATTATTCGCCATGCCAAGAAAACTATCGCCTTGCCAAGGAAACTACATTGTTTTAATTGGACCAATTCCATAACACCCGCTTGCGAGCAGTGCCATGCCACCAAGCAACTCCTGCAATACCTTTGTATACTCACCCCGCTTTTCAACGTATCCCGATAAGACTGCTTCTTGCCGAGTTTTTGGAAATAGACACTAGAATCTAATTAGGTAGATAATAAGCGAAACGGAAACTTAACTGTCAGTGACTCTAAACGCGCCTGAATGTGCACTTTAGAACGTTTCCCGGTCAAGAAACAAACAAACAAACACCCCCAGAACAGCAGGAACAATCTGGCAGCAGGGAGCAGCAGCGGCGGGCAAACGCGAATTGTCTGACGTCGCTGACGATCACGCTCTGCAAATTTCCCGAGCATCTGCGGACAGTTTCGGATATTATTTTTATGCTTAGTTGCATTTATACTCAAGCAGTATTAAAACTCAAGCAATATTTTTTTTACACCAATTGAATGTAGGTGACGTTTACTTCCAGACAAATTCATAAAGTTTTTTGGGTTGAAACATAGAGTTCTATATATAATGAGACTCTATGGGTTGAAAGTGGGTTGAAATAAGCAGCGCTGCACAACGTTCTTAAAGAGTTTCGTAGAATAATTATCGTATGAAACTCTATGCGTTCTTACACTCTAAGAACAGTTTCACTCTAAGAACAGTTTATACCCTTTTGCGTGCCTCTTCTGCCACACAACGATAATCGTCGTCTGCCTTGATGCGTTTCCTTTCTTTAACGCTGCGAGCCCGGAACTTTCCAGTAACGAACGGCACGCGCGTTACCAGCATGATAGCATTGCCTATCAGCATGATAGCATTGCCTATAACATTGCCGACAGGAAATGCCGGAAATGCTATCATGCTGATAACGCGCATGCCGTTCGTTACCGGAAAGTACCGGGCTCGCAGCGTTAAAGAAAGGAAACGCATCAAGGCAGACGACGATTATCGTTGTGTTGCAGAAGGGGCACTCCAAAGGGTGTCAACTGTTCTTAGAGTGTAGACATACATCAGCCTCACACATAGAGTTTCTGATTATGCTGTGTAGCTTCACAGCTTCACAGATAACTCTATGGCTTCACAGCTCCGTTTAACGTTCGCTCCGTTCGGGATGTGACGGAAGTGGTGGTCACGCGAACTAGTGGCGCTGCAATCGCATATTTTGTCACTTCTACCACTTCTGGTTTCGCTTCTGTTTGCATTCCTGTTTTCATTTCTGTGGATACGTTCGGCATCCCAACCCAAGGTGCCTCAGCAGCAAGATCAGACAAAAAAGAAAGAGGCCCCAAGAAGCAAGTCACCAGGGATCCTACTGGCATGCAGCACCCCACAATATAATCAGGTGAGCTGGGCGCAAGTCGCATCTCCCACTGCCAATCCTAAGAATACACCTACACCAATCACACAAAACCCAGAGTACAAGAAAATAGTAGAAGAAAACAAAATACTTCGAAACAGTTTAGCCGAGCTACGAGCCGAGTTTGAAGCTTTTAAGCGCATGGCAAACAACAGCACATCACAGCAACCCATACCAATTGCGGAGCACACTTCCAAATCACCACCGCAGACATCACTGCAACAAAGTACCGCTTCCAGCGCTCATTCGTTAACGCTGGAACAGTTAGCACAAAACATGCAACTAATGTTCGCAGAGCTACACAAACTCAAACGAATGGTAGAGGATGTGCAAACAAAAGCCGCGGCCGTCCCCCGAAAGAGGGTCAGTCAAAGTCCGGGAGCTCCTACCAGGACACCGAAAGCTATAGAGCACACTGATAACGACAGTAATATCCATGGATAATATGGCAAACAACACAAAGACCGGACACATTGAAATCTGGCAATGGAATTGCTGCACGCTACGGACTAAATTAGCTAATTTCACGCACTACTATAGAATGGGTGCCAATCCCTCCCGACGTTATCTGTATTCAGGAAATAGGGAAACAAAATCCAAAACTCAAACGGTACGAGCTTTATGCTCACCCTGACTACCCTCAAGTAGCCACCTTTGTCAAGAAGGATGTCACGATTAGCGTAAATTATTCCTTTCGGGAACCTATTCAGCACCAGATAATCACGATTTGGCCGCAGAAAAGGGGCAAACCTAAAACAATCATTGTCAACGTTTATTGGCGGCGAGGAGTTACGGAGTCGCCCTCTATCGGAAGCGCCTCGCTGGCGCAGTATGAGGGATCACGTGGCGCGCTCCTCATAGGTTTTGCTGTCAGCGCTCACTGAAAACACCACGCGCGAGCTTTCCCGGACATTTCTGTAAGTACTTTCGAAACGAGAGAAGTTTCTTACTGTCTAAATAATAATCTTGGGCCAACTGAAAGCACACAATCGTTTACAGTCGCTATCTCTTTACCGAATACGTACAGTGAACGCCACTGCGCGCGGTCGCCGCGATGGAGTATGCCGAACCGGCTGCTTAATTGCTTGAAAGGTAGGTAAACGCTGAGAGCAAACTGTGAAATATGTTCTTATAGTGTTTGTATAACTAAATGGAGCGTAATAGAACGAAGCCTCAATGCAGCGATCGCGTAGATTCGCAGCGACCGACTGCGCGTCTGCATGCTTGTCCGCGCACTGTTTCGCTTTCTCCGCGCGCGCGTTTTCGCACCGTGCCATGAGCTTTAGGCCGCAGAATATGAGCATTTGACAGTATACAAGCAACCATTGTTGCGTGGGCGCTATCAGAGCTGTTCAAAAATAATTTCATTGCAGGGACTTCGACACCTACGGGGACTGTGATGTGCCGTCGCGACGATTCAATCTTTTTTTTCTTCAAAATTCTTTGATCTTTCGATACTATTTCTCGAGTTGCGTCGCACTGTATGTTTATCGGCGTTCTCAGCGCGCAATTTCCCGCTGCTCCTTTTTTGTAATCCAGTGCACTAATTCATAACACAAACATGACCATATGCCATGCTTTCTTTAAATGTGCTTCTTACCGCTGCCTTTTCACTCCACTGAACTTGCCAGTATCTATAGTATCGACAAGTTCATAGACCAAACCGTCATGACATTAGTCGGGCAGCGGACTCGGGCGTGCGTCTCAGTGCGCGTTTTCAGAACATCGCAGACCGGGCGCCATAGCAGAAATCTTCCTCGCCTCTGTGCTTGCTGCATACCCGAGTTGTAGCCGATGACTGTTTGCCGGTTTTATGTTTCGCGAGCCAAGCTTCACACAGCTTCTTGTCCTGCGGCTATGTGTGAATAAGGCTGACACCGGCCTCCGTTACGTGCGTCCGGCCCTGCGGCACCGAGCAGTAGCCTACCATGTCGCGCGCCTTCAAAGGCAGCCACTACATATTGTAGTGCTTTCCAGAGTTGTAAAGTAGACACTCGAAGCGGGAAAATTTCGCCACTAAATGAAAACCGCAGCGTACGAGGGAATTTAAACTCGTTTTCAGCTCGCTTCGGCGCGCCCGAAGCAGCCGACGCGGCCGCTATGTCCACGTGATCCCTCCTAGCACGTCACGCCGACGGTGGCGCCAGCATTTCCAGTGGTGGAGCTCGAGGCCAATAGTTCTCCCAGAGAAAAACAGGCGGATTTTGAAAACGTGGTGGCTTCCGCGGTGCGACTCGCTCAAGGTAGGGACAAATTAATATTGTTAGGCGACTTTAACGCGCAACACTCAAACTGGGGCTACAATAGAGACAATCCCAAGGGCATATTGTTAGCAGACGTTGTAGTGCACTACGGACTTTTCCAGCAAACTCAACCGGATCTCCCAACGCAAATCGGGAGCAGCGTGTCCCAGGACACTTCCCCCGACCTCACGTTCACCAACATCGAGGCGCGATGGACGAACCTAGGTAAAAATCTAGGAAGCGATCACTATATCTTAAGCATATCGGTTAATGCAGCCAGGATTCGAAGAGCCATTGGCAAGGCAAGGTTATCCGACTGGACCAAATTTTGTGAAAAACAGAAAACAATCGGCAGCATAACAGACGTAGGAGAATGGGCCGAGTGGATCCGAGTTATTCACTCTAGGGTCACAAAAACAATTGAAACGACAACGGAGGCTCCAGCCGTGGATCGTCACCTCTTGCATCTCTGGGGAGGCCGGAGAGGCCTCACAAAAAGGTGGAAAAGGCAGAAGCTTAATCGCAAACTCAGGATACGGATAGCTCAGCTAGCGCAGGAAGCTAACGAATACGCACAAAAGTTAAGCGTCAGCAATTGGCGTCAGTTCAGCGACTCGCTTCGGGGCACGTTGACTGCAAAGAAAACATGGCGCATTCTTCGAAGTATGATTGACCCGGGAGGAACAAAAACAGTCGCGGATCGCACACTCAAGCTGCTTGAAAACGAGTTTGAAGGTCGGGAAGCTGACATGATAGACAAAATTAAAGAGATATACGTAGGAACTGTACCGACCGCGGGCAATCCACCAAACCCGTTTACGAAGGTGTTAGGGTTGGCGTCGGACACCCGGGCGACAGGTCGTTCACCCGACCTTCTACCAGGCCGGACACCACGGGCGACAGGTCGTCCACCCGACCTTCTTCTAGGATTCGTCGAAAAGAGGGCTGACTTCTCCTGCGAGGGCCAACGTCAGTCAGCTTGCGCACAAAGGGCCTTCCACCAGGATTCGTCGAAAAGAGGGTTGACTTCTCCTTTCCTTGCTTGGTAAAGCAGGAGGAGGGGCCCTCTCTCTGTGTCTGTCACGTGACATTGACGGAAGCAAGATCCCGCCCACGATTGTAGAGAGCCTATTTAAGGGGCTCCGAAATGTACTTTTGATATACTTCATGCTCTTCTCATTTTCTTTCATCTACCTTTGAATAAACCGTGCAAGTTTCGCACTAGCAAATCGTCTCGCCCTTGCTCGGTCGCCGTGGTCTACCGGATGCCTGCAGCCCGCCGACAACGCCACGCTACCCAATAAGTAATGTCGGTCGAGCTTCGGTAGGCAGGCGTCGCTACTTCTCGGCAGCAGTACGGTACGTTACCCTGGAGTACGCAACAAAGGTCAGGACCAAACGGAACTGGACGCCCCCATAACCTTTGAAGAGGTTTACGCAGCGGCACACTCCTTCAAGAAAAACACGACCCCAGGGGTAGATCAGGTCACGAACGCAATGATTCGCAATCTAAGTGACGACACGCTAAAGAGCTTGACCAAATTCTTTAACATCACGGTCTGGACAGAGGACGGCGTCCTTCCAAAAGAATGGAAGGAAGCAAAAATTATTCTTATTCCAAAACCAGGTAAGTCTCGTAAGATCAACAACCTTCGACCCATCTCCCTAACGTCGTGCGCGGGGAAACTCTTTGAAAAGGTTGTGCAGGTCCGGCTCTCAAACCACATAGAGCTAAACAACATGTTCCCCTCCAACATATTCGGTTTCCGACCCCACGTGTCAGCGCAGGACGTTTTTCTACTACTAAAGCACGAGGTCCTGCACCCCAACAGAGGGTCGGAAGATAAATTTGTGCTGGCATTGGACATCAAAAAGGCCTTCGACAGCATCTCCCACCACGTTATTCTGGAGGGACTGGAAGCGGTGAACTGCGGAACGCGAATTTATAACTACGTGCGCTCGTTCCTCAGCCACCGCACGGCCACAATCGGATTAGGCTCCACGAGGTCCGACACCTTCAACTGTCCCGACAGAGGTACCCCTCAGGGAGCTATACTCTCTCCACTGCTATTCAATGTAGGGATGAGAAAGCTAGCCCTGGAGCTAGATAAACACCCGAATCTCGGTTGTGCGATATATGCCGATGACATCACGTTCTGGGCTCACCAGGGGTCCTACGGGGACAAGCAAGAAACCCTTCAAAAGGCCATAGACGCAGTCGTGGAATACGCGAGGGTGGCGGACATGGCATGCGCACCCGAAAAATCGGAATTCATTCGGGTGCGTGCGAAATACGCAAGAAAGAAGGACTGGGTGCCCCTCACTCTGACTCTCGACGGAGCGCCAATTCGTGAAGTGGAGACACTCAGAATATTGGGGATGTGGATACAGCAGAATGCTGGAACATCTCACACCCTACAAAAACTAAAGGCGGTCACAGGAAACGTGGCCAGAATGATAAGGAGAGTGGCAAGAAGCAGAGACGGCCTTATTGTGGGAGAGACCATCAGCCTGGTCCACGCATTCGTAATTAGCCGACTAACATACGCCCTTCCGTATCAGGCCTTGACAAACCAAGAGATTAAACAGACAAACGCAATAATAATAAAAGCCTTCAAAGCCGCCCTTGGTCTTCCCGAATGCGCTAGCACAGAGAGATTCGAGGGACTGGGCCTGCACAATACTTTTGACGAGTACACAGTCGCGACGTTATATGCCCAGAAAGAACGACTTTGTTCTTCAACTCGGGGCAGCAAGGTATTGGCGAGGTTAGGCTTTCCCCTGAGACCCCAGTATTGCGGAGAGGAAACGGCACAGATAGACCGCAATGTTCGATCGCACATCGTGGTGGCCCCAATTCCCAAAAACATGCACCCCAAGTACCATCCCGGACGACGCAGAGCAAGGGCAAAGACCCTTCACAAACGTTTCGGCATGGGACCGGGGGTGTATTATACGGATGCCAGTCGAGCCAGCTCAGACACTTTCACCATAGTCTCTACATGCAACAACAACATAACAACGGCATCCTTCAAAACCGCCTCGGCATGCGTGGCAGAGGCTGCAGCCATCACCTTGGCCATTCAGGACGCCTAACGCCAAACCAATTCGGCTGTCATATTATCCGACTCACAAGCGGCTTGCCGCCTGTTTTTGCAAGGAACGGCACCCAAATCAATAATCAAAATTTTAGGCACTCAACTAGAGGGGCACCACACTATCGCCTGGTGTCCGGCACACGAGCGACTGGCAGGAAACGCTATAGGGCAGACCGTATTGCTCGAGGTTTGAACGTCCGAGCAACGGCATGGCCTAGCGACGACCTTCCACCGAATTCTCGTGACATCCACCTACAGCAAAGGCAGGAGCGGAGACGTTTTGGACATCCTCACTCCGATTTAAACAGCCAACAGGAGAGGGACTGGCGTCGTATTCAGACGAATACATACCCCAACCTGTACCACCTACACAGAATACACCCCACGAGGTTCACTGACGAGTGCCCGTGGTGCACAGACACACCCACACTAAAACACATCACATGGGAGTGCCCCAGGAGGCCTCCGCACATAGACAGTCCCATATTACACGAACATCCACTAATGAGGAATAGGCAGTGGGAGGCATGGCTTGCGGACGAGGGTCGGGAGAGCCAGTTGGCTCTTCTGGACCAAGCCCAGCGAGCCGCTCGTGCCAGTGGGGCCCTGGAATAGGGGCTGCAACCATCGTGCCTTATTTTATTTACATTGAATAAAGTTTTACTCTCTCTCTCTCTGTGGTGCTGCTTCGTCTGTCGCTACTGTGGTCATGTTGCCGTCGTGTGAAGTGCGGCGGTTTCTTCCGGTGAAAAGTTTCTCGCTGAAGCGTTCCGGCGTCTCACAATAGGAAGAAGTTTCCTATGCAGTTCTGCTTTGCCCACGGCTGCTCCAGCGGCCAGATGCTACGTGATGCTGGTGGTCACTATTTTTTTTTCGCACCGCGACGACGGCAAAGAGTTTTTCATTTGGGAACACATGCTGCGTTTGGGAACAATGCCCCACAGATAAGTCCGACGTGTGTGAACGTCACGTTGAGGACTACGATCTATATTTTAATTCTTGAGAACAAATATATATTGATTCCATCGCTGGAAATATGGACGCTTGTTCATGGCGCGATTCCACGACTTATAGTTATTCCCGGTCTTCGCGAACGCATCTCGAAGCCAATAAATGTGATGCAGATGCGAAGTTCACCAGCAGAAGCAGCTCGAGTGTTGGCAGGCACTTCGGCGGAAGCTTGCACGAATGCACTTCATGCAGGTGGCAAACCAATTTTACTTGGAATGTTGTGCTTTCCTTCGATATACGCGCTGCTGACTGTGATCAACAAGGTCACGACCGTGATTTTGCCTTCTGTACTCTGGAAGCTTTATTTATTGAAGATGACGTCATGGAGCAGCGGTGTGTGCATCATTTCACATGATGTAACTCGTAGGTGGAATCTTTTGAGTTAATGGAAGGTGTTGTCCGTGAAAAGTGGGCTCGGTGACACCGCTGGCAGACGGATGCTGATCCCGATTCTTTTTGTCCAGGTTGGTGACAAATATTTAATTTCTTCTATTAGAGACGATTCAGTCACATTGACGGTGTTGCCACGCTCACAGTGTTTGTTCTGTTTATTGTTTGATTGCGTGCTTGTGATCAGATTGTTGCTACTAACCTCCGCAGATATAGAGCTAAACACTGGTCCTTCTGATTCTGAGTCCGAGACACACTTAAACAGTGAATTACTCAGAAAAATTTTGAAAGGGCAAACCAAGACAAATAAGACTCTTGTCGCACTGACTACAAACTTGAAACAGGTTGAATTAACGGTCGAAGGTATTCAAGCTAAGATTACAACTATTGAGCAAGAACTCTGCCGAATCGAG